>NC_137805.1:1662500-2412500 GCF_963383645.1 Muscardinus avellanarius | reverse complement strand
TGGCAGCTGATTCTTAAAGCATGATTTGATAGAAAAGAAATCATAAAGATGTTGTAGACGTGTTGGAGGAGGAAATGACATAGGCCTGGAAATTACAGAAGGTATGTGGTTGTCCTGCTTAGGCTGGTCCTGAGGGCCTACAGTGGGATGGATTGCTATTTGTGACAGAAAGAGAACATATATTGGAAGCAACTGTCTCAAACTATCAATCAAAATGTACAATCTAGACAAGATTACAAAAGAAAAAAAAATCTAACCAAGAATATTTTTAAGTAGCATAACCTGCCAAAAACGATTGCTTTAAATGCATATTTTACTAAAAATAATATGTGTATTATTTTATATATGATACACAAATATATAATAAAATAAACAACAGGAATATGTATATATATAATAGAAATTTTTACTGGGTCCTTTCTTTTCTCCATCTATTTGGCCTCTCTTCCTTTCTACTAAAACGTCTCTGTTGCATATCTCATAGTTACCTTAAGCCAATATGCTGTCACTTTTGTCCCCAGCTTCCCCAAACTGGTTTTCCTAGGCCACCAACTGGTGGAATTCAGGGCATCTTTATAGCATAATTAGCAGTTTGCACATGGAAGGCAAATGACTAAGGCTCACTTTCTGTTTCCACTCCCTGCTAGCAGTGGAACCTCTGAAGAGTACTGAAACTAGAACGCCATTGATCTGTTTGTACAGTACAGCATTTATCATTTCTGTACTATGAAGTTGTTAGGAATGTTAATTGAAATAATTTCAGCAGAGGTTACAACCATCTCTCATCCTTCACACCTCCATCCAGCCACCTTCCAAAGCCATTGATTCCATACCTTGAATACTCTGTAATCCATCTTGTTCTCTCTCTCTCTCTACCTGTACAGCTTTATCTCAGACCATTGCTCTCTTTTTACTGGAGTATTTGAACCAAGTCCAACAGGTTTCATATTTCCCTTCTTGCCCCATCTTCCTCAATTCATGTGAGAAAGGACACTTCCAGGGCTCCCTATACCCTTCCATAGATTTGCATGACTCCTGACAGAGGAGACAAAACCCTTTCTAACAGACCTCTTGTTCTTCGCCTGGCTTTGCTCCTGTCTCCCCTCTGTTGCGGCCAGCACTCCAGCAATGCTAAATTACTCTCACTCTTTAAGCAGACTTGCTCCCTCTGCTCCTTGTATCCCCAACTCATCCTGATCAGTTTCCCAAACATCTCCTGGAACTCAGTTTCAGCACTCCAGCTCCACTGGCCCCTCCCATTCTCAAAGATGTCAAGGTCCTTCCCATCTGAGGGCTTCTCCACATTCTTTCTACCTGAAGCAGCCACCCATCACTTCCTTTTTACCTTATTAAGTTATGCTGATTAATTTTATTTCACAAATGCCTTAGACTTGTCATTTCAAATGTCACTTCCATAAAAGCCCTCTCTGATGATCCTGTTAGAAGCCAAGTTAGCAGTCTTCGTTTCCCTTTACTAGCACTTCACCTGGCTTGGGACACCTTGTTTGTAGAGTCATGTGGTTTAAAAGCTTCTTAGGTCCCCCTGAAGCACACTCTAGGACAAGGATTCAGCCAGGCCTGGTGATGCACTCCTGTAATCACAGTACATGGGAGGCTGAGTAAGACTGGAGAATCACGTAGGTTCACAGCTAGCCTCAGCAACTTAGTGAGGCCTTCCCCAACTTAGTGAGACCTTGTTTCAAACTAAAAAATAGAGATGGGTGATGGGGGTATAGCTCAGAGGTAGAATGCCCCTGGTTCAATCCCCAGTATCAATCACCAATCACAGAGAGAGAGAGAGAGAGAGAGAGAGAGAGAGAGAGAGAGAGAGAGAGAGAGAGAGAGAGAGAGAGAGAGAGAGAGATTCAAGGGCAAGTAATTAATTTGGGAAATGATACCAGGAAACATCCATAGGGGTGTAGTAAAATGACACAGGGGAACAAAAGATGAAAACACAATTAGGTACATGAGTAAATAGATTGTTCTGTGGCAGCTAGGACTCAGTCCAGCAGGTGAATTCTTGGAGAAAAGATTAATGTGCCTCACAATTGCCCACTTCAGAGGCCTGAAAGTCTGTCTAGGAGAACTAATTTTCCTGCTCCCATCCTCCACTGTTGAGGGCTTCTTCTCTCTTCATCCTAGCACTTTAATAATGGAGGGCAAGGATTCTGTAGAGACCAAAGAAAGCCCTCAGGCAGCATGTTCATCAGAAGAAGCCACTCTCTAGTGCACACAGAAATTAGGAGTGCCCAGGGATAACAGTGGGGTGAGACAATGGCCTCAGGTCTGCAACTCCTCTCCTCACTGGTTACCCCTAGAGCAGACCTGTCCAATAGAAGCAGAGTGGAGTCACCGATGCATACGACATTTCAAATTATTGAGAAGCCACTTTAAAAACATAAAAGAAATGGGTGAAATTACTTTTAAATATATATTTTATTTAACTCAGTATATCCAAATGCCAATCTAACATGTCCTCAATATAAAAATTGTTAGATATTGTACATTTTTTGTGTTGTGGTATCAGCTATATATTTTACATTTATAGCACATCTCAGTTTGGACTCACCATATTTTCACTGTTCAGTAGTCACATGTGATAGTGGTTATCACAGTGGGCAGCATAGCTCTAAGGGACAGACTCTTGTAGAGATTGTAAGCTTAATAAGTATTTGCTCATTTGCAAAAGTGTTCTCCGAGGAAAGTTTCACGGACATCTTGGAACTGGAAATAGATGTTTAGCAGCCTAAGAGCACCAGACCTCCTGCCTCTCATGGCAAAGTGTTTGCTGTATTTAACTGGGGTTGTATGTCCACTCCTCTGTCTCACCTCTAGAGGAGTTGAGTTCCACCTCATTCAGTCCCATATCTATGGCACCCAGCCCAGTTTCCAGACCAGGGGAATCCTATGCAATAATTTGTTCAAAGATTCGAATTCCATTTTAGGTTAAAATAATTTAATTAGGATCTTTAGTGAAATTTTAGTAAAGAGGTAAATTTTACATATTGATTGTATGAAAGATTTACTTTTTCCTTTCTAAGAAATGCTATGGAAATCTCTAGAGCTTACTCAACATTGTGGCTACAGAAAGTCAAAAGTTGGAAAATGAACAATGCAGTCATGAAGCTGAGCGGATTGTTCATAGCCATATTTAATGAATGAAAGAAAATCATGCCATACTTTCTAATTCTCATTAGCTAATACACTGGAGCCTTGTTCAAGGGTGATGCTCAGACCCCCAGCAGCCTTACGAGAATCCCAGGAGAACTTGTTATAGATGCAGTCTCGGGCCCTCCCCAGCCCTGCCAAACCAGAACCCAGAAATCTGTACTGCAACAAGCTTGCCAAGGGCTCTTGACTCACAGGGAAACTTGAGAATCCCTGCTCCAGATGCAGATACTCCTAAGTCAGTTCTCTAGAAGGAAAGTATGAGACCCTAGGGAAATTGGCTTCCTAGGCCTACAGTTCTACACAAAATAAATGTCTGCCTAAAGATGTGGTTTCTCCCCTTGAAAATTATGAATGTACTCCATAATCTCTGATTCTGCATCTACAAATTCAACCAGCCAAGGATTGAAAATATGTAGAGGTAAAAACAATGTATCTGTACTAAAAATGTACAGATATTTTTCTTGTCTTTATTTCCCAAATAATATAGTACAACAACTAATTACATAGCAATTACATTGCATTAGGTACTATAAGTAATCTAGAAATGATTTAAATTAGACAGGAGGATATGTGTGAGTTCTATACAGATAGTATATCAATTTATATAAGGTACTTGAGCTTCTGCTGGATTTGTGTATCCAAGGGCATCCTGAAACTAATTCCATGTGAATACCATGGGGCAATTGCATTTTCATGTGAAGTAAAGGGAATAAGTTGAAATTTATTTTGGTACAGTTTCAAATCTATGTTAAACAGAAAATTGGTTCAATAAAGCCATTATTGTAATTCTGTAGTTCTCAAATAGTGATAAAATAGAAAGTATCATGTTTTTATACTTGTTGAGAGTGTTTATTTTTTTTACACCTTTGAGGATGGAACCCAGGGACATTCGACCTCTGAGCTACACCCCCTGCCCTATTTTTTATTCTTTATTTTGAAACCGGGTCTCACTGAGTTACAGAGGGCCTCACTAAGTAGCTGAGATTGTCCGCGAACTGTGATCCTCCTGTCTCAGCCTCCCGAATGCTGGGAGAGTGCTTTTCTAGTGGACAGAATTATAATACAGATGTGATCACATTGATGGAGAATATTCATGTTCAATTATGGAAATCTAAAACATGGCTTTTATCATAAACTTTCAAATTCAAAATAATTATTTTTTTCACCACCTAAAGTCACAACAAAAGAGGAACAAATACTTTAAAACAGGAAAATGATGGAGATGAGGATTTTTACCTCCCAGGAAAATGTGAGGCTTATCAAATCATCAGATATAGTGTATCCAGAAAGGATATAAATTCAGCTATGTGCAGCAGCGAAGACTTCCCCTTTGGCAGCTTCCCACAAGGACCAGGGAGCCTGTGCTCACACATGTGGTTCTGTCCTAGTGACCTCCCATTGAGCCATGTGGACAGGCAATGCCAGGTTGGAAAGCCACAGCACATTCAGATGTGCCACATTTCTTTCAGTTCCAATATTCAGTATTAATTCAGACCCACATATGTGAGATATATTTTATAATTATTCTGAATAATCATCTCTAGCTTCAGTTTCATCTTGCATAGGCAGACACATCTCATAAAACCATCCCATCCCTCTCTCCTGTCAACTCTCAGAGGGAAAGGCATTTGTCTTCCCAACTTATTCTTTTACCAGCATCTTAAACCTTGTAGGTGCCCCCCCAAACAGTAATTGATGGCAAAGATATCTAACAACGTTTGAATTTATTCATAGGATGATTCTTCTATTTAAGGAATATCTTTATATACTTTCCATTCTTCAACAAAAAGCAGTTCCTCTCGCCAGTTCTGTATTTAACATCTGCAGTGGAGCACATTGTGTTCCTGTTTTAAACAAATGTGTGGGCACACGGGTTATCTCAGTTCAGGAACATAACTGACTATATGGAGAATATAGGTTTAAGAATGAAACCTAACCTCAATGCTTGAATTAATGCAAAAACGCAATTGTTGCTCTACTTGAAAGAGTGAGGAAGTGAGGGAGGGAGAGGGAGGGAGAGAAAAAACAAAAGAGAGAGAGAGAGAGAGAGAGAGAGAGAGAGAGAAGAGAGAAGAGAGGAAACTTCATTGCAATGCCATTATGCTAACTTCGCTCTTGTCATAATTTTCCAGCTATGAGCTAGACAGCAGCCTATGTGCACACCCAAGAATGAGTGTTATCTGTGGCCAGTTCACCAGGATGGATCAAGTAGTAGAATAGCTATAAGTGTCAGCATAACTTGACTTCTAACCTCAGTTGCACCATGAAGTCATTGAAAGACTTTGGTTGCTTCATTCCTTTGGTTGATTTCTGTTTTATTTTAAAAGCCACATTAATATATTGCTTATTATTCTGATTGCTTAACGGTTATTGATTATGTGCAGGAGGCTTTGTATCTCCACAAAGTGCTACAACTTCCCCAGGGAAGGCCGTGTTAATGAATAGTGTTTGCAAAGTACTTGGAAATTCTTGGATTACAACCTAACTATATCAGAGTAAAAGTATTTGTATTAGCATGCCATATGGGAAACCATATGTTATCTATTAAGAAATTATGTGTGATACTGACAATAGCTCTCTGGTGCATTGGGCTTGTGCTCCATTTATACCAAGACATGCCATAGCAGATTTGGTGTGCCAGGGTCATACCTTTGATGTTGTAGTGCCACAAAGCCTGGGCTTCTGTAGACGTATTGAGCTCCTGAATGAGCCCTGGCTTGCTGTGTACCCTTATATTAGGTTTGTGGAAGGGACAGATGCATGTTAGTCATCTGTGCTTCCTCTCCATGAATGAATGTCACATTTGAGTGCCCTTTGATGGGTACACATGCTTTTAGAAAACAGGTTTCACCATTTCTTCTCCCTTCTACATGACAGTTCTGCTACTTGAGACATGCCTATACAGAGATAGGGCTGAGACAATTTTCTTCTCTTCCCTGTAAGTGAAGACCAACCCATGGGCCTTTCATCTACTCTGTGGATGATCCCAATACTATCTGAGTTTATTTAGAGTAGAACTAGTTCTGGCCTCAGGAGTGACATCCCAACAATTCCCCATACTGACTACAGATGCCCCACCATTGTCCCAGCAGGATGGCTGTATGTCATTAGTCTGGAGAACTGTACTATAACAGGTCTACAATGGAATTTCCACTGCGCTCAGAAAAGGGTACTTCCTCTTAGCTCACGCTCTAGTAAAGAGACAAAAATGCAGATAGGCCTATTATAACAAATGTCTGGGCGCTTGTATCTGTTCTGTCACCCTTGAAAAATCTTTCCCACGTGCCATATGGCCACCATACTTCATAAAGACTCTGAATACCTTGGAATAGGAGATAGTCCCCAACCTTATTTTTCTGATTAATTCATGAACTAGCCAGGCACGTTCAGGTTAGGCAAGAGTGTATTTCATTAATTCACAAATACTTATTGAGCATTTCCCATACACACTCATTCTATATAGCTAGGAGGCATAAGCAAAGGAAGCAGACAAGGATCTTTGCCTGGAGGAAATTGAATTCAGGGGGAGCAGGTATATATAAACATGAATATAATACCCATATAAATTATATACTATTAGAAAATAATGGATAGTTGATAGACTCAGAAAACATTATTTTGGAATAGGAGGAGAGAATATATAGTGGTAAAAGGATGCTGCAATTTTTAATGAATTAAATTAAAATGAACTTTATTTGGCACAGACCTCGATAAAAAGGAGGGAGGCATCTAAGCAAAGATTTGAAGGACCTGGGGGTGACATGCCAGGCAGAGAGGTCACAGGGATAAGAAACCCTAGAGTCCTGGAGGAACAGCAGAGGCCTGCATGGCTGGCATCAGGTGAGCAGAGGGACATGAGAAGGGAGGGAGAGCAGCAAGAATCTCCACTTACAGGTCTCGTTGCCATCAGAGTATTAGAGCAGAGGACTGATATGCTACAACTCATATTATCAAATAAACTGGATAGACTTTGAGGACAAGAACTGGGACAGCCAAGCATATTGGAAAGTCAATACTGCACTCTTGGAGACCAGCTCTAGGAGTGGTGGTAAAACAAGAAATCTATCTTTCACGACATTTGACTTTTAGGGACATTTGAATTTTATTAAATATTATATTACATTGAAGAGACATTAAAATTTTAAGTTAGTAACAGTTTAATAGCACTTAAGCAGAATTTGAGATATGCATATACCTTTTCTACATAGAGCATGAAAATATGGTTCAAGCAAAAACAAAATTACTGATTAGAAAGGAAGTAGTTTTCCTTCCTAATCCTGTGATAAATGTCTGTGGAGCCTCTAAATTATGTAGGGCACTGTGCTTGGCACTGAGGACCACAGATATATCTCTATAACAAAGGACTATTGCTATAACAAAATACTTGAGGCTTGGTACTGATTAAGAAAAGAGGTTTATTTCACCTACAGTTTTGAGGGATGATAGTTTGAAATTGGCAACCTCATCAGTTTGACCTCTGGTGAGGCCCTCATAGTGACTGTATCACAATGGCAGGAGCCCATGCAGAAGAAATCCCAAGATAAAGCAGGAAGCCAGAGGTGTCCAGGGGTCAAGCTTGATCTTTTCACAACAACTCGGGTTTTTTTTTTTGCAGAAACTGACTCGAGTCCCTCACAAGCATTAATCCCTCTGAAGGTGATACCCCCAATGACCTAATCACCTTCTACCACGACCTCCTCTTACAGATTCCACCGCTATCAAAATACAATACTGGGGACCAAGTTTCTAGCATGTGAGCCTTTGGGGGCATACCCAAACCTCATCTGAAGTGTGGCAGCAGGTGCACATCAGTCACAGGATCTGCAAGGCAAAAAAGAGAAACCCAGAGCCTTAGCATAATCTGACCTTGAAGTACCAGCTCTGCTGCACTTCAAGTACTAACCGTATGACGTCAGTGAAGTTACTTGATCTTCCAACACCCATGTTGACTTGTTCAACTGTAAAAGCAGACAGAAGTCCAACTCAGGAGGACTGTGCTGGGATTTGTGGTACTACGTTAAGTATAGAAAAGAAGAGGTACCTTGAAAGCAGTAGCTGCTGCTTCTATTAAATGGTAACTCCCTAACTGGACTGCATACCTTCATATCTTCACTGAAGGACACACTGCAGACATCATTAGCATAATGAGGCAGCCAACTTGGAAATTTCTCTAAGTTAAAATAGAACCCTTAAAAATAGAAAAATCATCTGATACCACCTCAATAACAAAAATGTTCAAGGCTTGAAACTAACCTTCTCAGCCTCGTTCCTTCCTTCTTTCCTTCCCTCTTGGAGCTATGAAGCAGAGATGACCAAGGTGCATAATTGAATTGAAGGGGTAGGGATAGTAAGAGGCCAGACATCTGGCACCAAAACTGAGCAGGATCAGGAGGGCATTTCCATCTCAGATTGGAGGAAACCAAAGAGACATGAAAACAAAAAGCCATGTGTGCCCCTAGGCTGCCATGAAGGGTGTTATTGGAAAACTGTTCGGACTTGATTGTGGTCTGTGGCTTAGATAGGAGAGATGTCATCAACATTGATCTCCTAATCCTAGTGGTTGTGTTGTGGTTATGAAAGAGAATATCCTCAACTGTAGAAAATATATAATAAAGTATTCAGGGCTGAGGGGAGTGTTTGGGATATGATTATGTCTGCAACTTACTTTGCAGATTTTCAGGAAAGTGTTTAAAAAGAAATGTTCCTCTATTGTATTTGAAACTCTTTAAAATTATTTCAAAGGAAATAACTTTATGAATGAATATAAAATAAAGATATAATAAATTAGATAATTTTTAGATTGAACCAAGTAGAATTCTACCTCTAAGTTATACCTCCTTTTTCATTTTTATTTTCAAAAAGGGTTGCACTAAGTTGCTGAGGCTGGCCTTGAACCTGAAATATTTCTATCTCAGCCTACCACCTCACCAAATTCATAATATAATTTACAAAATATATAAGCTATAAATATCTTAGTAGCCTGGGACAGTGGTGCACATCTGTAATGCTAGTACTTGAGAGACTGAGATAGGAAGGTTGCAGGTTCGTGGCGTCTCATGAACTTAGTGAGGCCCTCCACAACTTAGTGAGACCCTATTTCAAAATAAAAAATAAAATAAGCCTGAAGGTGTAGCTCAGAGATAGAACGTCTCTTGGTTCAATCTTCTGTACAACACACACAGACACACACAAACAGATATACACACATATATGTGTGTGTGTGTGTGTGTGTGTGTGTGTGTGTGTGTGTGTGTGTTTAAGAAACAAAATTTTTAAGTTGTAGCATTAAATTCTCCTGTCTTACGTGCCAGGTGAATCTTCTTAGTTCTTTTGTGTTCTTGTTAACTCACCAAATTCATAGGACATTATAAATGAGTTCTTTCTTCAGTTCTTATTTTTAAGTATTATTTTCTATATTTTTGCTGACCTAATAATTTATTCATCTCACCTGCTGGAGCCAGCCAGCAAGAGTATGGGTTCTGGAGAGAGGCGTGAGGATGAAGAATTTTTAATTCTAACGTGGGGGAGCCGCCAGCCTTCTATCTGTACTGGCCAACCCCTGTTCGTGGGTCAGTATTTCCTACGGGTCAATGACTATGCCTGGGTCAGTATTCTGTCACGGACTAAGCTCAGTCGGGTGGTTAATTGTCCGCTCCCGGTCAAATCCTCAGAAAGATGGGGCAAAAGGCAGGTGAAGTACTGCAGAATCTTATCTGCAGTGATTCTTTCCCTTTAGGGACTAAATTTCTTTAGGTCCCTAAATGACGGCGCTCCCTAGAAAGAATCTGACATGGACAAAGGCTTCTTGAGCCAATGACACTTTATTACAAAAACCCCAAGAAATTTATACCCTTCACCAGTAAAGTTAAGAGAACAAGGGGGGTGGGTGTCTTTCAGCTGGCTGTTGGCCCTCGAAGAATTAACTCCTGTTCCTCTCCAAGGTCTTGCAGATAAGCAGTTCCAGGTGGCAGCCTCCCAGAATAGTCAAGGCTTGGGAGCTTCTCGGGGAATCTTCTTTAACTTTTCCTGGAACTTTTCCATCTTTTGGGGCTCAGTTCATATAGCAAGTGTGGGGAAATGTGGTGATTCAGGTGGATGTGATGGAGTTTCTTCAGGTGTTGGTACCTTATCTTCTAAATCTGAAAGCTTAAGCATACTCACAACACAGTTTGGCAGACAAAATACCACAAACAACACCACAAGGTTCTTAGTTCTAATTGTCAGATGTATTTCCTTAACTGCTAAGCACTCTTCTTTAGACAACAAGCCTATTAAAAGCCTACTCATCTTTAATAATCCATTTCTCTGTCACAAACCCTCTGCAACCTGCTTCTAACTTTCTAATTCCTTCCTTTCCCAGTTGGGACTTTCTTATGATAAGCTCTTCTTCATGCAAAAATGCTTTTCTTACTCTTACGGTATTTCCTTTCCTTCATACATATATTTTTAGAACGTCTGTCCTTTATTTTGTCATATCCATTTCTAACTATGCGGCCAGTCAACAGTCTTTTTCTTTGGGTCTATTGTATTTGGGCAGCTAAGTTGTTTATCAATTAAATTGCTTTAAGGTCACACACAAGGTTTTTCTCTGTCTCTAGGCAGGATTTCAAGGGTAAACAGTTATTTTGAATTGAGCTACTTTTTCGGAGTTAATGGATAGTGATGAAGGTCGGAGGCCATTTGTGATTGCTGCAGCTGGGGTGCTTATCACAGTACCTGAATTCTGGCCAGTCTTTTCATTACTATTGAGCAAAGCCAAGGACGTTTAGACAAATTATTAGAGGATTTATTTTTACCGACTCAATTTCATTCATAGTTCTAATTTTACATCACTGGAGCAATTCGTATAGGGAGTTAAAAGAATACTAGAAGAATAATAGTTATGCAAGAATATCTAGAAGTGGAAAGATGCTTTTGACCAGCGAGCACACCTTCTCTCGGGGCTTATTTCTCACTTTGAGATATTGCCTATTAACTGCGAAAATGCAGATGCCGAGAGAGCGTGGCTTTTGCTGGTATCTGCAGTATTCTCTTTTTTTTTTAAGATTTAAAGAAGTTTATTAGAAAGATAGAAATACAGAAAATAGAAATACAGCCCCATGCCAAAATGGCAAGAGGGGGTGACTCAAAATGAATACACCCTAGGTCAGTATTCTCTATTGTGCCAACACTCCTGGCCAACGCAACTTCTGGGTCAATCTCATCTTTATTGAACCAACGCTGGGTTTGTTTTTCCAGAGGTATTTATATAGTCACAGGTCAATCAACATTCTCGTTCTACCACCACCAGAATACAATAAAGACCAATACAAAACACATACATTACAGATAGATCAATCAATACCCTCATGTCATCACCACCTGATCTTCTCCCCAAACCTTGTTGACTCTGGGCGAAGGACAGTCAGCTGAGTCAGAGACACTAATCTAGGGGAAAGCCTTAATGACTCCCCACACTCACCCAAACAACAAATACTAGTTACATTTTCGGGGAGGCAGTAATATACCGATTTCATAGCCCCATGCTAGTGGTGGAATCTTAGACAAATCACCTAGCATCCCTCTGTCTCAGTTTTCTGATTCAGGAAATCTGGATAATAAAACCTACCTCATGGAGTTGCTATGAGAGTTAAATTCAATAATCTTTGCAAAGAATTTAGAAACTAAGCAGAAAAATAGGCAGTTTTCTATAAATGCTAGTTACTATTAACTGTTATTAACTTGTACACAGTATATGCTTTGGGAGCATTCCTCATGTAAACTAATTTTATTTTCAAATGTTTATCTGCTAGAGAATTTTGGATTATGTAAAATGAAAATATTAATGAGGAAAATACAAAATTAAATATTGAGTGCTGACTTAAAAAATAATGTCAGGCTGGGTGTGGTGGCACACACTTGCAATCCCCGTGCTTGGGAAGCGAAGACAGGAGGCTCACGCTGGTTCGAAGCCAGCTGCACTGTCTTAAGAGACCCTGTTTCCAAATAAAAATATAAAATAGGTCTGGGAGTGTAGCCTGGAGGTAGAAGGGCTTCCAAGAACCCCAGTACCACCAAATAATAACAATAACAGTAACAATAACAATAATAATAATAATAATAATAATAATAATGTCAGGCTTTTTTGGCCTGAGAAATGTAAGCATATGGTCTGCATTGAGCAACTATTACCAGTTTCTTACAATGATATTGTTGCATAGCAAATCATACCCAAATGCAGTTTCTTTCAATGACTTATTTATTCTCATGCTCACAGATCTGCAAGGCATCTTGGTGTGCCTGAGGCAGGCTGGGCTCAGCTGGGTGGCTCTATTTCAAGATGTGAGTTTCCTGAACCTGGCTCCAAACTGTGGTTTGGGTTCAAGTTGACTCTATATATTTCTCATGCTCCTTAAATCAGAAGCTAAAGGGGCATCTTAACATCTTGGCAAATGTTAGGAGTGCAAGCAAAAACTCCATTATACAGCACATTTAAGCCCTTTGTTTTCCTTTTGTCCATTAGCATCTCATTGTCCAAGTCAGGTCACAAAAGTCCAGCACCATCCTGGTGTGTGTGTTTTCTTTTTAAAATTTTTTTTTATTGGTGCATTGTAGTCATACATCTTAATGGGATAAAAGACTTGTAGAGACAAACATGCACACATCACCCAATTAGCCCTTACCCAATCCCCATCCCATTCACTCCCTGTCCCTCCTTCCCATGCTTGGCTTAGTGACTGACTTTGATATGTTTGTTTAAGTACATCATGTGCTTTAGAGAGCTTCCCTCTTCCCCCATCCCTTCCCCTCAGTTAGATCGCCTTATTTGGTGTATGTGTTTTCCATACATAATGGGAAGACACTGATATATATAGTCCTCTAACAGGGAACTGGATAATTAGGGCCAGGAATTCTGCAAGCCACTCTGAATCATCTGTGTTGTTTTTCTAATTTTTTTTTTTTTGGTGTGTGTGTGTGTGTGTGTGTGTGTGTGTGTGTGTCTGGGGTTGAAACTCATGGGCATTCTACATCTGAGCTACACCTCCTGACCTGTTTTTTATTCTTTATTTTGAAACGGGGTCTCACTAATTTGCAGAGGACCTCACTAAGTAGCTGAGTCTGTCTGTGAACCTGGATCCTCCGCCCTCAACCTCCGAATGTTGGGATTACCGGCATGTGCCACCATGCCTGGCCTTGGGTCTAGAAAGCTTGAGACTTTGATAAGGAAAGGCCAGAGTGCACCAGCAGCAGCAGAGCACATCAATTTCCTTTGTAGGAGTGATGATTTAATCTGATTGACCTCCCTTTCTCTTCCCATCTCCATACACAGCTCACAAAAGAAAGTGCAAATTTCAGAATAGCAATCCATAGCCATAATCTTGAAATTTTGCCCTTGTAAAACTTTCATATGGAATTAAACATCAACAGAATTCTTATCATAGTCCAACAAATGCTATATTCCTTCCACTCACATGAGGATTCACTTTGCAGCAGGAGTCTCATTTTATGTTTATGAAATGTATGAAATATCCCTGCAAACAGTGCCTGTTCAATAAATATGGATTGAAAGATTGAGGGTCAGAGTACCAACACTGAGAAAATGAGAAGACGATGCCAGTAGGATTCCTGCGAGATACTGTGCTTTTCAGCATGGGAAAGTAAAGTGCTACGTCACACTCAGATAAATGCTATGAGAATGTATTACATGAACTAAGTATGTGATATTAAAGGTATATAAGCTAAGAGAATTCATCTATACGGACTCTAGCGTTTGAGTGACATTTTAAAGCACAAAATAGCTTGGTCCTTCTCTGTACATACTGCTTCACATTTATCATAAGCCGTTTTAGATCCCTTCTAAAATCCACAAGGTCATGGGGCCTTTACTCTGCTTTTACTGTTTATGTGCCTCCTGTGAAAACAGCTAGGCAGCCAAGGCTGATAAAAAGGAAACTTGTCCTTATCAAATGCTCACAGGTAACTGTGTTCTCTTCTCTACCCATAGAAGTCCACTCTTTCACTAAGAACTCACACATCAGAGGCATTTAAAACAGATGGAAAGTTATAGGCCAGCCCAAATGTCCTTCTAAAAAGAGTGAAATGAATGCTAATCTAATTGCCCAAGAATGCAGATGCTGGGCTTTGAAAACAAGACCTCTACATTGGTTCCCCCTGCTGGATTTAAGGATGCAGTGTCTTAGAAATGGGAATGTGTGTGTATGTGTGTGTGTGTGTGTGTGTGTGTGTGTGTGTGTGTGTGTGTGTGCTGAGCCTTTTTCATTTGAGGGCCTGTTGCTCAAATGGCAAATTCAGCATCCAGCGAGATGCATCTGCTCTGCAATAAATGTGCCAAGTGTTCTTGAGTTTTCTTCCCAAGGAAAGAAATACTGAAAGTAGAAAAGCTGTGCAGCCCAGACTCAAAAAGAAAAGTGTGCCACTCAGAAACCCATGGTGTGAAATGGGATGGCATACATGTGGACTAGGGAAATCCCAGGAGATTATAAATCTGGTAAACTGTCAGACTAGTTTTTGTGATTAGAAACTTAGATTTGAGGGTCTGACCTTGCATTTCCTCTTTATGCATTGAAAACTTATGGGACCAATTCCTTACATTCCTATGACTAAATTACATCTTTTCCCCAACCTGCCTTCCTCTTTTGTAAGAGAGTTGTCTAGCCCCACTCTGGAAGAGACTTGTTAGCCAGACTGACTTTAAAGGCAGCCTGTCACCTGCAGACTTCAGGCCTGCTGTGTTACAAAGTCTGTCTTTGGGGGAAAAGCAGGCAAGTTTCTCCTGATTGGCTCATTCTATTTGGTGGGAGGAAGGGGATACATAATGACTGAGATTCTGGCACATGCTCCTGTATCAGCTCGGCCTGGTTAGAGGAGCAAGAACAGGCATAATGTCTATGTCTTGCCTAGAGTAGAAGCCAGAGCTACCACTCACACAGAGAACCCTCACAGAGAGAATGTTGGGTAATTGTAGAGCTCTTGCAAATGTGCCACTTAGAACACTGGACTTTAGAGCATGTGGAGTTGCCCCATGTTCTCATATTAGAAATTATACTGTGCTGATCAGAAGGCACTCTGTACATATTTATGTGTTCATTGATTTCATTGCTCCCTCACTTCAGAACATCATTTTTTGGGGGGATTTTAATTTTTTTTAATTTTTTATTGTGCTGGGCGTGGTGGCACACACTTGTAATCCCCACACTTGGGAGGTGGAGACAAGAGGATCATGCAGGTTCGAAGCCAGCCTCACTAGCTTAACAGACCCTGTTTCCAAATAAAAATATAAAATAGGTCTGGGAGTGTAGCCCGGAGGTAGAAGGGTTCCATCCCAGTACCATCAAGAAAAAAAACCCAAAAATTATTGGTGCATTGTAGTCATATATTTTAATGGAGTACAAGATGGTAGAGGCATCCATGTTCTTATCACTTAGCCCTCCCCAGTTCCCACCCCCTTCCCTTCTTCTCTTGTTTGGCCTAGTGATTGACTTTGATAGTTTATGAATGTATGTCATGTACATTAAGGAATTTCCCTCTTGCCCCTCCCATCTCTCTCAGTTAAGTCTCCTTATTTGCTCATCTATGGTATATTAAATATCAGTCCCTTATACAATTTTTATTTCAATCAGGTCAAATACAATGTTTTCTGATCTGAAACTCTCTTCCATAGTTTGTAAAATGTTTCTCCATTGCTTCTGAGGTTCAATTTTCAGCTCTACTCGTAGAGGCCTCCTCTTTGGAGGATTCACCAATCTCTTGCATCTGCATTAAGAGGCAGTACTAGTAGCAGACAGTGGTGGGTCAAAACATCCATGCAAGATGAGGTTAAGAGAGTTGGGTCTGCTTGTTGGTCAGGAATTTAAAAGGACCCAGCTGGCTGATCCTTCTCTTCATGTTGGCTGAGTTTTCTGTTAGCTGCATTTGTCTGGCAGCTGGACTGGATGGTGCTAGAAGCCTTTGTTCACTGCCCCTCGATGCTCGACCTCAGGCCCTTCCCTTTCCATACTTCCCTCTCCCTGGGAGGATAGCCTGAACTTCTTGACAGCTGTGGCTGGATGTTCAAAAGAAGGAAGCAGAAGTGGCCATGCCTCTTAGGCAGTTGAAAGTTCCAGAACCTCACCTCCATCACAGTCCATTAGTCTAAACAAGCCAAAGCACAGTGAGAATTCAAACGAAAGGGAAAGAGACTGTACTTTTTGAGAGACAAAGGATTTGTGGCCATCTTTAGCCCATATTAATATAGGCCAGTGATGTCGGCTTCTGTTTTCTGTACTTAACTATGTATTTTACATTTTGCTCCAGTGTCATTTATTTATCATTTTATTTGCTTTTTTTTCCAAACAAAAAGTTATTTGGAGACTCTCCAAGCAATGAGTCATAAAACCAGGCCTTTAATTACCTTTAAAAAGTATATATATATATATAATCTCCACAGATGTGATACATATTTTATGACAAAATAAAACTAGATGGTTGCTAGTCCACCACCCCATTGCACCTACATACTTATTTTTTTCACAGAATCACATGCTAGGCAAAATAATTGGATCAAGACAAAATATTTCATAGCATAGATATGTTAAAAGTTTATGCAAAAGTTGAGAGAAAATAGATTTTCTTTTTGCAACATGTATCAGAAAATAAAGGGAACAAATGCAGTCAGCCAAGATTCATTACACAGTGCAAGTTCCTCGAGTCAAAGGAGAGTAGTAAATTGGAACTTAAATCTGTATTGCATTTGGGAAATTCACAGCAAAGAGATGTTGCCAGAACTGCTGTGTGAATTTTGTTTACCACAGTTCAACATTTCATCCAGCAACTCATGTGAGAAAGGATGAGTATAAATGCACCTATTTATGTAGGTAATTTTTCTGTTTCATGCCTCTGATTCATCTCTCTGCCTTGCTTTATGGGGAGTCATGCTACATTGCTTGCAATTAATTTCAGTGCTGCATATTAGCCATAAAGATATATTTCATAAACTGACTTGATGTATTTTTCCCCTCTGTGCTTTTCTTGAAAGATGAGAATGGTCCAGAGGAAAAACAAAGCGTGGAAGAAATGGAAGGGCAGAGCCAAGAAGCAGGTGGGCTCAGATTTCTTTTGAGGAGTCTTCTAGGCCTCATCCACCGAGGTGAACAATAACTTTACTCAATGCTATTGTCTGAAAATGTTTCTACTTTTTCACCTGATTAACTCCAGTGTTCATTCAGGCCTCCAGTTCTGTTCACCATGAGTTGAGTGTGCCTCTGAACAGAATGCTACATTCTCACTTGATGTCTCATTCACCAATTTCATTTTTCTTCCCTCTGATAACAGTTTGCTTGGTAATACTTTAAGGAGGATGGGTATAGATTGGAAGGGCAAAATCAGAGCTTGGATGATTTGGAGGTCAGACAACACTTAGTAGAAATAGTTTGAGGGGGGAAATGAAAACTATTTAAAGGGAATGAATAAGAAGCTTTCCCTCCATAATGAATACAGTGGGATTGATTGGTTTTTTTTGGGGGGGTTTGGGGGTTTTTTGGGTTTTTTTTTTGCTATTTTCCATTACATTTTGAGAAGCCATGCTTCTGGTTATTTCTCCACATGTAACAGAAGATAGACCCAGAGTCTGACTACCTCACCTCCCTCTAAAAGCTCTAAGTGAGATCAGAAACCTTCCAGATATCACCTCTGTTCACAAAAGGACAGATGTGTCTGTTGAAAGTTTATAGATTCTACACTGTTGATTATAAATTGAACATTTTAAAATAAAACAGCATTTATGGCACAAAGGGATTGAAATCACCTTTGATTTATCATCTCTCCTACCCAATTCTATGTTCAGGCACTCTCTCCTTTAAAAGAATAAATTGCACTATAATGCAGTTACCAGCCTAATCACACAAATAAAAATATCCTTCCTTCCATTTCCAAGTGATTTGCCTAGTTCTAATGAGCCCCATAGAGGGGCATTTTTAAATAGCGGGCTCCATCTAATGTGTGCCAGGCACATCCTAGGCCATATGCGGAACTCTTGGAATTAAATCAGGTAGTATGATAAGTTTCCCACAGAAAACTTCCTACATTAACCTTGGAACTTTTGCTAGGGAAACTGGGTGCTTTATTATTAACCTGGAAGATGGAATTGAAGAAGGCCAATCAGAGAAAGCACTGAAGCAAGGCAGCAAGGACCTTGTGTAGCTGTTGCTGGGTCACCTGGCTCCCTTTGCTAAAATGCAGTCCTTGCAATGAAATGAATTCTGATACAGCAAACTGTTGTTATTCAATGCTCCCCACCCCAGCCCACACATCGTTATGCTCTGTAGACGATGAGCCTTATGTGAAAGCTGTCACTGTTTTTACTGTTTGGGCCTGACAAGTATTAGTCAACCAACTGCTTGACAGCTGAGGCTATTCTCTGACTTTTGAAGTCTGAGGTTTTATTCACTTTCTGTCCCATGCTGTCTTTATTGAGATAAATTTTTTCCTACTAAATATACATACACACACTCTTCTCTCTCAGTCTCTCACTTGCACACATATATACATGCACACACATTTTCCTGGGCTTCGTTTTGCTTTGGTGGTTCTAGGAATTGAACCCAGGGACATTCTACCTCTGAGTCATACCCCCAGTCCTTTTTATTTTTTATTTTTCTTAAACATAATCTAGCTAGGTTGTTGAGAGTCTCACTACCTTGATGAGGCTGTCCTTGAACCTGCAATCCTCTTGTCTTGGCCTCCCAAGTACTGGAATTACAGGCATGTGCCACCACACCCAGCTTTTCCTGGGTTTTATGCATCCATTTTTCCTTAACCAGTTGAGTACAGGTAGTTTCTTTTTGGATTTTGAATCACCTTGCCTGCAAGCAGAGCATGGTGTAATGTAAGCCTCCTCTCCACCTCTTGCCTCTCATGCATTATGGCAGAATTGCCTCATAATATAAAGAGCCCTAACATATCGCTGAGTGGCTCAGGGAGCTCCTCCAAGTGTCCCTGCCTATTGACTCAAGGTCTAGCAGCCCAATTTATATGTGATATTGGCCTTTGTCACCAGACACTGCTACATTTTCTGCTCATTTCATAGCAACCCAATTGAGAGTGCAGAGAATCAAAGACATGGTTCTAGTAATCAAAGCTCTTTGGTTTTTGTTTTGGTGATTGAACGCAGGGACATTCTATTAACTACACCACCATTCCTATTTAGTTTTTATGTTGAAATGGGGCCATGCTAAGTTGTTGAGGGTCTCAGTAAGTTGCTGAGGCTGGCCTCAAACCCCCCACTAAAAACTCCTTTGACCTGCTGCTATTTTTACAAAATACAAACAACATTTTTTATTCAATATAATTTTCAGTACCAGTTTTGATTGAGTAATCTTCAGGCCTCTTCCATTTGATAGGAAAAAATACCATTTCAAAACCAGCATGGTTCAGAAGTTCTGACTGTTGGCATGATTGAATCAAGCCAAACTGATATGTAATATATATCAAAATGCCAATAACAAATATACATCAGGGGCTTATGGTATCTCAGGCACTGTTGGGGCACTGGAGATATAAACAATAAAGACAACATCTCTGTTTCATGAAGCTTGTATTCTGGAGGAGTAATCAAAGCAATAAACAAACAAAGAAGGATACAACTATCAAATACTGATTCATTCCTTCCAGAATGAGATTGGAACAAAGAGATGGTAAAAAAAAAAAAAAAAAAAAAAAAAAAAAAAAAAAAAAAAGCACTTTAGATGGAAGGAGCAAAAAGCCTAGAGACAGGCCAGTGTGACCAGAACAGGCTGGGCTCAGGAGAACAGGATGTGAGTTCTGGTAAGCGATAACAGAACCAAACTATCCGATGCTGTATTATTTGCCTTTATTAGAACTACAAGAAGAATTCAGTGGGAGTTTTAAGTAGCAGAGCAACAGAAGCTATGTTTTAATAAGCACATTGCCTGTGAGGGTGCATGGGTTAAAGAGGTAGAGTGAGATAAGTTAGAAGACTACTTCAGGCGAGCAATGGTGGTGTATTCTGGAAATGGGGGCACAAAGAACTGATATGTGCCATGTTCTGGAGATAGAGACAACAGAACGTGCTGGTGTATTGGGTGAGACCTGTGGGGCACAGAGGAATCCGGGCTAAGTCCTATGGTTTTAGCTTCGTGAACTGCATGCATGACAGCTCCACTTACTTATTTATGGAGTGCAGGCCACGGGATATAGTTTTATTTTAGGATTTACCTATAATAAATTTGAAAAGATGCTCAGACAGCCATATGGGATGTCAAGAAGCCAGTTAGATATGTCACTCCAGATTTCCAGGAAAATATGAAGGACTACAGATACATGGTTAGGACTTACTGGCATGTACATAATATTGAAAGACATGGGGATGGATGAGATTCATTAGCAAGACTATGCAAAACTAAAGATAATGAGGCTGGCACAGCATGACATCTAGATATGTGGCAACAGAAGAAACAGCCCAAGAAAGTATCTCAAGAACAGGGTAAAGACTGACAAGTTTTTAATTCCATTAAAAATTGTATTTAGCTGGGCGTGGTGGCACACGCTTGTAATCCCCGGGCTTGGGAGGCGGAGACAGGAGGATCGTGCTGGTTGGAAGCCAGCCTTGCTGGCTTAAGAGACCCTGTTTCCAAATAAAAATATAAAATGTGTCTGGGACTGTAGCCCGGTGGTAGAAGGGTTTCCAGGAAACCCAGTACCACCAGAAAAAAAAATTGTATTTACTGTTCCAATAGATATATAACCTAAAATTAATAGTCATCTTTATATATGTATATATATTAGACAAAATGTACTAGAAAATATGTGATCTGCCTCTAAATGTGTGTTATTTCTCATGCACATATGAATTTAGTTTCATGGCCATGTTTTCATGAAAAAACATTTGTCTATTTTTTCATTAACCATTTCAAAGAACTTTAAGAATCTCTTATATCTTGATGTTTTAATGTCAGTAGCTAATTATCCTTTTCTGTGTGCCAAACATAAAGAGTCCCTGTGGTTCTGATGATACTAAGAAGAGACCAACTGATTACCTGGTACTGTGAGGGAAACAAGGACCTCTGAGCCCTTGGAACCCACTCTCCAAATGGCTTCTGGTCCCCTTTCCCTGGTCTCCATACTGACAGTCACAGAACTGTTCCTTAAATTTTGATAGCCTGGCATAAAAACAACCATGAAAGTGCTATTGCTAAGAAAAAAAAACAAACTTTAGAATCTTTCCCTCATAAAGGTACTTCACAGAAACTTGCAAGCATATACTTTCCTTCACATTCTGTTACCAAGAAAAAATAATCATATTCCATTTTTTAGTATTATGGAAGAAGCAAAATGCTAGCGTTATTGTCATTACACTACTACCAACAAATAGAATTCTTTGCTTCAAAATAGCTTAGTCCATTGGTGTCTGTCTTTACTGAAGGTTTCTTTTTCATAAATTATAAAAAGGAATCACAACCCCCTTGCCCTTCAAAGACCATCAAGTGCATTCCAGCATGAAATTATCTCACAATTTCTTTGGTGGAGTTGGGAGGGAGATGCAAGGGCAACAGAGCCCCAACTTGACAGCATGAGTTCTGAGGCCATGTTTCTTCTTCTGCCTTATAGATGGTGTGAGCACTGCCACAGTGCCCAGCCCTGCTTCAGAAGAGACAGTGGAAGTTTGTAAAGATGAAGGTATGTAGCCAATTACTGCACCTAAAAATCAAACTTTTTTTTTTTTGAGGGTCTGGAGATGGAACCCAGGAGCATTAGACTTCTGAGCTATACCCCCTGCCCTATTTTTTACTCTTTATTTTGAAACAAGGTCTCACTAAATTATGGAGGACCTCATTCAGTAGCTGAGGCTTTCCGCAAACCATGATCCTCTGGTCTCAGCCTCCCGAATGCTGGGATTACAAGCTGCACCACCATGCCCTGCTAAAATCAGACTATTAAAAGTAGACTATTTAGGGTTCTATTTATATGGGAAAATGTTGCAGTGAGCAAACATATTTCTTTTTAAACTTTTCTATTTCTAATAGAGACAAAAATTCTGTCTTATCTCATATCTAGCATCTTCAGAATTTCTGTATACATTTACATTTGTTTCTCTGAAAATTAACAATAAAATAATATAATTATAAGGAAAATGATTATAGATGATGTTTATTCAAAATACTGGAAATAGTCACTTTGTTTAGAGCTGCTCATCAGGAAAAAATTTTAAAGAGTGGCATTTGAGGATTACCTACCAGAGACTCTACTATCCAAGAATGAAATATCTAAAGGACATTCTTAGCCGGGTGTGGTGGCGCACGCTTGTAATTCCCGCGCTTGGAAGGCGAAGACAGGAGGATCCCGCAGGTTCGAAGTCAGCAGCGCTGGCTTAAAAGACCCTGTTTCCAAATAAAAAACTATATAAAAATAGGTCTGGGAGTGTAGCCCGGAGGTAGAAGGGTTTCCAGGAACCCCAGTACCACCAAAAATAAATAAATAAAAATAAAAAGATAAAAAATAAAGGACATCCTTAGAAATAAATATTTGACAAGAACATCATTCTCCATTATGTTACTAAGAGATAATGTTGCTGATCCAAATATTCATAGAAGAAAAAAATTACTTTTCTGTGAGAAATTTTGAGGCATAGGTATGTAGAATATTGATGTGATACTATTACTTACAAAAATATCTAAACAAAAATAAAATAGTCCTGTTTTTTTCTCCCTCCTAATTAGCTGCCAAGTCACCACACAAAAATGTAATATATGGTAACTATTAAACCCATTCTGTGAGTGTCAGACTAAGCTCTTATATTTATATAAATGGGCATCTGGTTAAAAACATTAGATCTACTCAGAACTTTAAGATACATATATTGAATACATTTTTGTAATATGCAAATAGTCATTAATATTTTCTACTCTTTGAAACAGTCTTGAAAGTTTAGTGCTCAGCTACCTGGATCATCAAATGTTTCTTGGTATTAATTTTATTTTCTAAATAAATTTCTTTCATAGAGAAGATAATTGCTTGAGTGTGAATTCTGGGGTCATCTAAATGGGATTTAAATCCTGGTTCTGCCATTGGCAATTTAGGTGATCTTTCATAAGCAATTCAAGAGATTAACAAGGAAGTAGCTATTAGAAATTAATGATGTGTAGTGGACCTCTTTGTGCCTCAGTGTCCTGTGTAGAATGTGAACAGCGATCACGTCTACTGCCCGCAGTAAAATAATATGCTCCTTCCAGTTGCTTAAACTGTTCGCCTGATGCTGGTGTAGATTTGGCCTCCAAGAAGACAGAATGAGGTGGAGATTGGGAGGCAGGTGCTTATTGAGGAAAGCTCTTGAAATCTACTCAAATAATATAAAAAAGAAGTAAGTAAGCAGAACTAGATAAAAAAAAAAGAAGTTAACCTGCAATGCATTTTCAGAAGAAATGTCAATTTATTTGAAATTTAAAGATTGTATGACCCTTTTGATAGTTTGGGGCAAGAAAACTAAGCCATTCAAACCTGCCATGTGTAAGGTTTTTGATGCTGGCTGAGCTGGGAATAGGGAATAGACTTAAGTGAGACAGTTCCCTTCTGATGCAGTAATTCTGGAAGCCAAAGATGGATAAGGTCTTCCTATACCTGGGAGAATAAATTCCTCATTCCTAAAGGGTTATCTGGGTGGCCCAACATAGTACCCACCAGTCCATTGCCATTTGGGGTGACACTTTTTAAATGTATACCTTGATGCCTTCCTTTATACAATTTAAATATGTTTTTGCATCCCTTGCTTAAAAACATCTGATGTATCTAAAAATATAATTTATGTTAGATATCCACAGAGGTTCTTAGAAGAAACTCTAAATCAACAGAGAGAGAGAGAGAGAGAGAGAGAGAGAGAGAGAGAGAGAGAGAGAGAGAGAAAGCGGGCGCAGCCCGGTGTGTTGGCGCACACTTGTAATCCCAGCATTAGGGAAGCTGAGACCAGAGGATCGTGGTTCATGGACAGCCTCAGCTACTTAGTGAGACCCTCTACAACTCAGTGAGACCCGGTTTCAAAATAAATAATAAAAAATAGGCCAGGGGGTGTAGCTCGGAGGTCGAATGCCCCTGGGTTCCACCTCCAGACCCACAAAAATAAATAAATAAATAAATAAATAAATAAATAAATAGGAAGAAAGAAAGAAGATAGAGAGAGAGAAAGAGAGAGAGAGCGAGAAAGAAATATAGTAAGTCAGAGTGAAAAGATAAAAAGTAACCAGGCATGGTGGCACATACTTGTAAGCCCAGTACTTGGGAGGCAACTCAATGAGGCCTTCCATAACCTAGTGAGACCCTATTTCAAAAATAATACTTTAAAAAGAATAAAAATAAGGTAGGGGGTGTAGCTCAGAGACAGATTCCAATTCCGGCAGCATACACACACACATACACACACACACACACACACACACACACACACACACACACGGAATACAGTGTTCATTTTAAGCAAAAAATATATTCTAATAATTTAGCTTATAATAAAAATGCGAAGTGTCATGAAGTCAAACAGCAAGAGTTTAAAAAATAAGAATGACAGATAATCTAATTTGAATCTTTCAAGCTGAGATTTTTTTTTTCCTGTTGAGTTGTTGAGAGTTGTCACACCTTTGAAGAAACATACTGTTTGTGATTTTTTATGATGCTTTTAGGACCTCACACCATTAATTGCTCATGCCAGGATAAATTTTTAATACTTTCAGGATATTTCTTAAAATAAAACTTTTTTTTTTTTTTTTTTTTTGGTGGTACTGGGGTTCCTGGAAGCCCTTCTATCTCCGGACTACACTCCCAGACCTATTTTTACATTTTTATTTGGAAACAGGGTCTCCTAAGCCAGTGCGCACGCGGCTGGCTTCAAACCTGCGCGATCCTCCTGTCTCTGCCTCCCAAGCGCGGGGATTACAAGCGTGCGCCACCACGCCCGGCAAAAATAAAACTTTTAATGATGGTAACTCATCAAAGAGTTCTGTTATGTATCACAAATGCAGTTCCCTCATAAGGCTATATGTGTAGTTTGAAGGATTTCACTGAAATAAATAAATCCTATTTATTTGGGAAAAATACAAGTGTTTTTAAATCCACATTATTACATTACCTAGTTTTAATTTATAAAAAAAGAACATATAAGATTTTTGCTTTTCACTCTGAAGTAGCATGTGCATAAGACCACTCTTTAAAACTGATTATCAATTAAAGCTAAGACAAAGTGTTTAATACTTAATGAAACTGTCATCTTGACAGACAGGTGCATAGTTTGAAATGAAAAAAAAATCATTGAAATCCTCCAAGACTGAGGTCAAGTTGAGGTTAAAAGAAAGTCATAAGTGTTAAGGATTCATTTCAAGCATTCTCCATTATTAGCTTTCATGCAGAAATATCTCTCCTCAGTGACACTAAGGCTATTTTAGAACCCTGCAGTTATAAGATCACTTATAGAAATGCTTATTACACTTTCAAGTTTAAATTGCAGAACATTTTTGCTGATCAAAGGTCCTGAAGGAGCCCCTGTTCTTTTGACTTTGTTTCTAGACTGTGATACTGACTGAGCATCTTTTTGGACTTTTGAATGACCCATACTGTGGACTGGTCTTGTTTTCTCTCGCCAATATAATTCCCATGGAATTTGAGATTTGCTCGGTTATTCCAGCACTGCTTGTTGGTTGTCTGACTGGCTTTACATTTGTTATAACTTTTGTTTCCACTGGAGACTACCATCTTCCAGATTGCATGGACTGAAAACAAGAAGGCAAAATGTGAAATGGCCTTGGTCTCTTTTTGGAGAGATAAGATTTTTAGAAGATTTAAGTTGCATGAAATTTGAAGAATTTCAGGAGGAAATGATTATTAAAACCCAGGGTTCTCTATGCTATCAATTTTGTTCAAATGGTCTGAGCACATTTCCCACTGTGAACCAAGAACTAGTGCCTTTTGCTCACTTAGCCCACATGACTGCTAACTATGTAAGCCAGTAACAGGAGGTGCGACTCATTGGATTATGGGCCAGGAGTTGGATTGTCATCTGCACACTGACAACCCCTCTTCCCAATGATTCAGTGCAGCTGCAGGGTGGGCAGGAGTTGATGTGGAGGGATGGGATATGAGGTAGAGGAATGGTGATAAATAGTCCATGTACACAAGGTGTACACCAAGAATGACACACTTAGAATTGAGCTGAAATTAACTCCCAGGTAAAGCTGGCCTGGGAAGATATTTATGAGTTGTAAACATTCTTTGGTTATTTGCAAAACTGGGCATTCACTTATCTATTGAGAGATTATTCTTCTACTGGTAAAAATACTCTATTAATTTAATGGTGTTTGGCACTTTAAATCCTTAAAATTAAATTCAGAAATACAAGTGTTAAAGCTACTTAAGTTCATAACTATATAAGAAATCAGATTAGGAGTCATATAAACACAGGAATAGAATTCATAAGAATATCAAGTACTCTGGCTGAAACTTCTGCAAAGTTATACTTGCTATTATTTAATAAGATATATTCAGTTTCTGGCTGGGCATGGTGGCCCACACCTGTAATCCCAGTTCTTGGAAGGTTGAGACAGGAGAATGGCAGGTTTGAGTTCAACCTCTGCACTTGATGAGACCTTCAGCAACATAGCGAGACCTTGCTTTTATAAAAACAGTTAAAACTAAGGGGGAGGGTATTGCTTAGGTGTAGACCACCCCTGGATTTAATCCTTAGTACCCCCCCACACACACACACAAACTAAGGAATAGTCAGTTCTATTATCTAATACTTCTTCTTTCCCTCCATGTATATGCATGTATAAATATGTAACAATGAATCCCACTATTAGGTATAATGATGTACCAATAAAAAAGGGAAAATGCCATAGTCATTATCCTCATGTCAATGATAATTTTCTAGTATAGTTGTCTTTACACTTTTAGATCTTATATCTGCAGCTCTTTATCCACTCCTATGGCTAAGACACCTTACTAGGATTTTTCTAAAAAGTGCTGTTTAAACACATCCTGATTCATCAGTTTTATTATTTAATCAGTATCTAATTTGACTTTGAAGGTCACCTAGACCAAATCATAGTCTCATTAATATTAAAAGCAAAATCAATTAACACTCAGGTGCACACCTGAACTCGGATTCCTTTGGAACTCCATGGAAGTCATTTTGTTGCTATTTGGCATTTATAAAGTAGATGTCAAAAGATTTCTAAACCCTTAATCTAGTTCCAGACCCCATGGAGGTTAAATTACTATAGGAAAAGGGGAGAGCTAGAGTCAGCCCTGTCCAAGAGAGCCAAAGAGAAAGGATGAGGTTATGTTTGAGGAAGTGGATTTTGGCATGTGGAGGAGCGCTGCATACATGATGCCAACCAGCGCTGGAAGCCTGGGCCAGTGGAGTTGATTAAAAATTCAAGAACTAAGATACATGGAGTGTCTCCTGTATTCAGTGCTTTAAATTAATGTATAACACATTCTTCATTTCTTCAAAGGGTAACCTGAAACTCGGAGAAGGAGAGCAAAATGTACATATGCAGGGAGCTAGGATAGGAGAACAGTGTTATTAATGTTAACTCCCATAATTACCACCCACATGAGCTTGCAAAGTTGTTTTTAAAAAGATGCCATTTATTCCATTTTTAATGTTACATTTATTTTTCTGCTTATAAGAAAAATAAATACTTATCAAAAATATTTTAAATATATAAAATATAAAATATAAAGGCATACAATGCTTTACCTTTTAAAGATTTAACTGTTAAAATTGTCTCATTTAACAGCACACCATGAATATTCTCCCATGTCTTTAAATATGCCTCAGAAGCATGACTTTTATTGGAGTCATAATATTTCATCATCTTGTTGTCCCACAATTTACATAGCCAGTGCCCTAATGTTAGATTATTTAGTTATTTACAATTTTCCATTATAAATAATAAGGGAATGCAGAGCATAAATTTTAGATAAATCTTTGTGTGTATCTATTATAAATTTCTCAGGATAAATTGTGAATTCTTTGTTGATTTAGTAGGGAAAAGGTTAAAACATTTTATTCCTTACATGTATCTTTATCTTAAAAGTAATAAGTAATGCATGTTTGATATATATAAACAAAAGACTAAATGAAAAATATTCATAAATTTAATCCCCAGAGGCAAACATTTTTAATATACCGATTATAAACTCCTATTGCCTTTCTAGGGAGCCATGTACATATATAGAGGCATTTTTTAGGGTATTCTGTAATATATAACAATTTAAAACTATCTTTTTTACGATATTTATTTATATTCTTTTTTACTTTTTTATTTTTATGTGGATCATATTGAAAATGGCATACATTCACACAGTGCTTGGAGCTCTCCCCCCCACCAGCTTCCCCTTTCTCCACCTCTCAAAAATGAGTGTCCAGGTTGACCATGCTACATTCATGCTTTTACACATATGCGAATGTAGGTCCTCCATTAATCAACGTCAGCCTACTTCCTCTCCTATCCTTCCATTCTAGCTTTGCTGAGGATTCCCTTTCATTATCTGCAAACCCTCTGGTCTCCCCATTACTCCCTAGTTTGGGCATATTAGAGAAAACATATGTCTCTTCTCTATCTGTGCTGGACTGATCTCACTTAACATAATGTTCTCCAGGTCTTTCCATCTTCTTGTGAATGACATGATTTTGTTCTTTATGGTTGAGTAGAATTCCATTGTGTGTATTTCCCATAATTTTTCAATCTATTCATCTGTAAGATTATGAAATTTTCCCCATGTCTTTTTTTTATTTTATTTTTTCCAGCTTTTTATTCTTTATTTTTTATTGGTGCATTGTAATCATATATCACATTGGAATACAAAACTTGAGAGGATATACAGGCACACATCATCCAATTAGCCCTCATCCAGCCCCCATACCATTTCCTCCCCCTCCCTCGATCCCATGCTTCTTTGGTGATTAACTTTGATACATTTGTTTATGTACCTCCTGCATTTTAAAGAGGCTCCATCCTCCCCTATTCCATACCCTCTGATGAACCTTAGTTGCTTCACTATAGGGCCCTTTCTATAGCTCGACCTCTTCCTATTGCCCCTTTACTCATAGTTTTTGCTGATTAGGGGAAGCATCTGATTTTTATTTTCTGCGATATTTCTCTGTGCATGCCGCATTGCAAGTACCGATCCCACTCTTGACGGCCCCAGTAGTGGCCTGGCTACCCGGTGGACTGATCCAGACCTCGCTGGCTCAAGCAGCAGCCTTGCCTCATGGGAGGCCCCAATTCTGGTCTTGCTGGCCCTGACACCGGCCTAACCCCTCAGCTGGCTCCGATCCTGGCCTCGCTGGCCCCAGCACCGGCCTAGCCTCAAGGCAGGCTCCGATGCCAGCCATTGGACCCGGCACCGGCCTAACCCCTCAGCAGGTTCTTATCCTGGCCTCGGAGGCCCTAGTACCAGACTTCCCTCGCGTCAGGCTCTGATGCTGGCCGCTGGCCTCGGCATCGGCCTAACCCCTTGGCAGGCTCCGATCCCGGCCTTGGAGGCCCCAGTAGTGGCCTTGCCTCATGGAAGGCTCCAATGCCAGCCACTGGTCCCAACACTGGCCTAACCCCTCGGCAAGCTCCGATCCTGGCCTCGGAGGACCCAGCACTGGCCTTGCCTCACAGTAAGCTCCAATCACGGCCTTACTGGCCCCGGCACTGGCCTAACCCCTCGGCAGGCTCCAGTCCCAGCCTTGAAGGTCCCAGCACCGGCCTAACCCCTCGGCAGGCTCTGATCCAAGCCTTGGAGGCCCCAGTAGTGGCCTTGCCTCACGGCAGGTTCCGATGTCAGCCATTGGCCCCAGCACTGGCCTAACTCCTGGGCACGCTCCGGTCCCTGCCTTGAAGGCCCCAGCACCGACCTTGCCTCACGGCAGCCTCCAATCCCAACCTTTCTGGCCCCGGCACCGGCCTAACCCCTCGACAGGCTCTGATCCCGGCCCTGAAGGCTCCAGCACTGGCCTTGCCTCACGGCAGGCTCCGATCCCGGCCTCACTGGCCCCAGCATCAGCCTAACCCCTTGGCAGGCTCCAATCCCAGCCTCGGAGGCCCAAGTAGCAGCCTTGCCTCAGGGCAGGCTCCGATGCCAGCCTTGCAGGCCCGGCACCAGCCTAACCCCTCGGCAGCCTCCGATCTCAGCCTTTCTGGCCCCAGCACCAGCCTAACCCCTCAGCAGGCTCTTATCCCGGCCTCGGAGGCCCCAGCACTGGCCTTGCCTTGCGGCAGGCTCCAATGCTGGCCGCTGGCCTCAGCATCAGCCTAACCCCTTGGCAGGCTCCAATCCTGGCCTCGGAGACTCCAGCACCGGCCTTGCCTCATGGCAGGCTCCAATCCCAGCTTTACTGTGTCCGTCACCAGCCTCACCCCTCGGCAGGCTCCAATCCAAGCACCCTCTTCACCCAGCCATTTGTCCCACGTTCTCGAGGGTGCATGGTGGTAGCATTCTGCCTCTGGGGTTATTATTTCAAAGGTTCCAGGTGTAATGCATCAGATCTCTGTCTCCCCTGAGTACTGGCCACTGTCATTGCCACTGCCTCCACCATTTCATATCGTTCCCAAGCTCTTTTTCCACTCTGAATGTTGTCCAGTGTTCCTAAGCATGCGCAATGGTAGCATTTGACATTTGGTGTAATTTCTCCAAAGAAATAAGGTTGGTAGGATCCAATTTCTGCTTCTCCTGAATACAAGTCTCCACCACCATCGTGGAGTCCACTTTCAACACCGCCTTTCTCCTTGGTCTCCGCGAAACTCTCTCCTTACAGGTGATGTCCAAGATTCTTAACAATATAGAGAAATAGCAGTCCTCCTCCATGGGGAATTTTTCCATAAGTTCCAGTTCATTTGGATAAGTTTTGTCTGCATCTCCAGTATCCTGTCATCTGCCACGGCCTTCTTAACCCCTCTCCGATATTTTTCTTTTTTTCTTTTTCTTTTTCTTTTTTTTTTTTTTTTTTTTTTTTTTTTTTTTAATAAGAGAAGACAGTATGTGTGGTTTGAGGAGGTAGTGGGATCAGGCACTCAGTAACACTGTGACCTGGCCCAGTTTCCCCATGGGTCCAGCGTGCTCCGCACTACTCCGCCTGGGGCCCAGAGTCCTGCGACCTGGCCCCGGCTGTTCTGGGGTCCGCGTGCCCCACCCAACCCCTGCCCGGGACCCAGGGTCTTACTGGGCCCGGTTTCTTCAGGGGCCTAGCGTACTACGCGTGCAGTCCGGCCCAGGGCCCAGAGTCTCATGACCCGGGCCCTGGCTGTTCGGGCTTCCGGCGTGCCCCGGCTGTTCGGGCTTCCGGCGTGCCCCGCGCGACCCCTGCCCAGGATACAGGGTCTTACTGGGCCTGATTTCTCCAGGGATCTGGCGTGCTACACGCGGTCCAGTCTGGGGCCCAGAGTCCTGCGACCCGGGCCTGCACAAGTAAATCTTTATTTATTTTTTATTTTTATTTTTATTTTTTGGTGGTACTGGGGTTCCTGGAAGCCCTTCTACCTCCGGACTACACTCCCAGACCTATTTTTTTATACTTTTTTTGAAACAGGGTCTCTTATGCCAGCGTGGCTGGCTTCGAACCTGCGAGATCCTCCTGTCTCCGCCTCCCAAGCGCGCCCCACAAGTAAATCTTTAAAAAGAGGAAAAAAGAAATGCTCAAGTACGGCCAGCTCCCGGCCCCCCGAGGGGCGTGTCCATTCCCCATGTCTTTTGATGGTCTAACAATTTAGTTTTATTTTCTAATAAATGAATGTTCATATACTTATTCAGTCTCCATATTGAATTGTTTATTTGGTTTCAGTTTTAATTATTTTTTTGTGTGCTACTGGGGTTCCTGGAAGCCCTTCTACCTCCCAGACCTGAATATATATATATATATATATATATATATATATATATATATATATATATTTTTTTTTTTTTTTTTTTAACAGTCTCTTAAGCCAGGGAGGCTGGCTCGGAACCAGCCTCCCAAGCATGGGGATTACAAGTATGTGCTACCATGCCCAGCCAGTTTTAATTTTTTTACTGGCCAGAAATATTCTTTTAACGTTCTAAATGTTATGATCATTTCTGCAAAAATTCAATAAATAGAAATGCATTCAAATTTGTGTCTTTTCCACAAATAATAGTTTACTACTTTTTCTTATTTTCTGAATAATATATTCATTTTAATAAAACCCACATAATGCAAGAGAATAAAACACAATCAAATGCAAAAACCCTACCCTGAGATGACTACCCTTTAAAATTTTAGGAGGCCATTCCTTTGTGTACCTGATTATCAGAACACACACAATCACACAATCTAATATAAATATATATAGTGTGATCTTAATGTAATTTTTCTTTTAGTTTGTTTTTGGTATTGAGGATTGAACCCAATTGTTCTACTTTTGAGCTATAGCCCTAGGTGTTTTTATTTTTATTTTTTTTTCTTTGACACAGGGACTTGCTAAATTGCTGAGGTACTAAGTTGCTGAGGTTAACCTTGAACCTGTGATCCTCCTAGGATGACAGACATGTACCACCATGCTCGATTTAATTTCGCTCTTATTGCCTTCCGATTTTTTAGAATAAAATACACTAATTAAGACTGTGAGCCGGGCTTAGTGGTGCACTGTAATCCCAGTACTTTAGAGGCTGAGACAGGAGGAGGTTCAAGATCAGCAACTTAACAAGACTCTCAGCAACCTAGAAACCCAGCAAGACTCTGTTTCAAAACAAAATATAAAAAGGGCTGGGGGTATAGCTAAGAGGTAGAATGCCTCTGGGTTGCTTCCTCAATAGAGGAGAGGAAAGAGAGGGAAGAGAGGTGGGAAGGAAGGAAGAGAGGGAGGGACGGAGGGAGGGAGGGACGGAGGGAGGGAGGAAGGAAGGAAGGAAGGAAGGAAGGAAGGAAGGAAGGAAGGAAGGAAGGAAGGAAGGAAGGAAGGAAGGATCTAGTCTCTGGTCTCAAGGTTTTTAGTCTAAACCCTACCTCTACCTTGACACAGCTGTGTGATCATGGGCAAATTACTTAGCCCTCTTTGTGCCTCAGTTTCGTATATGTAAAATAAGAACAATAATAGCACATACCTCACAGAATATTTATTATTAAAATGAGTCAATCCACTGAAAACATTTCAAGACATGTCTGCTATATGGTAGGAGGTTCAATTAGTGTGTGTGTGTGTGTGTGTGTGTGTGTGTGTGTTTGTGGTGCTGGGGCATTCTATTTTAAGCTACACTTGTAGCCTTTTTATAATAATAATTTATATCATAGCCTACATATTTTATGATATAAATTATAATAAATTATAATTATTATATCATATTTTATATCATAGACTACATATTTTTTAATCTTGCTTTGTTATAGGCAGCAAAGCTTTGTAAAAATACCTCTAAGTCATTTTGTGCAGATATACTTCATCCACTTTAAAGCTCACATGATATTCCATAGCTCGGATGTATCATAATTCGTTCAACCATTCTCCTATGATGAGCAAGCATTTTCTTTACACTTTATTGCCATACAAACAATGCTGCACTAGTCATCCTTGTCTTATACCCTTACATACTGGCACTTCTATTTGTATGGGAAACACTCCAAGAATGTAAGTTCTGTTTTAAGGAGTATATGCTCTTAATACGTATTGTCAAAATTGCTTTCCCCAAAGGCAATTCATATTTCCACCAGCAATTGTTATGTTTATCCTTCACAAATTTTGCCAGTTCAGTGAGTATAAATAATATTATTTTATATACTTTTATTTGGCACATTGTAATTACACATTATATGGGCATATAAAGCAACAGAAACACACATGCACACAACTCACAGCACTTCCCTCCAGGTCTCACCCTCATTATTATTTTTTAAAGATAAGTATTATTATCCCAACTTTTTGTAACTGAGGCACAGAAAGTTTAAATAACTGCTCCATTGAGCAAAAGGTATAACCAGAATTTGGAAAATAGATCCATCTGAACACAAAGCCCATGCTTTCTTCTGCCCACAATGCTCCCTCTCAGATAATGCTTTTGTAGCAGGGGACATTCCTTGTCTGAGGGGTACAGGATGCAGACATGGCCCAAGCAGTCAGAGGGAGCAAGGAAATCCCACCTGTGCAAGTTTTACTGAACAGGGTAGTCAAACTGAGAAGCAATGGAGCAGGCAATGTGAATTCCAGTGAAAGCAACATGCTCCACACCACAAATATGGCCTAACCTGGGGTCCATGTAATGTGACTGGTGAGGAGGTGAGTGCACAGAAATCTCTGACTCTTGCCTCCTACCACATCTGAAGCCCAAACACCAGGGGATGATATCATCTCTTCCTTCCTCTATTTCCTCTCCTCTCTTCTCCTTCTCTCCCTTCTTCCATTGTATATAAATAGAAGATGTTGGTGGGGGAGGTGTTTCATGCATATTGTTACCTTTCTCAGTTTCCCCCTCTCATTGCAATCTACCCTATAGGGTTTCAAACTTGTTTTGCATAAATTTGCCTGTAATACTTCAAAAATTACCATGTTCCTTGTGTCAGTATTGGCTGTGTATATGACATAGTTAACTCACTAGGATGTAAAAGATCTTTAGAGTAAGAACCAAAGCTCATTTGCTTCCGTGTACTCTGTGAAGCCCAGCACAGTGGCTTATGCAAGTAGTTCCTCAGTATTTGTTTAATTTAACCAGTAGTCATAAAATAATGTGTATGTAATGGTTTGCTACACCCTGCTGATGATTTAGCACTACCTTGGAGAATTTTACTGATAGTCATGCACCAAATTAGAGACTTCATATAACTATAAAATGTATAGATGAGAAATTATCTGAGATTTTGTCCATGAGAATTAACTGGAGAAGCAGAACTGGAATCTAGCATAAAAATATAGGCTACTTAGAATTTTCCTAATACCATTATAACTTTCTCAAATCATTTTTACTGTTATTGGGACTCCTACTATATGAACTTCTTGTCTAGAATTCTCTTATTTCAGAAGTAAAATTTCCAAAACTATCAAAATACAGAAATGCAAAAGATAAATTCAGGCCTGAGATTTTCCTATTTGTTCATATTAGATTTGGATATTTTTACCTTCTAAGAGAATAAAATAAACGTCTTTAAATTTGTATTTTATTTTTAGATGAACACACTAATTATAAATGTTTATGGGTCACGGCATGATGTTTCAATACATGTATGTATTACATAATGATCAGGTCAGGATAATTGGCATGTCCATTATCTCAAAGTAAACTTAAATGGCCGATGTACATACACTGTTCTCTATAACTGAAACTACTTATCTTTGCTTAATTTATATTGAAGTTTTTCTTTTGAGTTTATCAATTGCTTCGATGATATATTTATAATTAGATTAAATAGGTAAAAGCAGTTCAAATTGTATTGACTTTTTATACTAAAGGTATATTTTTGTACTATTTGATATAGTGTCAAATAGTCTTAAGTGGCAATGGGAAAGGCAAGTGGCAATTGCCTTCTAATTATATGATCATTCACATATATTATTTTTCCTTAAGTATTTTTCTATAAGTATTTTCTTAAGTATTAAGTTTGGCTGTAATGGTAAATTTGCATCAGTCAATTCAGTTTTATAATCTCTTGGGACATACTTCTAAAGATCTAGGGACAGAAGCCCGAAAAGAATCATTTTGAGTGGGTTTGCAATCTCTTTGTCCAAAACAATTTTGGACAAATAGGCCCATTTTGGTCTAAATTTATATAAGCATTCCTATAAGTATTTTCAAATACAGTAACCTAGTTTTTTACTTTCTTAGACCAAAGTTTACAGGTTTTATGAGCCTCAATTTATATTGTATTCACATCAGCAGGGCTGTGACCTTTGATAATCTTAGCTTGTTCTTCAGTTTCTTTTTTTTTTTTTTTTGTATAAAATGGTGTTTGTATTATGGGGATGTAAAAACTAAAACTAAAAATAATGAATTTAAAGTGATTATAAAACCTTCTTAAATGCAAGCTTCTTTTTTAAATTTTTATTGGTGCATTATATTCATACATCATATTGGGGTAAAAAACTTGTGTGTACATACATGTACACATCACCAATTTAACCCCTAAAAAATTCCCACCCCATTACCTCCCCATCCCTCCATCCCTTCCTTGGCTTAGTAGTTGACTTCAATATGTTTAAGTACATTGTGTGTTTTAGAGAATTTCCTTCTTCCCCCCTCCCATCCCCTTATTTAGGTTGTCTTGTTTGCTCCTCTATAGGATTTCCTTTGAGCAATTGTTGACAACTTTCTTTCTTTTTTGTGTTTTTTTGTACAATTACTGTTTTTAAATTCATTTACCAGCTTTAGAATTCTTACTCTAAATAGAACTTCCATATATCATTGAATCAAAAAGTCTAACTTACCAAATCAAGAAGCCTGGTGTCCTGAAAATGCATGTTAGAAAGTTTAAATAACAGACAGTACTCTCAATATTTAACAAGGGATGTGCCCCAGTCCCTTCCCATCAATGTGCACACCCCTCAGTGTGTCTGGTGATGTGAACTCAATACTGAAAGGCAGCTAGAATCAGCTCCACAGCAAGCAGGAACACTGAGGAGCTCCAGCTGTTCCCAACCTCAACAGGAACTCGATAGCAGGGAGCCTGCTTGCATATCAGGCATACACTTTGCTTTCGTATCTTCCACAGCTTTTTCTACTTTTGTTTTATTCCCTCATAGGTAAGATGTAGACGGGAAGGTCCATGTTTTAGAATGCCTTTGTGAGTAGCAAAACTACTTTCATATCCATGCATTGGTCTTCCATATCAATGGATTCCACATTCACAGATTTAACCAGCCGAGTATCAAAAAATTTTAAAAACCTGAATTTGTACTGAACATGTATAGTCTTTTTTTTCCGTCACAATCTCCTAAACTATGCAGTATAATTATTTACATATATTTACATAACATATCATGTACATTATAGTAGATGTTATAAGTAACTTAGAGATGGTTTAAAGTATATGGAAGTATGTACTTAGGTTATATATAAGTACTATGCCATTTTCTATAAGGCACTTGAGAGGTCATAGATTTGGGGACCCATGTGGGATACTGGATCCAGTTCCACACGAGATGACTGTAATTATGTGTCTTCAAAACTGACATAATTTAGGAAGTGACAGGATTCATTAATATTTACGTGGGGACACACTAGGACTAAAGAAAGTAAATATGTTCACCCAACCTAAAATGCATGGACTCTTTCCTGTCTACATATTAAAATAATATCTCTCAATCATATTAGAAGATACTTGACTTTGATTTCTAAAAGTATATTATTTACTACATACTCGATTTACTTATATTATAATTTTTTTTCTGACCTTACCACTTTCTTTTTAAGTAGTATAAAAATCATATTTGGAGTAACTCTTTAGAAAATTCTCACAAAAGGCGGTATGCCTAGCCCATTTTAACACAGGACACTGCTAATGAAGTTTAGTCTGTGTTTGTATAGTGTCTTAGATGAGTTTGGAGAGTCTCAAACTTTACTGTACATTAAACTCAAATATGCATTAATGTTTTAATTAGAAAATAACACTATACTAAAAAGGATAGAACTCTACTAAAATAAGATCATGACAATGGTTCACGTTGAAAAGCACATAATCATTTTAACTAGGCAAAGACACTTCAAATATAGGCAGTATGATGTGACACCATGACAACATGGTGGGGATTTTGCTTGCATTTTTCCATGCTCAAAATTTTATAGCATCTTTGAAAATATTAATAAGAATTCTTTGGTAAATGAATTCTGAACCAAAAAAATTGGAAACTACAAGGAAAAGTGTGTGTATAGCACAGGGCTTCTCACAACCTTTAACATGCGAAAGTGAGCTGAGAAGCTCAGGTTCTTGTACATGGCATGTATCATATTAATTGATCAAAACTTATTTTTTTAAACATTTTGTTTGACCTCTCCCCACTTTGGGTAGAAAATATTTCAGAATCTTACAAAACACAGTTTAGAGAACAATCCCATCCAGAAGAATTAAAGATCATAGTTTAAAAAGTTTTGATTTCAAAAATTCATACACTATTATAACACAAAATAAGCAATGGTAATATTATGCTTAACATGGGGTTTAAATTCATAATGATGCAATATTTGGGGGAACCATTCTCCAAAGTTTCAGAAGAGGATGTAGCCTGTTAGAGTTTTTGACACTAGGTTTTCAAAAGCATCGTGGCTTTTGGCAATAGGTTTTCACAACCAGAAATGTGTTGCTCCGACTTATCCTAATGATGTGTGTTGTCATCTGTTTTTTCTGCTGCTGTTCAAGAAGGATATGTTTAGAAAGGGAGAAATTGTCTCAGAACTGTTGCATTCCTTAATTTTAAAAAATGAAATAATTGGTTAGCTAATGGCTGAGGCTGAGGTTTTTCAGTTTTTATTGTTATTTTTATTGAGACATAATATTTACATATTTTATGGTGTACAGTATAATTAGATATACTTTACACATTGATCAAATTGGGATTAAAAGTACCTCCATCTCTTCCTAAACATTAATCTTTCCTCAGTGCTGGTAACTTTCACATTCTTATGGCTATTTTAAAATATATATTATTGTAAGCCAGAGTTACCCTACTGTGCTATAGAAAACCAGAATTCATTCTTCCTATCTAAGCATTATTGGATAGCCTTCACCTGACTTCTTTCCTTCCTTCGTTTCCTCATCATTCCTGTCTCTAATGACCCCTATTCTGTTCCAATTTCTGATATAGACTTTTAATGGAATATTATAAAGCAAGTATAAACACAAGGTTTCTTGACAAACATTGATGACAGCTATCTCAATTATAGTTTATCTCAATTTGTAACTGGTCCTAATATTTTGCTCCAGATATGTCAAATTAAAATAGAAACACAAATCGGTTATTTTCCTGAGATCAAAAGGACAATGACATTCTTAGAACATGAGTATGTGTCCAAAACAACACACACAGCCTGCTTTAAGACCTAACACAATCCATGCAAGACAATACTTCTTCCTGTTTGGTCTATGATTTATGATGTTTCTCTAATCCCGGGAAGATATAGGACTCTCAGAAAACATGGAAACTCATTCACTGCTGCAGTTTACCTACAGCATCTGTGAATGCTATCCGTGAAAATCACATCTATCCTCAACATGTTTTGAGACAGAATAAGTCACTTAATACTCACTAAATAACTATTCCAAGTACAAAATGAGACAGATATTTCTGTTTACTTCAGACCCAGGATGGGTAGTTAAGGCCTTGAGATTATTCAAAGCACCAGGCACTGGTTTCTCTCAGTATGTTTCCCCCCTGCAGTTTCAGGATAGTAAGCATTATCTTATGTAGGTCCTTCATTTTTGTATTTTCTGCTTTGTATGTTCTGGAACTTCTTTCCACACAGAAGTCATAGTGTCGACTAATCAAGAAGACTTGGGTGTGCATCTACTTGATTTATCACCAATCACTGATATTTACCAGATAAGCATTAGACAGAGGAACAGGCAGCACCACATAACTCTGGATAAAGTTAACAGAAATATTCCTCTCTGAACAACATTCCTTATCCTTGATTAAATCTCCTCCAAAATTCTACAGAGCTTCCCCCATGCTGGACCTACTGGCACACCAGACTCCCTCTTGTACTTTATTTGCTGAACAGTGTCTCTTTAATTTACAAGTGTGTTCTTCCATTTCCACTAAGACTGTCCCCTCTTCAATGAACCACACTTCCTCTTAAACAATCTACCTTTTTCATCAAGTAGAAAGAAACCCAAGAATTTTCTTATGGTCCATATGGCAGCCATATGCCCTGGATTCTTAAGTACAGTTCTAACTGCTAAGATTTTATCTTCTTTTCCTACCACATAACATGATTTCTGAAAGGAAGAAAAAGGATAAATTCAACAAAACAAAAATCTTCCTCTTGAGCATGAACTCATACCATGGGAATCTAGATTTAACTGCTGTTACCACAAGTGTTTTTCTAGTTTTTTAAGAAAAACAAAGAAAACATGAAGTCAGGGTTTTAAATTATAATCACATTATCTTTTTGTATCCCCAAATATCTTTGCTGTCATGCTATACCATCTTTTCAAATTTCTTTCTTTATTTTTAAAATCCTTTGGTAATAATTAAGTAAGTGTATATCACAAGAGATGTGTCCACAGACCCTAACTGGTTGTACTTGAAAAATAATAAAAGTCATAAAAATGTTTTATACTTCCTCTAATATCATCTCATGTAATTCTTTCAATTACTCCTTGATGCAGAATCTGGGTTAGTAATGCTAGCTGCTGTAACAAAAATATCAAGGCTAGACAAGTGAAATGTATTTCCTCATGCATATAACATTCACAATGACAGGCCATGTCCCCTGAAGTCATTCTAGAACTCAAACATGATTTTTTTAAGCTGGGATCCCCAAAACTATCCCAAGTCTTGACATCCATTCAGCAAATAGAAAATGGAGATAAAGGGGTTGCACAGGTTTCTCTGGCCAAGCTTGAAATGCCACATGTCACATCTACTCACTTCCTGTCAGCCAGAACTCAGTCACTGAGTCACATGGGCCACCCAAATACAAGTTCCTTCTTCCTATGTGTTAATAAAAGGATAATGTGTTTGTTGAATAGCTACCTAATATATTCCAAAGATGGGTAGTAATGTTGCTACTTACCTTTCCAAAGATGCAGTCAAGACTAGGTTGGGTAACTTACCAAAGGCCACACAAGATTTAAGGGCTAAGGAATAACACAAGAAGAGACATTTTCAGAGAAAAAAAAAACACTCCCATTTTTATGTCTTATTTTTTTCTTATGTATTCTCTGTATTAAGAATACACACACAAACACACACACACACACACACACACACACACACACACACACACACACACACACACTTAGGCTTTACTGAATATCAGCTAACCCATCAGGGGGGAAAATGGTAGTATACCCTTAGTTACTTCAAATTTCTGTTTTTGAAAACAATAGTACATTTCAAGTCACCTGCTATTTCTTAAATTCAGTGATGCTTAAAATTAAATGATAATATGTTTAGATATTTTCATGCTCTTTTCTACAGGAGACTCACTCAATAATTTCTGGTGTGCTTTTATTATTTATATCCTCCTTTACTCCAGAATCATATTGAAAGTTCTTTCCTCAACAATGATACCTGTCATCCATGAAGCAATAGAGTTTTCTATAATAAAGGAGAACGTGTCACGGTCAAAGATCACATGAAACCTTGATACCTATGCACATCAGTTTCCCTTGTGCTATAATAATTTTACCAAATTTGGTCTTGAGTTTCAAATACTAACATATTAAACACAGAGCTGGTTTTAATGAGTTGAATGCATATATTTGAATCCTACTTAAATCAGTAATATTATTGAGGTAAAAGTCCATGGTCATATTAATATATTGCACTTGGAGATGATTTTGTTTCATAGATCAAACGTGACAACACCTAAGGCCTCGTGTCATCCATCACCAACCAGTGAACAGAGCACAGTCTACTCCTTCTTCAATTTCTAATACCTTCATGTGTCCCTTAAAATGAAATGCAAACAGCTGACTATGACTCTGAAGGTACACCATGACATTCTGGCCTTTCAGTCTCTGCAGTCTTGTAGTCTTGTCTCACATCACCCCCTCCCATTCAGTTCAGTCATTGCTGTCTTCTTCGGTCATGTTTTAGGGGGGTCCACTTCCACTAAACCTCCATCTCAGTCTTGTTTGTTACTCAGTAACACTCAACCACTATTTTCCCTAACTAGACAATCTTTTCATTTTTCTTTCCTTTTGTCTTACACCCACACACACACTATAACATTTTTGTTTTGTTTTTGCAGTGCTCAACTATTGAACTTAGGGCTTGTGCATGTTATAGGTATAATTAACCACTGAGCTATACTCCCAGGCTCTCATTGTAACTTAAGTTTCATAAGGAGAAAGATCATGTCTGTGTTGGCCCTAATTTTATTCCTAATAATTAGTACCTAATCTGAGCCCCAGAAACTACCAGTTAAAGTTCATTGGTGTTTCTTATGGCCACCAGCAGATATTTATTTTTAGAGAGTCTTAACAGATTTATTTATTTTACAGGGTCTTAACTCTATAAGATATTTTTAATATGAAGAAAAAATAAAATTATTGTTCTTCATGGAATTGACAATCTAGATATACAAGCATGCTATACGTATCTGACATTAGCAACAAAATAATTAGCTAATATTTATCTAGCCCTTATTAAATACCAGTTTCCATTGTTAGAACTTTACATGTTTTCTTACTCCTTTCATTCTCATCTGCCATACAAGTGTTGCTCCAGTTTACAACAACAACAAAAATGTGAAACACAGACTAAAAATGCCACCAGTGTGAAGCCACATTGCTAGGTTTGCTAGCTAAGAAAACCAAACAGAGCAAAATATTTGTCAAGAAAGGGTCGCACTGAGACCTGTCTAAGGAGTTTATGGCTGAGGAGCATCTCGTTGGGAGTTTAATCTAGACCGTGAATAGAGTTGTATCTAAAAGATGCACTAGAAAGTATTCTAGTTAGAAAGAATATCATGTATGAAAGGTGGAAAAGTAGGACATCAAAAGGCCCATTTTAGATAAAATGAATAAATCCATTTGACATAAATGGTGGATCCATTATCTACTTACTAATTAGTCACTAAAGAAGAGCCCTGATTATGTAGGACTGTGAACACCAGACTAATAAATTTGGGTCAAGTTAACATACAGCAACATTTTTCTGCCATTGGATATTGTTCAGATATAAGGAGCTTTTTTTAGCATGGTCGTTGTCAAAAATTTATTATTCTCTTTCTTCCGCTAATTTCTTCTCAGAACATATTCTCTGATTATATCTAATTAGACTCTTCTTCACAGCCCTCCCTATCACCATTTGTAGATACTTCTCTATAAGGCCAAATTAGATTTTTTTTAGTTTCGAATGGATGATCCTTTGGCAAGCTACAATTTCCCATCTTCATCATTCTATACTTCAAATAAGTAGGTCATTAACTATTTGTATAATTTGGGCTGAAACTGAATTCTCTGGAATATCACTGTCCAGTAGAAATAAATGTGTGCCATAAATGAGAAACACATATGTAAGTCTTAGTTTGTTTTAATAGCCACATGAGGAAGGGAAAAAGAAGAAGGTGATAATCATTTAATGTATTTAAAATATAGCAGCTGCAAATGTCAGCATAAAAAACATGTCATTTAACATGGCTTACGTCGTCAGTCTGTGAAATGCAATATTTTACACTTACAGAGCATGTCATTTGGACCTACCACCCATCACAAGTAGTGGCTAATGTATTGGACAGTGTGGATTTAGTTCAAGGAGCATATGCTGTTGAGAGAGTCTATTACTTTTAGTCTTTATTCTTAAAAAGCTCTTGCAGAATTTGGTGTAATCATTAATGATAGGACCTAAACCTTTGTGATTTGGGGACAGAATCTTTTCTGGATATAGGCCAAGCTGCAAGGGGTTTAACAGATTAACACATCTTGAACACTGAGACCCAATGTGTTGAATGTGAAGGCAGGATGCTCTGAAATATGAAGCAGGATGCTCTCACATCTTCCATGTAGAACTAGATGGAACTCACAGCTTCAGCCACTCTCAGACCTTTTGTGTCCTTTCTCACCACATGGTGAGAAAGAAGATGCTTCTCTTCTTGTCCTGGGGGTATGGATATAGTAGGTTGAGAGAGGAGTGGGAGTACAGTACAGGAGTGCAGTGGGTGGCTGAAACTTAAAGGAAGAAAAGAAAAGTCTATTTTTGTTTTTCAAAAAAGGTTCATTTAGGATCCATTGGCACACCCCGGCTTCATAGTTCAATTACAGCCTGCATTCACTATGAACAAATTTCACAAATGTATCATTGAGCAGCAGCAACCAGACACAGCACTGTATATATTGTGGGTAATTCGATGTATGTCAATCCTCTGAGCAGGCACAATGGAATAATGCCGTAGGAAGTAGGAGTGATGATTTTGGGGATGAGAGTAATAGCTGAAGGGAGGAGAACCCCAGGGTGCTGAACATGTTTTATTTCCTAAGCTGGTGGTGTTGGTGATGACTCACCAAGCTGTACACTTATGAGATGTGTCTGACTTTTATGTGTATTTACATTTGAAAGCAAGCTAAAAATTCAAAATTCTCACAAAAATTAGGAAGACAAGCTTTTAGGAAAATGTTCAGTAATATAAATAAAGTACAATTTAATTCAGTAGCCCTTTCACAGTTTCCCCTCCTAAGTAATGGAGACTCACAGTAAAGTGATACTCTTAGTCCTGCAAATGAGAGGACAACCTCACACTGCCTTGGTTCTCTCCTGTGTGCTCAGTTCAGGTAAGGTCCTTCCCGCTCTCTTGGACGTGCTTAGTCATCCTCCCCTTGTTCTCAGCTGGCTTCTGACCAAACCCCAGCAACTGGCTATTGTAGTTATCCCAAAATGACTCCAGTATATCTTTTCAAGGAGGTAGTCACTTTAAAAAGTCCTAAAAGACAAGAGTTTAAAGTGGCTAAATAAGGAAATATTGAGAGTGTCATTGAGACAAATGTCTTGAGGAAGTCCCCAAAGAGAAGGTGGACCTCCGCTCAGGCATTATCACACAAAAGAATTTAAGGACAGATCACCATGAGGCACAGATTTATTTTATTGAGAGAAGAGAGAGTACATACTCTGAGAGACAGGGTAGAATGCGGGTTTTGATGTGGAACCCACTAACTACATCTTAGCTAGGCATACTTAAATGTGTAAAATTGATAGCATTGACTTTTTTTAGTTCTTCCTTGTGTTGGACACTTTATATTAGTTATTACCTAATAAATGTTGTTTTCTCTTTTTTCACGATAAAAATATCTAATAATTTTCCCATTAAGGTGTTTGGTTTTGTGAACTTACACACAGTACCATATTGATGTAACATGGAGGATTTAATTAAAGGTGTGATACACAAATGAAGTAATCAGATGACCAAAGAATGAAGAGTAGTGATTAGTTTAATTATGCTTTTGTGATCAGAGTATGTGAAAGTGAACATGGAATCTAGACTTGTAGTCATGGCCACTCTTACTTTGTCTCTCATTTCTCCTTTTTACCTATCGTATACCTCCTATCCAACCTTAAAAGGACAGGTAGTCACACATTGTTCACCTCCTATCTCCCAATACAGTGGCCATTAGCCTCATCTTCTAATACAGCCCTTCTATGTTAATTTACCTCACCAGACATGGAGAAAACAGTAGGATTATGAGGACAGGTATGTGATATTGCCCTAAAGAGGTACAGTCTTCCAGACAGGAATACTACTAACATGAAATTTTTGCCGATTCTATTTGCAGTGATGCTTTATCAGGAAAGGTTCACAAAAAAGTGACCATAAATATGTGTTTGAATATTATTCATTCTGTGCATTTTAGACTATCAAACGACTTCTTATTTTGTTCATCAATATTAGAATACTAGAGACTAGTGGTTAATAAACTACTACTGTTATCATTTTGAGAAATTTGTCAATATCTTTTTCTACAAAAACCAAGATTGATATTCTTCAATATCTTGGTATGCTGCTACAAGTATTTTTAAATACTTAAATGTTAATATGGTGTGTGGCTAGCAATGATTGAACTCCACTCCTTAAAAGCTAGTCTTCCCACTATCACCCTGCTATGCCAGCCATACCCTTGGGCACCAGGACCTGTGGACATGTTCATTCTCATTGGATGGAAGGAATGCTACTTAAATATATTGACTATCACTTTAGATTCCTTTATCACTACTGAATACATACTATGCAAACACTACTTGTTTTTAGTTTAAAGACCAGTGGAAATGTGACTCCAGAGAATTACATTAGGGAAAGGGAAGCTCACATTTTGGGAAGATTCCATTTCCAAATCTATTTTGTGATTTTGTTCTGAAATGTAGCATACCTAAACCTTGAACAGCATGGAAAACATCTTCTATAGTTAACAACCAAAAGTTAAAGATGCCATCCAAATAAAATCATGTGCACAAATGGAGAGGTCAGTGTTTTAGAGTGAAGGGTTCATAACACAAACCAAGGTAACAGGCTGATGCTTTATTACTCCAGTGTGATACGTGATAGATGGAGCCTGTGAGAAGTAATTGTAGTTAGATGAGGTCATGAGGGGAAAGCTTCATGATGTGGTTAGTTAATCATAAAAACAGAGAGTAAGATCTTTTCCTTTACAAGTACATGCACCAAGAAAAAGCCATGTGAGTGGCCAACCAGAAGGCAGCTGTGAAAAAAGCCCTCAGAAACAAACCTGGCTGCTCCATGGTCTTGAACTTCCAGCCCACAGAGCTGTGAGGAGTTGATGTCTGCTGTCTAAGACACCAAGTCCAAGATATTCTGTTGTGACAGCTCAAGCAAACTAATAATCAATCATTACATGAAGAAAAGTATAATGACCTCTAAAACTCATAGTTAAACCTACCCAAAAATTATAGTGGATTCAAATAAAATACTCCTGAAAATAGAAAATAAAAGTTTAAGTTAATCCTTAGAATACCTCCCAAAGTTCTCATAAAATAATATTTTATAATATTTTAGCACATTTTTCTCAGCTTATGAAGCAAAACATTGCCCTCAACATACAGATACCTCTACACACCCCATTTCCTATAATACCAGATGTCACCTGACTTTTTTTCTATCACCAGGGTCATATTTGAAAATGAAATTTACTGAACTTGCTTTATTCTGCATGAGCAGGAAGTGTTCCCCTCTTTAATTTTCTGTAAGTTCCTTGGTCTGGCAAAAGTTCTATGAATGTTTTATATTTTGAAATGACTAAAAAGGTGAATGTTTTTAAAAATGGATCTGAAAGCATGCCAAACTTCTTAAAACAATATTTGTAAAAAGCTCCTTAGACATGTTTAAAGTATATACACATTAAAATTAGGTATTGAACTGGCAAGAACCACAAAATGAGTAAGACTCTTTCTACTTATAGAAGAGGGATACATGTTGGGGGTAAGTCTGTTGGTTAGAGAGGCAGGAAGTGAGAAAACCAGTTCCTCAGCCTCACACACTGAATCATCCAGGAGGCAGCAGCTGTTCAGGGAGCTCCCCGAGAGACTCAACAGCTTCTCCTTTCAACCGGCAACTGATTCCTTTTGCCACAATCTAAGATGATTTCTCTGCTGTTGTATGAAACTCTCATGTCAGGCCACCTCAATAGATGTATTCTAACCTATGTCTTTCCAGAACCCATCCCTCATCGACCATCTATGGCTCAACTCTCAGAGTACTGTGACACAAAATGTAGCCACCTCTTTTCTCAACTTTCCCTGGTTAGATGGCAGGCACTGTTCCCAATGTCCTCTATTAATGGAAGCATGGTATAAAGTACAAGCAAAGCATAAGTCAGGAGATTAAGGTGAACATTCACATTTTTTCTACTGAATAGTAGTAGACAGATTGGTGATGGTCTTGGCTATCTTAGTTTGAATTCCTCCCACACAAAACCCAAAGACAAGGATGGGATGCAAATTGTTTGGGAGGTGGTGCCAGAAGTCCAGGTGAGGCATGGAGTTGTTGGACAGGTAAGAGAGGACCACCATTGGATGGTAGCGAGCACATTGTTGCTTTAGGAGTCAGGGGCTCCATGCCTATAAGTGATATATAGAAATATTTATAATAACCTTTCTGAGGGGTAGGGAAAATGGGGACTTATTTCCTGAATCCTTTGACATCAGCAATTGGGCATTAACTTCTGGGCACTTGCTGTGTGTGTGTGTGTGTGTGTGTGTGTGTGTGTGTGTGTGTGTTACTGAGGGTTGAACTCAGGGAGTTTCTACCTCTGAACTACACCCCTATCCCTATTTTATTTTTTATTATGAAACAAGATCTCACTAAGTAGCCAAGGGTTTTGCTAAATTGCTGAGGCCAGGTTCAAACCTTGTGATCCTCTTGTCTTAGCTTTCCACATATGGGGATTACAGGTATACATACCATGCCCAGCTACTCTGGGTATTCTGGTTCATCCAGTGCTCTCAGTCAGAGTCTCAGAAAGCAGCTCATTTATTAGAAGTATCTTCTGTGCTTCCAGGGGTAATCCAAAGGGACATGAGTTGGTGGACACTGTCTGCTATGAGGCTTAGCTGGCATGGGCTGCTTCTATTCTAGCTGCTCTAGCTCTGGAGAGATATAGATCTCAGAAGTGGGAGTGACCTAAGAGGAAGAGGAGGGAAACCAGCCTCAGACCTCATCACAACAGTGTAGGATCATTTACAATAGCCCAAAACTGTAATCTGTTTGAACATCCAACAACTGATACAATTGTAAAATAACTACTTGTAGATTTCATAAAATAAAATGTCGATAACTTATATGGAGAAAACTTTTCTTTTAAACTCTTCAGGGAAAGATTAAACAAACACATGGGATAATAGGAGTCTATGATTTAGATCTTTGTTAATTTTTTTTTCCAGTTGTCTGGGTTTGTGGATCCTGCTAGTTCTGAGAAACAAACAGCTGCTTACAAGGACTCATCCAAGTCTCTAAAGCTCACATAGAATTAGAAACTCCCGCAAAGGTTCCAGATGCTTAATTAGGTCTCCAAGCCGGTTATATTACATCAGGGTGGGTTATGAATTAGTCTTCAGGACTCTGTGAAGTTCTTAGCTTGACCTGCAAGAGGTACTGGTATCTTACCACACTCTCCATGTTTCTGGCTGAGACCAACCTGAGCCCAGAAACTGAAGTATTTATAAATCAAAAGACCCCCCTTCTCCTTCTTGAAACTACTGCCTGCACTTCTCTGTGAAATGGAGTGACTCAAAAATAATGACCTGCTTCCAGGCTATAACTCTGCTCAGAGTGAGAGAGCTACAAGATCCCTTATTTCCCCAAAGCGAAAGGTCCTTTCAGTAGCACAATCACAATAATCTTTCATTACCAGATCAAATTAAACCAAAGTGTAAATAAATCACTCCTGTCCCTCCACATTCATACATGAACATTTGTAACCATGAATACATTTTGTAAGTCAGGTTACATGTTATGTTTTGTAAATTATGTTACTGTAATAAATACCTGAGATAATAAACTTAAGAGAAATGAATTATGTTGGTTCAGTTTTAGAGATCTAAGCCCATGGTCAATTGTCACCATTGATTTTGAACTTGAGACAATGTAGTGCCTCATGGAGGGTATGTGGGACAGACAGAATCTGTTCACTTCATTTACCAGTGTGAAAAGAGACAGAGACCAGGGACACATTTCACTTTGGTGGCACACTGCCAGTGACCAAGGACCTTCTACTGGGTCCCACGTCTGAAAGGTCCCACCACTTCCCAATTGTGCCAGGCTGAGGACCAAACTTTTAAGACATGGGCCTCTGGGGGACATTTCATACCCAAACTATAGCATATGTCTATGTTGTATAATGGCCAAATAAGCCAGTTCGTATTATATATTACTTCACATATCATTTTTGTTGTGAGAACTCTTGAAACCAATCATCCTAGCAAATTGTGAATATCCTTTATCTGTAGGTTCTACTTCTTCCAATTAGCCAACTGCAGATTAAAATATTAGGAAAAAACATATTGCATTTGTGATGAACGTGTACAGAATTTTTTTCTCGTAATTTTTCCTAAACAGTATAAGCACTATTTATATAACATGTATAGATTATTAGGCACTATAAGTAATCTAGAGATGGGAGGATTGAGTAGATTATATACAAAAATTATACCATTACATAAAAGACATATTTTATATTTTAGAAGCATCTGTATATGTGGGTATCCAAGAGTATCCAGGAGGGAACCAATCATCTGTGAATACCAAGTGACAATTATATGCAATACTTTGTTATTAAATAGATGAATTATTAAACAGGATTCCAACCCTTTTTATATTGAGAACCAAAGCTGCCTTTTAGGCTTATGGCCTGGCCAGGTTTTTTAAAATTTATTTTAATTTATTTTTTATTTATTTATTTTTTGCAAGCACACGAGTGTAGTTTTATTGCAAGCTTGAGCCTGGGCTCCCTCCGTCACCATCACAGTGGTTTAAGAGAGAGCCCCAGACAATGGTATGGCGGGGTTTTATAGGTTTTTACAGTTGAGTGGGATTTTTTTTAATATATTTTTATTGGTACATTGTAGTCAAACATCACAATGAATTACAAGATTTGTTAGGATATCCAAGTACACATCATCCAATCAATCTTTATCCAATCCCCATCCCATTTCCTCCCCCTCCCTCAATCCCATGCTTGATTTAGTGTTTAACATTGATATATTTATTTATATACATCATGTGCTTTACAGAGCTCCCATCTTCTCCCATTCCATCCCCTCTGATTGGTCCCCTTAATTGCTCCTCCATAGGGCCCCTTCTTCCTCTAGATTCCCTCCTATTACCCATTTCTTCCTAGTTTTGTATATTAAGGAAAGCCTTCAATTTTATTATTTTCTTTGATATTTCTCTGTGTATGCCACTTTGCAAGTTCTGATCCCACTCTTGAAGGCCCTGGCACCAGCCTGGCCACCCAGTAGACTCTGATCCCGGCCTCACTGTCTCCAGTATTGGTCTTGCCTCATGGCAGGCTCCGATCCCAGCCTCTTAGGCCCCAGCACCAGCTTTGCCTTTAGGCTAGCTCCTATCTTGGCCTTGCTGGCTCCAGCTATGGCCTCACCAAATGTCAGGCACCAATCTCGGCCTTGCTGACCTCAGCACTGGCCTCACCACATGGCAGGCTCCAATTCTGTCCTCACTGGCACCGGCACTGGCCTCTCCCCTTGACAGGCTCTGATCCCAGCCTCACTGGCCCCAACACGGGCCCCATACCTTGTCAGGCTCCAATCTCAGCCTCGGAGGACTCAGCACCAGCCTTGCCTTGCAGCAGGCTCCAATCTCGACCTTGGTGACCACTGCATTGGCCTCACCCCTTGGCAGGCTCAAACCCAGCCTCGGAAGCCCCAGCACTGGCCTTGCCTCACGGCTGGCCCCGATCCTGGCCTTGCTGGCCCTGGCACCGGCCTCACCCCTTGGCAGGCTCTGATCTCGGCCTCGGAGGACTGAGAACCGGCCTTGCCTCATGGCAGGCTTTGATCCCTAGCCAGGTTTTTTTTAAATGTCAAGAGAGTTTATGGTATGTGGCTTTCTCAGGTAGAGATAGGCAAGATCAGAAAGGAATCAGAAATAGGAGGTCAAGGATACTCAAACAGCCAAGTCACAGACAACTGAAAATAAGAGCAGATTTGCCTTTGTTTATAAAGCCAAAGGGGGAAAATTAACTTGATGGAAAGGGTAATTAAGCATTTCCTTTTCCATGTGGGCCAATCCAGCTTCATATCCAGCTGTTCTGTTCCTCATTGTGATGATTCTTGATTCAGTTGCTGATTTAAAGAGGGCAAGCGTGACCCTGGTGGCACACAATAGTTCTTCCCCTACTATTAACCTTTATTTTACATATAGAGAGTAAAAATCTCAGTAAGAACCATCCAATTCAGGTAGACAGATAATAAGGGAAGAGTAAGAGCATTTACAGAGAGGTATTGTTCAGAACAAAACAATAATTTGAACAAATCTGCAGATTAGCATTTTAAGGTATCTTAGATGGGTCATCTAGGTTCCCATTTCTAGGTTCATAAGCCATGATTATTTAAAGTGAGTGGATTTCCACCAAGTTATGAGGCTTATAATTCTAAATCCTAAATCATAATACTTAACTAGTATTCATTCCATCATAATGATTGTTTGTTTACTTACTTGAATTTCCAATAAGAACCTGCAGAACAATATTGCAACCAGAATGGGAACACTTGAGATATTTTACCAAATTCAGTTTGGAATCAGAAATATGCTTTCTAATAAAAATCAAGTTAGTGGTCTATGATGGTAATTTTCCCAGCCATAACTCACAGACTGCTAGTACCTGGATTATACAACTATGGGAATGATTGGCCACCTTTTAATGAGAGTAAATGAGATCATAATGAAGACAAATGACCAGCTATAGCTTAGTTGGGCCCTGAGACCCAGAGCCATGTCATGTCTGTGGAATCAAGTACCTTTCAGGGAAAGGTCTAAGCACAATTCAAGTACAATTCAAACACCTGAATATTCAGTGACTATATTGCAGGATATTTTTCTTATACAAATAAATAGCCACTGAAAAGTTTCCATGGAACTATAAACAGCTACATATACTTCATTATACTGTGGATAGGCACCCTGTTCAATGGAAGGAAAATTATCCTAATCACTTATTTAATAAACCAGAGATTCTAATTATAAGACTAGGATAAATGTTTTATTTGGTATAATCAAATCAGTTTATGAGCATCACAGAAAGATATATGACTATTTTTCTCTGAAATGTTTGCATCCCACTCTGGTACTCACCTTGGATACTTACTCATTTCAAATAAATATTATTTTATATGTGGTTTTTGTGTGCAGTATTTTTTTATACACCATTATTATTTTATACATTAGTTCTTTATATTAAAATGATTGCCTACAGCCACCCTAATAGTAGTTAGGAGCTATCAACACTACTAGAAGTATTTTATAGACATCCTGGCTTGAAACTTTTTTCAAAAATAGTGAGTTATCTCTTGTTTTGTAACTTGTATTTTTCTTTAATTTTGTCATGAAATGTTTTTTGCCCATTGGGTCATGCTTTTCGCTTATTAGACACATCCCAATATTTTTTTTTTACCTGTTTAGTTAAGTCAAATTGACTTTAAAAGCTCAAGATTTTTCATCATTAATTAATTTATAAAGTGGGCCTCAAACTAGGTAGTTAGTTCCTCAAAAGTGGTCCTGAAAGTTTTTTTTGTAAAGTGGCAGGGTCTCAGAAATTGATATATAAATTTTAGAGTTACTTTAAGTTTACTAGGACTATGGATCCCTATGAGAATATGATAGAAACTATCTTATTCCAGAAAAATAATGAATTTATGAATATATAAAGATATTTTTATAAATGTTTTCAAAAGGGTTTATGGGCTCCTAGATTCCATGAGGTTAATAATGTTTGTCTTACCAAGATATCTTAGAAGTAGATGGTATATGTTTTAATTTATAGTTTTATAGTTTAGAATTGTGCATAAAAAGTTCAGTAGTTTCATCATTTGTCTTCTCGGGTTATGGCCACATATATACAGCTCCATGTAGATAGGTGTAATTGACCGCATTAAAAGTTGTCCACCTTTTGGAATTTCCATTTTATGAGATCCTCCATTTTATTTTAGCAGTTTTAAATATTCTTTTAAACATTTTTCAACTTTCTAAATGAGAAATATTTTAAAATTTATGAAACTTTCTTTTTAATTATTATTAATCTTAAAAGCACATGTATGTATGGACCTTTGGCTTAAACATTTGATTTAATATTTGCATTTCAAAAAATATTTAAATATGACATTGACCTTAAAGATTTTGAAAGTCAGAATCTACATATAAATTTGATTTCTGTCTCTACTATAAAAAAATTGACTGAATCTCAGAATTAGGTGATGACAATTTTATTTTTTTCACATTGCCAAATGGCAATTTTTAGAATTAAATAAAATGCAAACCAAGATGTTAAAAGAATTTATTATTATAAACAGCTGCATTTTTGTAGTAATTTGTAGAACTTTTGTAGAACTAGTAAGGACTTTAACTCTTCAATTTATATTTGTAACATACTTATTGGACCAGTGTCTTAGCTATTTAGATTACTATAATAAAATTATACAAGTTGGGTACTTTATAAACAAACGAAATTTCCTTCTCACAGTTCTGGAGGCTGGGAAGTTGCCGGCAATCAAGGTGCCAGTGCCGGCAGATTGAACTTCTGAGGAAGACTCACTCTCTAGTTCATAGACAGAGCCTTTTTGCAGTATCCTCATTCAATAAAAGAGGTGAGGGGTCTTTCTCAGGACTCTTTTAAGAGGGCACTAATCCCATTCATGAGGACTCCCAAAGTCATAACACTTCATAACTTCATCACCTCCCCAAGGCTCACCCTCTAATGACATCACTTTAGGGACTGGGGGTATGAATGGGAGACACACATATTCAAATCATAAAACTGTATGTATTTTCTAGCTCTCATTATCAATGACTTTACATCTATATACAGTGTTGCTATCATTACTCACTAAATAGAAAAGCTGGCCAAGTTGTGATGGTACATACCTGTATTCTCAGTACCAGGAGGTTGAGATAGGAGGAGCACAGGTTCAAGATCAACCTTAGCTACTTAGACCCTTATGAACTTAGCAAGACCATGTTTCTTTTTAAATTTTTTAATTGGTGAATTGTATTGATACATCTTAATGGGGTGCAAGATGGTGGAGACATACATTCACACATCAACCAAGTAGCCCTTACCCTGTTCCCACCCCATTTCCACTTCCTCCCTCTTTCTCATGTTTAGCTTAGTGATTGACATTGATATGTTTGTTAAAGTACATCATGTGCATTAGAGAATTTTCCTCTTCCCCCTTCCCATCTTCTCAGTTAGGTCACCTTATTTGCTCATCTATAGAATCTCCTTTCTTTGTCTAGAAATCCTCCTATGATCCATTTCTCCCTGGATTTCTCATATTAGAGAGAGCATCTAATTTCTTATTTTTTGTGCCTAACTAATCTCACTTAGTATAATCTCCTCCAGTTCCATCCATTTCTTTATAAATGACATAATTGTGCTTTTCTTTATGGCTGAGTAAAATTCCATTGTGTACATATCCCATAGTTTTGTTATCCATATCTGTTGATGGACATTGCTGGTTCCATAGTTTGGCAATGGTGAATTGTGCGGCTATGCATTCAATAGTTTGGTAGTTTGGTTTCTTTCTTTGGGGTAGATACCCAGGAGTGGTATTGCTGGATCATATGGTAAGTTCATTCCCATTCCTATTTTTTTTTGAAGTCTTAAAGAAGTTTATTTAATTTTTCATTCCCATTCTTCTGAAGATCTTCTATACTATTTTCCAAAGTGGTTGCACTAATTTGCAATCCCACCAACAAAGTATTAGAGTTCCCACTTCTCCACATCCTCACCAGCATTTGTTGTTGTTTGTGTTTTGAATGATTGCCATTCTAGTTGGAGTTAGGTGAAATCTCAGGGTAGTTTTCATTTGGATTGCTCTGATTGCTAATGATGTTGATCATTTTTTCATGCACTTATTGGCCATTTGGATTTCTTCACAAAGGAAGAAATTATTCACTTGCCCATCATTTTGATTGGATTATTTGTTTTCTTAGTGCTGAGTTTCTTAAGTTCTCTGTATATTCTAGATATTAGTCCTGTATTGGAGGAGTAGGTGGCAAAAATCTCCCATTCTGTTGGCTCTTGGTTCAGGTTCTTGATAGTTTTCTTCGCTGTACAGAAGCTCTCCAGTTTAATGCAATACCATGTATTGATTCACCTTTTAGTTTGTTGTGCTTTTGGGGTCTTGTTGAGAAAGTTTTTACCTGTGTCTATTTGTTGTAGTGTTGGCTCTTCAAGGAGCCTCAAGGTCTCTGGTCTAATTTCTAAGTCTTTCATCCATCTTAAATTGACTCTTGTGTAGGGTGAGAAAGTGGGAATTATTTCCATTTTTCTGCATATGGTTAACCAGTTTTGCCAACACCATTTGTTGAACAGGCCATCTTCCAGTGTTTGTTTTGGGCCCCTTTGTCATAAATTAATTGGCTGTAAGTGTGTGGATTTGTTTCTGAATCTTCTGTTCTGCTCCATAGGTCTATGCATCTGTTTTTCTGCCAATACCAGAGTACTGTTTTTATTACTTCCTCCTGCATAGTCTTTGTTGCTGAAAACTACTTTGGATATTCTGGGGTTTTTTTGTTCTTCCCATAAATTTAAGGACTGATTTTTCTATGTCTGTGAGGAATGATCTTGGTAATTTAATGTGTATTGCCTTGATTCTGAAGAACACTTTTGGAAGTATGTCCATTTTGATGATATTTATTCTGCCTATCCATGGACATGGAAGATCTTCTAAGGTAAGGTCTTCTTTAATTTCTTTTTTCAGTGTTTTATAATTTTTTTTGTAGAGGTCTTTTACCTCCTTGGTTAAGTTTATTTCTAAGTATTTTCTTTTTTTGTTGGAAATCCTGAGTGAAGTGTTTTCTGGTTCTTTTTCATTTATTTATGTTTGGTATACAGAAAAGCTTCTGATTTTTTAAGATTGATTTTGTATCTAGATAATTTACTGAATTTGTTGATAAATTCTATAAACCTTTTGGTTGAGTTTGTTGGATTTTCCAAGTATCATATCATGTCATCTGCAAATAGTGAACGTTTGAGTTCTTTTCCTATTTGTATTCCTTTGATTTTCTTTCCTTGCTATATTGCTCTGGCAAGAGTTTCAAGTACTATATTGAAAAGATGTGTGGTGATAATGGACATCCTTGTCTTATTCCTGTGTTTAGAAGAAAGTATCACAGTTTTCCCCAATTTAATCTGATGTTGGTTATGAGCCTATTCCAGACTGTCTTTATGATGTTGAGGTATACTCCTATACCGATTCTCTGCAGTGCTTTTAGCATAAGTAGATCATGATTTTGTCAAATGCTTTTCCAGTCTCTATTGAAATAATCATGTGATTCTTTTGTCTTTGTGTTATGATGAATAACATGGATTGATTTTCTTATGTTGAACCAGACTTGCATCCCTAGGATGAACCCTACCTGGTCATGGTGTATGGTTTTCTTGATGTGGTTTTAAATGCATGTTGCTAGTATTTTGTTTATCAGGTTTGCATCCAAGTTCATCAAAGATATAGTCCTGTAGTGTTCCTTCCTTGAGCTGTCTTTATTTGGTTTTGGTACTGATGTGATATTGGCTTCATAAAATGCATTTGGGAGAGTCCTGTTTTTTTTTTTTTTCTGTTTCATGAATCAGGAGTATCAGGATTAGCTCTTCTATAAAGGTCTTATAAAATTCACTTGGGAAACCATCTGGTCCTGGGCTTTTCTTTGAGGGTAGGCTGTTTATTGCTGTTTCAGTCTCTTTAATTGCTACTGGTTGGTTTCAATTTTCTATATCTTCTTGACTCAGTTTAGACAGGTTGTATTTATCTAGAAATTTGTCAATTTCTTCCAAATATTCTATTTTGTTGAAATATAGTTTTTCAAAGTAGTTTCTGATAATCCTCTGGATATTACTACTCTCAGTAGTAATATCTCCTTTTTCATCTCTTGGTAATTTGGGTGGTTCTCATTTTTTTTTAATTAGGTTGGCTAGTGCTTTATCTATCTTGTTAATATTTTTGAGAAATCAGCTTTTGGTTTTGTTTATTTTCTGTGTTTTTTTAATTCTCTACTTACATTGATTTCTGCTCTGATTTTAATAATTTCCTGTCTTCTACTGGCTTTGTGGTTAGATCGTTCCTGTTTTCCTGTGTGTCTCTGGAATTGGGTGCAGTGAGGCAAAATAGTGCCACTATACCCACTGCCTCAAGGCAAGAAGGTTTCTTTTTTGCTCTCGTTTTGGTCTTCTAACCTTTCTTTTCCTCCAGCCTTGTACCTGTCATGTTATTCCTCTACTGGTAGTATTTTTTTACTTTGTAAGATGCTGCTTTCAAGGCAATGGAGCTCAGGTGTCAGCAGTACTGGTATGTGCTGCATCCTTCAGTCGCCATCTTCCCAGAAGTCTCCAAGACCATGTTTCAATAAAGAAAAAGTGTGTGTGTGTGTGTGTGTGTGTGTGTGTGTGTAGAGGGTGACTGGAAATGTAACTTGGAGGTAGATTGCCTCTGGTTCAATACCCAGTACCAAAAAAAAAAAAATTAGAAAAGCTGTACTGTCATTTAAAACCCATAACTAAGCATAATATAAAAGGGCCCGTGATTTAAAATTTACACAATCAATAAAATCTAGTCTTGCTAAATTTTATGAAGTTAGAAATTCAAATAGCTCATTTAATAGAAAGACATTAGTGGAAACAATCTTTCATATCTACCTGGATATTCATAAGTGCTGTCATGAGCTTATATTTTTCATTGTACTTTATTGACAGATGTGAAGATTGAACATTCAGGACAGAGTGAGCTCAGTGATGGGTTATGTTGATATTAAATTCTTATTGCCACATAAAAACATGTATATTTGTGTACATGTACAGAATATGCTCAAGCAGTGATCTCTAAGATTCTTTCCTATATTTTATTTCTAAAATGAGGATACATCTTAGAATATGTAATATGTGATAGTCTACTTGGTAGCATTTAATAATAGCACAAATAATAATTGATGGTGTCTTGGATTCAGTGAAATTTATTAATATAAAATACATAAAATTATATACAGCATGTGAGCTCAAAAGATATAAATCCAAACTGGGCGTGTTGGCACACACTTGTAATCCCAGCATTTGGGAGGCTGAGACCAGAGGATCGCAGTTTATAGACAGCCTCAGCTACTTAGTGAGGCCCTCTTCAACTTAGTGAGACCGTGTTTCAAAATAAAGAATAAAAAATAGGGCAGGGGATGTAGCTCAGAGGTCAAATGCTTCTGGATTCCATCCCCAAACCCGCAAAAAAAAAAAAAAAAAAAAAAAAAACCTCCATAAGGAAACTGAAATTAAAGGGCAAGTAATTTGCTGAAGACACATTTTGTTCACAAAACAGGTATTAGTCCAGTAATTAATTTTTTAAATGTGTTTTTACCTATCTTATGTGATTCATTAGACCACAAACTTTACGAAATCATTGCGAATCACCTTTCAGAACATTTTAAGTAATATTTGGTGAAGAAAATTGTTTATGTAAGTTATAATAATTAATTATTGTTCAGTGGAAATGAATAAATTTTAATACATGTAAAATCTCAGATAATCCTAAAATGTTAATGATGAGAGAAATTAATGTTGCATGAGACTACAGGACATATCTACTGACAACATTTTCCCATAAACAAGTAAAACAAAAACACTTCCAAATTTTAAAAGTTGGCCTGATATATATAGTTATTTTTTCATTCATTGTTTATTTTCAGTGTTAATGTGGGGAAAAATATTCAAAGGCTTTTTTTTTCCAATCTATGTTAGCATCAGAATTTAAAAGTCACATTTTAATGGAAGTGGGCTTAAAACAACTTGAAATAAGTGAGATAACAGTTTGGAACATGTGTCTGTGCTTAGATTTCCTTCTAAATTTTGACTTTTAAACTTATTGTCAGTTTCAGAGTGAAATAAGAAGCAGTACAGATAATTAAACATTTGCCTTGGGGGAATTATTTGCAGTTAATTAAAGCCATGCACTTTGGGTGTATACTTGCTTTGCTGGTTATTAAATCTGAATCATATGTTAACTACCCAGGTTTCTCACTTGTCCATCAAATGTTGCTTGTGGCAGGTTGAAGAAACACATTTTCTCATAATATTGAGAACCCTAGTGTTTGAAGCCATCTCCTGATTTTGAGAGGGAGGGAGGGTCAGAGAAAGGAGGAAGAAAAGGGAATAACAAAAGAACGAGTCAATGTAGGCTCCCTCAGAATCAGCTCTCTTAGTTAAAATTCGACTGAGCAATGCAAACTCAGTGCAGAACCCATTTGAAAGCAATAGAGATGTAGGTCCGCAGCATCTAGGTTTCTCTGTGGCCACATGCTAATGAAATTAGGTAGTGGCTTTTAGATCTCTTTGAAATACCTTACTTTTAGCTATCTTAAAAAAAAAATGCCATGTAGATTGTAAGCTTCATGAGGGTAGAGACTTAGTTGTTTTGTTCCCTATTGGCTCCCAGCATTAAGATCAGTGTCTGGCATATGGTTAGATATTAATAAATATTTGTGGCCAGGCGTGGTGGCACACGCTTGTAATCCCTGCGCTTGGGAGGCAGAGACAGGAGGATCACGCAGGTTCAAGAGACCCTGTTTCAAAAAATATAAAATAGGTCTGGGAGTGTAGCCTGGAGGTTGAAGGGCTTCCAGGAACCCCAGTACCACCAAAAATAAATAAATAAATAAATAAATAAATAAATAAATAAATAAATAAATATTTGTGAGTGAATGAAAGATCTAATTTCTGTATTTCTGCTGACTTTTTCATAGGCTCATGCCAATTTTTTTTTTGGTGGTACTGGGGTTCCTGGAAGCCTTTCTATCTCTGGGCTACACTCCCAGACCTATTTTTAATATTTTTATTTGGAAATATAAATATATTTCCAAGTAAATATATTTTATATTATTTGGAAATATAAATATAAATATATCGATCCTCCTATCTCCGCCTCCCAGGAGCGGGGATTACAAGCGTGCGCTACCACGCCCAGCACATGCCAATGTCTTTTTAAAGAACCTTCAGAGAAGCCTCAAACATTCAACCTTCTAGCTTTGCAAGAGTCCAAAATCACTAAATCCTTTGAGTTATGCTATAACACAACAGATGAGTGTATCTCTTTTTTTTCCCCCCTGAAATATATTTAAATATGTTATGTGAGGGAGAGAATGACATTGCTCAGAACAGAAGGCTTGCCTTCTCTCATTGCTATGGTTTAACTAGTATGGGACCTGGGGAAGATGACCCTAGTTACCATGTATTTGCAAGGTCCTCTGTCTAACTTTTTCAGAGACTCAAGACTTCTATATATGAACACAACAGTAATGGAATTATTAAGAACACTGAAATAAAATAAACTTTTAATCTTCTCTATTTTGCCTTCCTTGCATATATTTTTCCAAAATTCTAAGACTCTCTCTGATGCAGGAAGATTGCTTTAAATTTTATCCTTTCTGCAAAAATTTGCACCAGTCATATCTTTGTAAGCTTTTTGCATATATCCTATGTGGTACCTTAGGAAAGATTTATTTATTAATGAAAATATTTAAATATTTTAGTGGTTATTTTTAATAATAAATTCTGTTTCCCCAAACATAAATGTGTCATGTTAGTGCTAGAAGATACTCTTTTACCCAATTTGAATTGCTTATTATAGGTTTGCTTGTTTGTTTTCAGATTCTGTAAAGGATGAGAATATTATAAAAGACAATGAAGTAACAGATCATTCTGTGTGTGACCAAGACCACTCCAATGGTAAGTTGTAAAATTAATTTTTAGCATTTTTTTCTTATTGAGGAATATTACATCTAAGGAAAAAGAAAGACATATTTTTTCTTGAAATAATGACATTCTGATTTTATTTTGTTACTGCTGAATACCAGATGATTGGCAGCTGACATCTTGAGATGAGGATTTTGCTCTCCACAATCCTCATCACTCATTATTTTATACAAGAATAGCTTCATTTATTTTGCTTATTGCTACTTACCTAGATTCTATAAACATTAGCTTTACAACTATTGAAATGAATGTGTAGTAAGAATAAATGTAAGACATAATCGAATAAGCCCAAGGATTAAATTTACATATCCTTGGCATGCCAAGAAGAGAAAATGAAGCAAACATAAATGAAACAGTCTTTAGAAAAATATTTAAAAAAAGTTTTTCCTTCTGCAAACCAGATTCTCTGTCCAAACCATGATATTTATAGGTAAAGATAGTGAAAACTCAAATGAGAACAGATACCTACGTAGATTCATGGAATTTATGAAGATCAATTAGAAAGGCTTTTAAAGCAGACAAGAAAGTCAAAATCAGATTATAAGTAATATCACCAGAATCAGATTTGTCTTCACCTTCTTCTACAATCCTAAATGTTAGAAGAAAATGGAGTAACATTTCCAGAGTTCTACAGAATACAGTTTCCATATTTAGCAAACTTATTATTCATGCATGAAGTCAAAAGTAATATTTTCTCAGGAATACAAAGATTAAGAAAATTTGCAACCCGGGTATCCTTTCTGAATAAACTAACTCAAGGCCTGTACAAAAAAATAAATATAGGAAGGAAAGCAAACTTTAAGACAGAAAGTCACAGTAAGAAGAAACATATGGTAAAAGCCTAATTAAGTAAATTTACAGAAATATTAAATAATTATTTCAAAATTAACATCAAAATTTCTTACCTAAACATGTTTTAAGTTTGAAATTTATAGTAAATACTGCTAAAAATGACAAAGATAAAGAATAGACTTCTATTCTCAGTAATAAAATTTGACATAACTTAGATTATTTCTCTCACTAATGATGCTGTCCAACCAAGATAAAACTATATATAGATATGTACATATATTATTTGACTGTTACATATGTTTGTTTTATAAATTGTATGTCTAATATAATACTTATATATAATACTTAATTTATAATACTTATATATTTTATTCATATGTGGGTGAGGAGAGGGAGACTGCTTAATGGCATCAGAAAGCTAAAAGGATAGGTTCCAGGAGAAAAAGAATCTCAGAATTTAAAACTGTTATTACTTGAAGGTAATTACTAATTCTGCAAAAAAAGAAAAAAAAATGTCTCGAGTCCCACTGCTGAAAATGAGAAGTGCTCCTAGTAACTCTTGGCTTTGGGGCTGAAAGCTTAAAGACACATACTCTAGCAAGAACAACAAACAACGGAAGAACAATGAAAAGGAGAGTCTGCTTTCTGAAAGCCTGCTGTCTACCTTCAAATAAGCTCCATCTCCAAATTAAATTAAAAACAATCCAGATAGTTGGTCTCCCTAGGCATCTGATAAAACCTTTATATGATATTTGTAAGCAGAAAAAGGGGATCTTGCAGACTTCAAATTTTATAAATAATTTGTAAAATATAGTGTTAGCACATATATACCAAAAATAGCCACCTCCCAAAAATGAGAAAGAAGATAACATCAAACACACACAAAAAAAAAACAGAAAAGGAAGCCCATTTTGGCTGAAAGTATTAGAATTATAAACACAAAGTATAAAATAATTATGCTGACTATTTATAAAGGAGTACTGGTAAGATTGAAAATTTTATCTGAGAACTGGATATTGAAAAAAAAGAAAGCCTAGCAGTAAGAAATGTTACAATTGAACTTAATAATTCAATGAATAGATTTATGGCTTAACAACATATTAGACAGAAGTAAAAGAGAATTTGTGAAGTTAGGTTAGAAGACTAAGTCAAAATAAAAACAGTAGAAAAAAAGAGACAAGGTCTATTGGAAGGCAAAGGAGACAGATCAGGAACAATATTTGAATATACTAAGGTGAAGAATTTTCAAGATTGATGAAGAATATTAAGCCAAAAGTTCCTAAAGCCCTTGAACTCCAAACAGCATGGATATAAATAAATCCATAATCAGGCCCATCACAGTCAGACTGTGAACACCAAAGATAAAAGGAATGTCTTAAGAGTGATCATCAAACAAACACTTGTACTGACAACTAACTTTTCAATAGATAACATTGAAAATGAAAAGACCATACAGAGCCAGGTGTGATGACATACGCCTGTAATCCCAGCACTTGGGAATCTGAGACACAATGATCGCAGGTTTGAGGTCAACTTCTACAACATAGTGAGGCCCTCTGGAACTTGGTGAGACCCTGTTTCAAAAATATAAAATAGGGCTGGGTTTGTAGCTTATGGGTAGAATTCCCCTGGGTTAAATCCCCATTACAAAAAAAAAAAGATACTACAAACATATTGAGAAGTGAAAAGAAATGACTGATAAAATGAAAAGAGCATTAGTGAGCTCTAGAACAACTTACAGGGTGATTTCAGTTATAGCACAGTATATATGAGTTGCAATTTTTGAAGATAGGTGTGGGAGAAACAAGAATATTTTGAAGTTAAAGTAGCTGAAAATTTTCAATTACTTAATGAAACTATGAACCTTCATATCCAAGAACTATTATGGCCCCCAAGCATAAGAAACATAATGAAAATAATTCATCAGCACATCATAATCAACTCAATCAACACTAGCAATAAAGAGAATAATTTATAAACAATCAATCAGAGTAAAAACCACAAATTACACACAGAAGAAGAAAGATGAAAACTACAAGCTATCGTTACATTTTCAAAAAATGGATAAATCTCACAAGTGTTGAAGAAGGTATGACAGCATGTATAGATATTTCTCAACTTTGATAGAATTACATCCTGATAAACTCATACATTGAAAATATTATGTCAAAATGTATTTTATATATGTAACCTACCAAATATAATAATGTAGCCTAGTTTACCTGAAATGTACTCAGAACATTTATATAGTCTAAAGAGCTGAATATCTCATGAATTTTACTGAACGTTGTTCTCAAAATGTAAGATAGAATTGTTGTGCAAGCTTCATTATGAAGTCAAAATATTGTAAATCAAACCGTCATAAGTTGGGGTCATCTATATGTTACACAATTTAATTTATATCACTTTTGAATAGCTTGAAAAAATCATTTAGAATACCATCTATAGGTGGTAAAATGATAAAATCTTGGTTATGATTACTCTGACAATTCATAAAACTGTAATGATTAGAGAGGAGATACTGACTCAGGGTGGGATGTGAGGGGACTTCTGAACTGGATGATTATCATAAAAGTATATGAGTTTTGTTAATAAACTGGTTATTAAACTGGGCCCTATGTATTTTTTGTTTCCTCTCTTATATGTACATTGAAACTTCATGAAATAGGTAAAGGAGGAAAAAATGAGTTGTCAATGGCAGAGGCAACAAAACCAAGATCACAGTAGGGAGCACAAAGATTTGCACGTAGGCTGACTTCCACAAAGGCAGTTCAGAAGCTAAAATGTCTATGTTATAGGTTCTCACAATATCAGTTAGTTTTTAAGAAGATCCTTGAAAAATTTTATGATAATCACAAATATAATTAAAGGAAGATATCTCACTAAATGCCCCCAAAGCTCATAGAGTACATGGAAGCATATTCAATAATACATATAATAAAATAGAGCAATGTAACAAAAGCACAATGTATCAAATGAGATGATGGAAAAACAAGCGAAGAGTCATGACATTAACTATGAGTAGGTTACTTTATCAAGAGTGAAAAACACCCAGATAGAGGTAAATTCAATAAAATTGTAAAACTGTAAAGGATAAAGTTAGAAAACATGATTTATAAAAAAGTAACTTATAAAAGTTTAACATCTAAAGAGAACAGGAAAAATGACTTTAGAACCTATCTAGATAGAAGTCTGGCCAAAAGTCTCAAGTGAGAAAGACTTGGTCTTCTTAAACTGTTAAAAATTTAAATATAACAGTGATGCATCTTTGTGTGGCAGGTGATGGGGCAAGATACAATACAAATAAAAGCCTAGTGGAAATGCCATTGGGATTCACAGACACAGTATTGTCAGTGGTGAAAGAATGTGTAGACTAAAAATGATATGAAATGTTTTTAAAATGTGATTAACAAGGTAGTCTTGCTGTAGGAATAGACAGGCTGATCAATAAAACAGACTAAAGAGGTTGAAATAGATCCCAATAGGTCTGTACTTCAGTACATATTCTGGCAGACATTTAAAAGATAGATGACTCCACACGTGGCAGTAAGACAACTTGTTGACCAGTTGGAAAAATATGCTGAATTCCAACCTCATCCCTTACACTAACATTAATTCCTAAAGTAGCACAGACGAAATATAAAAATAAAACTATAAAATATTTGAGTAAAAGAACCAAAGGTTATTATTCAACACTAAAGTGAAATGAGCTATTAAGCCATGAAAAGACAAGGAAGAAACCTAAGCGCCTATTACCAAGTAGAAGAATCCAATCTAAAAAGGCTATAAACTATATGATTCTTGTTTTATGGCTTTCTGGAAAAGAAAAAAACACTATGGAGACAGTAAGAAGATTAGTAGGGAGAGAAAGATGAGTAGGATAAGCACAGAGGATTCTTTGGGTAGTGAAACTAATCCATGATACTATGATGATAGATACATGTTTTAAATACATTTGTCCAACCCTGTAGAATGTATACCTCCAAGTGTGATCCATAATTAATATCAGCTATGAAGAAGGTAATAATGCGTCAATGTAGGTTGATCATTCAGAAAAAATTACCACTGTGGTGTGCTTCTGTTGAGAGGATGAGGAATATGGGAGATCTCTGTACCCTCCTCCCAGTTTTGCTGTGCATCTAAAACTGTTGTAAAATAGTTAATTTTTTTAATGATTCATGTACACATGATTATATGCATATGTTTTAACTGCAGACACATATATAAATCTGTAATATATGGGTATATGTGTCCATATATGTTATTAAAGAGGGAAACAGTAAATTTGAATATGTAAATTTGTACATGGTAAATAAGGATTATAATAAAATTCTAAAGACAATCAACTGGAAAAAATATTCTCATCTAAACAACAGCTAATTTTATTTGAAAAAATAAACTTTATATACCAATTTTAAAACCCCAGGAGGACAATGGGCAAGAAGCAAGGGACTAAACTATAATTCATAAAAGAAGTACAATAATTGCAAATTTTAAAAAGATGTCTTTATTTCTTTATTATTAAAAAATGGTAATAGCCGGGTGTGGTGGCACACCCTTGTAATCCCCGCACTTGGGAGGCAGAGACAGGAGGATTGCTCAGGTTTGAAGCCAGCACAAGACCCTGTTTCCAAATAAAAATATAAAAAATAGGTCTGGGAGTGTAGCCCAGAGGTAAAAGGGCTTCCAGGAACCTCAGTACCACCAAAAAAAAAAAAAAAAAAAAGTAGAAATAAAATATGAGTTCAGTATCTTGTGTTTTTGAATAATGAAATATTTGAAAATACACAAAATTGGTGGAAATGAGTTTCTAAACACTCATGCACTCTGTGGAAGACTAAAGGACACAACCTTTTTGCCAGAAGTTTTGGCAAAAGCTAATAAAAACTAAAATGCTCATTCCATAGAATGATCATGCTTCAGGAATTTAACCTAAAATAACATTCACAAAGAAGCTGGAGGTATCTACTCACAAAAATGTTTACTGTAGCATTGCATTAAATGGCACTTAAACAAACAAAATTGGGACATCCAAAAGTCCATTAATAACATGGACTCATGCATATTTTTCAAAAGAAAATTTCAGGAGAAATTTTCATTGTAATGATAATGTTCATAAAAATATGAAATAAAAAGCAAGAATCAAAGTGCATTTTGATTTCAAGATACATTTAAATACTTATGTGTTTATATATACCAAGTCATGTGTATATATTGTATGTATCCATATACATATATACAGACACATTAGCATGTCAGTACATATGCACATGTACACATGAGAGAAATATGGCAATTCACAATATTAAAAGTGGCTGCCTGTTAGTTGTAGAAATATCCAAAATTCTTAATACTTATCTTCATTCTTCAGGACATCTATAAATAAATTGTATTCCTTTGTAACTATAAGAAAAATTAATTTTAGACATAATTTACATTAAAAAAGTAAATTTTAATGGCCCTAGGAGAAAGCCAAGGATGTCTAGAATATAATCAAATTCTTACTAATCTAAGTTTTACTTTTGCTTTTAACCTAAGATACTTTTAGCCATAGGAAAGGTAAATTTTAAATATAGGCAGCAATCATTTTTAAGCTTAACAAAAAGACACAATATTCATTATCTCTTCATAATAGTATCAATGAAACAAGTCTTTTTTCTTAGAAAAATCTGAGTATCTGCAAATGATAAAACAGAAACTATGTTCTTGGTTCCATTCAAAAAGTTGTTCATTTGCAAAGTGAATTTCAGCTAACCCCCAGAAATGCTTAATTTCAGAATGATGCACCCCTTTCAGTTTTTATACAAATGAATTAAAGAAAATTCCTACATTTGAACCAAACTTAATTAACAGGCCTTCAAGAAACAATCATGTGATCTATTCTAAAAAACACTGAATGGATTTTTTGATTATCTGTCCTAATGGCTCCCTTCCATTAGTATGGATGGTTGAATTCACTGTATGGAAACTATACACATATTCTGTGGAGCCCTCTGAGTTCTTTTGTTTCCTCTGCTGGGAGGGATTAGATAAGACTGTGGAGGAAATTCAACTAGACTGAATGTAGAGAGGCAAACATAAAGCTTTCCCCATGGGGCCAAGACAACAAGATGGCATGTGTAATGTCTGAGTGCAGTGAGGAGAGGCAGATGGACTCTAGAGCCCTGTGGTCATCCGCAACACACAGCAGGCCCAGGACCAGGTGCAAGGCAAGGAGCTCATACATACCTTGTCTTTTATCTTTTCTTTTCTTCTTCATTTTTTTTTTTTTTTGGCACTAGGGATTGCTTACAGGGCATTCTACCTCTGAATTATACCCCCAGCCCTTTGTGTTTTTAATTTTGAGAAGGAATCTCCCTAAATTGCTGAGAGCCTTGCTAAGTTGCCAAGGCTGGCCTCAAACCAGCAATTCTCCTGTCTCAGCCTGTCTAGTACTGGGATTATAGGCAAGTGTCTGTGCCACAGCTTCTGGTTGTACTTATCTTTAACATGTCAAAGAGAAAACATGATCATTTTTGAATGTCAGAGCTGAGCATTTCATTTTTACCCTTGGTTTTTTGCTAATTTCATTTTACAAAAATGGGAAAGAAGATAATATATGTCTTTGTATTTCAAGAATTGATTACTATAATATATATAGCACGCAGGCAAGACATATCAGGAATAGAGACAGGTGAAGAGAGCAAGGGACAGAAATATTACAAAACAGTTCTGAAATGGCCTGTCATCACCAAAGTGAAGTTCCAGGCATGAACATGGAGAAACCCTGGTATCCATCAATAGCTTCAGGTTGGCACCTCAAGCTGTCCCTCCTTCTCAGCATGGATTTCTGATTGAACTCTGCTGCAAATTTATCAAATGCAGCACAGGGTCACAGGGCAATGCAGGCTGAGTGCTTCTACTCTCATAATGCTCTACTCTTTCTCTTCATTGTACACATAAAGCCAGATCACAAATAATGTGCAAAAGGTCTCCATGGTGGTATGGTACGATGGTCGTTACACTGTTAACGGTGATAGAGAATGAGCCTCCCTCAGTAAGATTCTCTCCTAAGTTCATCCACCCAATGAACAAACATTGACCTAACTGGAAAGTTTACCAGGAGACACAAGAATATAGGACATAAACTATCTCCACAGCCACCACATAGACAAAACTGAGCCCTTCAAAAGGTATGATTTGAATAAAACATCCAGTTATTTTCACTCCCACACCAGGTTTCTTTGCAACAACATATTGCCACGGAGTGTTTAGTAGAATAATGTACTTTCTTTGCTATTAAAGGATGAAAAGAAAGTAAGTTAAGGTCTCTAGTGACTATAGACTTTGATAAGTAATAAAAGAGAGGGCCAGTTAAATAGACAATTATTGATGATACCTTATTAATAGGTACTGGGAAGGAAAATGTATATAAATAAAATTTTTATCCTCTAATGTTCATGATCTAGTAAGAGACACAGAACTGTAGTAAAGAGCGAGAGAATAATAAATAATGAATGATCAAAAAATTGATCATTGAAAATGGTCAATCCTGCTTAGCAATTCAGAGAATGCTACACACCAAAAAAGAAAAAAAAGGAAAAAAACAAATTAATGACTTCACTTTAAAAGAAAAGGAGAAATTTATTATGTAGTAAAGAAGAAAAGGCTATTATAACCATTGGGAAGGCATGCTAAGTGAGTATCGAAGTAAAAAGTAAGGTCTTTAGAAAATGATGAGTAGATGGCACTATGAAGACCAGAGTATACTAATTTTGCCAAAGAACAAAAATAAAGAGAAATACCAGTTATATTTCTCAAATTTTTTCTAGAGTTTAAGTAAAATAAGGGCTGGGAAACAGTAACTGGGTTTAGATAGACACACACACACACACACACACACACACACACATGCACATATATACACACACATTTAGTAACTTTTCTTTTATGATATCACTAGGGACATTTTTAAAGTTTTGTGATCATAATTTTTAAATTTTTAAATATGTAATCATTATAAAATGTATGTTAGCAAATTAAAATTCTATCAAATTTGTAGCTGCCATTCAAATATAATCAATGTTAACATTCTAGATACAGCCATCCAATTTACCCACAGTAAACAGAATATGTGGAAGACACATACGTGTAGTTAAAATAGAAGTTAATATCTTAACATCATAATATATTTCTTCATCCTCCTTATCATCATTTCAAATTTTCTTTTCTCACCATCTTTGCATTTCCCTTCAACCGTTTGATATTTAAAGTATTAATTGGCTTATCTCTAGTGTTTATTCTCTTTTATGATATCCACCGCAGATGTTAATACTGTCATAATGTTAATACTGCCATATGTTTTTAGATTTGTAAAATTTTTCTTAAAGTCTCAGCCAGTGTCCTTTTCATCGGTCTATCTTTTCATTTTTCTAATTTATTGCTTCTTATATTTTATTTAAAACACAGGACATTTTTATCTTTTTTTTAATTTTCTGAATGTGTCTTTTACAAAAGCAGCAGTTTTTAACATGATCCTCTCATGTTTCAATTTTTAAGTATACGCTTTGTTTGGAGAGCTGGATGTAGCTAACCTAGTAAAATGTTTGCCAGGAGACAAATTAAAACTATACCCTTTACTCTCTGTGTGACTCATATCAGGATCTTTCTTTCCACCCAGGCATTCTGATATCCATTTAGCATTTATCTAGAGAATATCTGGAATTTAAAACATGTGGGTCTAATGAGAAATATTTAAATTTTATCCTAACACTTGTTAAATTTCATCTTGTTTCACTTAGTGCATTGAGTATTCCAGCCTTGGTTTTGTTGTCCAGTGTGTGACTTACTTCTTTCTCAGATTCTTATCACCTAATAATCTGAGTGGTTTTAAGAAAAAGGTTATTGTTTTCATATCTTCCTAGAAAGAACTTTTCCACATTTAATATCTGCCTTCTTGCAACTATATAAATTTTGAAGCCGGGTGTGGTGGCGCACGCTTGTAATCCCAGCATTGGGGAGGCTGAGACTGGAGGATCGCGGTTCGTGGACAGCCTCAGCTACTATTTAGTGAGGCTCTCTGCAACTCAGTAAGACCGTGTTTCAAAATAAAGAATAAAAAATAGGGCAGGGGGTGCAGCTTGGAGGCCAAATGCCCCTGGGTTCCATCCCCAGACAAATATCTTGTTTAAAATCTACTCCCAACACCTGACATAGCTCCTGTTTAGTGGTACTCTGTACATTGTATCACTGTAGCCAAAACTACCTGACATAACAACTTAAAGTAGGAAAAGTTTGTTTTAGCTCATGGCTTTGGGGTTTCAGTCCATGGTATACTAGCTTCCTTTTTCCTGCAGTAAAACAGAATATCATGCCAGAAGTATGTGATGTAGGAAAGATTTTCATGGCAGTAGAGAAATGGGGGGCTGGAGGAAAGATATAGTTCCCAAGGCCACATTCCCAGTGACCTACTTCCTCCAAGTAGGTCTCACCTGTCTATAGTCTTCTCCACCTAACAGTAATCAATTCAAAATACAAATCCAGCTAATGTATTAATCCACTGATAAGCTTAATGCCCTCATGATCCAATCACTTCCCCAAAGCCCCTCTTCTGGACATTGCTACACTGGGGACCAAGTCTTCAATACATGATTTTTGTGGGGACATTCAAATCTATACCATAGCTTATTGCAGAATGAACTACCAATAATTTTGTAAGCTGGTCACTCTCACTCTATGTAGTACTCAAAGGTGTTAAGAATGGAAACTGGTTTGGAGAGAATGATTTTTGCATTGCTTATTAGTCCGTATTAAATAGTTTTATAATCAGGAGTAGCATGACATCATCTAAATAATAAAGGGAGCAAAAGTAATTCTTATACATTTCTGTAATAAGTGTAAAATTGAACAGATTCTTTAGCATATTCCCTTACAGGGTCAAGAAAAGCTAAATAATTCATTCTCTATTACTTAACAGGTTCATTCTTGGGTTCATGCCCAAGTGATATGGATGCATATATCCACTAAAGGACATGCACAAAAATATTGTTAGCAGTATTATTTATGAGCCTCAAGCAAAAACTAATCCAGTTTCTTTCATAATAGTATATTCAGACAATAGACTAGTATATATCAATGAAAAAGAAAGACATTATTCTGTATAACAACTGGGACATAGACAAATTAATGCATGCAATAACTGTGACATAGATGGCAGATACTTAAAAAGTAAAATGCAAAAGAGAGTATATTCTGTATATGTTAATTTCACAACCAAACAAAACTGTTACCTATTGGGGCATCAACAGGAGGAGACACTAGTGCCAGAAATGCTTCTGATCTGGATGGTATTTGCACATGGAGACACATTGTGTATGTATGTAAAGAGACATCAAGCTGTACACTTATAAGTTGTGTATTTTACCAACCTTAATTTATAATTTTAAAATTCAAATTGAAGATATTTCTAAAGGAAAACAAAACGATGAGAGGTATTTATATTGGATAGACCAGTTTTGTTTTATTTTTGTTATTTTATTTTTATATTTTAACAATTGTATTGTATTTTATTATTTATTGTGTCTTCTTATTCTTTATTATATTTAATACTTTTATTACATTATAGTCTCATCATAATATGGTTCGTAGTGATAGTGACATACATGCACGCGACACTTAGTGGATTTTCCTCTGCCTCCTCTACTTCCCCCTTCCCTGTGCATGATACTGAGATTGGCATCGGTATTCTTACATATGTAGAAATGAATTTTGGAAGCAGAGGATCACTGTGCTTACTTTAATAGGTCAATGTGATGATGAGAGGTAATAGATGAGAAGTGTCTAGGCAAAATCCAGCATTTTTCATGGGATGAAAAATTAGCAGATCCACTTACATCCTGTAGACCAGTGATCTCTAGCTCTACCATACATATAAATCAAATGGTGATCTTAGAAAACATGTAGGCTCTGATTCTGCAGGTTGCGAATGAGACTTGAAATTGCATATTTTTTAAGTTTCTAGAGAATTCCAACATTGCTTGTCCATGACCAGCATTTGAGTAGCAATGGGGAACGATGGGTACATTGTCAGCAAGGGAAAGGTCTTGATCAAGTCCATGTTTTGTTTTGGTTTGGTTTGATTTTTGTTTTGTAGTACTGAGGATTAAACCCAGGGGCATTCTACCTCTGAGTGACACCTTCAGCCTTATTGTTTATTTTGAACAGGGTCTCACTGAGTTGGAAAGGGCCTCACTAAGTAGCTAAGGCTGTCCACGAACAGCGATCCTACTGTCTCAGCCTCCCAAATGCTGGGATTACAAGCATGCACCATCACACCCAGCTTACCCAGAGTCCTATTTTTTATTCTTTATTTTGAGACAGGGTCTTACTAAGTTGCAGAGGGCCTCACTGAGTGGCAGAAACTAGACAGGAACCTGTAGTCCTCCTGTCTCAGATTGCCAAGTACAAGCATGTGCCACCATACCCGACTAAGTTCATGTTTTAAGAGACCTTTCTGCTAGCAATTCATAAAATAGATTACAAGGGAAGAAAATTAAGATCCAAGAAAAAGTAATACACCTGAATGAAGAAAGAGGAAAGGGAATGGAAAGTGGGAAAAGATACAGTTTGCAGAATCAGTACTTAGTATTTCATTGAACTTGTGAAGAAATGAAATAAATGCATCAAACACAGTTTTCTAGCATGATAAGATATATAAACATAATTTAGTTTTAGTTATTTTATCAGATTCATTTGATAAAAATTAAGCTCAGGAGGAATGGATATCATAAAAACTTTATTTTAGTCTGAGCACAGTAACAGAAACAGAGCATGAATCAAGAAAGAGTAAGGAGAGTAGTTTAAGTATATCAAAGGGATATATATAATGAGAGGTTATGCAGGTCAGCATTGCTGCAATAACAAGTAAGCCCCAAAGTCTCGTTGGACATAGAGGTTTGTTGTATTTATACCTGGCTCTGTTTGGCTCTGCTCCACATATTTTTATTCCAGGATCTAGGCTGGCAGACTAAACTTTGTTAGGAGCAAGGGAGCCAGAGAAAACAGCAATAGATCTTAAGCTTCTTCTCAGAGGCAGTACATTTACATATGTTCCAGTGTTATTTTCTAAGCCAAGACTCATGAACAGCCTGATGTCAATGGGATAGCAGCATACACTTGTCCCATAAGGGCCAGTAAAAGTCATATGGTAACAGACAGGGCAATACAATCTTCTTTCAAGAAAAAATAGGCATGAGTTGAAACAATAATGCCATCCACAATAGGAATATGGCCAGGCAAAGAGTCTAAGCTCTTCTCTATCCCTTCTGCTCCTATAACCAATATATTCAGCACAATATTTCATTAATATGAGGCAAAAATGGACACGTTTGCATTTCCTCTCTTAATGAGAATTTAAATGTTCAAAACTCTACAGGAGAGGGAAGTAGAAGATGTGGGGGGAGTGGAAGAAAAGCCATTACTAAGTAATCAGCCTGGAAGTAATCAAGAGTCGGCTGAATTCTCTCCTGATCTTCCCCACATTCAGTAGGTGTCTTAAGAGAGTAGTTGAGCTGTTAAACAGTCCTCTCCCAATGTGTTCAAATCACTCATGTTTTTAATGCTGCACTGATGAAAGAATGAAAGTGCAAATAGTGTTTTAGCTTTATTGGAGTCATCAGTATGGAAAACATCTGTATTTTAAAAAGTAATTAAATATGTTTAACCTGTGTAGACCAGAAATTATCTTAAAATTAAAAACTTCTAGGTTATATCTAATACATCAATAAGCTCCATATTAATTATAACAAAGAAGAGATTTTTCATCCCAAATTATCTCAGAAAATTGATTAAACTTTAATGACTTGAAAAATATCATTGCCCTCCTCATTAGTTCAGAACTGTTCTGTATCTCTTCTTGTGTGATTAAAGCATGGCTTCTGAAGATATTGCTTTTATAAGGCAGGGATAAAGCTTTATCTCTGGTGATGCATATCACATTTTTTTTTGTTTTTAAAATCACTGTTTTCAACAGGACAAGAGGATGATTCAACAAAGAATGAAACAAAAGTTGAGACAGAGTCCCAGAGCTCATATATGGAAACAGAAGGTACTGAAACCAGAATATATTGTTGTCAGAGAGAGAGATGAAGCTATGCACCATGGCATCTCTATAGAGAGCATGTGTGAGCTGTGTGCAGGTGTGTGAGAGGCAATGAGTCATGGACAGTGGCAATGGTCTTCTGCTTTGTGTGCCTCTGGAAACTGTGAGGATAAAAATGTCTTTGACTTTGCTGTAGTCACTATGCTTTTTCCATGATTCCAACTAGAACACCCCTGAGTTTCCATCTGCCTTATTCCATTTAGAACTTTCATCAAACCAAGAAGGTGACACAACTGTGGAGCATCCAGAAGTGGTTCCCCTGACAGATGACCAAGAAGAAATGGAAGGTGAAAAAGGTAGGACTTCTCTGGTCAACCCATCGAGAATAGAGTTTTGTGGGATTCTTGTCTAGAATTTCACTATCAGAAGTATCCTCATTCAACTGCAGGTCATGAAAAGAAAAAAGTGAACATTTATTTAACCCTGGACCTGTTTTGAAACTAGAATAAAATCTAAAAATAATAAAAATAAATATACTGTTTTAATAAATAGAGATGCCTTTTTAAATAAGTAATTTAACAAACAAAATAAAGAATATACTTTTAACAATATTTTCCCTTTCCCAATAGAATGAGATTTTAAAATTTTATTTACATTCAATTGATATTTTTTAAACTACAGTATCGAGAAAGTCTAGAAGAAATTAAAATTATGCACTAGAAGAATAAAAGACCTTGAAAACCTAAAATGACGTTAAAACAAAGGGATTGACCTTTTCATATTGACTTTATTCTGTCTTCCTTTGTATAGCAGTGATTAAAGAAGCAATTTATGTAAAATATGCTCATCACATGAACCTTCTAACTTTGCCAGATAATATCAGGATACTATAATATTGAATAGTATTTTCAAAAGAGAGTTAGATTGTAATGGTTTCTGAAGATCTATGAGAAATGAACACTTTGTATATATTAAAGTAGTATTTGGGACAATAATCCAATATATTGGAGTGAAGATAGAAATCTTTCATAAAGACTCTTCTTTATTAAATTGTTATCTGAAAAAGTTTAGTATTTATTGAGGAACTTGAAGAACCCAATTTTCAAGTATAAAGCAATCTCTTTATAAATGCTTGTGAAATAATTTGCTCCACTGTATCATAAATCACACTGCTCTTAGATAAATAGGTATTTGCAGAGCAGTTGCGGGGTAATGACTTGATAGGCTTTGTTTGTAGAACACTGTGATCAATTTTCTTCCAAATTAAAACATAGACATGATTTCAATTGTAAAATCAGGTCAATAGCAACTACAGTTTCCAAATTATGAACACTTTTTGGCATGGGCATTGATACAATTTAATTGCTAAACAAAGTTAGTGGTTTTGACATTTTTAAAAATTTTCCACTGTATTTATAGCACATATTCTTCTATGCCCGGATCTCTACTAACTTCTCTCTTGCAAATACCCATTCAACTTCATGAAATCATGTTTCTGGCAAGTTTAATAGATGGTAGATTTGAAGGATTTTATGTCTGACAGTAAAAATAGAGAATTGATACAGCCATTCTTCAGTTCAGATGCATGTCAATGTTCTCTTCAATTCAACTCCTAAAATGAAAAATACACAATGCATGCCTATTTGCTTAATTTTTATTGCAGAAATTATTTGCTTTGTATATTGTAACCTAAAGAAATTTAAATGGGTTAATGAACATCAAACAGTTGCTACATTTTCCTCATTTTAACCTATAAAGGTTAAAATTTGACCTATAAAGGAAAGGCTTATATCCAGTATATATTTTCCTAGCCTGGAATCTTTCTCTAATGACTGAAGAGTTAAATCTTACATCTCCTCTTCAGCTTGTAGGTATACAGTCTTCTTGTGTAAGTGGTCAAATGTCATGTGGGAAAAGGCAAGGTCAAATTCTGCTACATGCTTGTAGCAACTTTGAATAAATTTCTTTATTCAAATTTGATTTTTCAGTGTAAGAGAAAGCAATTCCAAGGATTTTTGAATTAACCACGTTTTTTCTTCCTGTCTTTACTAAAGAAACTTAACTTGGCCCTGTCTTGAATATTTCTGGTATTTAAATTTTAAGTAACTGTCAATGCATCCCCTTTGTCATCTTACTCTTTACACCAAAGAATTAAGAGCTATTCTTTCACATGTAAGGAAAGTACTTGTCTTACTTGATTTTCTAGTGCCAATAAAACCATAGACTGGATAAGCCATAAAGAAGACATGTTTCTGGAGGCACAAGGTCAACAACCCCCCAGGAGTGAGTTCAGGTGACACAGAGCATTATATGACAAGAGCCAGAGAGCATTCATGTCAATGTCTTCTGTCTTTTCTTATAAAGCCGCCCGGATTCAATCATGAGGGATCCACCCTAATGACCTTATCTAACCCCAGTCAAAACCCCACCTTTAAACCCTATGGCTAAATTAAGTTTGCACCCATTCAGTTCCCATAATGGAAGCTCAATTTCCATGGGGGACACTCAACCTACATCCAAACCATAGAAGTGCCCAAAAGAAAGAGGGAAAGGTCAATTCATCGTGTCCTGCAGTAGCTCTTCTCCACCAGTGAGAAGTGAGGTGACCTTTAGCCAGTTACTTAATCTACTTCAGGTTCCTCAGCTATAAAATAAGATAAAAAGTATAGTTGTGGTGGAAATTCAACCATAACACACATAAAGCAATCATCACAACACCTGGCACGAAGAAAGTGTTTCATAAATATCATTTGCCATAATTTTGTAAATTGATGACAAAGAGAATTCATATGTGCGCTTCCAATTTCACTCATTGACTGTGTTAGCGATCTATAAAATCATCATATAGTCTACATTATCCTTCAGGAACAAGGGGTCCTTCACATTCGATTGGTAATATCATCTCACATGGGCAGTTTTGATGCAGCTATAATATCTTTATTACAGATTTTATTCTATAAAGATAGAACAATTAGTGGAAGGTGGGGTATCTGGCAGGCAGTTTTCCCATTTATAAACTTCTTTCTTTGTCCAGATGTTAATCTTCTGTTTAAGAAATTTGATTAAACCATAATTTCTTTTTTCTTTTTGGTGGTACTGGGGGTAGAACCCAAAGTTTTTCTACCTCCGGGCTATATTCCCAGACCTTTTTTTAAAAATATTTTATTTGGAAACAGGGTCTCACTAAGTTGCTGAGAGCCTCACTAAGTAGCTGAGGCTGGCTTCGAACCCGTGCGATCCTCCTGTCTCTGCCTCCCAAACGCAGGGATTACAAGCGTGCGCCACCATGCCCAGCTCATAATTTCTATTTTTAAAAAACGCCATTAAAGAATTAATAAATCCACATAGTGGATGGAGTCTGAGGCGATCTATCCCAAAAGGCAATGGGACCTCAACTTGTCTCAGTGGGTTTTTGACCTGTGAAAAGAATTCCAGGATGCATTGAAAGCAAGGCATAAGATAAGTTTTATTGGAGAACATCAACGGTAAAGATACCTCTGCCCCTCCCTCTCAGAGAAGAGAGAGCAAGTGATGCAAATAGCTTTGACCCGGCTATCTGATTATAGCATTTCCTGGGAAGAAATGTACAGGTTCCCCAGAATGCTTCTTTGAAAACCAAACCCCATGTCAATTACTTGGTACTTGAGAATCAGAATGTTCCTTCTTGGCCAAGAATTCTCTCCATAAATCAGTCATGGACACAGTGCATGAGTCCTTGAATCTGGTGACATTTAAGTTGAGTATGTTATTTCTAGTCGGTCTGGTACAAGCATATGCTGAAGGTTTTGTGTGTCTAACAAAAGAGACAAGCATCTGAATCTGAAAAGAGACAATATCTGAATCTCCATCTACTAATGGGTTCTCTTCCTATCTCCAACAATACACCTCTTTCACACAGAAAAAAATAAGTAGTAAACAAATTCAAAGAAATAGAATTTGTTTTGTTTTGATTCATTTAATCATTAAAGAATCTTTTCAAAATCATGTTTTGGCTATAGTTCCAGGTCTTTTAATCGGAAGATTATATATATATATATATATATATATATATATATATATATATAATTATCTACAAACAAAAATCAAATGAACATTCTATTTTGAAAACTCTATTATGTTTGTAGAAATGTTTTCTGTAGATCTAAAACTAGTCTCTTTAAATTTGAGAGTATTTCTAAAATGACAGAAAGAGAGTGGTCCTTTAAAAAAATTCCAGTATAGAAAAAATGTATAACTTCTTTCTCTCAGCTAACAGCATTTTATAAAATTAGAAAATGTAGATAATCTTCAGGACACATCTTCAATGGCTCCCAGGTGTATGAGCACAGATGTTGTAACATTAGGTTTTGAAGTTAGCTCTACCAAAATATGGATTTTGAAAAGGAGAGAAAATATTCAGCAGAAGCTCATGCTGATAAAATTACACAATAGCACAATGGACATGTCCCTAGGAAACCTAAAATACAAAAACTTCAACAGGCATAAAATGAGGTTTCACATATGGCCGCTTTTCTCATCTAGCCATTGCTTTTCCTAAATGGACCCAGTTTTATGCTCTCCCAGCAGGATCTGCAACACATACAAAATCCAGTGGAATAACACTATTTAGGTTGATAACCAAAAAGTATAAAGAATTATATATATATTATATCATATAAAAGATAATCTCTAAAAGATCTCATGCTCTAGTATAAATTCTATATGTGTAGACAGCAGTCAAATTTTTTTCATAAGTTTATATTTCAAGTTGAGTTTGAAATAAAATTTTAGTTTTATCAACATTTTATCATTATCTCACAAAATTTTATTTGTGCTTTGTTGTGAATATACATTGTAATAATTCTTTTTTTGAATTATTACATGGAATACTTGTGTTCTGCCTGAGTTATTTTTCTTATATCAACAAGTTTAATATGGAACAATAATTGGTGATTTACCTAATGTTGATGGAGATTAGGGGTACACTATGCTCTAAGATGTTCTTGGGAAAAGATGAGTATAGACAAGCATGCCAGTAAAAAGTTGAGTGTTAACCAGTGACAAGTATAAATCTTCATGTCCTTAGGCTCATGTTTTATCAACTTATCATCATGACTATGGGACAAAGTGCACAGGGAGCCATGGCTTTTATCCCTGGATGTATGTGTGATGGTTCCCATTTTACTTCTAAAAACTCCAGTTTCTAGAGTAGCAAGGAGGGGCATAAACTCAATAATGTGGTCATGACATTTTCCAATTATGTAAGTTTGCTCATAAGGACAACTATGAAGAACCATGTTCTCTTTTATACATACTTTTACTGGTACAATGTAATTATACATCATAGTGAACCTCAAAGTGTTACATACATGCACATATCACTTGGTAGATCCTCCCTTCCCCCCTCATCAAACATGGTACTGAAACCTTGTAATCTTATTTGAAAGGATTCCCTTCCTCAATCCTCATTCCCTCCACCTGCCTCTCTTCCCCAATCTCCTTTCACTATTTTACTCTTTTCTCTTCTCATTTGACTGGCATCCTTTTTGTTTCCTATTTTCATTCTAGCTTCCACATATGAGAAAAAACATATGACCCGTGACTGACTGATCTCAACATATTTTCCAGTTTCATCCATTTTCCGGGAAATTACATAATTGCATTCTTTATGGCTGACTAAAATTCAGTTGTGTGCATAGACACATTTACTTTATGTATTCATTTGTTGATGGACACCTAGGTTGGTTTCAGAATTCGGCTATTGTGAATTGTGCTGCTATAAACATGGGTATGCATGGATCACAATAGTATTCTGACTTCAATTATTTCTTAAAGATACCCAGGAATGGTCTAGCTGAATCATATGGTGGTGCCATTCCCAATCTTTTGAGAAACCTCCACACTGATCTCCATAGTGGCTATACTACTTTGGAATCACACCAACAATGTATAAGGCCTTCTACTGCCCCATATCCTCACCAACATTTATTAGTTTGTATTCTTGATGGCTGCCATTCTAATTGGAATTAAATGAAATCTCAGTGTAGTTTTGCATTTTCCTTATTGCTAGTGCTGTTGAGTATTTTTTCATATATTTGTTGGCCATTTGTATTTCTTCTTTTGAGACATGAGAAGAATCACATTTTTGATGAAATAAGAGTGACAAGATGGGATTCATCAATCATCAATACACTGAGAGCTGAAATGTTAGGTTTTCTCCAATTTTGTTTATTGTATTTTATTGATAAAAGTATAGAGGTATCATGGCCAGGAAAAAAGATAGCCAGATTAACCATACTTTATTTTAAAACTTACCTATAATTGGGTAACTAATTATCCTTTGAAGATATTTCATGGGGTAAAAATACCTTTTAGCTTAGGTTGGTTTTACAAAAAAAAAAAAAAATTCTGCTCAGAGCCAGGCTATACTTCCATCATGATTTTTTTAGTGCATTCAGGAAACATCTTTCCTTATAGCTCCTCTGGCCACTGTTTCATTTTTCAGTGAATACACGATGGTAAGCGAACTGCTTTCTCTTTTGCTCCTACCAATCAAATCCATTAGGGACTTATCTTGTCTACAAAGCCCCATCACACAGCCCTTGGTGTTTTCCATTATTGATGGGATTCCTACATTGCTGACAGAGCCCTTTTGCCACTTTGAAAAACCAGCCCCTGTACCAGCAGTGTAGCCATACATAGATCAATGACATTTGTACTGATCACTTTTATGTCCAGCCTCTCTTCTTTGCTTCAGAGAATCATAAGGTTTAGGCATATTTTTGATTCAGGCAAAGCATTGTATGAGCTTGAATAATAACCTCTGATCAGTACTGGGCTGAATTTCCATTATCATTTTGCATCTTGAGGAATAAATTATCTTTACCGGAACTTTGCCTTTTCAGAAAAGTTTTTGTATCTCTCATTTTTTTAAATGAAATAAACCTTAGTAAACTGTGTTCTTCAAATTAAAAGCACTCTCATTATTTTCCTAAGAAGGTTTCATTTTCAAATGGTTTCCTTCTTTCCTAATCACATTTTTAGTTGGAATTTGTCAACTAAATTGTGTTTTAAGTTATAAATTAGCTGGGCACATTGGTACATACCTGTAACCCCAGTACTTGGCAGGCTTAGACAGGAGAGTCACAGGTTTGAGACCAGCCTAAAAGACTTGATTAATCCTCAAAAATTTAGAGAGACCTTATTTCAATATAAATTATCTTTTTTTAAAAAAAAAAGCTGGGATAGCTGGGCATGGTGGCGCATGCTTGTAATCCCAGTGCTTGGGAGGCAGAGACAGGAGGATCATGAAGGTTCAAAGTCAGCCGCGCTGGCTTAAGAGACCCTGTTTCCAAATAAAAAGTATAAAATAGGTCTGGGAGTGTAGCCTGGAGGTAGAAGGGCTTCCAGGAACCCCAGTACCACCAAAAATAAACAAACAAACAAATAAATAAATAAATAAATAAATAAATAAACAAACAAATAAAATATAAAAATAAAAAAGCTGGGATAGTCAGGCATGGTGGCACATGCTTGTAATCCCAGCATTTGGGAAGCTGAGATAGGAGGATTGCAGTTCACAGACAGCCTCAGCTACTATGTAGTGAGGCCCTTTGCAACTCAGTGAAACTCTGTTTCAAAATAAAGAATAAAAATTTGGGCTGAGAGAGTAGCTCAGAGGTAGAATGCCCCTGGGTTCCAGCTCTAGTACTGAATTTTAAAAGGGCTGGGATGTAGCTCAGAGTTAGAATTTCCCCTGGGTTAAATTCTAGTATCTATAAATAAATAAATAGATGTATCTATCTATCTATCTATCTATCTATCATCTATCATCTATGGTGTGTGTGTGCATGTGTTTTATGTTAAAAAGACTGGTCCCCATTTGGGTTTTCGAGTGTTTAAAATATATTTCCCAGTATTATTAAGTACCTTGAATATACCTAAATTGCTTAAATTTTCTACATATCTATACATATGCAGTATATGCATTTTATAGAACCACTTTATTCAAATTACACTGTAATTTGAATTAAAAAGTAAATAAATAATGTTTAAATTGTTTTAACATTATTTTATTTATTGATATTTTTGTAATACTGGGAATCAAACACTGAAGCAGTCTACCATTGAGCTACTTCACTAGAGGCTCTCCTCTCCACTTCTCTTCTCTTCTCTCTCTCTCTCTCCCTCCCTCCCTCCCTCTCTTTGATATTTGCAGTATCTGGCCCTGAACCTGTTAATTTTCTGCCTTGGCCTCACTGGCTGGGATTATAGACATATTCCACAGCATCCAGCTTAATTTATTTTTAGAATGTTAAACTTTGTGTTTCATGTTCAAAAATAAAAATGCAACTGACATATAATTTTAAGATAAAAAACAGAGAATGATAACTCTTCACTGTTACAGTAATAATATTGTATCGCACTTGTGGGCATGTATGCATATAAATTAAGACTGTGCATGTATGAAGTTCACATGTAGCTATCCAGTAAGTTATTCAGCCCTCATGAACTTGTCCAAATCCTCTAGCTTGCTATGATCATCTTATATTTCAATATTTACAGAAGAAATTGTTCTGACCCTGTAAATATCTAGAAATATCTAATATTTACAGAAGAGATTGCTCTAACATTTTACATGTTAGAAGAAATTGACAATCCCTTTCAATATTTCTTGAGAATTCTTTGTAGTAAGGACTGCATCTTCTAACCCCAGATTCTAAGTTCCTACCTCTGGTGATTTCTCATATCAGCCTCCTTTCCTTTAGATAAGTGTCTCTAGTCCTTGTCATGCTTTCTAATCAGACACCCTTACCAACTAATATCTCACATCTCCCTCCCTCAAGGATGCCTATAAGCTTAAGAATGTTGTGTTCAAAGCTTATCATTAATTATTAGTCCATCCCCATCTGGAGACTTCCCAGAGACAAACTTTTCTAATAACTCCACAATATAACTACATCCTAAAATCCTCTTTGTCTTGTTTGATTGAACTGTCCTCTCTAACCCCCCAATTCCATTTACAGTTTAACTTGTATCATGTCTAGGTCAGTCTGGTATGCTTTGAGCTATATGATTCTACAGCCCGGTGCCTTACCAAAGTAACGTGAAAAATCAAAAAGACCTGTCCCTTAAGTGGAGCTTTGACTGTAGATATTATACCTATTCCTCTCTGAAACATTAGAGTTCTACAACACTGCATAAAGTACCTGAATTGTTATCACAACTGATGAAAGTATTAACTTCTATTTGCATGCAAACGTAATTTTATTTTACATATATTCTCCTTCAATAGTCCAGATAATTAAAGTTAACTTTCTTTTCAGACAATGAGTATAATTTTTAACATTTGGTGACTTGTTTATTATATTTAGCTTCCTCTCCAAGATCTTATATCATACTAAATTGTCATTTTCAGAAAGATAAAATCATGACTAGCATACAAAGATAAATGTATGTAAAGGATTTTATTTAAATTGTTAATAAAAGCCAGTAGGATGGTAAAATTAGTTCAAAAGAGTAATTGAAGAATGTGCATATATGTAATCCACATATACGTATGCAGTGGATTATGGACATATGAATACACACGTGGACTATGGATATCTGCATGTACATACAGGATCGGGAATACCGAATATACCTGTATAAACACACAATTCAGGAACACTAAAATTTTCAAAACTGATTAATTTACAGGACAATTTTGTCTACCAGACAAAATTCATTTTCACTGCTATAAACAAACCTCATATTGATCGCTACACGTTTTCTAAAAGTTAACTTCTACCTCTATAGGTATATAAAACAGTCAGCCAAAGAAATAATACCCTTATAGAGTAGGGTAATCCCAGACAGAATACTGGGTGATACCCAGAATTCCCTTGAAACCTTCCCGAGTTCTCTTGATTCCATTGGCAAGTCTTGGACATTTTTTCTTAACATTATGCTGAAGGTAAAGCTACCTTTTTTTTTTAATGCGACACTAGGGATAGACTAGCGACACCTCCAGCCCTATTTTTTTATTCTTTATTTTGAAACTGTCTCACTGAATTGCAAAGGGCCTCACTAAGTAGCTGAGGCTGTCCTCAAACCGCAATCCTCCTGTCTCAGCCTCCCAAATGCTGAGATTACAAGTGTGCGCCACCACTCCTGGCCTGCCACTTTTAACCTCCTGTCCACCTCACTGTAGTCCTTATTGTTGACTATTTGACACATTTAACAGGCCATGATAAAATACTAAGTTAATACTAAAGCAGGGAAGTAGCCTCCTACTGCATCTGAGATTGAAATTTACTTTCCCTCATTTTGTGCTGTTATCCTAATATATATATATATATATATATATATATATATATATATATATATATATCCATTTTGACTGTTATCCTACATATACTACACATTTTATTATACCATAGTGTATAGAATGCTATATGCTATATGCTTCACTATTCTGTATACATGTACACTGTGCATTCTATTATAGTGTGCATAAAGTATGGATGCACTTCTAAAATAAATTAATTATACGATGCACCATCATTTTAAGTATTATTATTAAGAGCATTTTTACTCACTAAAGTGAGGAAAACTTCATTCAGTTTCTATGAGTTTGATTTTTTTTAAGATTTTACACATACATGAAATTATATGCTATTTTGTTGTTGCTTTTTGGTACTGGGGATTGAAACCAGGGGCATTCTATCTCTGAGCTTTAGCCCCATATTTTTTTTTTTTTTTTTGGTGGTACTGGGGGTGAAACCCAGAGGCTTTCTACCTCCAGGCTATCCTCCCAGACCCATTTTATATTTTATTTGGAAACAGAGTCTCACTAAGTTGCTGAGAGCCTCACTAAGTAGCTGAGGCTGGCTTCGAACCTGTGCGATCCTCCTGTCTAAGCCTTGCAAGCACAGGGATTACAAGCGTGTGCCACCACACCTGGCAATTTTTTTATTTGAAACAGGTTGTTACAGCCATTTTTTACTTATCCTCTGTTTTGTCAGAGGATAACCACTCTTGCTCTTTTTGGAAAGACTAGCCTTCAATGAAAGCCAGAGTGGTGGAGTGACATTATCAAAACCCACTGCTAGGGTGGGGCACTTGGGACCTTCTGACTGTCCCAAGGAGTGTGAACTTGGAAACTCGCTGGCAGCTCAAATACAGCCAGGCAGTTTCACTCATCATTGATTCCTGTGTTTTTCATATTAAATTACAGATTCTAATCAGTAAGTACCATAAACATATTACATTTATTGCAACTCTGCTGGCCTTTAGTTATAGGACACAGATGGAACCCAGGGGCATTCTACAAGCTACACCCTCAGCCCTATTTTTTATTTATTTTTTAATTTTTTTTTATATTTTTGTGGGTCTGGGGATGGAAGCCAGGGGCATTCGACCTCCAAGCTACACCCCCTGCCCTATTTTTTATTCTTTATTTTGAAACCGGTCTCACTGAGTTGCAGAGGGCCTCACTAAGTAGCTGAGGCTGGCCACGAACCCAGATCCTCCTGTCTCAGCCTCCCAAATGCTGGGATTACAGGCCTGTGACACCATGCCCAGACATAAATAAAGTTTATGAGAATATGCAGACCTAAAATATTTACTACTTCCCTTTTTACAGAAGAATGTTGCTGAACCCATGTGACTGTAGGCCCAAATTCCCTAAATCTGAACTCCCTAATTTTGATACAAGAACTTTAGGAAGTTTTGATCAACACACACAATGCCTGGCTCATTGCTTAAAATAAAATTTTAAGTTTTCTTTGAACACATCTTATTTCATCTTTGTAGATATAAAAGAGTTCTAGCTCTTTTAAATTAATCATATATGATATACATAGGTGGACAGACAGACAGACAGACAGACACATAGACAATGTATTACCTGACAATTATATAAATACTCCTATGGAAATATACACCTTGTCCAGAATATACCATGCCTAAAAATATTGCCATATCTTCCTCAAAGGAAATGAATTTTTATACCAAAGGCAGTAGTGGACAATACATTCATAGACTGACTGTGATCTAGAACATTACAGACAGTAGAAAGCTGAATGTGTTAACTACAGATGATAAAGAATGAGTCAAAGTTTGGAATGGTGGTGCAGACCTATGTCCTTGTACATAGAGAGCTGAGACGGGAGAATTGCAGATTCAAGACGAGCCTTAGGAACTTAGTGAGGCTTTCAGCCACTTAGTGAGACCCTGTTTCAAAATGAAAAAATAAAAAGGGCTGGGAGTTTCACTCAGATACAGAATGCCCCTGGGTTCAATCTCTAACACCACAAAATACAAACAATCAAAAAACAAAACAAGTTCAGCCTACTTACCAGTGAACTGGTCTTTGTTTTCTCTTAGCATACTACAGTGGGCTCTGCATTTTGACTGAACTAAAGACCCTGATCATAATTATTTGTAGAGAAAGAACACTTAAGTAACAGAACTAACCAACGCAGTCCCAATCTGTAATGTAAGTGGGTAAGGCAGTTAGAGTTAATCATTGTGTTAAGATGTCTAGTTGGAGCTTTTTTGTAAAGACCAAAATAATTTGTCATCCACTCCAAATATAACTTGTATATATACACAGTTTTAAAAGCGTGGGGTAGCAGCTCAACACATTTAAATAAAATACTTTTAAAGTAAGCAAATAGCCACAAACTCATTATTCTGGACGAACCTCTTGCTTTGTGTGGATTTAGACTTCACCATTTCACTTGACTCATCAGATGAGGGAACATCTAAACCCTACTGATTGTAAAGATGTATCTATTCTGACCTGGATTTCAGATATGTGATTTCTCTCTCCTTCAAAAGTAAACCCATTTGTTTTCATTACCCTTCATACATCAGGAGCCTCCATTTCAGCATAGTATGCAAGGAGCAGGTGGTATAGGGAGCACTTTGAGTGTTAATTATTTTTTTCATTTATTTCACTGTGAGGATTTACCTTTCAATTTGTTTTTATAATCAAGATGGAAACAATTAGGGAACTTACTGCTCACATGTTTCACTACATTTATTTTATGACATCTGCTGCAACAATTTAAAAAAAGAAAAGGGATATGAGTATTTTAACAATAGCAAGGGGTTTGGGTTGATTGTATGTGATTGCTTTATTTCATTGTGAATCTTCAAGGGAAATGTTGAAGTGTATCAGTCATGTTTCTAACCAATATCTCATTGGTAAAACTTATATTTTTCCGGGCGTGGTGGCGCACGCTTGTAATCCCTGCGCTTGGGAGGCGAAGACAGGAGGATCGCACAGGTTCGAAGCCAGCCTCGCTGACTTAAGAGACCCTATTTCCAAATAAAATATAAAATAGGTCTGGGAGTGTAGCCCAGAGGCAGAAGGGTTCCATCCCCAGGACCACCAAAAAAGAACATAAACTTAACATTTTAACATCCAAAGCACTTCAGTTCACTTTTCAGAGACATTGTCATAGTTTTCATTGGTTTTAATTTTTCTTTTCTTTTTTCCCCCTTTGGTACTGAGGATTATACCTATGGGCATTTCACCTCTGAGCTATGCCTTTTATTTATTTATTTTTGGAAACAGCCTGGAATCTGCGATATTGCTATCTTAGCTTCCTAAGTACTGAGATTATAGATGTATGCCACCATGCCAGGCTGTGTTCATTTACACTGCCAACAAATAAGTGGAAAAAATAGATATTTCTCTCTCCTATTTTCTATTCCTAGGACTGAACCCAGGGCCTCACAAATATTTCTTCTTAAGGACATTTTAAAGCAGAATGTTCTTTTTGGTTTACCATATTTGGTTTGCTCCTTAAATATTATTTACTTTACCTGTTCTTCATATTTCATATACTTATAAGCATAGTTTACAATGTAATAATATTCTGGATAAGAGGTACATGGTTCATAATATATTAATATATGGACCTATAATTTTAAGGTAAGGTTGTAGTTTCAAAACTAATATAGTCTCTATTTTCCATTGTCTTACATTAATTTTGTTTTTTATTAACAAAATATAGGAAACCCAGGTAATCAGAAAATAAAACTTGTATAAAACCTAGAAATGAGGATAATACTAGACAGTATAAATAGGTAATGTAAAGTTTGTGTATCTTCTTGTCAATCACCTTGATTTTGTTCAAAAGCTTCACCACAAGCCAAGATAAGATAAGGTAATGGGAAGAGTTTGAGAAAAGGGCTCTGAATATGAACTCAAATTACTAGAGTAGCAGTGCTTTTCTTAAGGTGGGCAACAAGACTGGGAGCTGCACCATCAGCTTGGAGCTTGGCCTTGTTCATGGCCCCCTTCCTCCATCTTGAAAGGCAGCAGCGTAGGATGTGTAAACATCATGCTCTCTGTCCTTCTCTCCTGCTCTCACCCATGCCCATCCACAAGCCTCCTCCTTTGTTTCTGACTTTCCAGCTTCCCCTCCTCTGACAGATATGTGTGACTACATTGGGCCCACTGAACATTCCAGAATCCTCTCTTTCTCAAGAGCCCTAACTCAGTCACATCTGCAGACACTTAATATATTCACAGGTCCCAGGGATTAGGATGTTAATGCCTTTGGAGAGCCAGTACTCTGTTAACTTGAGGTACTTAAAAGACAATAATAACTGACCGATCCCACATTTGATGAGTAGACTGAAATTTTATTTATCATTTGTGATAAATAGTAAGGTATCTTAGTAAGTAAAATATATCTTCTGGTTAAAAAACTTCTAGTGTTGTCATTGGTCACTAAGTTCTACTTATTATCTCTTGAGGTAAGAGTTCAGAGATATGAAATACATATATATGTGAATCTATATGTATTACATATGTATATATCATTTATGTTACATATATATCAAAACAATACTTTTGGAAATGGAGAAGACATAAGTTTCCACCTAGCAACCTTTCCAATTTGGCTCTGCCACTACCTGAACGCAAAGTGGGAGCAAGGGAGTTGATCCTAAGAACATTCCAATAGTTTGAGGCTAAACTAACCACATGGTACAGTGGCTCTCAAACATAGGTGCTCCTAAGAGTCAAAATGTTTGTTGAAATACAGACTCCTAGATGCTACCCCCAGTGATTCTGACGCAGTAGGTCTTGGTGAGCTTGGAGATCTGTTCTAAGAAGCTCCAAGCTGATGGTGAAGCTTCCAGTCTGGTTGCCCACCTTAGGAAAAGCACTGCTACTCTAGTAATTTGAGTTTCTCAGATTTTCCCCACTATCTTATCTTGGTTTGTGGTGAGGCTTTTGAACAAAGTAAAGATGATTGACAAGAGGGGTAGATGATATAGAGCAACCATCTCAAGCATCTCAGTCATATTTTCCAGAAAGTTCTTTATATGCACGTGTGCATGCACACACATGTGTGCACGTGTACACATACACATATACACACACACATATTTACCTAGCATTCATGTGTACAAGACACTGGGCTTGGAACTGGAGGACAAACAAAAGTAAAATAGAAAAATTACAAGGACAAAATATGTTTTTGAGGAAAAACTAAGCATTATATTATTAGAAACAGATTTGTCTATATGAGAGTTTTTAAAATGTGTCCCATGGACCAGCAGTATTGACATCTAGGAACTTGCTAGAAGTGCAAATTCCTGAGCAAATAGATCTCTTGTATAATAATTGCTATGGTTTCATTTGTTAGACTACTAAGACTTTGTCAAATCTTGGACCATGTACATGTACGTAGACATTTCTTGTGCTGTACTCAAGAGTGTATATTCATATAGTTCAGAGACAAGTCATTGAAAACAGAAAGTGAGAAAAGCTTAGTTTGGAGAATCATAAACCTTCCTGAAAACACGCTGCCTGCTACTTGCTTGTCTGCCAATAACCCTAGCTCCCCCAGGAGTCTCTCCACAACAAGGCGCAGAGTTTTCCAGCTTGAGTGCAGATCCATTGCCCAAAGCCTTGTGTAAGCCTGGATTGCTGGGCTCTACCTCTCAAGCTCCTGGTTCGGTAGGTCTGGAAGCAAGAGGCAGTCAAGAGTTTTTAATTTTTAGCAAAGTCCTTAATGAGGTGATGCTGCTGGTCTGAGAACCCCTCCCTGCAGAAGTACTGGCAAAGCTAAGGCACATCAGGCACTGTGGTGGGAGAGAACTCCCTTAGCACCTCTGTGAACTCCTAGGACCAGCAAGTGGTGTGCTGGGTATCAGGTACCTGTGGGCAGAATGGGGACCTGTTACCAACTTGAGCCCACAGGATGTCTGTGATTAGTGGCTTGTAACCCTCCCTGCCCAGATGTGACCTGTTTGCAATCAAGGGCAGAGCACATCCCTCCTACAGCTGCAGGTGATATGGAAAAGGAAACTCAGACTGAAATATATAGGTGCAGATAAAATAAGGGCTGTGTTTATTCACAGCCCTGGTGTGTTCCATGAGCATCGTGAATATACATTGGAGTTACCCATTCAAAACACAATTTTATCACCAAAGTGTCATTCTTTCCTGGTTTTAATCAACAGGAAATAAGAGGAGAGGGGAAAGGAGGAAAAAAGAATCCCAATCTTTTTAGTACTCTTACTCATCTTCAGGCAGGAGGAAAGAGGAGTCATGAGAAAGGAAATGGCATCCTCTTTGCAAAGGCTTAAAAAGTACAAAACTGGGATTTGGGACATAAAACTCTTGTTTAACTTGCAGGAGTTGTTACCCTGCACAAAGTAAAAAAAAAAAAAAAAAACAAAACTTTGACTTAAGCAATCCCCTCTGATTTAAATCGGTTTGTCTTCCAAAACCTAACGTTCTCTCGGCTGAATTTGAGGGGATTAGTTATTTTTAAAAAAGCAAAGAAAAATAGAAGCTGAACAGGGCTTTCAGAGCAGCACGCATAAGCTGCTTGCCATATTGAATCGCACCTGGGGCATTGATTTGAAAGCTAAATGCAGGCTGCTCACCTGGATTGCCAAGTATAACAGAAGCAACTGTCTCACTGGCATCACCAGGCCTCCATCTGCCACCGCCTTTAAGGACCAAAGGTAACCAGGGGGGAAAAAAAAAAGTTGTCCTGAAATGTAAGTCCAACTTCAGAGCATCCCCTTCTCTCTTCTCACATAAACTACCTGTGATTTCTCATCTAAAACACCTTTCTCAACCAGGCTCACCTAATTTGCTTTCTTTCTCCAAATTCACTCTTTTGGTGTCCATCTTCGGCCTTGCTTAGTGACTGTAGCTGTTGCTTAGCCCTCTAAGCTTGTTTGCCAAGACCTTTCTAAACATTCCAAGCAGGGATGGTCTCATTGACCCAGTAATTAAAGAAATCCTGTACCTTTCCACTCTGGCTAGCAGCCCTCCCTCTCCACCCCTATTGTTCTTTTAGTAGCCACCAGCAGATGGTTAGAGATTTTTCACCCTTTCAGAAGCTTTATGTTTTTTCTATCTCATCAAGCATATCTCAGCCAACTGTAATTAGCTTAAGGCTTTTGAGTCCTCACGGGAGATCAGTTAAAGACCTGAGCAATTTCAATAAAGAGCTTGAAAAGCAAATCCTGAAAGGCTGTGCCTAGCCACAGGAGAGCCACTATTATTTAGAAGCAAAGACCTCTCTCCTCCTATACCTCCTTCTGTAGGCATTTTAAATTCTCAGAATATTCATGAGGCCTCCTGGGCTCTGGGACTGTCTTTGAGCCTTTATTGGGGAGGTGGGATATTTAAGCTCCCTCTCTTCAGCAGGTCAGCATTTGGTCCTTTTAATTGACTTCAATCAAAGGGTGCTTTTGGGGTAGCCTTAAGTTACTCCCAAGTGGACAACAGTTTGTTTGCTAAATCTCTTAGCCTTTTTCATTCAGTTTTTTTTTAATCCTTTGGTTGTTAGAAACTAGCTGGTAAGCTTTCTTTGTAGTTCAGAACAGTTGATATGAAGTCTAAATTAATGAACTGCTATAGGGATTTGCACTTTACATTCCAGTGCTGGGAAACTCCCTGGATTTCTGATTAGCCACATGTTTGGCAAGAGCTGATCCCATAGCCCCCATCCTTTTGTGGGAAAAATAAGATTTTGAGACAAAATTAAATTTTATTTTCATTAAAAAAGAGTGGAGTAGCTCTTAAGTATGCGAAGCACAGATTGCTCCTAAGTGTGAGACAGACCTGGTCTGATGTGTTTTCCCCATGCATTCCAGCGGGAGGCCCTGAGGCCCAGGTGTTGGGTAGCAGGATGATTAAGTGTGTTCTCCTGTCTCCTTTCTCATTACTAAGACTTGGGTAGATGGAGAATTATTCTTTGTAAATCCCCTACCACCTTTTCCAGATAAGAGGAACTAATGCCAACACTTGATTAAATGACTTTTATCTTTGTCTCAAGTGCTTTAATCAGTTTCTCATTGAGCAGTGATGTATAGGTACGGAGATGTGCCTACATTGAAGATTATATATGTATTTATTACTGTACCTTTAGAAGACTTTACAATTTAAACTTAGAGGAAAGTTCCATTTAAAACATAAGCAAATTTCATCAGTGATTTGGAGTTGGCTTGATAGGCAAGCTCTAATGAATTAATATTTTCTTATCCTCAAAATATGAAATAATATTTGAAGTACAAATTGGCTTACAAAAAGATATAAATGGGGTGGCTATTTTCTGTAGTTATGACAAATAAGAACTTGGTTTTATACAGCCAATTTTCACAAATGTTTGTTTTATATAAAAGAATGATAAAGTTGTACTCTCATTGCTCTGAATACAGGAAGCTCAAGGAAATTAGACTGTCCCTGCCAGTTCTGGATCACAAAAATTAATTGTGTTACAATTAAAGATGTTGCGGTGAAAGATGAATGTTATCGTTTAGGGGAACAGTCCCCAGCGACCGTTGTTAGACCCCCAGAAACAATTCCCCTCAGACACAAAAGCTGCGAGTTCTTGTCTTGAGCTAGGAAAAATATGCAATAGCCCGGACTCTTGTTGAACATTTAAAGGAGTTTATTAAAAAGATAGAAATACAGAGAGCAGTTACAGCCTCATGTTACGGGTGCTTCGAATGAAATCACTGAAATACAAAACCCAGAAGAGTTTTTATAGACATCAGGCTCCCCATCTTGTTCTACATAACTCTGACATAGGACATAGGTAAAGTCTATTCCCTTGACTTCCCCGCCGAACTTTGGTCTATGCTCAGGTTTCTCCTTTCTCAAAGGTCGATGCCCTCCTCCCATGCAAACTAGATGCCAATTATTATATAAACCTGTCTTTTGAATGAGGAAGTCCTAGCTCCTCTTCTCTTCCACTTGCTAATTACTTTTAGCTTGGTTCATTTACATTACAATAGCTGCCTGCTTCTTGGCAGAAACCAAGTCCTTCCACATGTCTGCCCCTCACCCAATTTTGAAATGTATTTATTAATAATCAGAGTTTTCTCAATCCTCCTAGGTCATTCCCAATACTGGTACAAATTGTGTTTGTACTTAAATTAATAAGATGGAGAGAAGGACAAGAAATTGGTGATATGAACTTCACTTTATGACAATAGTAAGGCATGAGGACAATCAGTGAACTGGATACCACAGTGTCCAGAAAATGTGCCTAGGTGATTTTCTATAGGACTTATATGACAGTTTACCTTTGCCACAGTGCTAAAGGTAGGATACCTTTGGTTCATTCCAATTTCCAAATAACTGGTACTTAAGCAGAAAACCTTGAGAATTAGTTATTAATAGTTTCTAAAACAATGATATTTACTTTTTTTTTTAGTTTGAGGGTCTAGAAATGAAATGTACCTGGCCAAAGTCATACATTTAGTTGGTAGAACCAAAACCTGACATTTATTGTCTAACTTGCATCATTCTTTCCATCTTAATCCAGGACTTTTTCATCCTTTTCCCTATCAGCTGCTCTAAGATACTGTGCTCAATAGAGTATGATACTCCAGGACATATACACTGCAATTTAACTTAGCTGTAGCTTCTTTCTTTATTTTCTTTTCACTCCCAGCCCTTATCTTTTTTTTTTATTTTGAAACAGGGGCTCATTAGGTTCTTGAAAGTCTTTCTGATTTCTAGGAATAGTCTCAAACCTACGATCCTCCTGTTTCAGCCTCCTAAGTACTAGGATAATAGGCATGCATTACCATGCCTGGCTTGCTCCTTTCTGAAAAGGTAAAATTACCAAACAATAAGTCTTGGAGTTAGGACTGATCCTGAAAGATAACTAGCTTAGCCTCCCCCTCTGATACAGGAAGCCCTCTGATTTCTTTCCCAGGTGATGCTGCAACCTCTGCCAGTGAACATATGTAATGGGGAGCTTACTACCTTTCATAGGTTTCTTCTACCCTCAGATCATTCTGTGTTTTTATATGTGAACTTGATTTTCCTGAAGCTTCTGCTGATTCATCCCAGCTCTCCCTGCAGAGTGAACTGAAATGAACCTGGCCATATTGTAAGACCTCCTGAGTATTTGAAGGCAGTCTTCATAGCCACCTCCTGTGTCATCTTCTGGTTATTTAATTCACTCTTACTTGTCCAAAACATCTCTCATATTACATGGTCTTTAAACCTCTTGTTATCTCATCAACTGTTTATTTGTAAGCAAGCCAGATTTTCCAATTTCTATTTCAGAACATGTATGTAGAACTGCACACAATGATCCTGACCTTTGTTTATCTAGTCACAGACTAGAGATGTAAGTTTAAAAGAAATTACTCCAGGCCCTGACGACATTGTGTGTGAACTTCTCCCTGGGTTCATTGAGAGAAGTATCCTATCAGTGAAGCTAAAAGCCAGCCCAATTCTAAAGCCAGATTACTTGAGTTTGCAGGCAGGTTCTGCTCTACTGAGCCATGAAATAGTTACTTAATTTGGTTTTCTCATCTGTAAGTGGAGGTAGTAATAGTACCTACCTGAGACAGTGGTGCATAGGGATTATATGTTTGAATGTGCATAATGTTCTATCAATAATTTACATAGTAAATGTACAGCAAATACTAGTTATTGTGGCATTCATTGTTCTACACAGAAGCCATAATCAAACTACATTTTTTGTGATGAAAAGTGAGAAACCTAAGAACTATAGTAATACTGGGTCAAATGTTACCTCTGCTCCATAGAAGCTAATCTATTTCCTTAGTTCTATGTGGTAGGCACTATGTGGTAGGTACCATGAGAGTTTCAGAAAGATACCCAAGCTATTTTCATCCTCTAAACATGCCCCATTAGTCTTCTAGCTACTGATATCTTCGATAGAAAAATACCTCATCCAAGGTGACCAAGAAAGCATCCCTCCACCCCTTGGCTTCTGACGGATATGCTGTGTCTTGTTATCAGCTGGCTCTGTTCCCATACAGAGGTCATTGATGCATGCAAAGAAACTCCAGTCTGACCCCCTCAAACCTGGGTCTGCTAACCTACAGAATAACACATGTGATCATTGTGTTCACACTACGCTCATTCTTAGGCTTCAGGGAGCAAATGCTGCAGCGCGTATTGTATGACTGTGATCATTATGGGTTGCATTTGTGTGGAAACTCAGAAAAACAGGAACACAACACGAGAACAGGGAAACAGCTACCTGTCAGCTTGAAGATGTAAAGCCTGAAGATTTAAGCTTCCCACATTTGTCTTCCTAGTCATGTGGTTTTGTATTTATATTTACTAGAACTTACTCCAAATGATGCTGTTGGAATTGTGGGATATTAAGAAGCAGGAGATAGAAACAACATTCTGACTCTGCTCTCTCTCATCCCCTCCACTTCCCTCTGGAACAGAAACTCATCATCCACAGAAGAACCACATTCTCCCAGGCCCTGGATTGAGGACAAGCAGAAATTTAGGTTCTGTAACAAAGTCAGTTCTAGAGAATGGCAAAAAAGTACAGTGATACTGCAACATTCTTACCTTAAAGTGCTTTGGGCTTTACTCTCTTTAAACTGTATTTTGTGCTTGGTTCTGGGGCAGCACCTGAGTCCCCAGGAGTAGATCTTACCCAGATCCCCCAGGGTATGATGTGCTGCTCTTGGGTTATAGTCCTTGGGGTCTTTCAGAGCTTAGGGTGTGTGAATCCTTTTAGAAGAGAGCTTTTTTTTCCATCTCTTGAGGAGGAGAGACATAGATGCCCCTAGTTAGCACTTTCCCTCAGTCTTTCTTCTGGTTAGCTTGGCTAAGGGTTTATTTCTTCTTTTCAAATAATGCTTTTAGTTTAATTTTTTATTTCTATTGGTACAAATACATGATCCTTTGTATTATCTTTTTATTCCTTATTTAATTAAATTTTCTCTGATTTTAATTATTCCCCGCCTTCTGCTGAATTGGGGACTTAGTCCTACTTTTGAAGGGCCTTATGTTATTTGGAGTCTTTCTGTTTGACTCATATGGACATTTTCTGCTATATATTTTTCTCTTAAAACCACCTTCAAAGTGTCCTAGAGATTTTTATAAGTTGTGTCTCTATTATTTTATGATTCTAGGAATTATTTAATTATTCTTTACTTATTCTATGATTCAGTACTCATTGAAAAGTATATGATTTTGTCTCCATGTATTTGTTATTCCCCTGAATCATCTGTTTTGATGCCAATACCATGTTGTTGTTTGGGGTCCTATGGCTCTGTAGTGTGTCTTGAAGTATAGATTTGGAGATTTGGGTCTTATGTCTTTTGTGCTTCCAATTAATTTTAGGATTATTCTTTTCAGTACTGGAGATGGATCACAGGGGCATTCTACCTCCAAGCGACATCAACCCTATTTTTTATTCTTTCTTTTGAAACAGGGTCTCACAAGTTGTAGAGGGTCTCACTAAGTAGCTGGGGCTGCCCAAGAACCACAATCCTTCTGTCTCAGCTTTCCAAATGCTGGGATTACAAGTGTATGCCATTACGTATGGTCATTTTAGGATTATTCTGATTCTTTAAAAAAATGTTATTGGTATTTTCGTGGGATTATATTGAATCTGTAACTATTTTGAATAATAATATTAATATTTTTTGGTGGTACTAGGGATTGAATCCAGGGGCATTCTACCTCTGAATATCCATACCTGTTATAGTCTTCTCTTTGGAAAGAGTTTTACACACCGATTACTGCATATTGGCCTTGAATCTGCAAGGTTTGTGCCACCACACATGGCTGAACATTTTAACAGTATTACTTTTTTTAAAACCACGAACATGGAAGTTCTTTCCATCTTTTAGTGACTCCAGTTTCTCTATCAGGTTTTTTTTTTATAATATTCATTGTAGAGGTATTTCACTTCTGTGATCACACTTATTTCTAGGTATTTTATTGTTTATGCTTTGATTCCATTTTGTTTGTTTTCGTTTTAGGCTTTGCTGGATTGTAGCTATTATGAATGGGGTTGTTCTCATATTTCTTCAGCATGTTTCTTATTGGTGTATAAATGTTACTCATTTTTATATGTTGATTTATATCTGACTACTTTACTAAACTCATTCTTTGGTTCTTTGACTGGGGTCTAGGCTTTCCTATGTATGAGATCACATCATCTGCAAACAGGGATAACTTGACTGTCTCCTTTCCTGTTTACCTTTAATTCTTTCTCTTGCCTAATTGCTCAACTACTTGCCTACTAGTGTAGACTACTAGTAGTATACTAAATAAAATCAGTACCGGTGAGCACCCTTGTCTTGTTCCTGATCTTAAAGAAAATGCTTTCAACATTTCCCCATTCAGCATGATGTTGGTTATGAATTTATAATGCATAGCCTTTATTACATTGAGGTATGAACTTTCTACACCTAATTCTTTGAGAACTCTTTATTATGAAGTGATTTTAAATTTTATCAAATGCTTTTTCATCATCTATTAAAATTATTCTCTGATCTGTATCTTTATTTCATCAGTGTGTATATTATATTAATTGATTTATGTGTTGAAACATCTTTGCATCCCTGGAATAAAATTAACTTGGTTAGGGAGCATCTTTTTGATATGCTGTCGAATTTGGTTTGCTAGTATTTTTTGAGGAATTTTTTATCTATATGCAACAGGAATAGTGTTGTAGGGTTTCTTTTTGGGAGGAGCATGGTTCTTGTCAAGTTTTGTTAATAGAGTAAAGCTGGCTTCATAGAGTGAGTTTGAAAGGGTTCTCTCCCTTTGTATTCTTTTTAGTTTGAGAAGCATTTGTTATTTGTTTTTAGTTTTAGAAGCATTTGTTATTTGTCTATAAGTTTGGTAAAATATATCAGTGAAGAATCCAGTTCTAGGCTTTTCTTTGTTGGAAGACTTTCGATTAATAATTCAATCTCATTACTTATTACCAGATTATTTAGTTTTTTTCTGTTTTTGTGGCTCAATTTTGGCAGGTTATATATGTCCAGAAATTTTTCCATTTCTCTTAGGCTTTCTAAATTGTTAGCATATAGCTTTTTTTTTCTTTTTTCTTTCTTTCTTTTATCTTTTTTTGGTGGTACTGGGGTTCCTGGAAGCCCTTCTACATCTGGGCTACACTCCCAGACCTATTTTTACATTTTTATTTGGAAACAGGGTCTCCTGAGCCAGCGCACGCAGCTGGCTTTGAACCTGCACGATCCTCCTGTCTCTGCCTCCCAAGCGCGGGGATTACAAGAGTGCGCCACCACGCCCGGCAGCATATAGCATTTAAAAGCATTTCCTCATAATAATTTTCATTTCTGTGGTATCAGTTTTAATGCCCTCTTTTTCACCTCTAATTTTACTTATTTAGATCTTATCTCTTTTATTGTGGTTAGTCTAAAGGACTGTCAGTTATATTTATCGATTCAAAGAATCAACTCTGTTTTATTCTTTTGTAATTTTTTTAACATCTACTTCATTCATTTTTGCTCTGATCTTTCTTTCCTTATCCTAAATTGAGGTTTGTTTGTTCTTGATTTTCTATACCCTTGAGATGCATCAGTAGGTTGTTTATTTGAAATCTTTTTTCTTTTTTTTTTTTTTTTGATGTAGGTTCTCCTTACTATGAGATTCAGTTTTAGTACTCCTTTTGTTGAATTCCATAGGTTTTGGTATATGTTGTGTTACCATTTTATTTCTTCTAAGAAAATTTTAAATTTTCCTTCTGACTTCCTCAATAACTCACTTTAAAAAAATAGTGTTGTTCTGTCTCTCTGTATTTATATAATTTCTAAAGTTTCTTTGTAGATTTCTAGTTTTGTTCCATTGTTATCAGAAGAGATACAGGATATGATTTTAATTTTTTATTTTAAACTTCTTCTGTGGTCTAATTTATAGTCTATTCTAAAAAAAAGTCTGTACACTGATAAAAGTATGTATATTCTGCTGCACTTAGGTGGAACATACTGTAAATGCCTAAGTCCATGTGATCTGTACTACAGTTGAACAGTGATTTTTTTTGGTTGATTTTCTGTGTGTGTGTGCGTGTGTGTGTGTATTGATCTGTTCTTGATGCCAGTATTGTATTAAAATTTTCTGCTACTAGTATATTGGAGTCTCTTTTCCCTTTAAATGCAATAGTTTTTACATGTAATGGTGTATTCAATTATATGGGTACACCATTGGATATGTATATATTTACCATCATTTTATCCTCTTGATAAATCGATCCTTTGATCCTTAAATAGTGACCTTCTTTGTCTTTTCTTAGAATTTTTATCTTATTTATTTTTTCAGTGATAAATATAGCTACTCCTGTTTGCTTTAGTATTCCATTTACCCTCCTTTCACTTTTAGCGTGAGTATGTCTTTACTGGTAAAGGGAGTTTCTTGTAGGCAACATATAGTTAGGTCTTGTTGTTGTTAATTTGTCTTGCCAGTGTGTATGATTTTTGTTTTGTTTTGTTGTTATTATTTCGTCCTAGGGATTGAACTCAGGAACATTCTTCCCTTGAGCTAAACCCCTAGCCCTTTTTATCTTTTTATTTTGAAACAGGGTTGGCAGTACTTGTAATTCATACTTCCTTTCCTCTTGGCCGTAGTAGTTCTTAAAAATCTGTTAGTGTGATGGAGTTTCCCTTAATTATGATTTGGTGCTTTTCTCTTGATGATTTTAAAATCCTTTCTTTGTCCTGTAATTATGACAGCATAACTATAATATTTCACAGTGAAGATCTTTTCTAGTCACTATTTCTCAGGTATTTCAAGTATTTCAATTTCTTTGAAATCTATATCTGGAGAATTTTGACCTTTGGAGATGTCATATTGCCTTTTTTCATTGTATTTCTTGTGGAGAACAGATGTCATCTATGAGATGTCCTTCTTAGTAAGTGGCTCTCTCCTGGACATGTCTTAAGGCATCAGTTTGTCACATGATGTTGGCTTTATTTCTACCTGGATATCATAATGTAGGCTTCATGTAGCTTCTTTGGCCATGATTACTGAGTTTGGGCACTGTACACAGTCTTGGAATTAGAGAGTCCTGCTTCCTTTGAGGATTGTACAAGAGTGGAGACATTTTAGTAGTTTAAGAAAGTGTGTAGACAACAAAGTATGTGGGGTTCACACTGCATGGCCTCTCTTATAGTGGAAATGATGGCACCTACCAGGAAATGAGGAATTCCTCAGGATTATTAATTTTGACTCCATTACTTTTATGGGTCTCTGCTCTAGGAGTAGTAAGGGTTTTGGAGCACTTATCCTCTAACCAGACAGTGGTGCAGACCCAGGTGACTGATGGGAAAAGGTGGTAGCAGAAACCATAGCATCTCCTCCGGGGTGCTTACACACCATCCTGTTAACAGAGTGTGATCAGACTAATGCTGGGGCAGTCATCAGTGGACCCATTCAGGTGTGGTGTCAGTAGAAACTGTAGTGTTCCTTTCAGCTGCTACTGTATACGTGTCTACCCAGGAGCAGAACCTTGGGGCCCCAGCCCTTCATGCCCGGGGACAGGGTGATGGCAAGGGCTTTCAGCCTGCTGACTCTTTTATCTGTGGTGCCCCCCCCCACACCAGGAAGCAAGTGAAGTGAGACATGGCTGGAGCCGGATAAAATTGCTCAGAGCCTCGTTTGGCCATATGCACTAAGGAACAAGTTGACACCTAAGGATTTTCTCCACTTGCCTCTTTTCAGGTACAGATCCTACCAGGGTGTAGGAACAGGTCATGCCAGAGCCAGGCGAAGTTCCTAATGGAGCCTCCTTTGATTATGTGGATCCAGGGTCAGTTGTGGACCAGAGCTTTTATCCCCCACCCCTTGTGTCCACAGAAGGGAGTAAGAGTCAGATTTGACTGGAGCTGGGCAAAGTACGCTTTTCACTTCCTTAGGCCATGAACCCCAGGAGTATGGTGACAGCTGTGGTCAAGGCTGACTCAGCATGCCCCTGTGGGCAGGGCAGCGTGGAACTGGGGATGTCTTTCCTCACCCTGTTAGTAATAGGCACCTGTGTGCAACATTCAACGCGGGGAGCAGAAGCTGCATGGGCTCTGCTTCTGTCTAGGCACTAGGTATGGTGGTGATGCCCACAGTCTAAGAGGACAAGCTCCCTATCTCCTGGTTTTGGGGCATAGTGTTCTCTTCTCCCCTCCACATTGCAATACCCATCCTCCGTACTGCACAGCACACAAAGGGTATGAACCAGAGTCCCTGGCAGCTCCCCACACCCATTGAGCCAGCGTGGTAGATTGTCTCTTACCTCTAGAGCAGTCCAAATTCAGATAGTTCCAATATGGCTCCTGGCTACAGTACCCTGGAGGCTCACTGAGAGATAATGTGAGATCCTTTTCCAAAGAAAAGCTACTGTGAACATTTCAGATTATTCATTTAAGTAGGCTACAAGCCTGTGAGGATTAGGAAACTTTCCAATAGCTGAATTGCCAGCATCTGTGCCGATCAAGCTTTCTGGAGCTCTCTTTTCCACCCTAAGCCCTGCAGAGGGGGGACTCCTCCCCTGGCAGTCGAGCAGAGGTGGCAGGTGCTGGAATACTACTATGCTGAATCTATCAGGTTCTGCTTTCTCTCATACTGATTTCACTCCTTTATGGTTGCTCACCTTAAAATGCAGCCACACACCTGCTGCTGTGGTTTTCCTTTATGAAGGAACAGGTGAGTAGTGGGTGCTGCTATTCAGCATCTTCTAAAGTGAACATTCTTGATCATTCAAGAGTAAATTGTGATAGTGTCAGGCTGTACAAGAGAAGAAGGAAAGTTAAAAAATGTGTGCACTTTAGGTAAATTCATTCTATTGAAAAGTAACCAATGAAAAGTTTGAAAATTAGTTAACTATTGAAATAGAAGAAGAGAAGTGGTGGCATAAGTGAGATAGATATCATCATTGTTCATTGCAAGAGTTTGTCCACTCACCTACAGGACATGAGGAGTCAGCGGAACAGTCTGTGTGGTTTAAATGTAGAGATGCCCAACAGAGAAACTAAAAGTAGAAATTGTAAAAGCTGTCTCTTATGGGTGGGTCTAGGAGAATGAAGAGTTTCCTGCCTCTGAAGTTTTACCTTATACACCTATCTAAAAAAATACATATTAAAATATAATTGGAATTCAATACTGTGGTGCATGGTGAGAAAAGGCTTAAGCAGACACCTCTATTCCGGGCCATTTTGTTGATAGTCCCTGAGGCACATGGGGATGCTGTAGCCTGAGTTCTTGCTTGTAGCAGTGCCCTATGGCTCAGTGAAATCATCTGGTTCTCTATGGCTATGCCTTCCTATTTTAATAATAAATGGACCATTATAGCTTTGCTATGTTGATAGACTTTTCAGTTTTATATCATTCCCCGGAGATATAAGGAAAGTAACATGACTAATACAGAGGGGCATCCCAGTTTACTTCTTTGCAGTTTCTTCCGACCCTAGCTATAAGTAATGGCACCCTATTAGTGGCAGAACTCTTTAGCAGATGGTTTGGTCAATGTGCAGGTGTATTTCAAATGTTCTGAGAAACATCTGTTGAGATAGGACCTAGGGAGATGAAGCTCTGAATTAAATAGAGGAGCTGGGGAGTCCCATTGCAGACTGTGCTACGTACCTTTTATAGGATGTTCAAAGAGAGAGGGGATGCATTGCCTCAGATTCCATCCAGCCTTAACACAGTATCAATGTTTCCAGGCTTTCCTAAAATTTTCCTACGACCTCTAGTCAGTTTTTAAATATAGCACTGTTTGTAATATAAGTAGGCTTTATTTCTATATGAGAAATATATATATATATATATATATATATATATATATATATATATACTCTAATCCCAAAAGATTCTTAATAAATGATAACTTCACTACACCAAGGAAAAAGTTAGCATTAATGGCCTAATACCATGCTCCCTACTCTGGAAGACATGTCATAAAATCATAAGGAAAAGCCATGTGTGAGTTTGTAGATAACTAGATTATATTTTACCATTTCTTTTATTTTCAAAGTAACTAGCCTTCTATTCTTATACAAAGTCTGTGTGCTAGTCTATGTGTCTGTCACCATCTGGGTTCAGAAGAAGGCAGTGACAGGACAGCAAACTAAATATCCCTGGACCATGAGCCTCTTCCAGCCCTGGCCTTTCTCCCAGCAGAAGCATCTACTGCAGTCTTCAATGCACCTGTCCTTCCATTCGTGGCCTTTGGTTTGATATTCTTGTTGTACATGTTTCTCTTCAGCCAAGTGAAGGCTATGCTCTCCCCTCCCAAGGTAGACAGTGGCCACACTCAAAATTCCTTGTGTGCCTTTTATCTGGGTTAAGAAGAATACTGTGACAAACCATGAAACGAATCTGTATCTCTGTGCTGTAACTATAAAAATGTTAGAGGGAGACAGAAGAGGCTGGAAAGAAAGGCTGCATGGATTTGTTTTCTGCTAGGCATCCCTTACTCTCAAGTTTCCTTTCCTTTGGTATGAAAACAGTATTTCTCCAGTCTTTCAAAGTGTGTGTGTGTGTGTGTGTGTGTGTGTGTGTGTGTGTGTGTTAATTTGATGCTTAGCTTTGGAGATAAAGAAGAACTTGTCTGTATGGTTAGATACTGGTCACTTCTTTTTATTTAACTTCATTGTTATGAAGTAGCTTACTATTGATTCAATCATTAAAAACTAAGCAGACAAATTAAGTGCAGTTTATACACCATCTGTTAAGTGTACACCAAGCTGGAAGACTCTTTCCAAATTAAAATACTAGTATTTCATAGTAGTGATGCTCATACAAGACGTTTCTGTTTTTACCCTCTCTGTAGAAAATAAAAGTGTTTACCTGAGGAACTGGAGGAGATCACCATCCAATTGTTCAGCATTAAACTATCTCACGCAGTCCTAATCTAGATGCTGCAGTTGTTTATGCAAGCAAAACAAAAAACTGTGTGGTGAATGAGCTCATTTTGAAAATATTGTGTGTTTATTTTTCCAAATTCTGTAATTACTTTGTATTATTCTACAGAAATAAATAAAACACCCTATAGATATTTTATTGAGATTAAGCTAAATTTTGACTACCCTAAAAAGAGTTTTTCCTTTCCATGGCTTATGAGTTTTCCATACCTATTTTGTTATTCATTTATATAAAGTTTTTATATTTCTTGTTGAGTATTTTAAAAATATACTTTATTGCTATTGTCCATATGCATATTGACAAGTTTTTTAAAACTTAGTGATACTATTTTTTTTTTTTCAGTACTGGGGATGGAACCCAGGAGCATTCTACCTCTGGGCTATACCCGCAGCCCTCTTTTTTATTCTTTCATTTGAAACAGGGTCTCACTGAGTTGTGAAGGGCCTCACTATGTAGCTGAGGCTGGCTACAAATCCACATCCTCTTGTTTCAGCCTCCCAAATGCTGGGATTACAAGTGTGCACTACCATGCCCTGCTAAAACTTAGTGTACTATTGAAGCTCAGCTCCAGAGCTATTTTTTGTTTATTCATTGCTACATTTATCTTTTCTTTGGAGAATTGTATATTAATATTCTTTGTCCATATTCCTAACAGCATATTCATGTATTTTTTACTTACAATGTTTCTTTGTTTATTGCGGCAATTGATTTTCCATCTTTAATTTAGAGGTGGGAGGGAACATAGAGATTGTTCAGCCCACCTATTTTTCCTGCAAATGAAGAAATTTAGGAGAGATGACATTTTCAATTTCACGTAAAAATTTGGTGAATCTAAAGATTAAAAGTAGGTCTCTTAGGTCTACTTGCCTCTTCTTTTTCCTCTTAAGCATTATCACATTACTTGTCTTGATTCAGTGTAATAGTAAGTTTATTGCCTACTGTAACAAACAAATCAAGAACTGTGACTCCTAAATTTTAACTTATTATATTTCCCCTGAATTTTTTCTAATCTTTTCTGCTAAAACTCTTCACTTGTATATCTTATTGTCATCTCCAACTTAACCTTTTCAATATTAAGATTTTAATATCTACTCCCCTATCTGTAATTCTTAGTCTTTCTCATTTTCACTAGTAATTCTATTGTTCTTGATGATTATACTAAAAAGTTTAAAGTTGTCTAGAATGTATTATTCCAAATTCTTTACCCAATTCATCACACCATATCCTATCTGCCTATTTTCAAAATATGTTCATATATGGTCACATTTCCCATACCTTCCACTTCCATTTCAGTCAAAAACATCTTTCACATCAATTATTGCCCTCACCTTCTATTTGATTTCCTGATTTCAGCAGTGGGGAAGTTACCACCATCTTACCACAACTGAAATAATTCTTTTACAAAATTAGGATGTCTAAATTCTCCCAAAAATCTTCCAGTGACTTTCAATATCTAGATGATCTTGACCCATTTTTCTTCCTTTCTCCAGAGTTTTTCCTCCATGACATTAGTCTCCTTGAATGTACTCACAAAATATGTGATTCACAAAAATAAAATACTCTTGACTCAGGGCCTTTGCACTTACTACTTTACCTGAAATTCTCATCCCCACAAATCCTCAGATATATGCAACATAACTATAATAAAATTTTCTGGTTTGGGGCTGCTGTGCCCTCAGGACCTAACAGTAGTTAACTTAGCACATGTATAATGCATGATTGTTGAATAAGTAAACCACACTCAACATCAAATTTATTTTACCTGATGCAGAGGATATTTTGTGATATCATATGTTCATTGTAGACTCCAGGAATAAAGAAGATACTGTATAGTATTGGATCATGTTATTAGAATAAAATTTAAATTCCTGGCCCTGCCAGGTTTTTCTCAGACGCCTTCACTGCTGCAGTCATCTTCACCTAGTTTCTCTCCTTGAGCAGGCCCATTGAGAATCCTGGTTTTGTGGCCATTTTCTAGAGCTTCCCGCTGCAGGGAAACATCTGTTCCTCCCTGTTTGCATATCTAACTCTCACTCAGGTCTCAGATTGGAGCTCCCTTAATTGGGGACCCCTCCTTCAGTCATTCAAGCCAACCAATCCCCCCTTCCTGTCTCCATATCACACAACACTGTTTTATTAAGATGCTACAGAGGCTCATATTACATGATACGTAGTGGATACTCACAGAATATTTGGAGGATGAATGGATGTCATTAGCCTGCCACCAAAGATGGTAAGACTTCTACCTCATGACAGCATCAGCCACATGGTACTGAAATGATACCCTTGTTAGTCTGCCTCCTGACGGGAATAACATTTACTTCATAGTTCGCTCCTTCTACCCACCTCCAGCACCTACTGGTATTCCATAGATGCTTGCTAAACTAACATGAAACTATAGAAAGGTCATGGATTTCTTCACGAACTACATTTCACTTGAGAGTTGGAGAATATTAACCACAGCAAATGAAGTATTAAAAAATAAATATTTGGAAATGACCAAAGGAGGCCCTACAAAGAAGAGTGCAAAGTGAAGTTAGGACGTGAGAAAATAGCAGGGTGTGGTGGCACGTGCTTGTAATTTCAGTATTTGGGAAGCTGAGACAGGAAGAACTTAGATTCAAAGCCAGCCTTGACAACTTAGTGAGGTCCTCTGCAACTTTGTGAGGCCCTGTTTCCAAATAAGAAATAAAATCAGGCTGGGGGTTTAACTCGGGTAAAATTCCTCTGGGGTCAGCCCCGCTGCCACAAAAATAAATACATAAAAAAGATGTGAAGAAATTAATTGCTAAGAATTAGTTCTTATAGGGAAAAGAAATATAGTAGTGTGACCATCTGATAATGTTCTTGTTTCAGATAAATGCCAATCTTCTGGTACTGGAAATTTACATAGTCCTTTTTCTCTTTTTTTCTAGGCTGAAAAAAATAATATTACTGTGGTGCTATGCTAATAAATCACCCTTTTGATTACCCAAGCACACTTCTTATAGTAGCTACTCCAAACTTTCTCATATTTTTTCTTTGTGTTCTAGTCCTTTCTCCTCAAAAATGGTCCTATTTTCTATTCTGCTGAGAAAATTAAGGTCACCAAAAGGAAATAACCTAGTTTTCCATCTTCCTCATCAAAATTATTTTTGACCAGACATATGCTCACTCCTTGTCTTCTTCCTTTGTTGAATATTTCTAGGATCTATACTTTATATTGCATCTAAATTCCTTTGTATTTTTTTATCACCAACACTTTATCTCCTCAGTTATTTTCAGCATTATACAGATCTGTCTTTCCTCCCCCTCCCTTCTTCCTCCTCCTCTTCTTCTTTCTCTTTCTTTGCCTCTGCCTTCTTTCTCCTTCTCCCTGTCTCTTTTGTCTCTTCAGTAGAACAATAAATCAGTATCCAGGATCACTGTCATATTCTGAGGGCCAGATGTTGTTTGAATATCCTTCATCAAATATTTAAATGATTCATGGAAACGGGACACTAGACTCATATGATAACCATTGAGTCAAATATGATTTTACAGGGATGCAAAGGGAAATAAAAAATTAAAAAGGCATTTATACAATGTATAAATATCAGATCAGAGCAATTTGCATAGCAAACAAGTTATAACTTCTTTGTGAAGACAATATTAAAAATTCTCTCTTTTAGCTATTTTGAAATAGACTATATATTATTATTAACTATTATCACTCTACAGTGCTATAGACTCAGAACTTATTCACTTTATCAACTGTAACTTTGTAACTGTTGACTAGCCCCATCCCTTCCCCTCATTCCTGATCACTGATAACTACTTGTCTACTCTCTATTTCTATAAGATAAACTATCTTAGATTTCTCATATCAATGAGATCACATAGTTTCATCTTTCTGTGCCTGGCTTATTTCCCTTAAAAAAAATGTTATTCAGTCACACACATGTTGATGCAAATTACTTAATTCATTTCTTAGAGGCTGAAAATTACTACATTTTTGTGTGTGTTATATCATATTTTATCTATTCATCCATTGATAGGTGATGGGTATAGGCTTATTTCATGTCTTGGCTAGTATGAATAGTGTTACAGTAAATATAGGAGGGCAGATGTCTTTTCAACGCAATGGTTTAATTGCTTTTAGATGTCCAATCAGTGTATTTTGAATACCTCATTTAATATAATACTTCAGGTACTGTCAGGACTTTGAGAAGAACTCCTGGCTAAGCACTCAAGGTTTATCATGGAAGAGACCTGATAAATGTTCATGGTTTGTCTACCATGAGAGGGACAAGTAAGCTGAGCCTCAGGACAACACTTGTACCCCATCTAGTTTTGACAAAACGATTACTCTACCATAAACACAGTGCGAGGATATCACACACATTATGACTTTCCTAATATGTCCTTTATATAAGTGCTTCTTGTATCACGTAAGCAAACTGGAAACAAAAACAACCTCAAAGTTCATTTCCTGCTAACTTCACACTCCAAAGTGGTTCTGAGTGGGTGTTGGGGGAGCTGCTCCACACAGTCATTCAGAATCATCCCTTCTTGAGCATCTTTACTGGGGGGGGGGGCACTTGGAATTAAACCCAGGGGTGTGCTAACACTAAATGATACCACCAGCCTTATTTGTTTGTTTGTTTGTTTATTTATTATTTTTGAGACAGGACCTCACTAAGTTACCAAAGCTGGTCTCAAACCTGCATTACTGTCTCAGCCTCCCAGGTACTGGGATTACAGGCATATGCCACTGAACCAGCTTTTTATAAGTATGCATTTTTAGAGCCTTGATGTAAAAATATGTTTCCTGGCTCAGCAGCAACAGCAGCATCTGTTAAGTTGTAAGCAGTGCAGATTCTTGCACTATAGACTGCCTGAATCAAGGGCTCCGGGGTCAGTTGCAGGCATTTGTGTTTTCACAAGCTGACCAGGTGATTCTGATGCTGATTCAAGTGTGGGAACCCCTGCCTGGGGCTTGACAGAGGAGGCAGGGGCGTGGTGTTCACAACAGGGTTTTCTACAGATAGGGTTCCCAGAAGCAGCACTCAGCACTTCTGCTCACTCTCCACTGACTCCTAGGCAGTCATGAGGCCCTGCTCAACTGAGAAGCTGCGAAATTGCCAGTTCTGTGCTGTATAAGAAAATGTGCCCGTCCTCACTCCTTTTCACACTTTCAGTCTCTCTGCCATAAATTCATTCTGCTCTCAGCAATCAGACTAATTTTCTAAAATGGTAATATGTTATTCTATTTGATAACTAAAAGTCCCATGAGTACTAAAGGCTTCTGATTGGCACTTCTTACATCCCTGGGAGCTAGTCTCCATTGCTTCTCTGGCTTCATAGTGTGACACCACCGCATATGCTGAGCGCTAGACTCCGTGTTTTAGACTACCACAGTAACAGCTCTCTGGGCCTTTGGATCATGTGCCCACTTCTCTGGGCCTCTGTAACTCCTGCTTTTCCTGTGATCACTTTCGCCACTGCTAGTCATATCTCAGAGCTTAGCCAAGATGTAACCTGGTCTAGAAATATCTCTCTGAAACCACTCTTCCTCTACCTCATCCCCCAGGTTCAGTTAGATGCCCTCTTCTGGGCTAGAATAACTCCTATTCACTTTGAATTTTAATCATAGAAGTCTCTGGAGGGTAGAGACTATACCTTACATATAGTTGATTCCTTGCTGCATAAACATCTTGTAAGCTTGTCACATGGTAGATGCTTAGGAAATGTCTGCTAATTAATTAATGCCAAGTGGCCTAGTTGACCCTCAGGCTCAGAAGGTGCTTACAGAGGAAGATGCCAATTGTCTCTATAGTACTTTGGCTAGTATTTATTATTATAAAGTCCAACAAGCTCACTCTTCCTTAAGTACTATAACTGAAGTACACCTAAAACCTTTGTCACTGACTGTTACCAGGAACAGGTGGGTGTGGGGTAAGGGAAACCTATCCCTTCACAGAAAATCCTCTCACAGCTCAGCTCTGGCCAATCTGTCCATCTTTTTCACAGACAGAAATCTGTATATCTTCATGGCATATTAATTTACATATGTAATTTGCTTGATAAATAGGAAAATGAGGAAGCACAGTACTTGAGATGTAATCAGATCACATTGTTTAGAAAACAGAGGAAAATAAAGCTCACTGCTGTTGCTAGGTTGACAGCGATCTCTCTGTGGCTCATCCACTCACCACTTGAGTCACCCTCATTCCTGTCGGTGCTTCTGCCATGACTCATTCTCATGGCCTAATTTTTAATCAAAAGCAATAAACTCCAGAGCATACTCACTTCAAAATTATGGAAACATTAGTCACAGGGATGAAAATATGTAGCTTTAGCCTCCACAAGATACAGTAATTGGTGTTTCCAGGACAGAGGCAGCAGCAGCACTCTGCCCCAGTCTTCTGCTTGCCCAGCCCTCAGCCATCCCATGATCCCATTCTCTCCTGGGTTTGCCATCTCCCCTTCTCTACTGATTATCCCCTTGGACTACAACCATTCCCTCTCCACATCCTAACAAATGCACCTACATAGCAGCTGTGAAGGTTGGGTATTTTAAGATATAGACATGTAGACAGAGTTAGGAGAACAAAGGATCTATTGAGGAATAAAGTGTGTGAACAGTAAAGGGAAGCAGAGTGATGCAGGGAGACATGGGTGCCTTCATGTGCTCAGTGTCATACAGCTAGCCAATGGCAGATCCAGGTTTGAAACCAGGTAAAGATGGCGCCAGAAACCAGGAGTTCACTACCACTTTGGACTCCTGGGGTCTTTCCCTTTCCTGATGGAAAGCGCGTTTGATTAACGTCAAAATGATAGCTTCTCATAGTGGTTTATAATAGGCCAAACGCTTCATACTTTACTTATCTGTAAGACTGATGTTATTTTTTGTGATTTTTGCACATTGAGACCATGAATCACAGTGAGATTAAATGGCATGACCATGATCCATCAAGTAGCAAAACATAAAACACACCTTAAATATGTGTATTCCACCCTGACTTGACAATCATTTTGTACTTTCTTTGAGTTAAGGTAGTTTTATTAATATTTTAATCATACAAATCTTAACAAATATAGGTAGTTAATTATTTGCAAGTATTTATTCAATTAATGAATGTATGAATGAGTGAAGGGATTTTCCAGATTTTCTGTATAGAGTTATGGGTATTGTGGTCATTTAGCAAAAAGAAAAGTCATATTATTTTTCTTATTTTCATTATTTATTTTGGTGCATATTAAGTATATATGATAGTGAATTTTTTGTGGCATATTGGGACATATATGTAACATAATTTGATCATTTTATTCCTTAATACCAACCCTCATCCTTCCCTCATCCCTCCTCCTAATCCCATTCTTCTACCCTATTGGTCTCCTTTTGAGTTATATTTTCTGTTTGGTGTAGTGGTGTTTTTTTCTTTGCTTAGTTGTCTATCTGATGGAATTTGTCCCTTCTCTTGTTCTGGTACTTTTTCCTTTTTTCTTCTTCTTTTTTTTTTTTAATGTTTTCTCTAGTACTAGCTTGGCAGTCATGAATCATTTTAGTTTCTGCTTGTCTTAGAAGGTTTTCATTTGTCCATCAATTTTTAATGATATTTTTGCTGGATATAGCAGCCTTGGTTGGAAGATGTTTTCTTTCAGGGTCCGGAGTATATCTTTACTTGGGTTGAGAAGTCTGGAGTGATTTTTATTGTTCTACCACTGAATGTCACCCCTTCTTTTGTTTTTGATGCACGTAAGAGTCTTTCCTTTTCTCTTATGCTAGTCATTTTGATAGTTATGTAGCATGAAGAACTTCTTTAATCTTGTATGTTGGTGTTCTGATTGTCTCATGTATGTTGATGTCCGGCTGTTTTTCTATTTTTGGGAAATTATCTGATATTTCTCTAAATAAGTTTCTAAATGCATTTGTTTTGTACTTCTAGATCATTAATTCCTATTATTCATAATTTAGGTTATTTCATATTATATTTTCTTAATTTTATGGCATATAGTCATATTGTCTCGTTTATATTGTTGCCTGTGTGGTCAATTTTGAATTAACTGTCTTCCATGAGTGATTTTTCATGTGGTCTAGTCTGCTACAGGTGGCTTCTATTAAGGTCTTTAATTCACTTATTGTCTCCATTTTCCTCAAAGCCTCTTTCTGTTTTTTATGTAGGGCCTCATTTTCTCTATTTATATGTTCTTTATTTCCTGCATACTTTCTCTCATTTCATTTTTGAGGTTTTGGTCATATGAAAAATCAAAATTCTGAATTTGTCTTCCGGCATTTTCTGCAGCTCAGTATTGGTGATCACCCTTGTTGTTGTTTCTTGTTGGTCTTCATTGTTGTGTTTTAAGAATTCTCAGGTTTGTATTTCTGTTGTCTTGGCATCCTATTGCTCTTTATGTGAGAGCCCTTATGTCTATTTATTATCCCTTTGTAATAAGACCTATGCTGAAGGTATATATTTGCCTCAATGAATCTGCCTCCTATAATCAGACTTTTGAGTTTATTGCCTAGAACCTCTTTAACAAGATATAGTTATTAGTCAGTGCGGGCATGCAGGAGTCTCTAATTGTCTGCTGGCCGTCATGCTATATTGACCAAAACTCAGCACAGTAAGAGACTAAGATACTCTGTTCAGTGCCTGTGGCCTGCTGGTTGAGATTTAATGGTCCATAGTCACCACCACTGCTCAGCTGGTTGTGAACTCATGAAATACCATTGAACTCTGGCCTATATGATCACTGGGTAGCTCAGCAGAGCCAGAAATTATTATATTCTGTATATATATTGTATATATACATTGTATGTTGTATATATACATGTACTATATATTGTATATATATACAAGCTATATACTATAGCTTGTGGCCTGGATAGCTGAGCTTTGATGGCTCAAGGACACCACCACCCATCTGCTGGTTATGATCATGAAGAGCACCTCTTATTCACTGGTTGTGATCATGAAGAGCACTCTTATTCACTGGCATGCATGATTACCAGGCACAAACTCTGCTGGCAGTGAGAGTTTTGAGTTCTCATCATGTATCTGTGATCATATGAAATGCTACCAGCCCCTGGCCTTTTTACATTTAGGGCCCAGGCTCTGGCAGGGAGACATTGTATCACCTTGAGCCTAGGGCATGGGTAGCTCAGACATTTAGCCCCAGAAACAACGTTGCTGCTCTGAGCAGCTGTAATCATATGAGGCCTTGTTGGTCTCTGTCCGTGGTACATATGGCACTAAACATCACTGGGTATGAGTTTATAGCCTTCCAAGTCTGTAATATAATTGACTGAGTTATTTCAACCCACAGAGACCACTGCTACCGGCCCTGTGGTCATTGCTGCAGGGGCATGGCAAACTGACAACGCTAGGCCTCACCACCTGAATGCTTCTAAGAAAGGTTTGCTAATTCATTCATATTTCTGCTGTCTGACTGTAGCCACTATTCCCACCTCCACATGAATGATTTGCAAACTCACGTGCCCTGTAGGTCTGTTCATTGCCATGCAAATCCCTGTAGCTATGCAGGTTCCAATTTGGATGGCTTTTAAACTCAAGGTCTTGACAACTACTGCTCAGTTATGAGCAGGAAGAGAGGCATTCATACAGCCCTAGGATTATTTCGGGTAGTTTGATTGGTTGGTAGTTAAACTCACAGTGGTCTCGACAAGGTTAGATGTAGCCAGTGGAGTCCTGTCATTTCTCAATCAGAGTTCAACTGCAGCTGCAGAAGTTCACTGGGAAACTTGCCTGGATAATCTGGGGAGTCACAATGTTGAGGTATTTGTGTGTGGAGAAAATGAACTTGTTTTTGATGATGGTTTTCTGTAATCACTGGCTCAACAAGATTCTACTGCTTCTTTGCTGGAGTTAGTTTCTGAGAGCTGCCAGTTCTAGTACCTACCAGCTCCAGCTCAGGCTCACCAAAATGGTACCACCTCCACTCTCTGCTCACCAAGTGTGTCTAACTCTCTTAGGTCTTCTCTTCTCTGTGCTACATCGAATTCAACCATGCTTTGACTATGTTCTTCTGTTGAGTTTTGACTGCCTTTTATTGCAAGAAAAAGTCTTCCTGATGGTTGAGTTCCAAGTCTTAGAGCAATAGAAATACACTCTCTTCCTCTTCCTCTATTCTTTTTTTTTTTTTTTTGGTGGTGGTACTGGGGTTCCTGGGAGCCCTTCTACCTCCGGGCTACACTCCCAGACCTATTTTTTTTTTTATATTTTGAAACAGGGTCTCTTAAACCAGCACGGCTGGCTTCAAACCAGCATGATCCTCCTGTCTCTGCCTCCCAAGTGCAGGGATTACAAGCATGCTCCACCATGCCCAGCTTCTCTTCCTCTATTCTGCCATGTTTCTCTCTTCTACTTTTAAGAGTCATGTTATTAAGATGATACAATTTCCAATGTTTCATTTTTCTTTTAAAAATTTAGCTACAACTTTTCTCCTACATATAACATGTCTAGTAGTCAATGGATTAATACACATCAGAAGAGACCCGAGAGATTTATAGTTCCTAGGTGACTAAGACACAGTCAATAAGCAATGACTCTTGGACTTGTGTATGGTTCATTATCACAGGCCACTTGCTAACATGTAAAATCTTAGCCCCTACCATTCACAGATTCTTATTCAATGGATCTTGCAGGAAGCCTGGAAGTCTGTATTTTATATTTATCCTGAATGAGTCAAATGGACCACATCTGAAGAAATCAGTTGGATCACTAAGGCTGTTACTTGGCTAATTAACTTCCATGAGATATCTGGAAACATCTTTTTAAAGGGTAAAATCACTATTGGATTAAAAATGCTTGATATCCATTATTTCCTATAATTATTTTTTAAAACTGTTTGATAACATCTGAGACCAATAGCATGATGCATATGTATGACAACTGAGCTTAATTGGATTGTGGTCGACAGAACATTTCATAATTATTTAAAATTTTATATTGATTTTTAGAGGAAAGGCTAACATTGACTCATTTTGCATATTCAAAAAGTTTATGTCATCCCAGAAGAGGTTTATTTTCATTTTAATAATATGCTATTGTAATTAAGAAACCTCCAATGGTAAGAAAAAAATTCTTTTATATATTAGTAAGAAAGAAAGATAAATCTCAGAATGGAGGGGTCATTATAAGGTATAGCGCCTTAGCTTATGTTCCCCCCAAAGCAGATCTTGGATGCAGGTATATTACTTTGGAGACAAATCCAGATAACACAGAAGCAAAATGGGAAGGGGAAGGAAACCATCAGGTGTGTTAATGAGGAGACCATCCCTGTAAGCAACGGCAACACAGTTCCACTGAAGACCCTTTGAGGAGCCACACAGAACACTCTTCAGAATTGCCTCATCAAGGGTAGAATTTTATCTAGAGATTCCCTTTCCTCATTGGTTGACATTAATCTTGGGGACAGTAGTTAGCTCTCTACCACTTTGAATGATGAGCAGGCAGTAAGTAAGTGAATCTGATTGCCATGTGCTCAGCATGCCTAAGGTGTCATATACAGACTGAACCAGCTTCCCTGGAGCTACTAGCAGACAAGCAGAGAGATGCTAGCACCCTAGGGAAAACCATCAGAATCTACAGGTACTGTCCTCTGCAGCCATAGGGGGACTCAGAGGTAGACTCTGAGGTGATGAGCCCAGCATCAACAAAAGCTACTCCAAAAAGCTAGAAGACTTGGGAGTCTTAATGTTGGCATTGATGAATGGAGGGTTAAAAAAAGTCTCCCTGAATAATTTGGACCACAAGCTGGTGCTAATCATGAAGGTTTGTTCTGAATTCATATGACTAGTGTGATCAAAAGAAACCTCAGTGAGAGAATGCAATTGAAGTGACCTGGGGTTAGAAAAGCTATACAGTGACTGTCAAGTGAATGCAAATCCTCTGTCCAATCTAGGTTAATGGCAATTGAGCAATCATTGATTGTTCCCTTCATCTTCATTTTCCCTGATAAAATGTGTCTTCAAAGCAATGAAATATGGGAGCAACAAGTTAGCTACAAAATAGATACAAACTTTTTTCTATATAATGCAAACTTCAGGACTGCTCCTTTTTTTAAAGCATGCACATATGCAAGAGCATGCAAACCCCCATGTATGTAATAGTCTCACTAGGGTGCTGTGATTCTCACTAAGTTGCTAAGATTGGTCTCAAACCTGTGTTCCTTCTAGCTAAGCCTCCCAAGTACTGGGGTTATAGGCATGCACCACTATGCTTGGCTTATAATAGTCTCTTAATATTGGAGGCTACATTCTGATATATGAACACTTGTATTTTTTACTTCTCTAAAGTTTACACCATACAAATAATGCTTTTTTAATCAGATAAATGTTAAGCATATGCAACAGAACCAGAAAGCAGAAGTTGAAAGGCAAATCTAGTATAACCCTTACCATCTGTGTAAAGAAGAATGGGGCAGGAGAAATGTCTTTAGATGCACTTTGAACTTGCAAACATTTTTTTTCTGCAAGCAAAAATAACCCATCTAATTCTATAAAAAGAAATAAATTAAACCTATTAAATCGTCCCTCTTATAGAGGCCTGGCCTTCAGGCTTTTCTTCAACAATCACATACAGATTGGTCTATACATTTTTAAAGTATTGTGTCTTGTGATCAATAAATCAAAATTGGATTGCCTCCTCCTCAAAGGTGAATTGTTATCTTGCTGAAGAGGTTATGTGACAGGATCTCTAGTTTGGTAAAGTAACTGAATGAAAGAAAGGATTAAGATTTCTTTCTCTGAAAGAAATATTCTGGATGCTATTTTCTTCTATTATGAGGTAAGTTTCCTGAATTATCTCCTAGAACAAGAGATTAAATATCAAGAGATAAAGCAGGTGTGGGGCCTATTATTTAGTGCCACAAGAGCCCATTCTTTCATCAGAGATGCTGTTTTCACACAGAAAATAAAATCAGCTGGACAGCTGCAGGAATACGCAGGGCAGTCTGAGAGATTAAGCACGGCCCAGAGGGCTAGGAATCCCTCCATCACCCGCATTCTGGAGCAGGTAAAGGATCCGTGACTATGGGAGAGAGTAGGGTACTAATTGGTGATGTGTGCATGTATGTCTCCACAAGTCTTTTATCCCATTAAGATATATGACTACAATGCACCAATAAAAATAAAAAATAAAAGGCAAAATCCAGCAGTCAGGAGGCATCCTACTGCAAAGAATAGGCCAAGTAAGACGCTCAGCACCCGGGGTTTTGAAGGGCACTGAGCAGCCAGGGAGGTCAGCTCTGAGAGGGGCTGGTGGGCTGCAGTGTGAATCCAAGAAGACTCCTGGTTCCTGGAGGCAGTGACAGAGTCACAGCTCTGTACTAAAAAACACATTTACCTCAAGGGCCCTCAGACCCTCTGGTGTCCAGGGAAGCCATCAGGCCTTATTCTGCTGCATTTTTAGAATCTTCTCCTGTATACTCCAAACCATGATGCATATCTGACCCCAGTGTTAAAAGTTCTAGAGTGACATTCATCTGTATTTCAGAGTGAGGACAGAGAGTGAACCCATGTTCGATAGGACAATGAAACACCCAGCTTCCATCTTTAGCAGTCTGATGGGAATGTGGTCACACTTTGGGCCCCTTAGCATGCCACCATTGTACCATACCCATTGCCACTGAGTGCGCAGGCTATACAAACAGCCCCCACACATGACTTACTCTCCTTTTTGTAGTTCATTTGAGTGCCTGCTCCAGTCCAGCTCTTTGGACATGAAAAGCATTCAAGTCCATTGCATTTAAGTGAATTAGAGTTGACCAGATATATAAAGAATTAAAGGGGAACCTCCTACATTTTAGCCCCATTTTATCTGCTTCTGCAGGTTTTCTTCCTGCTGTCACTAGTGTAGGGTGATCATGGGATTGGGATAACTTTTAGTCCCAGCCTCATCCTGGAGTGAGAGCAGCTATGTCCTTCTTGTAGCCCAGTGTTCCCACCTGCAAAAACCCTGATTAAAGTGGAAGATGTTCAAGAATCTTTTTTTTTTATTTCTCAAAGCAATTATCTTATTAAAACAACATGAACACACCTGTTCTTAAACACATAGTGTAAAAGGAGACTTTAAAGTGCTATCGGTATAGTTCAATGGTAAAACACTTGCCTAGCATGTAGAAGGCCTGTGTTCAATCCCCAATATTTAAATAATAACTATTTGAAGGAGGCATGAGGCCCTATGTGGAGGGCCTTTACAAACAGTATCAACTTCTTATAGGTAGCTGAATTCTTTTTAGCAGAAAGCATCTGGCTGAGTTAGAGCAGTTCTAGTTATGTGTTTAGTGAATGTGGCTAAATGGTCTTTTAGTTGTGTAAATGACTGTGTGTTTTTTCTTTGGTCATGCTAAAATGCTCATGGGGCATAAAAAGGTATCTGTGATAGGGCTTTGTGAGGACAAACTGAATGGAGAATAGGCTTTAATTTAGTACCAGGTATGTTTGAGAAGTTCTCCTAGTAGGAAAAACTATCATTCTTTGAAACTGAAAGAACTGTTGCTGAGGGTCTGAGAACTGAAATGGAATTACCTTGAGAGAACTGGATGCATTTACTTCTAGTTCCGAGCCCTCTGACAGCCTTCCTCAGTGCAGCTCTGAATCACACATGATTTCTTGGACACAGCTATCTTCTTGGATATAGATTTTTAGTTCTTGTTCATGGACAAAGGTGATGTGTTAGAATTTTTTAAATGTTCAGAATTAATTGTACTCTTAAGAAAATATACAAAGAGGGCAAAATCTAGTGGAAATAAGAACATCATCACTTAAAAGGTATAAGATTAAATTAATTTTGACTGAAGAGCTGTCTGCACAGTCACGCAGGGCTTCAGCCCAAGCAGCAGAAGTGCCTTCTTCCCAGAAGCTTAATTGTACATGAAGTTTTTGAGAATTAAGCTTTGGTTATTTCCAGCAGTAAGTTCCTTCCTTATGAAAAAGTTCACATAAAAAAAAAAAATTTTTTGAAAAGACCAAAGCTGCTCCTGCTGGGCTCCTTATGTAGGTAAATCCCTATTAGAGTAAAAGAATCAAGAGACTCCTCTGTTAAACACCCCCCCCCCAAAAAAAAAAAGAAAGAAAAGAAAAAATTCTTTGTGTTCCCCAGGACCCTGCTGTGTATAGATTTTGTTAGTTGCAGTAGGGAAACAAAATCCACCAAGGGTGAGTGTGGTGCAGGGGTAGTCTTAGAGACACCCAGGCTGTATTGTTCCTACTGGAAAGACCCTGATCGGAGCCTGGCCCTGGCAGCCCTCTAGCGGAGAAGAGCCTCCTCATAGTCCTCACTCCTGTGGAGCCCCGGGAGGTGGGAGGGGACAGATGCATAATGAGGCTGAATGAGGACTGGATACTTAATCAGGGGCTGGAAAAGGGAAAGAAAAGCCAGAAGTGTAGAATGTGATCAGAATCCAGCTTACATGCCTGGGAAGGTTTGCCTGGTTGTGACCACTTATAGGGGAGCTGTCGCTGCCTTTGATGTTCCAGGAAAAATGGAGAAACGGAGGTGTTTCTACTTACCCCAGTGCTTGCAAAACAGTTGAAAACAACTCCTCCAACTTTAATGTCATCTCCTTGTCCTCAGTGTTTTTTCTTCATCTCCTACAAAAACTGATGACTCACTTTCCTTGGTGCTTCTGTGGTTCAGGTGACACCCCTGGCCAGCTGGCCTTGTGGGATGGCTAGCTTCTCTCCATCTTGGCTAGCTAGTGAGTTCCATGAGGCCAGTGTGCCTCATTCATCTTGTATCACAGCACATGGGAAGCCTCAAAATATCTGATGGACTTTTTATTTTCTCCCTAAATATTAAGTTTCTCTATAGAGAAGAATCTGTTGCTATTCCTATAAAAACTGGTAAAGAATGTCCAAGACATTCTTAACGTGGCTATGGGGAGGCCAGGCATCTGATTGATAAAAAAAAAAGGGATGTATTCATATTGGTATATTAGGATCTCATGTCCCTCCACTGCCATCAAAGCTTTTTATCTCATACTAAAGACACATTTGGGTTTTGATTAGAGCCGAATATTCCCAAGTGATACATGAAGAGGTATGTTGCCATGGAAAGTGTCTTTTGTAGAAACATGTCCATTTTCCACAAATATGTTCCTGTCAGCCTTATAATTTATTATCTGAATTCAAAGAGGGAGTGACAGGTATGTCTAGGTGCTTTTCCAAGTGATAAGGAAAGGTATAGTGGTCAAGTAGTAATTATAAGAGTGGGGCTATTATGAAAAAAATGATTAGGTAACAGATGGCTTACAATTAATTGTACTTTTTTTGGCCCCAAAGATCATGAACTAAATGCAAATCAAGCATCTCAGACTGTTTGGGTTGCCATGACAGATACTGAAGACAACTGGCTTAAACAACAGATATCTATGTCCCAGGGTTCTAGGGGTTGGACGTCCAAGATCAAGGCACTAGCTGATTTGATTTCTGGCAAGGGCCTCCTTCCATGGCCATCAATGTTCATTTCACTGTGTCCTCAGAGAGGAATTGAGGCTTCTCTTCCTCTTCTTATAAGGCCTATTGGTTTAGGGCACCACCTTTATGGCTTCATAGCTACCTTCTTAAAGGCCTTATCTCTAAGTGCAATAATATTGAAAGCTGAGGCTTCAACTGATGGATTTGGAGTTGGGCATATTCAATCTGTAATATCCACTTGAAAAATATTCCTGAAACCACTGCTGGCAAAGGCCAGTTGCATGTGACACCCATGGGTAGAACCAGAATCAAAAGCACTGTAGATACTCAGCTTAAAAAAGTAGTTTGAATCAGATTTCAAAATCTAGCACTCCCCAAAACAACAATATTAAGGAAGAAAAAGAAAGCAAGCAAACATCAACAATGACAACAAAAATCTGTTATTAAACAAAAGAAAGTACTATAGCCAGCAAAAGGAAAAGAAATTTCCAGAAATGCATAAGGGATGAGCATGATGTTGCCCCAACCCATCTCCTAATTATACAAGCTCAGAAATAATCCTGAATAAACTTTCCCTAGCTACTATTTCCTTCCCCAACTAGCACAGGGACAGCCCAGGGGAATTTCCATAAGCATATCAAGTCAACCATGAATACCTTTTATTCCTCTTTTCCCCAAAGAGACAGGAAAATCTGGCTGTAATTCTGCATTTCATTATCTCCTACTGGGAGGAAAATGGGAAAGGAGAGGCAGACCAATAACAAAGGCCTAGAAATAATTACCTCTAGCAAAACAACTTTTAAAAATACAAATAAATAAAACAGAAGTTTCATCACATAGAAAACAAAGGAGGAAATTCATTAACCAAAATTTTGGCACGAGCAAGAGACTTGAGAGGAGATGCCCCAGAGGCCCTCCTTCTTCAAAGGAGCTCCTTTTCTCACCCAGGAGTCTGCAGAGAATTTATCCCCTTTTGGATTGAAAAGTGGAGAGAGAAAACAGCAAAAAAGAATGGAGAAGTTCTTCAACTGATTCTTTCTCTTGGAAAGTTCTGAATCTCATATTGGATTCATATAGATGATAGATAGATAGATAGATAGATAGATAGATAGATAGATATAGATGTATATATATATACATCCAAGCTCCAAAGAAACCTGCATGCACACCAGAGCATGAAGTAGTGCAGGAAAAGTGAGGTGAACCTGGAATGAGTGTGGGAAGTGCTCCACACTTACTGAGAAATCCAGTACAACTCACATGGCAGATGCTCTGGCTGTTTTACTCCCACCAAGTAAAACTTCCCAAAAAATGCTTCTTGTAGGTAGCTCCTGGAGGACCAGCTAGTAGGATGCTGATAAGCACATGCATACTCATCACTGGACAAGCACATTGATGCTATGAGAGAAGGAGGGGAGGAGGAGGGGGAGGGGGAAGAAGAGGAGGAGGGGGAGGAACAGAGAGAGAGAGAGAGAGAGAGATAGATAGAGAGAGAGAGAGAGAGAGAGAGAGAGAGAGAGAGAGAGAGAGAGAGAGAGAGAGAGAAGCAAATAAGCATGTAAAAAACAGATGAGGAATCTATTACAGAAGAGAACATTTTTTTGTGTGTGGTACCGGGAATGGAACCCAGGGGCATTCTATCTCTGAGCAACTCCTCCAGCCCTATTTTTTATTCTTTATTTTGAAATAAGGTCTCATGCCGGGCGTGGTGGCGCAGGCTTGTAATCCCTGCGCTTGGGAGGCAGAGACAGGAGGATCGTGCAGGTTCAAAGCCAGCTTCACTGGCTTAAGAGACCCTGTTTCCAAATAAAAAAGTATAAAATAGGTCTGGGAGTGTAGCCCGCAGGTAGAAGGGCTTCCAGGAACCCAGTACAACCGAAGAAGAAGAAGAAGAAGAAGAAGAAGAAGAAGAAGAAGAAGAAGAAGAAGAAGAAGAAGAAGAAGAAGAAGAAGAAGAGAGAAGAGAGAAGAGAGAAGAGAGAAGAGAGAAGAGAGAAGAGAGAAGAGAGAAGAGAGAAGAGAGAAGAGAGAAGAAGAAGAAGTAGTAGTAGGGTCTCACTGAGTTACAAAGGGCATCACTAAGTAGCTGAGGCTGTTCTTGAACCACGATCCTCCTGTCTAAGCTTCCCAAATGCTGGAATTACAAGTGTGTGTCACCACACCCAGCTTCAGAAGAGAACATAATTTTTTGTAATGGTTAAAATTCCTCCAAATAAAGAGAAAACTGAATTGATGGTTTAAGGGGCAAACAATGTCCTAAAAATCCAATACAGAAATCTCCCTCCAAGACACATGTTTGAAAAGCTAATGCATTTTACAGTTATATGTTGGCATATAGGCTGTCACTTTAAAAACCTAAGACTTTTAAGCCAGGCATGGTGGCGCACACTTGTAATCCCCGCACTTGGGAGGCGGAGACAGGACGATTGCGCTGGTTCGAAGCCAGCCTCGCTGGCTTAAGAAACCCTGTTTCCAAATAAAAAATATAAAAATAGGTCTGGGAGTGTAACCCGGAGGTTGAAGGGCTTCCAGGAAGCCCAGCACCACCAAAAAAAAAAACCAACCAAACAAAAAAAAAAAACCTAATACTCTTAGCCAGGCGTGGTGGCGCACACTTGTAATCCCCACATTTGGGAGTTTGGGAGACTGAGACAGGTTCAAAGCCAGCCTCGCTGGCTTAGAAGACCCTGTTTCTAATTAAAAATATATTTTAAAAAATAGGTCTGGGAGTGTAACCCAGAGGTAGAAGGGTTCCATCCCCCAGTACCACCAAAAGAGTAAATAAATAAAAGCCTAAGACTTTTAGGAGAAAGCATAGCTGAGTTTATTAAATATAAATATCTCTTAAAGAAAATTTAAAAACCTGATGACAATCTAGGATATGAAATCCAATAAGAGTTTGTCCTAGGGAAACAAATTCACAAAATTTAACCAAGATTTTAAACACAAGAATATTCAGTATGACTCTTTGTAAAAGCAACAGCATAGAAACGCATCAGCAGTCCATTAATATTGGCCTGGTCAATGAAATTATGATAGGTTTATATCTATGCAGTGGGATATTGATATATACTATGATAAAATGCTCACTGATGGATATTAAATCTAATGTTAAAAATGCATTAGATTTACTATATCCATTAAATATAGTACTAATCTATGAATATACATTTTATTAATACTCATTAAAATAAAATATGTATATACTATAAATATATTTATATAGAATATTAAAAACATGCTACAGAAAATATAAAGTATCATCTGAGTTTTATATAAATGAAAGAAAGATGAGAGCAGAGCGAGGGGGCAAAAGTACAGAGCAGAAAGTGGGAAAGATTATATTGTGTGCATTAATTTTTCTGGAAAGATTAAAGGAAAAATGTAATGGAGTCACTTGTTCAGGGTCACTTTTCATTAACATTTTTCTGAACAATTTGAAAGTTATCATGTGCACTTTAGTATGACTAGACTTGCTTAAAGAGTAGATTTCTTGAACTTTTTCTGTCTTCATTTTTATTTAAAAAGTAGTATATATCATTAAAATGCAATTTGTTTCAGCTAATTAAATTTTCATAAAACATTAAGATCTCCATAACAAATCTTAAATTCAGGGAAGAAAGGAGGAAGGGAGGAGGCTAGAGGAACAAGTCGGGAAGGGAAAGAATGAAAATGCAGGAAGGGAGGAGAAAGAGACACCAACAGAAGAGCAGGGACAAGGAAGGACAGAGAAACCCAGGAGGTAGAAACCAGAAGTGCCTGAGAAAGGGGACAGTGGGCCAGAAGCATCTGACTTCTTTTGAGTGACTATGATTAAACAATGCGAATGGTCACTTTGGACAGAAAAAATAATCCATGCTTGGTACTTACAGTGCATTTTCAACCCAAAGCTTAAAGACCGAAAGAAAAATAGGCATGTTAAGAAAATGTATATATGACATTTGATTGTGTAGTGGAAGTCCAGTTTACCTTTAGCAAATTGAAAAGAGTAAACCTTTTTCCATGGCCAGAAAGTAAAAGATGTGTGACGTTATCTTTAATATTTCATTGCTCTTCATTTAGAATGTGAGAACACTAATTATGAATGAGAATAAAAAATGGTGCTGAAAAGCAGTATAGATTTAATATAGCTTAAAGGTGACTTTCAAGATAATTGTAAGTATAGTGACTTGACTGTAAAGATCAGTTTATATCATTATGAAATATCGAAACACAGAGATTCACACTCTCTTCAAGTCTGTGTTACTAACATTGTCCTTCCTCATCAAATTGGTTGTCGATCCCTTTTCACTTAGCTGTACTTGGATTCTAGACCGAGAGAGTGAACTTACTAGGGCAAAGAAAGTATCATCGAGCTCATCTTCGCTAACGACCAATAGCTTAAAAAGAACTAAAGTGGCACACGTTTGCAATCTCAGTGTTCAGGAGGCGGAGACTGGAGGATCACAGTTCATGGCCAGCCTCAGCTACTTAGGCCCTTCGTAACTCAGTGAGACCCTGTTTCAAAAGAATAAATTAATAAATAAAAAGACCAAACAATAGGACTGGGGGTGTAGCTTGGAAGTAGAATGCCCCTGGGTTCCATCCCCAATACTGCAATAAATAAATAAATAAATAAATAAATAAATAAATAAATAAACTAAAATCTCTTAAGTTCTAAATTGGCACTTATGCATGTAGAAAAATAAATGGCCTTCTTCCATTTGAGTATAGGGGCATTCTTTTTTTTTTTTTTTTTTTTTTTTGGTGGTGGTACTGGGATTCCTGGAAGCCCTTCTACTTCCAGGATACACGCCCAGACCTATTTTACACTTTTTATTTGGAAACAGGGTCTCTTAGGCCAGGCAGCTGGCTTCGAACCTGCGTGATCCTCCTGTCTCCGCCTCCCAAGCGTGGGGATTACAAGCGTGCACCACCATGCCTGGATGTAGGAGCATCTTAACAGAGGCCCTGAACTGTAAGACCAGTGTTCTCCTAGTACCATTATAAAGTCAACAGAGTTTAACCTGCTGATAGTTCCTCTGTATGCATTAATTCAACTTCTAGGAGTGCCATATAATTTTTTAAAGTTCCATATATTGATTGGTGGATAATTATAGGTGATACAGAAATTAGCATATTTATTTATAATGTATTACCTTATTAGGCATAAATCAAGCTCATGATTTTATAACTATAATTTATTTTTAATGGTACTGGAGATTAAACCCAGGGGTATTCTACCTCCAAGCTACAGCCTGAGCCATATTTTTTAATTTTTTATTTTGAAACAGGGCCTGGGCCTTGGTTGGTTGCTGATGCTCATCTCAAACCCTCAGTCCTCCTGCCTCAGCCTCCCAAGTACTTGGATTTCAGGCCTGTACCACCCACCATAGCTGGCTCATAGCTATAATTTTAATAGGACAAAAACTAAGAAACAATGTTAAAATTCATTAAAAATACATTCAGTCTGTTCATCAAGTAGCACCTCAGTAATGATGCATTCCAAACCATCTTCAATCTCAGGGGCTTAGAATAAAATCTTTTATTCTTCTGCACATGGATAGAGAATCACCTACAACTAGTCTAGGCCAAAAAGCACATCAGGATGTGAGTTGAATCCTGGTCTTACCCTCATTAAACCATGTTGGGGTAAAAGGCAGGAATAGAAGAGGCAAAGCCTCAACTGTACAAATCTATTTCAAGTCTGTATTTGATTCTATTGTGCTAATATCTCATTGAGCAAAGCAAATGTCATGGCCAAACCCAGTGTCAAGGGACAGTGAAGAAGGCCATGGCTATAGCAGGTAGGAAGTGACCATCTCTCAGTAATTGTCTAATCTTGTAACATTAATAATGAAATTGGGATGTAGATGTGGCAAAAGTCATCAAGGTGGTTCAAGAATGTTTCCTTTGGAACTACATCACTTTAATTTAACACAACTGAATTCAGACAGGCCATATTATTGCACCCGTCATATTGTCGGCACAACTACATATTATGAGAAACAATTATGTGTGATTCTTCATTGTGTGGAGTTTACTATGACTACAAATCTCAAAAAAAAAAATCCTGAAGCTATCCTTCAACATCTCTCCATGTTTATGTATTTAAAAATCTGGTTAACTGCCTTTTGTGTACATCTTGGTATCTTTTCTTCTGTAATGAGACCTGCTTCATTTAGTGCTTTTTATATAATTCCTCTGACCTACAAAAGGTTACTATAATCAAATCTTTGAGGACTATAGTTGCAGGTGGTAATTGAAAATGAAAATGGTACTGAATGTTCCAGGCTCTATTTCAGCATCTTTTATCTACTGCCAGGATCCCTGAAATATACCTCCTGTTTGTGTTCTAAGCAGCAGCAATCAAAGTGGGAGGAGGGTCAGACAAGCCAGAATAAATAGGCTGCAGAGGCAATTTTTGATTTGATCAGATTCTGTTGACAATGTGAAATGGACTTATTTCTCTGGGTCACTCAGCTGCATTGCCCAGCAGGTAGAGCAGTCAGAATAATACAGGTTCAATATACATGTTCAAATAACAAATGTGTGTTGCTATTCTCCCCTTTGCAAGTACACAACACATATACACACACAAATGTACACTTGCACAAACACACATTCAAATTAAAATAAGCTGGCAATGCATACATACACAGTCATCATATCCATACATGCACATACATGCACGCATCATGCACACTTGTGATATTAAATAAATAATATATAAAAGACATACCTTTAGGGTTTTAAAAACATATCTAGGAGACAGAGCCTCCCTCTGCTCCAGAAATGTAGCAGTAAGCCCAACTATAACTTCAATACCTGTTTTTCTCTCCTTTGTGGGTCTCAAACCTGCTCCCACATTCCATGCTAATATGACCCAGTACAGCAGTGCAGCCTGAGACTTCTCATGATTCCATTATAAAATAATGAGGTTAAAAGAGCAGTCAAGGAAATCATTCAAGATTTTACTGTTTTACAGTTTTCTGATTTGCCTTTTGTTTTTTTTCTTTTTCATTTTTTTCTTAGCTGACTCTAGGAGTGTTTTGTATCCTCTTTCGTTTTCACTAAGTAGCATTTAATAAACTGGTGTCCTGACTTTTTACTAGAAAGCTCCTCATGATGTCAAAAGGGTTTCTCCATAGGAATGTGACCACAGTTTTACCATTGAAGGTTTCAGGAAATCTCTTTCAGAGTCCTTACAATCTGCCACAGCTATCTCTAGATCCCATCAAAAACAAGAACCCAAAGAAGAAAGCAAGTTTCAATAGGATTAGGTCTTTCGATTTTTTCTTTTTTGGGGAGGGGAATGTATAGAGATTCTTTTTATTTTTTTAATTTTTTGGTGCATTGTAATGCATCCATTGTAATTACATCCTAATGGAGTATAAGATGGTGGAGGCATACATGCACACATCGCTCATTCAGCCCTTCCCCAATTCCCACCCTGACCCCTCCCCTTCCCTTTTCCTCACGTTTGGCTTAGTGGTTGACTTTGATATGTTTGTCAATGTATAATCATATACATTAGGGAATTTCTTTCTTCCCTCCTCACATCACCCCCAGTTAAGTCTCCTTATTTTCTTATCTATGGTTTCTCCACCTTTATCTAGAATTCTTCCTATGACTATTTTTTCTCCCTGGCTCTTACTTTCTGTGACTGACTAATCTCACTTAGCATAATCTTCTCCAGTTCCACTCATTTCCCTGTAAATGACATAATTTTTTCTACTTTATGGCTGAGTAAAATTCCATCACGTACATATCCCATAGTTTTGAGATCTATCCATCTGTTGATGGACATGTTGGCTGGTTCCAGAGTTTGGCAATGGTGAATTGTGCCGCTCTGAACATAGATACACATGCATTAGTTTGGTAGTTTGGTTTCCATTCTTTTGGGTAGAAACCCAGAAGTGGTATTGCGGGATCATATGGTAGATTTGTTCCCATTTTTCTGTGGATCCTCTATACAGTTTTCCAAAGTGGTTGCACTAATTTTCAGTCCCACCAACAATGTTTAAAAGTTCCCACTTCTCCACATCTTCACCAGCATTTGATGTTATTTGTGTTTTGAATGATTGCCATTCTAGTTGAAGTTAGATGAAATCTCAGAGCAGTTTTGATTTGCATCTCTCTGATTGCTAATGATGTTGAGCATTTTTTTCATGCATTTACGGGCCACTTGCATCTCTGCTTTTGTAAAGAATCTATTCAGTTCACTTGCGCATTTTAATTGGGTTATTTGTTGTTGTTTTTTTTTTTTTTTTTTTTTTTTTGGTGGTACTGGGGTTCCTGGAAGCCCTTCTACCTCTGGGCTACACTCCCAGACCTATTTTCTGTATTTTTGAAACAGGGTCTCTTAAACCAGTGCGGCTGGCCTCGATCCTCCTGCCTCTGCCTCCCAAGCGCAGGAATTACAAGCGTGCGCCACCACGCCCGGCAAGTTATTTGTTTTTTTAATAGTGAGTTTCTAGGCCGGGCGTGGTGGCGCACGCTTGTAATCCCCGCGCTTGGGAGGCAGAGACAGGAGGATCGCGCAGGTTCGAAGCTAGCCCCGCACACTGGGTTAGGAGACCCTGTTTCCAAATAAAAATGTAAAAATAGGTCTGGGAGTGTAGCCCGGAGGTAGAAGGGCTTCCAGGAACCCCAGTACCACCAAAAAAAAAAAAAAAAAAAAAAATAGTGAGTTTCTTGAGTGTGTACAGGGATGTATTGATGAGCAATTGAAAAATGGTATACTTTCTGTAATCTGCATAGTAAGGAGGAGTATGATGTATGATGTAATAAGTCCAGCCAGACATTTTATTTCTTTTAGTTTTATACTTTTATTGGTATTATTATAATTGTGCATCATGGCGAGATCCAAAGAGATGCATTAACGCATGTATATATCACTTGGTGTCTTTCCCACCACATCCCTCTCCACTCTCCTTTCTTCCTCCTCATGTTAGTGATGCCTTCAAATATGGATATAACATTACCTGAACTTTTTCTTTCCTCAAGCCTCATTTTTCTGCACCTCCTTCCTTCTTCCCCTCGTTCATTTCCACTGTTCTACTGATTTCTCTCTTCATTTGCCTCAAGTCCCTTTGTTTCTTATTTTCATTCTAGTTTCTGCATATGAGGGAAAACATATGACCCTAGACGTTCTGAGATTGGCTGATCTCACTTCACATGATATTCTCTAGGTATATCCATATTTTTGAAAATGACATACTTTTCTTTATGAGAGGAGATCTGAAATTTTAAATTTGGCTTATCATTCACTCAATCATACCACCTTTTAAATATTTAAAGCCTTTTGGTTATTATTGTCATCATCAATACAAGGGATCAAATCCAGGGTTTTGTGCATGCTAGGCAAGTGCTCTACCACTGAGCTACATCCTTGGCCCTTGAGGTAGAAATTTTTGTGTGTGTGGTATTGGAAATGAAACCCAGGGGCTTTCTACCTCCCAGACCTATATTATATTTTATTTGGGAACAGGGTCTCACTAAGTTGCTGAGAGCCTCACTAAGCAGCTGAGGCTGGCTTCGAACCTGTGTGATCCTCCTGTCTCAGCCTCCCAAGTGCTGGGATTACAAGCGTGCGCCACCACGCCCGGCTTGAGGTAGAAATTTATTTATTTTTATTTTTTTTTATTGGTGCACTGTATTCATACATCATAGTGGGATACAAACTTTTGTAGACATACATGCACACATCGCCCAGTCAGCCCCCACCCGATCCCCACCCCATTCTCTCCCCATCCCTCCCTCCCATGCTTGGCTTAGTGGTTGACATCTAGTATTATAGCAATTTATCCTAAATTAAAACTGATAATCTCACAGAACATTTTCATTTGTCTGATATCAAGCTTTTGATGACTTAAAGATAACATTTCAATATTTCTTTTTACTTTCTTTCTTACCAGAGAATATTTTTTTCTATTTTTTTAGGTGAAACTATCATATATTTATATATTTATTTTTCAGAAAAAAAAATCTATCCTTATATGGAATATGGACTCTAGATACCCAAAACGATCTTGAAAAAAAACAAAGCTAGAAGATATATATTTTCTGATTTCAAACCATATAAAGCTACAATAATTGAAACAGTGTAGTACTATTCTAAAGGCAGATATATAAACCATTGGAGTTAAATAAAAGCCTAGAGCTAAATTCTTCCCTATATTGTCAAGTTATTTTTGACAAGGTTTCCACGAACATTTGGTGGTGGAAATAATAATCTTTTAACTAAATATTGTTGAAAAATAATAATTACATGGAAAAGAATAAAATTGGACTCTTACCTAATCCCATATACAAATATTAACTCAAAATAGATAAAAGACCTAAATGTAAATCTTAAGACTATAAACTTTTAAGAGAAAATCTGGGTCATAAAACCTCACAACATTGAAATTTGCAGTGCTTGAGGTAGAAATTTAAAATCTTACTTTTTCTTTTTTCCCACCTCATGCTCAGGAAATAATGGAAAGAACTTACAGAGACAGTTTCTTTCATATTGTCCTTAGAGAGCTGGGGAGTCATTTACTCGTCCTCATGGTTTCTTTTTCTTGGTTATCTCGCTAATCTCCCATCATCGACATTACTCTATATTGATGTATCTTGAATACATACATGTTTACTTCACCATTCTCTCCTTCATATTCAGTGCCCAAATTCATTTGGCATCTCTACCTAAATTAACCTTTACTTTAGACTTCAAACATAAAATGCTGGTCTTCATCCCTCCCCACTCTCCTTCTATTTTTTGTATTATTTATGCTAAGTACTAACCCCTGCGCCATGCATCCACCCAGAGCTTTGAGCTTGGTCACTGCTGAGATATACTTCTTGATTGACAGTGTTAGATAATCATTACCAGGAGTGCACATTTCTTCTCTGAAAGTGTCTTCCTTTGAAGAGATTACAAACTGGATCCTTCCCACCCGTGCTCCATACACACCAACAGACACACCGAGTTTTACATACTGTCTACTCAATAAGTAGGCATATAAAGAAAATAGATTTAATCATCTGTGTTAAAAAAAAGTACAGAAATAATATTTTTTAAAAAGTAATTGAATGACTTTCTAGAGTTTTACTTATACCCTATATATACAAATATGCTTGCTCTTCAAGTCAGGCAAATATAAATATATACTTAAGAAGTGACGGATTATTGTTCTTCTGAATATTTAGAAAAATTTTATGGCATAAAATCAATCCCATTCCTACTACATTTAAGCATGTTTTACAGCTTCAGGAACAGTGAACAGATGACATGTCTTCTGAAACTGATAAACAATCCTCACAACTTCATACTGAACACTCAACAATCCACAGTGTCAGCATATAAAGTTCTGTAAGGAGGCAAAAAGTCATTCATTTTTTTTGTTAGAATTGAAACAACAAAACCCCCTTGGCATCAGGAGAATGAATCTTTTAGCTTTTAGCCCTGCCTGAGGAAGATTTTCTTTTTCTCTTTTCAAATATTTAAACTACACACACACACACACACACACACACACACACACACACACCTAAATCTAAATTGAACATTGTGCTCATGAAATCACGTTTTCTTTCTCTTGTGTTTCCAGGTTTCTAATTTGAGTAACTATGTATGTGTGTATGTGATTATCTCACAAATTAAAGAGAATTTTGAAGAAAGCTCTGAAGTACTTAAGCAACTCAACCCAATATTTTCTCCTGTAACCTTTTCAGTGAAAAAAGTTGATTCCCAAGAGTGGTTTTTAAATTTCCAAGGGCAGTGGAGGGTGACAGAGCAATAGGCAGTCAGATTTTTCTAGCTCTCTTTAATTGTAGATGGTCTTCTTTCCCTCTTGTAGCTCAAATCCAGGACATGACTGCAGAGTCTTTGCAAAGCCAAGGCTCCAGTGACACAGAGAACGCTTCGGGTCCTGATGGTAAGTTTGAGTTGTCTGAATGCAGATTATGAATCAGGCACATTTTCTGTGTGCAATCTTGTATTAAGGCGTGATCTCATCTATCCACACATTCGGTTAAAACAAAGTAAATTTCAAAAGCCATATTTTCTTAGGAAATAATAAAAATAACAGTCTCTTTTAAAATACTAGTCAACCTTAAAGAAGCACATAACTTTATTTAAACACATCTTAAAATATAGGGGCCACAGTGAATAATTTCAAGTTTCATCTGGAGCCGACCTGGTGAACTTCACAGAAGTAGCGCTGACTTCTGCAGAATGTACTTGACTTACTGCTGGCCCTGCTCCATTCAGGGAAGCCTCAACTTGAGTGCTGGTTAGGATTATTCTAGGACCTTCATTGTTTCACCACATCACAACAGATGCCTTGGGCAGAAACATAGTAACTATTTTATGGTACATTATTATTTTTTAAAAGCATTCATTATTTGCATCAAAATTTTAAAGCATCTGTGTTAGCTTCTTGTCACTGTAACATAAGAACTTCATGGAGGAAAGAATTTTTGGGCTCACAGTTTCAGAGGTATCAGTGCATGGTCAGCTGACCACACTGCTCTGGGTTGGGGTGAGCCAAACATCATGGTGGCAGGGCCTGGCAAAGGAAAACTCCTCAGCTTATGGCAGCCATGGCCAAAATATAGACCCCAAGAGTATAGTCCTAGTGACCTGCTTCCTCCAGCTAGGCTCCATGTCCCTGCCATTCCACCACCTCCAGGTCCATCACATAGTCAATGGATAAACCCGCTGCTGAGATCAGAGACCTCATGATACAGTCTCTTCCCCCAATGCCCCATCCTTAAACATTGCTGCACTGGGCACTAAGCCTTAAGCATCTGAGTCTTTGGGGGACACTTTTTTTGGTGGTACTGGGGTTTCTGGAAACCCTTCTACCTCCGGGCTACACTCTCAGACCTACTTTATATTTTTTATTTGGAAACAGAGTCTCTTAAGCCAGAGAGGTTGGCATTGAACCAGCGTGATCCTCCTGTCTCTGAGGCCTCCCAAGTATGGGGACTTCAAGCGTGCACCACCATGCCCAGCTCTTTGGGGGACATTTTAAATCCAAACCACAATAGAAGCTAAAGATTCTGAGCTTCATGAAAATAATACCCCCTTATATCTATACAACCATACTGAACACCCATTGAAATACCATTATTTGCAATAGAAAAATAACTACTTGAGCATATATATATATATATATATATATATATATGTTTCAATAATCAATGATTTCACTGACCCATAGAACTTAGGTAAACCAGAATTTGACAGGTTATCAAGTCTTTATGTATTTTGCTACTTGAATCATTTTATCTTTAAGTGATACACATAAAAATATTGTATATAGACATGGGGTACCATGTTATGTTTTAATACATGTATTCATTGTGCATTTTAAAATAATCTTTTTAAACATTTAGTATTTTATATGGTGAAAACTTTCAAATACCTTTCTTCCTCCCAATGTTAACTCAACCCATTATTCAACATTCCCCCATCTTTCTCCCACCTCCACTTTCCCCAGCCTTTGAATTCTCTGAGATCAACCCCTTTTAGATTCCACATATGAATGAGATAATGTGGCATTTGTTCTTCTGTGCTTGGCTTATTTCATTTAGCATAATGATATTTAGTTTTATGTAAGTTGTTGCAAATGACAAGATTCCCATCTGTTTTGTTTTTTTATTCCATTTTTTATATGTACCAAATTTTTATCAGTTGATAGACACTTAGGTTGTTTCCATTTATTAGATATCATAAATAGTGGTGCTATGATTATGGAAGTGCAGATGTTTCCTCCACACACTGATTTATTTCCTTTGGATATATAGCCAGTAGTGGGATTCTGAATCATGTGGTAGTTCTAGCCATAATCTTTGAAGAACTTCCATCCTCTTTTTCACAATAGCTATAATAGCTTATATGTTATTATAATAATAACTTATATATTAATTTATATCATAAATTACATTATTATAAATATATTATTATATATTAATTTATATCACATTTTCATCAGTTGAGAGACACTTGGGTTGTTTCCACTTATTAGCTGTTATAATTCTGATGCTCTGACCATGGAAGTGCAGATATTTCTCCCACACATTGATTTAATTTTCTTTGAATATATATCCAGTAGTGGTATTCTGAATCATATGGTAGTTCTATCTATAATTTTCTGAGAAACTTCCATCCTGTTTTCCACAATGGCCATAATAATGTATATTCTCACAAATGGCATGCAGGGGATTTCTTTTTTCCACATCCTCACTAGCACGTTTTTATCTTGTACATTTTAATAGTATCCATTCTTACTGAGGTAAGGCAATATCTAATGATTTTCCTTTGCATTTGTTGAGTAATTTTTATGTATCTGGTAGACCTTCGTGTGTCTTCCTTTTTGAAATGACTCTTTAGATCTCTTTTCTAATCATTTTATACTATTGAGTTAAACAACAACTTGGTTCTTTTTATATACTTAATATCAACTACTTCTCAGATGTTTAACTTACAAATGCCCCCCCCCAATCTATAGGTTGTCTCTGCACTATATGGATTGTTTCTGTCCCTGTGCTGAAGTTTTGGTTTTATATTTTGAAAATCCTCATATGTTAAGGTTATCCCTTGTCGGGTCCATAGGCTGCACATATACTCTCCCATTTTCTAGGTTGTTTCTTCAGTCTGTTGATTATTTTCTTTGCAGTAGAGAAGCTTTTTAGTTTGATTTAGTTTCATTTATCAGTTTTTGCTTTGGATTCCTATGCTTTTTGGAAGTCTTTTCTAAAAAGTTCTTGCACATTCCAATGTCTGGAAGCATTTCCCCTAATACTTTTTAGTAGTTTCATTTCTTACATTGAAGTCTTAAATTTGGAATTGACTTTTATAAATGGTGAGAGGGATCCATTCCTTTGTCTGTGGATATCCACTATTCCCAGCACTGATTTCATCTTAGCACATTTGCCCTAAACCAATTGGCAGTGTATGTGTGGAAGCCTTACTTTTAGGCTCTCTAGTCTACTCCATTTAAGCCATGTTGTTCTGATGTCGGGTAGTATAGTACCTTCTGATCTGTTTCTTTTTTAAATCAAGATGGCTTTGTCTATTTGGTGTTTTTAGTGATTCTATAAAATCAGAAATTTTTTTTAGTTCTGTGAAGAATTTCAGTAATGTTTTGATGTGGATTAAATTGCTTTGGGCAGTATGGGCATTTTTTAAAATTGGTGAATTGTAATTACACATTATAATGAGATTCAGAGTGATATAAATATACATGCATACAGGACTTCTGTGTTTCCTCAAGATACCACCCCATTCTCCCTTCTCATATATAATATTAAAATTGGAATGATAACTTCATAACTGATAATTGAACTGGGTCCCTTATTAAATCCCCTTCCACCATTCTATGAATACTACTGTTATCTTTCTGATGTTACTTTTGGTTTTTTTCAGTTTCTTCCTAACGTCCACATAGGAGTGAAAACTTCACTTCCTGGGGCTGGCTAATCTCACTTAACATAATATTCTCTAGTTTCATCCATTTTTTTCTGAAAATGACATCATTTTGTTCCTTATGACTAAATAAAACTTCATTTTAAATATATACTATAATTTCAAGGTCCATTTGCCTGTTGATGGACACCTAGGCTGGTTTCATAATTTGGCTATTGTGAATTGTGCTACTATAAACATGGATAGACATGTTTCCCTACAATATTCTGACTTTAATTCCTTTGGGAAAATACCCCAAAATGGTATAGCTAGGTGGTTTGGCGGGTCCCTTCCCAGCTCTTAAGGAACTTCTGTAGCAGCTATACAAATTTGCAATCCAATCAACGGCATATAAGGATTTCTAGTTCTCTATCCTTGATACCATTTATTTGATTCATTTCATTCTCTTTCTTTCCTTTAGTTTCCTCTCTCTCTCTCTCTCTCTCTCTCTCTCTCTCTCTCTCTCTCTGTACTGGGGATAGAATACAGAGGAATTGTACCTCTGAGCTATATCCCCAGTCCTCCCTTTCTTTGAGAAACAGTCTTGTTAAGTTGCTGATTCTTGCTACATTGCTGAGGTTGTCTTCAAACCTGTGTTCATCCTGTATCAGCATTTCTATTACTTGTAATCTTGATACTTACAATTCTGAGTTAGATGAAATATAAGTATTATTTTGATTTGTATTTCCCTGATTGCTAATGATGGTAAGCGTCTTTTATATATTTTTGGCCATTTGTATTTTTGAAAAGTATCTATTCAGATTCATTGCCCATTTTTATTGAGCTATCTTTAGTGTTAAGTTCTTTAAATTCTATGTATAATCTAGATATTAATCCTCTATTCGAAGAATAGCTGGTGAAGAATTTCTCCCATTCTGTCGGCTTCTCTTTAGACTCTTGATTTTGTTTCATAGAACATTTTTTTATTGGATGCCATCCATTTTTTACTTTCGCTTCTGTTTCCTGAGCTTTGGGACTTTCATTGAGGACATCTCTACCAGTGCCTATGTGATGGACTGTTGGTCTTAGCTCTCATCTACTAATTGCATTGTCTCTGATCTAATTTCTATGGAGAAAAGCTTCCTGGCCTTTAGAATTTGGGTTTAGAAATCTGACACAATCTTTACTGGTTTGTGTCTAAGTGTCATCTGACCTTTTAGCTGTTGCTGACCTTAGAATTCTCTCTGTGACCTCAGCACTGTACATTCTAGTTACTGTGTGGCATGAGCTTCTTTGAGTCTGTCTCAGTGGGACTCCATATATCTCCTGTTTATGAATGTTCATCTTGTTTTCTAGACCTGTAAAGTTCTCTGATATTTTTTCTTTGAAGAGGTTTTATATTCTTTTGGTTTCTACCTTTAGGCCTTCCTCAATTTAAATTAATCTAGTATTCAGTTTCTCTATGCTAGCTCAGATTTCTTGAATGGTCTGATCATGATCTATTTTTTCTATGTTATTGACTGTGTGTTCATGTTTAAGTTTACTGTATTCTAAAGTTGAGACCCTATTTTTCAAGTGCTTTAGTATGTTGGTGACATTTTCTAATGAATTTTTAATTGGTGTGTTACTTTATTTTATTCAAAATATCTGTTAGAATTTTTACAGGGTTTTGATTTCTTTATTGACATGTTCTTTCATTTTCTGTTCATTCTTTCTGAGTTTCTTTCATCTTCTTTTAGATAATTTATTATTTATCTACCTGATGATCAAACTTCCAAGTTATCCCTCCATAAATGTCTGTTTCTCTACTTTTGTAATTTTTATTGTTGTAGGGTTGCTTATTGTTGGCTTGCTGGTCTTTTTCTCGTGCTATCAGAGTTGTGTTATAGCTCTGACCATAGTACTGTTTCTCTTCCATTCCTCAGTGCTGTTTGGCACTGAATGTGTGTATATATTCTGTCTCATAAATTTGTAGTGTCACCATAGATATTAATATATTATATAAATGAGGACAGTAAATAGCAATGACTATTGTATAGCATACCACGTATCATTAAAGTATGAACCAGGTTCCTATTATGCTTTGTGCTATAATTATATCTCACAAAACCTGCATGATGCCAATAGCAGAAACCAAAAGTAACAATATGCATTCGTAATATTCACAAAAATTTGTGTCATGTGTGTCCTCAAGGGCATTTGCAGTTCTAATAATCACAACAACATGTAAGCTAGGGAAAGAAATGTTATACAATATTTTATAAAATTGTATTATATAATTTAATAATTATATAAATTATGTTAAATTATAATACAATATATACAAACTATATATGTAAATTATAAGTTAAATAATTTAAGATTTTATGCAATATTTAACTTATGTGCTAAATACTCCTAAAGAGTGGTAATAATGTGGGGTTTTTTTGGTAGATAGAGAGCTAAGATAGAAGGGTTAAGGAAAATTTAAAATTTTTAAGGCGAGGATTAGAGAGAAATCAGATCAAAAATAGCAGGTGTAGATCATAGAGAAGAGAAAAAAAGAAATAGGCACAAAAGACTAGAAGGGAAATGAGTAAGCACAGTAGAGATTTTGGCTACAGAAGAATAAGTGAGGATAGGATGATAAACATGGGAATTAGAGAAAAGGCCAAGTTATACAACTTGCAACAACCTAACAATCACTACTCATCAAATATAGTATCACACTAGATAAGAAAAGAGTAATAGGATTTTGATGAAGAGAAATTAAAGGAACTAATAGTTATTTAGATGTGTGAACAGGAGTTAGTCGATATATACAAGAGCAGACAAATACACAAAGTAATAAAAGGAAAAAGGAAAAAAAACAAGCAAAAATTACAAAAAAGTAAAAGAGTAAGGGCTAATTGAGTGATGTGTGCATGTATGTCTCCATCATCTTGTATCCCATTAGGATGTATGACTACAATGAGCCAATAAAAAAAATTCTTAAAAAGACAACAGAAAGTTCATGGGTAAATGTGAATGGTTTCATCCCATGCCAGTTTCCTATTTTTTCTTGGTCTGGAGCCTGCTTTGGTAAGTTGTAATCGCTACTCCAACGCTCTGTTCCAGAGATTAAGTTCCCTGCCAGATGTAGGTTTGCCCAGGAAATAGGAGGGCTGGAATTCTGAGATTTGGAGGTTCTTGAATATTTCACTGATGAAATGCAACAACAGGGTAGGCTGGCAGGAAGGCCTGCTGTGAACTGCTGCTCCTCCCCTGTCTGCTTGGATCCCTGCTCACTTCAGCCTCTCAGCCAGTGACGGGAAGGTTAGCAGAGCAAGGTCTACTTGGGAGTCAGAGGGGGCTGAACTTCCAGAATTTAGAGGTTCCTCAATACTTTGCTGATGGAATGGGATCACAATTAAGAAGCTTGTAACTAATTACTGCTACCTCCACCACCGGTGTGAATGGCTGCCTGAAAGTCCCCCAACACAGTTCCGCTAACTGCTCAGAACTTCCTCCACTCTACTCAACCCGGGAGAGATTAGCACCATACTCTCAACTTGAGAGTGAGGATAGGCAGAGCTGAGCTGGTCTGTGGTTCTTAAGCTCAACGTGTAGTAAAAAAGTTTGCTCTATGTGAATTTTACTTTAATTCCAACCTAGGTCACCGCCTATGTGACTGTCCCTTCCGAGACTTTTTTCTCGAATCTGAGCACTCCTGCCCAAATTTTACACTCACCTCACTTGAGCCTGTGTGCCTTCAGACTCAAGGAAAATGGGAATACAGGCAGAGCATGCAGCTGCTATTTTTCCATATGTCTTGTTCATGGGTGTAGATATCTCTGTGTCAGGTTCCCTTGCTGGAGGGAAATCTGGAGTTTTGACCGTGAGGCTTGGATTGGTGTCAATCTAGTATTTGTGATTATTTTTCTTAAAACTACAGGGATCCTGCTACTCAGAAATAGATTGCAATATGTTCAGTTCCCCTTTTCAATCTTGGCTGTTTAAAAAAAAAAAAGAAGAAATTGTATTCTCCTGCCAGTTCTCTGTGTATTTGCTGATTTTTCAAGTGTCGAGCCAAGAGGAAGTACAGGTCAGCAGGAAGGACATAACCACTTCCCACACACACACTCACACCCATCCTGCACAGCCACAGAGGACCGATGACCACTTTATTTTATTCAAAATATCTGTTAGATATGACTAGGCAGGTCAGCCTGCAAAGCACAGCTGTGTATATAGTTATGTAAGATTGACTAGGTAGACTGCAATACTCATACACGCCTTGCTGGCATGGAATGTGCCACTTTGCCTAGACCCTATATAAGGACAGGTCTATATAATGAAACTGCTGTTCTTCCTTTTGTGACTCCACGTGCTTTCTTCACCTGGGGGAGCTAACTGCTAAAATTCACATCTTTGATTATATTTATGCCTACGTACTTTTTATAGGTATTGCAAATGGGATTGGATTGCTTCCTTGATTTCTGTTTCAGATAATGTGCTATTGGTATATAGCAGTGTTATTGATTTTTGTGTGTTGATTTTGCATCCTGAAACTTTGCTGAATTCTTTTTTTTATTTCTAATTGTTTGAAGGAGTCTTTGTTTTGTTTTTAATAAGATTATGTCATCTGAAAAGAGTGACAATTTGATTTTTACTTTTCCAGTCTGAATGCCATATACCTTCAAATTGGCTGACTGTTCTGGCTGAGGTTTCCAAAAGTATGTAGAAGAAAAAATAGTGAAAGCAAGCATTTTTGTCTTATTCTATTTCCTACAAAGGAAGCTTTCAGCTTTTTTCATTCAGTACATTGTTAGTGGTTTGCATGTTTTAAGTGACCCTATTACATTGAAGTACATTCTATCTATATGTAATTTGTTCACCATTTTTATCATGAAAGAATGTTAAATTTTATCAAGTGGCCAAGTGGCTTTTCAGCATCTACTGAGATGACTATAGTGAGGAAAGGGCCACAAGTTATAAACAAATGTCAAGTCACACAAAATTTGTATCTTTCAACAATATCACGAGATTTATTCAACAATCAAATATTATAGCATGCAGGAAATTTTAATAAATACTGTGTGTGTGTGTGTGTGTGTGTGTGTGTGTGTGTGTGTGTGGTACTGGGGATTGAAACCAGGGGCATTCTACCAACAAGTGACACCCCTAGCCCTATTTTTTATTAATTTTTTTTTTGGCAGTACTGGGGTTGGAACCCAGAGGCATTCTACCAACAAGTGACACCCCTAGCTCTATTTTTTATTAATTTTTTTTTTTTTGCAGTACTGGGGTTGGAACCCAGAGGCATTCTACCTCTAAGTTATGCCCCAGACCTAGTTTTTATTATTTATTTTGAAACAAGATCTCACTAAGTAGCTGAGGCTGTTCGAGAACCCATATCCTCCTGTCTCAGCCTCCCAAATGCTACAAGCTTACACCACCATGCCCAGCTAGTAAATTCTATAAGTAAAGTTAAGCTAGTTTTAGATGCTGAGTGGCTACTTTGCCCAAAGGCAATTAGCTATGAATTGGTATCAAATGATAGATTTTACTCTAGAAAATCTAATGATTTAGGTCAAGCAAGTATATTAAACAACATATAAATCCTAAAACATAGAAAGCTTCAAATACTTAAGAAATAACTGGTAACAAATAAGCAGAAGGAAGAGATAATAGATCAAGTCTAGGAATTGAAGAGTTTCTGAAGTTGTTCTGGGCACTAGGTAGGCACTGATTCTTGGTCAGCAAGTAGCAGGGCCAAAGCAAAGTTGTGGTTCTGAATCTTAAATACAATAGAATCATAGCATAGGCAATGGCTCAGCACATTGTATATCAAACCATCTGCTCTTTTACAGAGTTCCTATAGGCTACTTTAAGTGCTGTAGACTGTCCTTGGCAGGTTTATCAAACCTTAGCAAACACTTGTCATTTCTACAAATGTACTAGTAACATAAGTCCATCAGACACAGGAAGAAATTAGCCAGTCGTGGTGGCGTACGCTTGTAATCCCAGCATTCAGGAGGCTGAGACTGGAGGATCGCAGGCCGCGGACAGCCTCAGTTAGTTAGTGAGGCCTTCTGCAAATTAGTGAGTTCCTGTCTCAAAATAAAGAATTTAAAAAAAAAAATAGGTCAGGGGGTGTAGCTCAGAGGTTAAATGCCCCTGGGTTCCATCCCCAGACCCGCAAAAATAAAATAAAATAAAATAAAATAAAATAAAATAAAACAAGAGAGATTTCTGATCCAAGGGTCCATTATCCATTGCAGCACAGGTGTGTTGGTCTTTGCCTTATGCTGACATATCAAAACAAGTTGCTTGATGATTTCCTAAGGTTGTTTATATCCCATGTTTTATACAATGCATGTCAGAAAATTTTTTTATGAGCTCCTGAAGTTGTTTTATGTTCTATGCTCCACACAGTCCATCCCCTGATTCCTAAAGCATAGGTTGTAGACCAGCAAACAAAGGGAATCACAAAATTATGGATACAGAGGAAACCATAACAAGATAATATAACAATTTAAAATTCAAAATCAAGCCGGGCATGGTGGCGCATACTTTTAATTCCAGTACTTGAGAGGCTAAGACCAGAGGACTGCAGGTTTACGTCCAGCCTCAGGTACTTAGTGAGGCCCTCTGCAACTTAGTGAGACTATTTCAAAGTAAAGAATAAAAAATTGGACTAGAGATGTAGTTCAAAGGTAAAATGCTTCTTGGGTTCAATCCCCAGTATCCCCCCACACACACACACAAATTAAAGTCAAATTTGAAAGATTCAGAGTCAAATTTTAAAGGTATATTGAGGTCACAGGGGAAAGTTATAGTGGGAATTAAAGGTTACCCCTACATTTTCCCAAAAGAAATGTAAAGAAAAGATATAAACAAAAATACATTGTTCTAAGTGAGTAAGTAAAGACTAAACAATTTTGGTAAAACAGCATCAGCCAGTATAGAAAACTGGTATAGGGTCCGAAAAAAGGAAGATTCTTACCTAAGAAATTTGTTTTACATGGGTGAGAATATAGAATATACAGGAGCTTACCTTAAACAGGTGTTTTTTTATATATACTTTGAACAGGATTTGTAGATCTTCCGGTTGCTTACAGGAATATTTTTGTTGTTGTTTCAGGTGGTTCTAGACATACACAGATTTAATTTTATAACATCTATAAGAACTCAGTTGGAGAGATTTGGGCATCAGTGCTATGTTGTATTTTCTCTGTGAGACTACAAGTCAAAGTCATTATTGCATTATAATGAAAAGAATATAACAGCCAAAGTGAGAAGATGTGTCACTGAATTTATGTGAGGTCTTTTTAGCTGGTTCTATGAGTATGGCGATATGACTATAATTTTCTGTTGGGTGTACAAAACCAAGAAGTAGTCCTACGTTTGCCAAACATAAATTTTATTTTCTTATTTTCTTGCTGGTAAGGTCAGTTAGCACTCCTTAGGATGACTGTTAAGGACGTTGTGAGCTTTTCCATTACCAGTTGTACCATCTGCCAGGATGCGTCAAGGTCTTGCTTACTCACTGCTTCCTTTGAAGCACTGAGAACATTTCTCTGCCCAATGATTCTCCTTTTTGCATAATAAGTACTGGTGGCTCCTAGTCTCTGGTGCCTTCAGGGTCCCTCTGATAGGGCAGTCAGATGACTTGTAACATATAGGGTCCTTAGGAGTTTGATCATCCCTGGGTCCTATTTGGCCCTTGGAGGATGAGGGCCAAAGTATTGGCTGTTTTCTCCTAAACTCTTTTATTTCTTGATTGTTCTCCAAGTTTGTTGTTGAACACCCAGAAGGTCAATTTAGCCAACCTTTTCAATGAATAGGATCAAAACTTACCTGTGTTAGAGATGATGGCTATAATAAAATACTGTTTAATATGTCCTTTTAGAAGATTTTTTTTACTTCTGTAAAATGTTAACAGACAACAGTTAAAAATTGTATAAAAATACGAAACAAAATTTTTAGAAACAAAATGTATCTAGTTTGCGTAATAGCTCTAAAATATTAGATGCTATAAATCTCCATTTAAATACTTTTGATTGTTAATATATGCTCTTTTTCATCATAATAGTATCATGATTTGGAATAACAAGTGTGTGAGCATATTTAATTACCTTTGCCTAAAGAATATGGTCAGAACACAATTAGAAACACAAAAATATAAGCCTACAAAATGCTATCAGTATTAACAATTTTTGTTTAGATGATAACCAGCTTGGTAAATGTTCTTCTAAATTGTGCATTTTAGATTTTTACACCTTGGAAAGACAAATATTTTAACATACAAAGAAGTTAGTAGTAGCACTACAGTTACATAAAAGTTAACATATGTATATATTGATATAGCCTTTACCTTTGGAGTGAAATGGCCATTTTATATGTTTAAGGTTTAGATACAATCCATTATGTAAAAGAAGCACTTACATGTATTAAAATTACATACTTTGAATTCTATACATTTTTGCATAATGTTTAGACAAAACTTAGACACAGCATATGTAGTCTTTAGATGAATACATATTTCTAGTCATGTATATCTGGATCCATTATTGTTATTATTGTTTTAATTTATGAGCACTCATAAACCAATTCTGATGCCACGTGGACAATAAACACTGGTAGTGAGACAATTTACAAACATATAACACAAACATGGCTCTCTTAGGCTGCTATGCTACCTGTGTTCACGCATTCCTGCCACAGAGTTGCAGCCTAATCTTGGTAAACATGACTGGGTCATTTCATCAGCAGATTATTAGGTGCTCAAGTGTCCTTGACCTCAATCAATATGCAGTTTTCAGTGTGCTTTATTATATTCTACCTCTTACGGTATTTGAGCCTTCTTGCAAATTTCAGAAAAAGAAGAAAAGAAATTCCTAGTGAAAACAGTATTCCTGAGATCTCAAGTAATTTAGTTGCATTTTAAGAATGAGAGAGGAAATATGGTAGGAATTAGGGAAGGGCTAAATAAGTTATGTGTGCATGGATGCCTCTACCATCTTGTGCCCCATTAAGATGTATGACTACAATGCAACAATAAAAAATGTTTTTTTAATTGAAAAGAACCTACAAGTTGATGATAATGCTAAAATAAAACCTTCTAGACTTTTAAGAGGATCTAAAAACATTTCTAGACTAAAAAACAAAGGTAGATAACAAAACACATCTTAAAGAAGGCAATCGGTGCTCCCCACATGTTGAACCATTTTACTTTTTATTTTTACTTATTTTTATTGGTGCACTATCGTCTCACATCATAATGTGGATCATGTTGCCAATGGCATATATTCACACGGTACTGCCCCCGCCCCCGCTTCCCCTTTTCCCTCCCGCCTAATACTGACTGTCCAGGTTAACAATGTTATATTCATATGTATACACGTATTTGAATGTACCTTTTTTTTGAAAATTTAAAGAAGTATATTAGAAAGATAGAAATACAGAAAATAGAAATACAGCTCCATACCAGACTGGCATGGAGGGGTGACTCGAAATGAATACACCCTGAATGTACCTTTTTTATTAATAAACCTCAGCCTTCTTCTTTCCCTACCCTTCGTTTCTGGCTTTGCTGTGGTTTCCACTTCATTATCTGGAGTCCATCTGGTATCCCTAATACTCCCTAACTTGAGCATATTAGAGAAAACATATGTCCCTTCTCTTTCTGTGCTTGGCTAATCTCACTTAACATAATGTTCTCCAGATCTTTCCATGTTCTTGCGAATGACATGATTTTGTTCTTTATTGCTGAGTATTGTTCCATTGTGTGTATTTCCCATATATTTGCAGTACATTTATCTGTTGCTTATACTTTTTAGTTAATATCAGTAAGATATTTACTTAATTAAGACAATATTTCAGACAAGGATGAGGATACCTTCCTTCCTGCTATATCAATTTAAGGTGACAAAATTGCATTTGCTTATTTCTACAAATTGAAATAATAGAAAAATCAGCATACTTTAATTAAAGTTCTGAAAATGTTTCTAATTGACAGTGACTGTACAGGACAGACTTTTTGCTAGAGCAGAAAACAGGATTTTGTAGAGATGTTTTACACTGATGGCAGAAGTTTAGAGAGTTAAAACCTTGGCCAGTGAATTGTATAAGGGAAGTAAGTTTTGTCTGACAGGAGAAAAAAAATATAAAGAAAAAGGAAAAACCTCAAGCCCTATAGCTACCAGCTTCAGTTTAAAAGTGCCATCCCCTTCCTGCTTTTGTTTTTGTTTTTTTTATTCTTTAGTCTCAAAAGGGGTCTAGAAGGCAGCTCATTCTTAGAGAGCAGGCTTATCAAACACAGACAGCTAAGAAGTCAGCGGCATCTCCTGCAGCTACAGAGTAAGAGAGAAGAGGGTAAAGGGACCAAAGAGTTTCTATGGGGCTTTATATAGTCATTTATTGTTGTTTCTTTTAAAATTTTAATATTTGCATCTAAATTTTTGGTCAAGGGAGATATTTGTTGCATCTCCTGACCTGAAAGAGCAATTGTGTTTGCTCCATTATCTCACAAGTGGAAGAGCCAGTTTACATCTATCTTGCATAAAGTCTATTCTTAACCTCTGTAGCTCTGCCCTATTAAAATCCCTATATTTGGCCAGTACTATGGTCTGGTTTCAGCTTTGATTGTATTCTATTATAGATTTTTAAGTTATTACTGGTCATACTACATAGATCTGCCCCATGGATCATTAATATCTACTGAATCTAGGGATTGGGGGGTCCCCTACTTGAATGGTTCCATACTTCAAGTAATGATTATTATCTATATTTTCAGCTGATTTTTTTTTTTTTTTTTTTTTTTGGTGGTGGTGGTATTGTGGTTCCTGGAAGCCCTTCTACCTCTGGGCTACACTCCAAGACCTATTTTTAGTTTTTTTTGGAAACAGGGTCTCTCAAGCCTCAAGCCAGCTTGGCTGGCTTGAAACCTGCCCGATCCTCCTGTCTCTGCCTCCCAAGCATGGGGATTACAAGCATGAGCCACCACGCCTGACCCTTGAGCTGATTTTTCAAAGTACATTAATTGCCAACTGTTTCCCTTTTAAGTCGTCCTTGTCTGTCTGAGAAATGCTCTGCAAAAATATAGCAGTAACTCTTCCTTAGGTGCTCTAGTAATGAGGGGATTTACATTCTTAGGATTCTTTAAATCAATATTCATATAGTTAAGGAGTGTCATTAACATTTTTTCTAATCTTTTGTTCAAGAATCTGAAGTAGCTAAAAGTGATTTTGAATAATGCACCTTAACCACTTTATCCTTTAGCTTAGCCCACATCATGCCAATTTGGTAACTATCTTATATAATTTAGAGATTACGATACATTTAAATGTCCATCTAATTTTAGAATACCGGTAATCTAGCTTCAGCCTCTTATCTTTCAGCCCATTAAAAAATTAACTTTGCCAGCCATTCTTTCATCTTGCGTTTATCTTATTTTTATGTAGTGAGTGTGTCCTTCAGATGTAAAAGAGTGGCTCAGGACTTACTGCACTGTAAAGTGTGGTGAGAGGTGCCCCCCTGTAGCCAAACAGGGACTTTTACACTGGATAATCACAGCTACAAGACTGTTTTTGACCAGGTGCTGGAGGTTAGGGTTTTCACTGGTACGTCTTAAAAATATACAGGTCAGTATGAGCCTCCTGACCAGGTGCCCTACATTCACAATTTATGTAGGAAACTGCCTTGAACCCATATGATGTTCACCAGAACAGAGGTGGAAAATAGAAAAAGTAGAAGGAAAGATAGTCTTTATTCCTCAACACATTCCCAAGTTTTTTAATATTTTTCTATAGTACCTCTCTAATGTATTAATAATAGTTGTTTTTTTATTTTAGTCTTTATACTAGAAATATGAATGCTATCTAAATATACCACACTTATAATATTAATACCTTCTGAATTTATTTGCATAATGACTCTTACCAGTGAGTCTTATACATTCCCATGTTTTCTTCTTATTTATTAATTTTTTTACTTTCAATTTGAAGAACTTTCTGTAGCAATTTTTAGTACAATAGGTCTGACAGGAATTTTTATTTTATTTTTTATTGAAAATAAACGATATACATTTAAACTGTACTTGGTGCCCTCTTGCCCCCACCCCTGTTTTCCCTTCCCTCCCTCCCAACAATGAGTGTCCAGGGTAACCATGCACTATTCAAAGTTTTACACATATTTGAGTGTAGCCCCTCATTAATCAAGTTCAGACTTCTTCCTCTTCTATCCTTCCATTCAAACTTTGCTGATATGTCCCTTCCATTCTCTGGAGTTCCTTTGGTATCCCCTATGCTCCCTAGTTTAGGCATATTAGAGGAAACATATGTCCCTTCTCTTTCTGTGCTTCACTAATCTCACTTAACATAATGCTCTTCAGGACTTTCCATCTTCTGGCAAATGACATAATTTTGTTCTTTATAGCTGAATAGAATTCTATTGTGTGTATTTCTCATAATTTTGCAATCCATTCATCTGTTGATGGGGACCTGGGTTGATTCCATATTTTGACTATTACGAATTGTGCCGCTATGAACATAGGTATGCATATGGTACAGTGGTCCTCTGATTTCAACCCCTTTGGAAAAATACCCAGGAGTGGTAGAGCTGGATCATATGGTATCTATTCCCAGCTTTCTAAGAAATCTCTACACAGATCTCCATAGTGGCTAAACTAGTTTGCACTCCCACCAACAGTGTAAAAGTGTTCCTCTTTCCCACATCCTCGCCAGCATTTGTTGTTATTTGATTTCTTTATGCTTGCCACTCTGACTGGGGTTAGATGAAATCTCAGTATAGTTTTTATTTGCATCTCCCTGATGGCTAATGATGTAAAAAATCTTTTCATGTATCTACTGGCCAATTGTATCTGTTCTTTTGTGAAGTGTCTATTCAGTTCAGTTGCCCATTTCTTGATTGGGTTGTTTGTTTTGCTAATGTAGAATCTTTTGATTTTTTTTGTATATTATGAATATTAGCCCTCTATCAGAGTGGTGGCTGAAAAGATCTTCTCCCATTCTGTAGGCTTCCTCTTTAGGTTATTGATGTTTTCCTTTGATGAGAAGAAACTTTTTAGTTTGATGTTATCCCACTTGTTTATTCTTGCTTTAATTTCCTGAGCTTTGGAAGTTTTATTGAGAAAGTAACTGCCTGTGCTATATGTTGTAGTGTTGAGCCTATGCCCTCCTCTAATAGCTTCACAGTCTCTGGTCTAATTTCTAAGTCTGTGATCCATCTTGAGTTGATTCCTGTGCACGATGAGAGGTAAGGAATTAGTTTTATCTTCCTACAAATGGATAGCCAGTTCTCCCAGCACCATTTGTTGAAAAGGCTGTCTTTTCTCCAGCGTATGAGTTTGGCCCCTTTGTCAAAGATTAATTGACTATAGGTGTGTGGATTTGTTTCTGTATCTTCTATTTTGTTCTGCTGGTCAGTATACCTGTTATTGTGCCAATACCAAGCTGTTTTTACTACTATTGATCTCTAGTATAATACAGTCTGGGATTGTGATGCCTCCTGCATGATTCTTATTGTTGAGAATTCCTTTGGCTATTCTGGGTCTTTTATTTCTCCATATAAAGTTCATGATTGATTTTTCTAAGTCTATGAAGAATGTAGTTGGTATTTTAATGGGAATTGCATTAAATCTATAGATCATTTTTGGTAGAACGGTCATTTTTATATTTATTCTGCCTATCCATGAATACGTGAGATCTTTCTACTTTCCAAGGTCTTCAATTTCTTTAATGTTTTATAGTTTTTGTCATAGAGGTCTTTTACATCTTTGGTTAGGTTTATTCCTAGGTATTTTATTGGTTTTAAGGTTACAGTGAATGGAATTGTTTTCTTTATTTCTTTTATTGTGGATTCATTGTTAGCATAAAGAAAAGCCACTGATTTCTTTAGGTTGATTTTGTATCCTGCAACTTTGCTGAATTTGTTAATCAGCTCTGGAAGACTTTTGGTTTAGTTCTTTGGGTCTTCTAGATAAAGGATCATATCATCTGCAAATAAGGATAATTTTAATTCCTCTCTTCCTATTTGAATTCCTTTGATTTCCTTCTCTTGTCTTATTGCTGCAACAAGAATCTCAAGGACAATATTGAAAAGGAGTGTTGATAGTGGGCATCCTTGCAGTTTTTCCCCATTCAATATGATGTTGGCTTTGGGTTCGTTGTAAATTACCTTAATGATGTTGAAATACGTTCCTTCTATTCCAGATTTTTGCAGTGCTTTTGACATAAATGGGTGTTGAATTTTGTTGAACGCTTTTTCAGCATTTATTGCTATGATGATGTGGTTTTTGTTCTTGATTTTGTTTATGTGGTGAATAACATGTATTGATTTGCCCACATTCAACCAGCCTTCTTTTGCTGGGATGAAACCAACTTGGTCATGGTGCATTATTATCCTGATATGGTTTTGAATGCATATAGCTAGTATTTTGTTTAGAATTTTTGCATCTATGTTCATTAAGGATATTGGTCTTTAGTTTTCCTTTCTTGAGGTATCTTTATTTGATTTGGGGATTAATGTAATACTGGCCTTGTAGAAGGAATTTGGGAGAGTTCCATCTCTTTCAATTTCCTGGAGCAAGTTGTGAAGTATTGGTATTAGTTCTTCGCTCAAGGTTTTATAGAATTCAGCTGGTAACCCATGTGGGCCTGTGTTTTTCTTTGATGGAAAATTTTTATTTCTATTTTTATTTCTTTGTTTGATATTGGTTGGTTTAAGCTTGATATGTCTTCTTGGCTCAGTTTAGGAAGTTTATATGTGCCTAGAAATCTATGAATATCTTCCATGCTTTCTAGTCTATTGGAGTATAAATTTTCAAAATATTTCTGATAATCCGTTGAATTTCTCCACTATCTGTGGTGATGTCTCCTTTTTCATTTCTGATCTTAATAATTTGAGTTGATTCTCTCTTTCTTTTGGTTAGGTTGGCCAGTGGTTTATTAATTCTATTAACCTTTTCGAAGAACCAGCTTTTTGTTTTGTTGATTCTTTCAATTGTTTTGTTGTTGTTGTTGTTCTCTATTTCATTTATTTCTGATCAGATTTTAATAATTCCTGCCTTCTGCTGGCTTTGGAATTAGACTGTTGCAGTCTTTCTAGGTCCTTGAGTTGTGTCATTAGATTGTGTACTTGGCAATTCTCTGTCCTTCTTATGTGGGCATTCAATGCTATAAACTTTCCTCTTAATACTGCCTTCAAAGTGTCCCATAGATTTTGGTAAGTTGTGTCTATATTTTCATTTATTTCCAGAAATTTCTTTATTTCTCCCCTAATTTTCGATCTTACCCATTCATTATTCAATAGTGTGTCATTCAATCTCCATGTATTTAAATAGTTTCTTTTCGGATTCCTGTTGTTGATTTCTACTTTCATTCCATTATGGTCTGAAAAGATGCAAGGAATTATATTACATCTTTTGAATTTGTTGGTGCTTGCTTTGTATCCCAGGATGTAATCTATTTTGGAGAAGGCTCCATGGGCTGCTGAGAAAAATGTGTATTCTGTAGTTCCAAGCTGAAATATTCTGTATATGTCTATTAGGACAATTTGGTTTATAGTTTTCTTTAGTTTTAAAGAGTCTTTGCTCATCTTTCACCTTGAAGATAGATCCAGTGGTATGAGAGGTATGTTAAAGTCTCCCAGAATTATTGTATTTGGATCTATTTGAGATGTGATGTCTAGAAGGGTTTGCACCCACATTTGGGGCATAAACATTTACTACCATTATATCTTCTTGATGAATTGTTCCTTTTAATAAAAGGGAGTGCCCTGTTTTGTCTCTTCTGATGTGTTTTAGCTTAAAGTCTGTTTTGTTGGATATCAGGGTTGCTACCCCTGCCTTTTATTGGTCTCCAGTAGCATGGCATATCTTTTTCCATCCTTTAACTTTCAGTCTGTGAATGTCTTTGGCTGTAAGGTGAGTTTCTTTCAAACAGCATATATTTGGATTATGTTTATTGATCCACATTGCCAGTCTTTATCTTTTGATTAGTGAGTTAAATCCTTTAATGTTAAGATTTATTATTGAAATGTGATTTTTGTTTTCTGCATTTTGTGTAAAAATATGGAATGCTTCATGAATTTGTGTGTCATCTTTGCCAGGGGCTATGCTAATCTCTCTGTATCCTTCCAATTTTAGTGTATGTGCTGCTGAGTCAAGCATGGTCTGATAGGAATATACTTTCTCAGCTTTTGTTTATCTGGAAATTTTTTTATTTCTAAAAATACCTTTACTGAATGTTAGTTTTAGTTGACAACTATTCTCCTACAATTCTCTGAAATTATGTTACACTCCACTAGCCTATAAGGTTTCTGCTAAAAAGTCAGTTGTCAGGAGACTCAGAACACATCTGTGTCTTGTTTTCTTTTGTATCCTTGAGGATCTTCTGTTTATCTTTTACATTTCAGATTGATTTTAAGATAGCTAGAGGTATATAATGATTGAGATAAATTTGGTGACTTTTAACCTTTCTGTATCTGGATATTTCTATCCTTCTCTAGATTTCCTAAGTTTATTATTATTATTTCTTTGGTTTCTTTGAGTTTTCCATTTTTATTTTTTTATGCTCTACCTTTTTTGTCATCCTCCTTGTTAGAACCAAATAATTATTTTATAATACTTTCCCAAAGTTTCTATAAACTTTTTTATTCCTTATTTTTTTCCTCCTCCCACTATGCATTTTAAATAGCCACTCTTTGAAATTCTTAGTTCTTCTGTTGTATATATCCCATTGCTAATGCCTTTTATCATGTTTTTAATTTTTATACATGTATTTTTAATTTATGAATTTGAATTTTTAGACTGCTTCCATTTCTAAGTTTCTTTGTGCTTTCTTTGAGCTCAGTGAGTTTCTGTAGAATAACTATTTTAACATTTCTGAGTTCTCCCATAATCACTACCTGGTCAGTTGCTGGAACCTTATTTTTGAGTATTAGGTGACGTTATGATTTCCTCAAAGTCATTGATAAGTATTGCATGTGACATCTAGGCACTGAAGAATTTGGTATTTGGAACAATGTTTTCCTTATCTGAATTTGTTTGTGTATATCTTTTCAAAAGTAGACTGCCCCGGGCGTGGTGGCACATGCTTGTAATCCCCGTGCTTGGGAGGCAGAGACAGGAGGATCGCGCAGGTTCAAAGCCAGCCACATGCACTGGCTTAGGAGACCCTGTTTCCAAATAAAAATGTAAAACTAGGTCTGGGAGTGTAGCCCGGCAGTAGAAGGGCTTCCAGGAACCCCAGTACTACCAAAAAAATAAAAATCAAAAAAATCAAAAACAAAAGTAGACTGCTTTTTTTTTTTTTTTTTTTTCTGAGCCTATATCACTTTCAATATGTCAGCATTGAATGGTACTCAGGTCCAGAATGGATGGGAATCTACTGTTAATATGTTGTTTTAGTAATAGAGAGCAACCCAATCTCAGTTCATTCCCAAATACACGCTTGCTATATTATACTGAAAGAAATAGAGTATCTAGAAGGAGTAGTATGCCTTTCCTTGGTTCCTGGCTAGACTCAGGTGCCTCATGTAGGTAACAGCCTATGGTGGTGAATTTCAGGTCTACCCAGTTCTGCAAAGAGTTGCCATTTGTGGACAAGTTCTAGGCTCCTACATCACACCCATGACCACCAGACCCACCAAGCTGTGTCACATTCTAAGCAAGTCGGACCCTGCCATGACCAGCATACTAGAGTAGAATTAAGATCTGCACTGCTGGAACCAGCCACAATGATGCTCGCTGGAATACTGGCTTCAGACACATATCTTTTCCTGGTAGTTGAGCTGTTCCAGATGCTGTGTACACAGGAAGCCTGTGGGTGTGGGACATTAAAACCTGTGCAATGTTAGCTTAAACTACCTAGAACTAAGTTCCAGGGCAAAGTCTTGTACCTCATTATGATATCCCTTGGCCACCTAGTTGATGCTAAGGTGCAACCACCTCTACAGTCTTGGATACACTGGTGGTGCCTGTGCAAAAGCTGGTACATCAAACCAGAGCCCATCACAATGGTGTACAGGTTTATCCTGGTGATAAGGTGGGCCACACCTGGGTCTCAAAGCTGCAGGATCTGACACAGTCTTAGAAAGGAGAAAGCTGTATCCCAGAGCCACTTCAAGATTGGAACTGATGCAGGCCAAAATACAAATCTATATGATGCAGAGCCAGTCTAGATGCTCTGTATGTAAACTATGGCCTTACACAGAATTTTAGCTTATACTAGGTGCAGGGTTTCACTGGGGAAGTACTGGTCTCTAAGATAAAACCCTATGCTAGCTTTTTTGTCCTGTTACCCAATAGGTGGAATCTTTTCCCCCACTCTAGGTTGTAGGTATGGTAGAAGCATCTGTGGGTATTGAGCCAGGTTACAAATTTAGGGTATGGACTTATTTCTGTGTCCTTCCTTTAAAGGAAGAGGGGGGAAGCATGTGTTTCAATAGAGGACTATTGGGGGAGGGATTTTATAGGCAATTATTTTGTTTCTTCTTTTTTTTTTTTTTTTTTTTTTTTGGTGGTACTGGGGTTTCTGGAAGCCCTTCTATCTCCGGGCTACACTCCCAGACCTATTTTTACATTTTTATTTGGAAACAGGGTCTCGTAAGCCAGCGCGGCTGGCTTCGAACCTGCGCGATCCTCCTGTCTCTGCCTCCCAAGCGCGGGATTACAAGCGTGCGCCACCACGCCCGGCTGTTTCTTCTTTTTTAATATACCTTTTTAGTTTTGTTAGAGTAAAAGCAGGCATTGTTGTTGCTTATCTGACTTCTTTAGTGTTTGTGAAGGTAATTTAGTGTGTGAATATCTCTTCAGCTTGTGTTTGTGGGGCGATGATAACTGAAGGATTTTATTCATCTGCCACATTGCTCTGCCTCAAAGTATTTTTAGGCAAAGAAAAAAGTAAACTACCATCTTGTGAACTGCCTCTGTTAATTACAAGCCCTCCTACAAGAACTGATCTTTTACTCGTGGGCATGCATTTTCTACGAGATAATGATTCTAAACTCCAGACCTATCCAAGTAAAGTCACAACATGTTAGTTGTGCTTCGTTGAACTAAACATGTCCCAGCCCAACTGATGCTATTGACATGGTTCCTTGTTATTTCTTTACAAACCAGGTTCTGAGAAATATTGGACCCACACAATGTTTTTTGAACAATAGAGAACCAAATATATGTATTATATAATACATATAAAATATATGTAATATACAGTTTTAGTCTTTATTTGGAGATTAACCATGGGTCACAATCTCTTAGCAATAAAGAAACTTACTTAACATGGTTTAACATTGCTTCCCTCAAAGTTATTTGAGCACAGTGATATTTATTAAAAGGTTTTAGAACTAGTGTTCCTTGGTTAGTAGAAGAAAAAGAAGAAATATTCTCCTATATTTTATCTAATATTCTTCTATATTAAGATGGGAGAACTTACAAAACCCTGTGTCTCAGGCTGGACAGTTCACTTGAATGAAGCTCTTTATTTTTTTTATTTTTTTATTTTTATTTTTTGGTGGTACTGGGGTTCCTGGAAACCCTCTACCACCAGGCTACACTCCCAGACCTATTATTATATGTTTTTATTTGGAAACAGGGTCTCTTAAGCGAGCAAGGCTGGCTTCAAACTTGTGCAATCCTCCTGTCTCCACCTCCCAAGCACGGGGATTACAAGTGTGCACCACCATGCCCGGCTGAATGAACCTCTTTAAATTGGCAGAGTTGCTACACCTTGCCAATTTACATATGGGGTTTTACAATAAGCTCACATGTGATTATATTATTCAGATCATTTCAGATGAAAATAAGGAGATGGTCTTCACTGGAAGAGAGTTGAATGTGGTATTATAGAATGCCATTTCCTTTTCAAGCATCTTTGGAGTGTGAAAGACTTCTGACACTATTTTTCTCTGAGCTTTTATATTTGAAAGAATACTTAAGTTATTGGCTTTTTGCAAATAAATGAAGGTTTCTGTAGTGAGGATGTGAGTCAGTCTTGCTTATGTCTGGCATAATCAAAGTCCCTCAGGGAAGTGGGGTAGTTTGGCTATTAGTTTGGGAGGGGGTATTTGAATTTTCCTGGTTAGTCCTAAGTTAAAGCAGAAACAGAAAAAAAAAAGAGGAGGTTAATGATCACTGACCAAGTCCTGTACATTCTCAGCCAACTATCAAAGAGATTGCAGTTTGGTGGTCCAGGCTTTTTTTTTTTTTTTTCGAGTCTGGGGATGAAACCCAGGGGCATTCTACCTCCGAGCCACACCCCCAGACCTATTTTTTATTCTTTATTTTTAAACCGAGTCTCATTGAGTTACAGAGGGCCTCACTAAGTAGCTGAGGCTGTCAGTGAACCGCGATCCTCCTGTCTCAGCATCCCGCCTGTAGGCTTGGATGTTTTTGCAATATCAATGGCATTAAACCTGCTGGCCTCTGTGAAGTTCAAGAATGACTGCTATGGGCCGCTTTCTGGAGAAAGGCAGGAATTATGTGTTCTATTTTTATGCAAATGCTCACATAGAATACATACAGGTCAAATCAAACCACACCTTTTCTTATAGCTGTATTATTTGGCTACCTGCTTTGCATTTCCATTTAATGGCATCTACTACTGCTGAACCCACTGGCAAGGCTACAGGATCTATTTTGAAATCTTCAACTGAAAGCATGTCAAACCAACCAGGTTTGTTATCATTGCCATTTGAAGGGAACTGACTAATTGCTTGCATCCACTTTCTTTCTTTGTTAAGGTTTTTGAAAATATTGATTTAAGAATAGTAATTGTTATGGTCTGGATATCAAATGTCACCTGGAAGAGCTCCTAGAAAAGATGAACTGATTGACTCCTGAGAGTTCTAAGTGCACCGGTGGTCAATCACTGACTATGGATGGATTGTCAGGGGTGGTCCGTGGCAGGCGCGTCCCTTGTCCTCTTGGTCTTTCAGCCTCCTGCTGCAGTGTGACCCAGTCTAACATGAACTGGAACTCCCCAAACTGTGGCCAGATACATTTCCACTTCTTTAGATTGTGATTGTCAGGTATTTTGGGTTAGAGCAGTGAGAATGCTGACTGAAATAATAACAAAGACCTCCAAACTGCTCAATCTAGTATGAATGTTGGTTCAACTTCTGTTGTTCAGCAGAGACAATGCTGCTGTCACCCCAGTTACAAAGCCACACAACAATCGTTTCAAATGCCTGAATAGATGAAAAATTAGAAAATATCAAATTATAGGCATTTTTAATATTGTTAGCCAACTTTCTATGCTGTAATAAAATACATGAGGAAATCAACTTAGAAAAAGAAAGACTTATTTTGGCAAGTGGCTTGAGAGGTTTTGGTAAGAAGTTGGTTGGTTCCATTGCTTTGGGCCTGAGGTGACGCAGAGGACGCTGGTCAGCTTTATGGCAAAAGGAAGCAGAATGAGTGCATGGACTGAATATACCCCTCAAAGCATGACCACAGGTCCTGCTTTCTCCTCCTGGGACCCACCTCTGGGGATTGCTGCATTGAAGACCAAGCCTTTGAGAGACATTTGAGATCCAAACTGCGATAAATGTGTTTACAAGATTTAATAAATATTGACCCCATTTTATTTTTTTCTTTTTGGTTACAGTTGAAATGAATAGCCAGGTTGACAGTGTAAATGATCCAACAGAGAGTCAGCAAGAAGATTATCCATAGGTAAGACGACCCACCCTGTGGTGGGATTTTTAATTGATTAACCAGGCAAAGTGAATTGCTCACAAATGATGTATTGGGTTACCCTTTGTTTCACCAAGCCCCATAGTATGGTTTGGACTTAGGGTTTTTTTTGTTGTTGTTGTTTTGTTTGTTTTTTTGTTTGTTTGTTGTTGGCTTTTGCAGTACCAGGGATGGAACCTAAGGACATTCTATCTTCGAGAAACATCTTTAGCCCTATTTTTTATTCCTTATTTTAAAACAGGGTCTCACTGAGTTGCAAAGGGCCTCACTAAGTACTTGAGGCTGTCCGCCAACAACGATCCTCCCGTCTCAGCCTCTCAAATGCTGGGATTACAGGTGTGCACCACCACGCCTGGCTTGGACTTAGGTTTTAAAACCTCAAACTAAATAACCCATTGCAAGGAGGAAAGATTATTCTCCAGCAGCTTGCCATCTTTCAGGAAAAAGAGAAGCCATATCATAACTAAATTATGTAGTGACCTGGTTTGGGGGGCTTTGAAAAGAAAAAAAAAAAAAAACAATTTTTATATGACTTACCCTGGCCACCTGCAGTAATCTTGAGAGAGTACTGAGAAGAATTAAAAGCAGGATCGGTCTTAAAACATTACTATTTGTAGCTGAAAATATTTTGTTGTTTTTATAAAACACCTACGCAGTAATGAATTGTGGGTCATTGAGGGTAAGACACACATGTTGACACAAGGGCCTCCCTGCATTTCCTTGATCTCTCCAGAAGGCATCAGGTAGAATCAAGTTTGAATGTATAAAAGAACTTGTGGTCTTTCTTAAATTGTTTTAAATGTGATATAAAATTAAATATAATAGCATTTGTATAAATAATTAATAACATGACTGCTAAAAATTATCAATTTATGTAAACATTTATTTTTATGGTTTTTATGTGTTCATAATATTTTAAATATCCTGCTAAGCTACCAAAATAATATAATGGAGAAGTTTCCAAATAAAGGAAATGAAATAAGAATCAACTTGAATGATTTGCATGCAAGGTACTGAGTATATTCTGACCCATCTATAAACTTGCCTAGGTTTATTTTATTTATTTATTTATTTACTTATTTATTTATTTATTTATTTATTTATTTATTGCGGGTCTGGGGATGGAACCCAGGGGCATTCGACCTTCAAGCTACACCCCCTGCCCTATTTTTTATTCTTTATTTTGAAACAGGGTCTCACTAAGTTGCGGAGGGCCTCACTAAGTAGCTGAGGCTGTCCGTGAACTGCGATCCTCCCATTTCAGCCTCATGAATGCTGGGAATGCAAGCATGCATCACCACACCCAGCTAGGTTTATTTTATAGACTATATTTTATTAGATGATGAATATCCATATAAGTGGTCAGGATATATGTTTTCCTTAATTAATGTAAAAATGACTTTCTCACCACAAATGTGACACAAAAGAATAATTTTTCAAAAATGGGAGTTTAAACATACCCTATTCAAATTCTTTGATAATACCACATTATACCTAGTGAGATTTTAACTCAAAGAGGTGTGATTCTTTTTTACCTGGCTTTGAGCACTTAAAATAATTGTCTAGAATAAATATTATTTTATATATGCAAACATATCTCAAGAGCTACTTTTTAAAAACTTAGAGTGTACTAGAAGAGAAACTTAGATCAGATTATCTGCTCCAATTTTTTCTTATAAATTTTTCCAGGACTAACTTAAGACCTGGAGAATTTTGCTTATTTGCCTGTTTTTATGTGCTAAGTCACTGTTAGAACACTATTTTGTGTGTGTTTGTTTGTTTGTTTGTTTGTTTGTTTGTAGTACTGGGGATTGAACTCAGGAGCATTCTACCTCTGAGCTACACCCCTAGCCCTAATTTTTTATTCTTTTATTTTGAAGTAGGGGTTCACTAAGTTTCAAAGGGCCTCACTAAGTACCTGAGGCTGGCTGCAAACCTGGGATCCTCCTCAGCCTCCCAAGTACTGGGATTAGAAGTGGGTGCTACCATGCCCAGCTATAACACTAGTTTTCTTAATTCATCACTCTCTTCCAATTTTCTAGTATCAATACAATTTTAAATATAGTTGTTTCTGTAGATTCAGTGAACCATGGGTCAGAAATATTTTGAAAAAAATGTATGTATAGTGAACATAAAGAAAAAATTTTGTTCTTAGTTCTTATATACTGAATTATAACAACTATTTACATTGTATTAAGTATTATAAATCATCTAGAGATTATTTGAACAATATAGGAGGATGTGGTTATATGCCAGTACTATACCATTTTATATAAGAAATGTGAAAAACAAAAGATATAAATATTCTTGAAAATACCTGGAACAAATCTGCCATGGTGCCAAGGGACTGCTGTATTAGTGTCCCTACCCTTTTCTATCTCTTTCCAGCCTGGTTCATTTCTGCTTACATCAAAAGAGTAAATAAATTGAGCTATCTTTGACCTCATCCCATTCTGTCTGAATGAGAACTAAGGAATAGCTATTACTCAAGTGGAATCAAACATCTGTTGATGTATTCGTAATCTGAATTTTATGCTACTGTTCCCCAGACGGTAGGACCTTAGCCTTGGTTATCACCATCACATCCTTATTAGATAACAATGAATTACTAGCCTTTCTTTCAAACTTCCTTGGCAATACCTCTAAATAACATCGCCAGTCTCCCTAAATTGTCAAGAGAGTGGGGTAGCATCTCAGAAACAAAAAGAGAGCCAGGTGTGGCTGCGCACACTTGTAATCCCCGCACTTGGGAGGCTGAGACAGGAGGATCACGCAAGTTCAAAGCAAGTCTCAGCTATGTAGTGAGGCTCTCAGCAACTTGGCAAGACTCTGTTTCCAAATAAAATATAAAATAGGTCTGGGAGTGTAGCCCGGAGGTAGAAGGCCTCTGGGTTCCATCCCCAGTACCACCAAGAAAAAAAAAAGAGAGAAGGAGCTAGAGTCCAAGTATTCACTTCAAGTATACACTCTCAACTGGGAACCAGTGCTTCAAAACATGACACTTTCAAGGACCCTCAAAGTCTGAATATTTTTCAGCATTACTCAAAAGTCTTCTCTGATACTCAAACTCTGAACCCTTGTAAAAATAAAAAGAACAAGTAAAATTCTTCTAAGATATAGTGGAACATTTCATTCTAAAAGGAGGAATAAAATCAAGAGAAGAAAAGCAAAACCCAGCAATGCAAACAAAAATTCTGTATCTCTATGTCCAGCATTTGAGGCAAATTATGGTAGGATATGATATGATTAGCTGAACTTTACTCTGACACATTCTCACATGACCCTGCCACACTGGGTTTGGACTTCCAGGCATTCATTTGAAAATGTAGCGGAAGCCACAAACCCAGTGTCTTGTGTCAAGGTTTGCAGCTGTTTTACTTCTCACATATATTGCAGTTGCAGTGGCCTTTGGGTGACTTAATTTTGAACATGGGGACGCTACTCCTAGATAAATGATTCTCTAGGCGCCTCAGGCATGTAGAATTCCCCAGGGGTGGATTCCTGTCATCTCAGTGCAATACACATGTTTTTTTTTATGGCACTAATCTCTTTGTCAACTTTAAATATGATCATTTTTTATACTGAGAATTGGACTCAGAGATGTTCTACTTCTGAGTTATGTCCCAGCCCTTTTTTACTTTAAAACAGGGTCTTGCCAGATAAGAGGTTGGTTTTAAACTTTGATCTTCCCTGTCTCAACCTTCCAAGTACTGGGATTAGAATACCTGTGCACACACCACCATACCTAGTAAACTTGGTTCTTTTCTGGTTAAAAGCTGCCAGCAATACCGATACTATAGTCTTGAAATTTTATTCACCAGATAAACCAGTCCATCTCATTTTAATTATTTCTCAAAGTATCAGAATGTAGACAAAATGAAACAGGACTGGCTCCTAGTTCCAGAAGAGTACTCATTTTGACCTGGCCTCATCAGCCTAGCCTTTATTCTCCACATTTATATCAGCAATATGGTCTTCTGGGCCCCACTAGAACCACCTGTTAATGTTGGCTTACAGAATTCTAAGCTTTCTGTAACCTTTATTTGCAAAGTTTTCCAAAGGCTTTCTAACAACACTATCAGGTAAGTATAGCAAACTCAGCTTCCCATTGCTGTTGCAAAATACCTAAAAATAAAAAAACCTAAAAAACTTTTGTCTCACAGTTTCAGCCCACATATTGCTGGGTCTACTGCTTTGGAGCCTGTAGAGAGGCAAACATCAGGGTAAGACACACCTCCTCATATCATAGTAACTAGAAAACACAAAAAGAAAGGAAAGGGTCAAGACTCAGTATCCCCTTTAAGGGCATACTCCCAATAACCTAACTTCTTTCCACTAGGCCCCAACTTCTACATGTTACAACAACACATGAGACTTTGGAGGACATTTAAGATCCAAACCATAACAGATAACTTAGGAAAACTGTTTGCTTGTTATAACATTAAGCACATATATAATCCATAACCTTCCAAAATTCCATTTCAAGTATTTGAGAAAAACAGAAACATATAAAAAAAACCTTGAAAAAGAATATTAATAGTAGAGGATCTCAAGAGAAGTGCCCAAAATTCTGTTCCTCCTCCACAAAGAAAAACAAAGCTTACAGATACATAGCTATATTTCAGGTGGCTGGCCATGGAAGAACACCAGAAATCAGCAAGAAACACATTGAAGCCATGTAGAATTCAGAGACCTGTGGTACCAGCAGCGTAATAAAAGAAATAAAATAAACACATTCCCATGCTGTATCCACAGCTAGTGAAAAAGCAGTCTTAGAAAACTCTTTAATCAGAGATGCTGGCAATTTCAAGTATTGATGAATTTCATAATCCTCATAGGCTTGAAGCCTACTTAAAAAGTAACCTGAAATCTGTATGGTGGCTCTACTTTTGAAAAGGATCTCACATCATCGCTTAGTGAAAACTCAAGATGATGGAGTCATCTGGAGAAGGGAACTATTTTCAAAAGTACAAGAAAAGACTTGTAAAATCTCTAAGAAAATAGTGCCCAATCACATCTAGAGTCCCCAGTAGACTAACAGCAGGGAATGGAATGGCATATTCCAAGTCCTGAAAAAAATAACTGCATCCCATATTACCATACCCAGCAAGGCTATTTCTCAGAAATGAACTAAAAATAAGGACCGTCTAAGACAATAAAAATATAAGATAATTCATGACCAGCCTTACAAAAACATTCTTTATCAAAATAAACTATCAAATTATAAAAATAAGGATGAACAAAGGATATGCAAGACAAGTAGTAAAATCATCAAAAGAAATGCACAATCCCGTACTTATAAATACACTGGACTATAAATGGACCAAATTATCAAAATAGAAGTTACAAACTGGTTAAAAGGATTTTAAAAGCCTATAAGAAACTCACTTTACTTTTATACACACATGCAGAGTGAAAGAATGGAAAATAACATTCCAAGAAAATGGAATACTAAAGCAAGCAAGAATATCTGTACTTATACCTGACAAAATACACTTTATTTTTTCTTTTGTGGCACTGGGCCTTCAACCTAGGGGTACTCTACCACTGAGCTATGCTCCTTGCCCTTTTTCAAAAATTGTTATTTTGAGATAGATTCTAAGTTTCCCAGGCTAGCCTCAACTTTCCAATTAGGTATAATACAGGCATATACCCATCTAACAGAATAGACTTCAAGAAAAAAACTGTAAAATGTGGCAAAGAAAGTCCATATATAATGATCAAAATGATCCATTAATACAGAATATGATGTAACAACAATTATTATGTATCCACCTAAGTTGAGACCACTAGACTTTATTAAAGAAACTCTACTAGAGAGACAGAATGCAATATGACAATAGAGGGGGATTTCAGTACCCCACACTCACCAAAGGGCAGATCCTCCAGACAAAAATATCAAAGAAAGTATACTACAGATCAAATTAAGTTACTATTCAACAATTGAAGAATGCCTGCTTTTTTTACCCATGAATGGCAGAATATATTATATGTTAGGCCCCAAACATTTACATTTGTAAAAATTGAAACCATATCCTGAATCTTTTCTGATGTCAGTGAAATAAAACTATACATCAAAAAGAAAAAAAAATAGAAATCACACAAATACATGGAGATTGCTTAGTACACAATTTAAAATTTCAGAAGAGAAATTATTTAATTTCTTAAAATTAAAAAAGAGAGAACACATTAAAACCTATGGGATGGTCGGGTGTGGTGGCGCACGCTTGTAATCCCCGCACTTGGGAGGCTGAGACAGGAGGATCTCACAGGTTCAAAGCCAGCCTCAGCTACTTAGTGAGGCTCTCAGCAACTTAGTGAGACCCTGTTTCTAAATAAAATATAAAATAGGTCTGGGAGGATAGCCTGGAGGTAGAAAGCCTCTGGGTTCCACCCCCAGTACCACCAAAAAATTAAAATTAAAAAAAATAAAACCTATGGGATGGAGCAAAAGCAGTACTATGATGAAAGTATATAGCAGTTAGTAGCTATATTAAAAAAGAAAAATATTTCTTTTTTTTTTTCTTTTTTTTTTTAATTAATTTATTTTTTTAAATTGGTGCATTGTAGTCATATATCAATCACATTGGAGTACAAGACTTGAGAGGATATACAAGCACACATCATCCAATTAGCCCTCCTCCAGCCCCCGTCCCATTCCCTCCCCCTCCCTCCATCCCACACTTCTTTGGTGATTTACTTTGATACATTTGTTTATGTACCTCCTGCATTTTAAAGAGGCTCCGTCCTCCAGTATTACATACCCTCTGATTGGTCACATTAGTTGCTTCACTATAGGGCCCTTTCTATAGCTCAACCTCTTCCTGTTGCCCTTTTCCTCCTAGTTATTGCTGATTAAGAGAAGCGTCTGATTTATATTTTCTGCGATATTTCTCTGTGCATGCTGCGTTGCAAGTACCAATCTCACTCTTGATGGTCCCAGTAGTGGCCTGGCTACTCAGTGGAATGATCCAGACCTCGCTGGCTCACGCAGCGGCCTTTCCTCATGGGAGGACCCAGTTCTGGTCTCGCTGGCCCCTGAACCGGTCAAACCCCTAAGCTGGCTTTGGTCCCGACCTTGGAGGCCACAGGAGTGAACTTGCCTCACGCCAGGCTCCGATGCTGGCCATTGGCCCCTGCACCGGTCTAACCCCTTGGCAGGATTCCAATCCCGGCCTCGGAGGCCCCAACACTGGTAATGCCTCATGGCAGGCTCCGATGCTGGCCTCACTGGCCCCAGCACCGGCCTAACCCCTTGACAGGCTCTTATCCTGGCCTCAGAGGCCCCAGTACTGGCCTTGCCTCAAGGCAGGCTCCGATGCCGGCCTCGCTGGCCCCAGCACCGGCCTAACCCCTTGACAGGCTCCGATCCCGGCCTCGGAGGCCCCAGCACTGGTCATGCCTCAAGGCAGGCTCCGATGCCGGCCTCGCTGGCCCCAGCACCGGCCTAACCCCTCGGCAGGCTCTTATCCTGGCCTCGGAGGCCCCAGTACCGGCTTTGCCTCACGGCAGGCTCTGATGCCGGCCTCACTGGCCCCAGCACCGGCCTAAGCCCTCGGCATGCTCCGATCCCGGCCTCGGAGGCCCCAGCACTGGCCATGCCTCACGGCAGGCTCCGCTGCCGGCCTCGTTGGCCCCAGCACCGGCCTAACCCCTTGGCAAGCTCTTATCCTGGCCTCGGAGGCCCCAGTACCGGCCTTGCCTCACGGCAGGCTCCGCTGCCGGCCTCGCTGGCCCCAGCACCGGCCTAACCCCTTGGCAAGCTCTTATCCTGGCCTCGGAGGCCCCAGTACCGGCCTTGCCTCACGGCAGGCTCCGATGCCGGCCTCGCTGGCCCCAGCACCTGCTGAGGGGTTAGGCCGGTGCTGGGGCCAGCGAGGCTGGCATCGGAGCCTGCCTTAAGGCAAGGCCGGTACTGGGGCCTCGAGGCCAGGATAAGAGCCTGCCGAGGGGTTAGAAAAATATTTCAAACACCTGATAATGCATCTCACAGACTTAGAAAAGCAAGGACACATCAAACCAAACATTAGCGGAAATAGAGATTAAAAAATACAAAAAGTAAGTGAGCAAGTCAATTTTAAAAAGGTATATGAAATAAACCTCCAGCAAGATTAATCAAGAAATAAAAAGACCCAAATAAGATTTGAGATGAAAAGGTAATTACATACAATACAATAAAATTACATAAAATACAATAAAATTAGAAAAAGTATAAGGGATGATTTTAAATCACCATATGCTTACAATTGGAAAATCTAGAAGAAAGGGATAAATTCTAGTAGGTAGGCTGGATAGAATAGGTAGTTATGTAAAAAAGAAGGAAAGAAGGGAATGAGGGAGGGAAGAAGGGAGGGAGGGAGGGAGGGAGGGAGGGAGGATAAAATCATAGATGGTGGAACACATATGACCTACCAAAATTGAACCAAGGGGATCTATAACAATAGCAAACAAAAGGACCTGATTAATAATAAAAGTCACCCAACTGGATGCCTTCATTGCTAATTTTTTTCTGAACATTTATAGAAGTAACCCCAATGCATTTCAAACTATTCCATAAAATTGAGAGGGAGAAAACTGTTTCAAACTCATTCTATGAGGCTGTCATTACCCTGTTATCCAAACCTAACAAGGACACAGCAAAGAAGGCCATAGGTCAAAACTCCTGATGAACATATAAACATTCAACAGGACATCAGAAATGACCTTCACCGTGATCGGGTTGGTTTCATTCTCCAAATGCAAGAATGTTCAATAAATGAAATTCATTACATAAATAGAATGAAAGATGAAAATTAATTAAGATCATCTTAGTTGATGCAGGGCAAGCATTTGATGAAACAACATCTCTTCATAAAAAAAAAAAAACCCTGTACAAATTAGGTATAAATTTTCAAACCTAAACATAATAAAGGCTATATATGGCAAATTTATAGCCAACATCACACTGAATGAGGAAAACATTTTCTCTAAAACCAGTAGCAAGGATGTCCACTCTCACCATTTTTATATAAGATAGTACTAGTACTTTTAGAGCAATTAAGCAAGAGAAAGAAATCAAAAGTATACAATGGAAAAGGAAGTCAAATTATCCCTCTTTGGTTGGCAACATGTTTCTATATAGAGAAAATCTTAGACTCTACCTGAAGGTTATTAGAACTAATAACTGAATTCAGTAAGGGATAAGGATACAAAATCCACATTTTGTAAAAAAAAAAGTTTTGAGTAAGAAATCATGAAAGCAAACTCATTCACTGCACAATGAAATTAAAATACCTAAGGATAAACTTAACAAAGGAAGTGAAAACCCTCTACAATGAAAATGACCAAACACTGATGAAAGATATTGAAGACATAAAATTTGCAAAAGCCCCCCTACATTCATAGATTAATACTGTTAAAATGTTCAGTCTGCCCAAAGCAGTTTAAAATTTCAATGTAATCCCCTTCAATATACTTAAGACATTCTACACATTAAAAAAAACTTCTACAATCATACTGAAGCACAAAAGTCCCCAAATAGCCAAAGCAATCTTGATTAAAAGGAACAAAAGCTGGAGCTGGACATGGTGATCCATGTTTGTAATCCTAGTCCTTTGAGAGTAAGAAAGGAGGATCGCAGGTTCGCAGCCAGCCTCAGTTATGGGGTGATGCACTCCACAACTTAGTGAGATCTTGTTTCAAAATAAAGAATACAAAATAGGGCTGGGGGTAGAATGCCCCTGGGTTCAATCCCCAGCACCACAAAAAAATAAAAATAAAAACAAAGCTGGAGACATCATAATACCTGATTTTAAAATATACTACAGAGTCCAAACAGCATGATACTGGTATAAAAAGAAACACATAGACCAATGAACAGAAAAGAGATATCTGAAATAATCTTCCACGTTTATAGCCAACTGATTCTTTTAAAAGTTGCCAAAAACATACTTTGTTTTTCAACAACAAATGATGCTAGGAAATCTGGATAATCACAAGCAGAAGATTAAAATGTGTCTCCTCTCTCACACCCTGTACAAAAGCCAACTCGAAGTGGACCAAAGACCTAAATGTAACACCTGAAATTTTGAAAAGACTAGAAGAAAACAGAAAAAAAAAACACCTCAAGACATTGGTATGGGCAATGACTTCATTGCTCAGATAGGAAACACCCCCCCCCCAAAAAGCACAAGAAACAAAAGCAAAACTTTGTCAGTTAAACTACACCAAAGTAAAAATATCTGCACAGAAAAAAAATCAATAGGATGAAAAGACAGCCTATAGGAAGGGAAAAGTATTTGCCAACTATTCATCTGACAAAAGGTTGATATTCAAAATATATAAAGAACTAAATAAACTCAAATAATCCAATTAAAATGAGGAAATTGCCTAAATGGATACTTCTCAAAAAAAGGAATATAAATGGCAAACTAAAGTATAAGAAGATACTCTATCATTAGCTATTAAGAAAATCTGAATTCAAACTACAATGAAATACCAAGTCACCCCAGTTAGAATGTCTATTGTTAATAATAATAATAACAATAATAATAATAATAACAACAATAACAATAACAGATACTAGTGAATAGGTGTAGAAATATGATATCTTATACACTATTGGTAGAAATGTAAATTAGTGTAGACAGTGTGGTGTGGTAGTTCCTCAATAAACTAAAAATAGAACTACCATATGATCCATCCTTCCCCTTTTGGTCAAATATCCAAAGCAAATAAAATAAGCATACCAAAGGGATGCTTTTTAATGCATCACTCTTCATAATTTCTAGGCTATAGAATAAGCCTAGGTACACATCAAGAAGCCAAAGGATAAAGAAAAATGTGTACATATACATAATGGAGTATTATTCAGCCATAAAAAGAATAAAATTACATTATTTGCATGGATGAAACTAGAAGACACAGAGTTAAGAGAAACAGGCCAGAAATAAAAACACAAGTATCACATGTTCTCTTAAATATGAAACTAAACAAAGTCAGCTTGAAATTAGAATAATGACTACTAGGGATTGGGTTGGCTATAGGGTAAGGAGCAGGTAAAAGAAAGGTAGCTGGATATGATCAATGCTGGCTGTATGCATGAAGAGAAATATCACATTCAAACCTATTAATATGCCAGGTGTGGTGGCGCACGCTTGTAATCCCCATGCTTGTGAGGTGGAGACAGGAGGATTGCGCTGGTTCCAAGCCAGCCTTGCTGGTTTAAGAGACCCTGTTTCCAAATAAAAATATAAAATAGGTCTGGAAGTATAGCCTGAAGGTAGAAGGGTTTCCAGGAACCCCAGTACCACCAAAAAATAAAAAACAAACCCATTAATATACATTAATATATACAATTAGCATGAGTTATTGAACATTTTCAGAAAGAATATTAGCCAGGCGTGGTGGCGCACACTTGTAATCCCAGTATTCGGGAGGTAGAGACCAGAGGATTGCGATTCACTGACAGCCTCAGCTACCTAATGAGGCCCTTTGCAACTCAGTGAGACCCTGTTTCAAAAAACAAAAAGACTAAAAAATAGGGCTTGGGGTGTAGCTCAGAGGTAGAATGCCCCTGGGTCCCACCCCCAGTACCATAATATATATATATATATATATATATATATATATATATATATATATATATTCATAACAGTAGTACTTACCATTGACCCACACTGATCATAATCCATATATTTCACAGCAGATGAAAAATATATGTAATTGTAATGCTAGTTAAGCAATAAAAAATAACAGATTGCCAAATGTGGTGGCACATGCTTGTAACCCCAGCATTTGGGGAGTTGAGACAGGAGGATCATGTTTCATGACCAGCCTCAGCTACTTAGTGAGGTCCTTTGCAACTCAGTGAGAACCTGTTTCCAAATATAAAGAAATAGGACTGGGGGTGTAGCTCAGAGGTAGAATTCTCCTGGGTTCCATCCCCAGTACCACAAAAAAGGACCAGATTACAGTAAACAAGTAGCTATATGAGTGAATCTCAGAATTATTATTCAGAGTGAAAGAAGCCAGGCAAAAAGGAGATACTTATGTGATTCCATTTTTAGGAAGTGCTAGATCAGAAAAAAAAAACAATTAATGGTAATAACCCAAACATTGATTGGTTCCAGCAGAAATTAGGGAAGGGGAATTTCTTGAGTGATGGGAATGTTTTATATCTTGATGGTGATGTAGATTACATGTGTGCATTTTTCCAAACAGAACTACCTGCTTAAGATCTGTGCCTTCCCCTGTGGGTGAATGATGCCTCATTTATTTTAATCTTAAAAAAGAGAGTATCAACTCTTCTAGGACACAGCATCTTCTTAGGTTCTCTCATGGACATAGAACACAGCAGATAGTTAAAAGCATCTCAAATGGGGGCATAAACTTGTAAATCAGCATTTCACAAATTATTTTTTTCACATGCTGGTCCCTGGGAACTAGAGGATGTGAATAGGATGGAAAAGGGAAGACACATCAATTCAAGGTTAGGTTTCTAAAAGAATACTTTGAAAGGTTGAGTTAATCATCCATTCAACTGAAACAAGGTATAAATGTGGGATATGATTATTAGCAGTGATCTGTATGCTCTTTAAAGACATCATGTGCCAACAGTATCAGCTCAGATGTCCAAAGATCTTTGATAACCAAGTAAGATTCCTAGGTTTGTTTGAGGGGTGAGAGACATCTAAATGGCTGAATTTAAAAGATATCCTTTGCAAAGCCTATTAAGGATGCCCTATCTGCAGTCTAACAATTTTTTTTTTTTTTTTTTTTTTTTTTTTTTTTGTCTTTGGCAGGGCACAGATGAAGCAAAGGAAGAAGGAAAGGAAACTAAAGGACAGTCCTCAGCATCACAAGGCTTCTCGTGGCCCTGGGGAGTCTGGGAAGAGACAGCACTGCTGTGGGGGGAGGGGGCAAGTCCCATAGAAGGAATGGGGTATCTGTTGTTCTAATTTATTCAGCTACATTTTGTTCTGTTTACCTGCAGAAAAAGAAAGGAAAAAATTAAAATTTCCTTAATTTGGCTGGAAGACCCATGTTAACCCGTCTTTCAGGCAGTATCTTTTCATTCCTGTCTTTACTGCCATGACTTTGCCCTGGGGTCACAGTGGCATGAGTTCATGCTCACATGTGTCTCCTGGTCCCTATCTGCTTTCTTGGTTATTTCACAAAGCTGGTCACACAGTAGTTTCTTCAAAGCAAGAAAAGGAAGATGACTGACAAACGGCAGGCTAAATTTTGGAAATCACCATGCCCAACATCAGCAACAGTCCACAAAGGAGGAAAGATTTAAAAGTGCGGGGCGGGGGGGACCTCAGAACACACTTAGGAGAAAAGGTCTGAATGATAAGTTGGAAATATTTTTTTCAGGGATTCCCAAGGCAGTTTCTTCTGTGAAAGCAGAATTCCACCCAGAGCAAAGCACATAGGTGAACAAGGAAGGCAGGCCCTGGCACCACTGGGGGCCCTTCCTTCCCAGTTAGCGTGGCATGGGCTTTCGTCTGACACTGAGTTTCCAAGAGCTTACTTGGTTCAATCTGTCTTTACCAGGTACTTTTTTCAGGGTGGAGCCCACCAGTGTGACTTAAGTCATCACTGCACAATTGTGAAGGTATCATCAATAGGAGCAAAGAAAGGGGGAACTGCATTTATGACCCAAGTATATGCCTATTGGTTTTGAAAGTTTCATTAAATCTCTCTATATTTTTTTTTCAAAAAAAAACTCTGATGTTTACCCATGGCTTGGTAGCTCATGACACAGACTCTCAATTGACTTAGAAACCCTCAGAGCTTTTGTTGATGGTGCTGGTTTTGTGGGCTACTTCCTACAACCTCCCTGAGTCTGGGGCCGTCCCATTATTTTCTGCTATCATTTCTTGCACCTTCTTAAATCAGTCTTCCTTCTAAATAGGGATTTGGAATTATAAGATATTTATATTGTTTTTTTTCTTGATAAGCAGAAAAATTATCCAACAAACTGAGTATTTCTAAAACAAGAATGCGCCTTGTTTTCTAAATATCTCGTCCAATTCAATTTTGGCCTTTGCCCTATGGGACGCTCATCTTATTAACTTTCTAGGATTTTTTTCTGAATGTATTGCTCCTTTGGATGGATTATTTGGTACATTAGAATAATTAGGAAAGTAACTCTGCATATGTTTTAATATCCCTTATTTTTTTAGTCTGTTCATCAACATAGCAGCAATGATATTTAAGTGACTTCATATGTTGGAACATGATCGTTTAGCTCTCTGCTATTATTTGATGTTTCAGTTAAAAACTGCAACAGTTGAAAACAATGTAAAGGAGATGAGAGGCAAAGAGGGGGAAAAAAAAAAAAACCCTAAAATCCCTGGTAGAAACAGCCAGGATTGGAATTATCCTAGTCGGGGCATTCTCCTTATCATCCACCTCCACTTTGTTCATTCGTTTTAAATGTGGATTGGTCAGGAATTGGAGGTGGGAGTTCTCTGTCTGAAACTGTACAAAAGGAAAGTCTCCTCTGTATACAGGAAACTCAGAGGATGAGGAGTAAATATCATTAGCCCTATTGCTGGGTTTGTTTGAATTCATTTTAGGATGAGAGTGTGCTTTGATTTTCACCTTGTTTTGCTTTCTGGTTGCTATTTGGCTATCTGATTTTAGGCTGGAAGACAAATGCTGCAGCTGATTTCCATTTCAATAGTGGAATATTAAAAATCTAGCTATTGGCCAGACCCAGGGCTGCTAACCCAGGAAGCTTCCCGGGCTGGAATTGTCACCGCTCAGGCTCTATAAAGGAACAAATTTGAAAAACTGATTGATTCTCCAGCACACAAATTTTGGACATCCGTTTCCAACCACATTTTCACCAGACTCTGTGGCATGAAAAGTTATAGGAGGTTAGTCATGTTTCCATACAGAGGACCAAAGTAGGCCTGCAACGTAATACTCCTAATTAAAAAGCTACTTGCTATAGAGGAGACAAAGGAGCTTTTTCTCTAGCTGCTAATGATTCAGATGATGGACAAGTCTTTTTTCATAAAAGCTTGCAAAGAAGACACCCAAAACACTATCTGTGATACCAGGTCACATATTAATCACCACAGCTAATTGCAAACCTTTCGATGAAACACTGAAAAGCCTCTTTATGAATTAATACAGTTCTGCTTGATGCATTTGATTTGAAAAGACATTTCTCTGTATGTGGTGCATGTCAGCTGTGCTTTGAAAAATAACAAAGTTAGCAGAATACATTCAATCTATTTTATTGAGGAATGGGGTTTTTATCATATGACTCATTAAGGATTTGCCTTATCCAGACATTTGTGATATAAAGGAAAATCAGAAAAAAAGTAATTTTCTTGATCAAGATATGTTTTTACTTAATGCAAATAAAGTAGTCTGTTGCTTGCAAGGGAAAAAAATGTCTTCTGGTATATAAACTGCTCAATAGGATAATATGTGCCTCTTTTGTTAAACCAGCCTTGAAATGCTAGACTGCTTCTAAATCTGTTTCTTTTCATCTGTGCCATTCACTAAGACACTTAAACAACTGTTGCCTTCATACTATATTTGTTAGAGCAGAGTGCAAATAAAATTCATTTGAGAGGATAATGCAGAATTATCTGTTTCCTGAAATTTGTTCTTTAGCTGAGAGCAATTAATAATTCAAAATGTTCATTTAATACTATTTGATTTTAAATATATGTATTTAAAGGTGCCCCTTTATTTTTTCCAGTACTTATTGGACCCAGGGCATTCTACCTCTGAACTACACACCCAGCCCTATTTTTATTCTTTATTTTAAACAGGGTCTCACTGATTTGCAGAGGACCTCACTAAGTAGCTGAGGCTAGCTGTGAATTTGTGATCCTCCTGTCTCAGCCTCCCAATTACTGGGATTACAAGCATGCACCACCACACCCAGTTTAAAGTTGCCCCTTTAAACTGAACAACATGGCATACACCTGTAATCCCAATGACCTGAGAGGGTGAGGCAGAAGGGTCACAAGTTAAAGGCCAAACTGGGCAATTCGGTGAAAACCTGTCTCAAAATAGAATTTGAAAAGGGCTGGGAATAGAATTTAGAGGTAGAGCCTAGCATGAGTGGGGCCCTGTGTTCGATCCCCAATCCTGCAAAAAGCTTGTCCTTGTAAGTCAACTTTAACTTCCTCATAAGTTCCTCTTATTAAGACTTGTCAGTGTTTTGGCCATGTTTTTTAAACTTTAAAGTACAGATTATTTTGTATGGACACAAATCCCAATGTCTAAGTTTTATTTAAATAGCAATTACCATAGCAACAGCTTGTGGAGAGAACCACTGGTTCCATGAAAACTGGTCTATCCTTTGAGTCCCATCATCCATTCATTCCTGGAATTCTTGAGCACCATCTGTGAGCTGCTCACTGTGCTGGCCGTGTGATCGTGGTAACCATGATCCTCCTCAATCTATTGTAGACAGAGTGATGATAGAATGATACATCTGAAATGGTAGATGCCTCTACCATCTTGCACCCCATTAAGATGTATAACTACAATGTGCCAATAAAAAAATACACAGCTGTTAAAAGTGTATGGGCAACCAAAAATCACTATGAAAAAACTCATTACTCATGTGAAAATGGAAATCCCTATATATCTCATAAAACTTAATTTACTTTATCACAAAAAAATGAGGTACCAGGATTATTGATCCAGAAGGCCACTGTGACACTCCTTTATCAAACAAAGCCAGAGATAAAACAGTTTAATAAGAATAAGTTTTCTACACTGTTATGCCAGCAAAGTATTTTCTAGTGATAAACAAGGTTAGCGGAGAAGAAAACAATTGTAGGCAGGACAGTCTCGTGCTGCAATGTGCAACCTCAGTGCAATGCCTCAAGGTGACAGTGAAGATAATTTGACAGGAATCTAACACTGCTACAGACAGTTCTTCATCTACATCCAATTTTTTATGTCTTTGTTTGTCCCGCTCACATTTCTCTCCCAACACTATTGCCCTTTTCCCTTACATTGACCGAAGATGTCATTAATCACTGCTTAACTTCAGCAGTGGATCTAAAGGCTCAAAGGGATAATCATACCTGTTTGTGTTCTTGTCAAGATTCTGGCCCAGTTGTGGGACTTTGAGAAATAAAGTGTCTTCACTTCTGGGCTTGCAAAGTAGGCACACTAATACATACTTAATCTAACTTACAAATTTAAACATAAATAAAATGCCAAGATATTAGACTATCATTTGCCAAAAAAGCACTTGATAAATTATTAGCAGTAGGTTATGCTACTTACTACTGTAATCAAATAGCCCTTTCTATAGCTCAAAGCTCTACCCAAAGGAGAAATAGTCCTTACAATTAGAAATTGTAAATATAAAATTCTATTCTACTGAGCTTGATTTAAACTCTGCCCACAAAGATCCATGAAGATAAAATTATTTTTATAACAGTCTATAGCATAGAGAATTGAGGCTTAGAGTTCTTTAAACATATAAAAATCCGATGCCTGGTATAAATTTGTTAAAAGACATCTTTTCTCTGTTAAGAAATGTATGAATCTCTAATGAAAATAGGAGGTGCGGTTCTATCTCTATGTATGGAAGAACATAGATTTACAAGAAGATAATTATACCAATATTCACTTCCCTTCCTTGGGGGAGGAGTATACATCCTCATTCTACTGAAATTGAATGTGACTGTGTGACTTGTTATGTGGGTAGAAATAGCATGTGTCACTTCAGGCAGAAGCTGGAAGACTCACACTCTTTTTCCTATGGTAACAATCAGCAAAATCTCAGCCTCCTCTTCCAGCAGTGATTCTGAACTAGAATGAAGATGTAGAGTTGAGATTCGGGCAAACACCATTAGTGAGGTGACATGAGTGAGAAATAGACCTACATTTTGAGATTTAGGGGTCATTTATACTATTGTATAAACTACGCTATCTGATACATGTGACCAAAGCTTTCAAATCAAAATCCAACAATCTGTAGAATCTGCCTCTCCAACCCACCGTGTGTGACTCTTGTGCTGCCAGTGTGGTGACATTCTGTCCTTACTTAGAATAGGCCAAGTTCTTTCCAGCCTCAAGTCTTTGATGAGAAGTCTTCCTTTCTATTCTTACGTGGAGGTATCTTGTCACCCTTCAAATCTCAGCTGCACTTCACTTCCTAGAGATGCTTTCCCTAACTAGCCTCTTTCAGACTCAGTCTTCCTTTCCAACTTGTGTCTGCTACATCAGAACACCTACAATAAATTGTAATTATTTATTTGTATAGAGGGGCAAGGATAAAAATGTTTATGTCACAACTCAGATGTATACAATAAGGTAGCTTTTTTTTCCCCTGTAGGAGCTGATTAAAGAGAATTGTGGGGGGAAATCTAAATCTATTAATTAAGGGTATCTTTTCCCAGTATAAAATAATAATTTTAGGGTTCAGATTGTGTCAAATTCAATTTTCCATTCCAAATTGAGGCTATTTTTTGCCACCTAAATCTTTGTGCCTTATTTTTTAGTTAGTACTGCAATGTAACTAATAATTAACCAATAAATAGAAGATATTAAGAATAAAATGATAGACTAAGGAAGAGAGGAACAAGAACATTGTTATTATCTGAGCGTTGGTTTCTTCCTCCAAATTCCTATGTATTCCTATACCCAGTGTAAAATACTAAGATATGGGGCCTTTGGGGAAGTGATTAAGTCATGGAGCCTTCACCCTTAACAAGGAGATCTGTGCCTTTGTAAAGGAGATGGAGGGGCTGCCTTGCCTCCTATCAGAGGCAGCAGCGAGGTGTCAGTACTAAGCAGAGCGCTCTGTCCAGATGCCAAGTCTGTTGTTCCTTGATCTGGGACACCCAGCCTCCTGAACTGTGAGCAGCAAATTTTGGTTGTTTACAAATTATCTAATTTTAGGTATTTTGTTATAACAGCCCAAATGGGAGGAGACAAATGCTACAAAAATGTTGGATGAAGCCAAAGCTATACTTACAGGAAAATTTAGTTTTAAATTCTCTAGTTGTATATTAGGCTTTTTGTGGCATGAAAATTTGTTTAAAGGGCTGCAGATATAGCTCAGTGGTAGACTACTTGCCTAGCATGCAAAAGGCCCTGGGTTCAATCCCCAGCAATAAATAAACATTATAAGAGAAATATTAACAAAATTCACATTAAAATTTCTAAAAAGAACTGGGCATGGTGGCACACACTTGTAATTCTAGTACTTGGGAGGCTGAGACAGGAGGATTGCACAGGTTTAAACCCAGCCTCAGCTACTTAGTGAGGCTCTCAGCAGCTTAATGAGACCCTGTTTCCAAATAAAGACACACACACACACACACACTACCACCACCACCACCACCACCACCAGCACCACCATCACACCACAAATAGAGATTTCTAAAAAGAGAAAAATGTAAATTAAAGGAAGGCTTACATAAAACAAAAAATTTAAAACAGTAAAACATTAACTATATTAGTTGCTTGAAAACCCATTAAGATAAATCCTAAACAACCATCATAAATAACTTTATTTTTAATTTTTTTTGTGTGTGTGTGGTGCTAGGGATTGAACACAGGGGAATTCTACCTCCAAGCTACACCTCCAGCCCTATTTTTTATTCTTTATTTTGAAACAGACTCTTATTAAGTTATGAAGGTCCTCACTAAGTAGCTGAGGCTGGCTGCGAACCTGTGATCATCCTGTCTCAGTATCCCAAGTACTGGGATTACAAACATGTACCACCATACTCGGGATCATAAATAATTTTAAAAGGATACCAACATAAACATGTTAAGTACAATAAGATTAAACTTTATGTATAAATACTTAACCAATAACAAATTGGAGAATTTGTTTAATTTACAAAGAGTAATATAACACAAAGCAGAAAACCCACATTAAACAAATTTATGGCAATTAAATAAGCAGTTGGTTAATCAATTGGCAAGAATATTTTTATTCAACAACTATTTTCCGAAGTCATGTAAAATATTTTATTATATGGATGTAATTCATATTACCATCATCTTATTCTATGTTACTTACTTGAAGATTTTCTCTAGTTTGAATAAAACTACAAAGAAAAATCCCTTTGGCCATAAATCTTTGTTAACATCAGGAGGTATTTTCGGAAGGTTTCCAGGGTTCATGAACACTTTATACTTATCACCAAATTAGTTCACAAAGCCATGATGTTAGCAATTATAAAATGAGAATTTCCATTTTGTAGAACCCTCACTGACCTTGAGGGTCCTATAAACATTAACACTAAAACATGTCAGCATGAGAAATAGTTTATCCTTATTATTTTAACTCTAATTTCTTCATATATTAGTGAGGGTGGAAAATTTATGTCAGTTTGTTTATATTTTCTTATTGGGGAATTAATCTATTCACATTCCTTTGCCATTTGTCAATTGGCATTTTATTATTTTCTTTTGATATCTATGAGCTCTATGTATTTAGATTATTCTCTTTTGTTATGTTTCTTGCATATAATTTTCTACTTGTGTTTGTTTCCTAATTTTGATAGTGATAGTTTCTGACACACAGACTCCCTTTTATATTCCTATGCAATCAAATCTCTCTTTCCCTTTGTGCTGGCTTTCATTATTTTTGTAGTTGACATTTATTGCTTTTGCCTGCTGATCATTCATTCCTACTTCTCCTGGTAATAATGCCCTTCAGCTTAGAATAAAATTTCTTTTATGTATTTTCTGGAACTGGCCTTCTACCCTTAGGCTAGAAGAGACCAATATGGCTAACTCTGGCCCATTGAAGGACTTTATCTCCCTGATTATAATGGGTTTGGAAATGTCATGTGACCCAACCTGGACCAATCATGGTGCCTTCCCTAAGATAATATACGGTTGATGACAGAGAACATTTCATATGTCACAGTGAATATATAAATGTCAAGGTTTCAGTCTTTCCTCTGACTCAGTTGTATGAGCCAATAAATGTCCTTTATATGCAAGTTTGAGTTAGGTTTCTGGCTAATATAGTTGAGTGGCTCTCCAACCCTCTCAAAGTAAAGAAAGCAATTCTTACATCCAGGTTTGGTGGCACATGCCTGTAATTAAAATACTTGGGAGGCTGCGACAGGAGAATCATAGGTTCATGGCCAGCCTCAGCAATTTGGTGAGATCCTCTATAACTTAGTGAGATTCTATTTCAAAATTTAAAAAAAAAAAAAACTAAAATAGGGCTAGTGGTATAGCTCAGAGGTAGAATGCCACTAGGTTCAATTCCCAGTGCCACATACACACAAAAATTTTTTAAATCTCCTGAGGGACCCTACATGATGCTACTGTCCCCCTCCACCAAGCTCTGAATACTCATCTCCTATCCTTCCCCAAGGGCTTCTCTACTCCTGATACACTAGCCTCCTTAAATATGCCAACCATGTTTCTTGCCTTACAGCTTTGAACTAGCCCTTCTAGAAGTCTCTTCCTCTGGTCATGCCTATAACTTTCATCATTGGAATTTTCTCAAAGCTTTCTCAATGAGGTTCACCATAACTGCCATTTCTATGAAGAATGCTACCAACAATCACAACTCTGGTCCTCTTTATGGCTTTTATTTTTCCTTTTCATTAGAGCTTAAATATGCTTATTCTAAATTTATTTTTAAAAAAAATATTGGAAAGCTCTCCCTACTCCTTGAGGAAAGGGCAGGCTCCAGGGGGGACAGAGATTTTCTGGTTAGTCACTAAAGTGTCCAGAATACCAAAGTAATTCCTGGTATGTACTATTCATTAAATATTTGTTGATTAATAAAGGAATTCTTCTCAGTATTTTGTAACCTTGAACAAATATTCAGAGAGAATATTTTGAGACTGATAACCACCTGGCTGGTGTTTCTGCCTTTTTTTTGTGAAAAAAATAGAGAGGAGAGATGAACTGTGGCTAATAAGCAAGTTAGCAAAAAGCTTTTCACCTTGTCGCCAAAGGGCCAGAACAGTGTATCAGAGAACAGTGAGAATAATGGAAGAATATTTGCACCATTACTATGAGAACTGCCTTTTGGTTCACTTATTTGGTTCACTTATTCTGCCTCAAACAAAGCAATACATGTATTTTGATGTTATTGGAAGTATTTGATGTTATGTTTTTGTGACTTTTTTCCCTCTGAAGGTAATGACAGGGAACTGTTTTGTAGGTTTCGCCATGCTACCCTCAAAAGGTAGTGGCATTTTCGTGGCTGAACAGGGTGAGAGGTGCCCTTTCCATGCATCACAGCCTCTGATGGGCTAAGCAGCTTTCCCACAGAGCCCTCTGGTCCCATCACCTTCAGTAGATGACCTCCAACTTCACATGGAGCTCAAAAAAAGAATAGAGATTGCTGAATCAGACAGAGAAGGGATTGCACATCACTGCTATCGACAACTCAGTCAATTGACCGCAGCCTAATACCTGGGAATTGTAGCTTGACCAAGTGCCTAGCATTGCTTCTGCTTTCCCTGTCTGAATTAGAAGCTAAGGTCATGACTTCTACTTCCATTTCCCAAGACAAAGCAAGCTACACAAGATTACAGAGGCTAGATATCTAGGCAATCATAGCAATTCCACATTGGACAGATGGCTGAATGCTAATCAACATTGTCTTGAATAGAAACTCGAGGAAGTGGTAGAGTAAACCTTTGCAACAACCTCTATCCCTGGAACTGATTTCTCATTTGTTATGAAGAAAATCAACATAAAACCTGGTCAAGGAGAAGTGAAAATGCCTTATCTTTCTAACTCATAAAGTGTACAGCTTTTGAACTTCAAATGTCTTTCTCTGTCTAGAGATAGGGAAATGTTCCCAATGTCCACCTATTTTTTTCCTCTTCTTTGATTTGCTTTACTCTTTGCGTTAGTGTGTGTGATTTCATTTTTTACACCCTACATCTTTGATATATATTAAATTTACTTGGGTATTTGATATTTAGTGAGAAGTAACTTGACTAAGTTGATTTCAAAATGGTCTTAGTACCAGTCATCAAGTGACATATACAGGTCCCTTTGCCCTAAGTTTACTTCATCAACACATCATTATTTTAGATTTATACAGGATTTATTTTCTTGGCTAAGATCTAATAACTTTTCCATTGGCTGTTTCCTAATGCCACTGTTAAATTACTGTAGTAATTAAAGTATGATAAGTATTGCTATAGTATGTGCAAAATGCAGTATGTGCTAACATCTAATAAGTAAATTCAATGGCCCCTCTTCCTCATTCTCTTAGTATATTACTCTCAATAAGTAATATGGCTGCTACTTACTGCAGCAATATTTCAGGTAAACTTTAAAATAGCTTTATCACATTTCCCACCTATAAATAGCCCCTCTTGACCATTTCTCTCTCTCTCTCTCAACATTCAGAAAAATGGATGGGCCATGCTTAGTTCAGACATTAGGGATAGAGGGTATCTGTTATAAATGAAGCTTCCTGAAATGTACCAGAGAAGAACAACATTCCTTTTTATTCCTGGTCTCCTGACAAGGCCGAACTGTGGTCTGAATAACAATCACTTTTCAAATATTCTGCTCCAAAGATGAAACTTCCGGTCTCAGCCTCCAGACTCATCAATCTCTCCTCTGAGTCATTTGCTGCTGCATAGTGAGTCAGGAGGAAAAAGCTAGGTAAATGTCACTGTGCTTTGAGGGATTGCCTTCTTTAAGCACTCATCCACTTTGCAAATAAGTGCTGTAGGGCTGTAGCTGGTCCACAGGACTCTTAATCTACAGAGTTTAAGTCACAGGAATACAGCATTTGGTTACCACACACTTCCTGTGTCTACTGCGTAGGTCTGAGTTATTCCTGGAGCAAACTGAAATGTCTTTTGGTTTCATATCACCTGATCTGGGGTTTTGGCATTCAGAGCTGAGCCCGGTCTCAGGACTCATTACTAGCCAGGTCTGGCAAAGAATAAAGCAAGACTGACACAACTATATCTTCAGAGATGCCATTTCCTTTAAAAGAACCAGGCCAGCAAATGGTCAAAACACAGCAAAACAAAACACAAAAAACATGCTTTTTGTGTTTGTTTGTTTGTTTGTTTGTGTTTTTTGTTTGTTTTTAGGGAACAGAAAAGAATAAATACGGACATAGAATGTATAAATACTTATGTTTAAATAGCATTCGTCAGTGTCCAAATAACTTTATATATGTTAACTCAATCTTCACAACCAGATAGGTGCTAATATGAAGGTACCAAGAGAGTAATGTGCACAAGGCCACACATCCAGGAAGCAGCAGGGCTGTCATTGGAACTCAAGTATTCTGGAGCCAAAGCTCACCATCTCAACTGCATTGTGGGCTCTCAGACGTAGGTGGGAGCAGAATCTCCCTAGAGCCTTCAGTAAATTACAGTTCCCAGAACTCAACCTAGAGTTTCTTACTCAGAAAGTCCTGAGTGAAGCCAAACATGGTAGCACACACCTATATACCCAATACTTGGGAGACTGAGACAAAAAGATCAAAGGTTCAAAGCCAGCCTCAGCAACTTAGTGTCTGTTTCAAAATAATTTTAAAAAATAGGGATGGGTATATAACTCAGAGGTAAAATGATTCTGGGTTCAATCCCCAGTATGACAAAAAAAATAAACAAACAAACAACAAACCTGGGTGAGAAGCATTGCAAATTATTTCCAGGTGACTCGGATGCTACTACTGCCCCAGAGAACTCACTCTGAGAACAATTGTGCTGCACTAAAATTATTGGCAGATGTGTACCCATGAAAGTAAAGAAGCAGACCTGGAACATTAAAATCATGAAGCTAATTTTCTGCTTCTTAAATAAGAATATCTGTGTTCTTCAGTTCTTAAAGCAACTAAAAGCTGGACTTGTCTGAAAGTTGCCAGCTCACTATTTTTGTTGGGTTTATCAGCAGCTCTCCAAGTTTTTGCATAGTATTAATGGCACTAGTTGGAACATGAAAAAGATAGGTTTAAATCTCAGCTTTGTAGTTTACTGCCTAGCATAGCCTTTTTCAGCCTCAGTTGCCACATCTATAAAATCATAACTATTTACCACTTAGCATTTTAATAAAGGCAAATTTTATACATGCACATGTACATACATTGCCTAGCACATGGAAATAATGGTAGTTGTTTCCTTGTGAGAAAAAGGCTATCAAATTTTTTTATTTTATCTTAGAAACCAGAAGAAGTAGTTAACTTTGAGAAACAACCACAGGATGATTTTCCAGAGTCACATCAAGTATCCAAGTCTTCTTTACAGCTTTTGACTGTGACATGGATGAAAAGCGTTTTTGACTATCCAATGTCCCCGCACTCTTGTTGAAAGGGGAGGGATTTACTGCCTATCTCCTTTCAAGGACTATCTTTCCCTGTGCAGAAGAAAGAGATGAAGAGAAAAATAGAAGGTGCCAAAAAGGGAGTAGCAATCTATATAATGTGAAGCTGGAAAAGAAAAGGAGAGATGACTTGAAATAATTTCACTCTGTGTTATAAATGGAATCTTCTCTCAACCAATTATTAAACTGCTAAATTCTCTTACCTGTGCCTTTCATTTATTCAGTGTGTGTGTGTGTGTGTGTGTGTTGAACCCCTACTTTCTGTCAGCTACTACTATAGAAAATCCCCTGAAAAATTAAAAAAATTAAAAGAAAGAAAGAAAGAAAGGAAGAAAGAAAGAAAGAAAGAAAGAAAGAAAGGAAGAAAGAAAGAAAAAATGTCCCCTGAAGAGCTCAAGTATTCAGGTCCAGAGTTGATATAAGTAAGTCATGAGGGTTGTAATCTCATCCATGTGCAAACTGATTGTGATGGGTTTACTGGGTGATAACCTAGGTAGGTGGGGTGTGGCTAGAGAAAGTAGGTTTCTGGGACGTGGCCTAAGGGACTGTGCTTTGTCTTTGAGTCCCCTTGTTTGCTTGCTCTCTGCTCTGGCCTCCATGATGTGAGAGCAGAGCTTTGGGTTCTCTCACTCCACTTTCCACCACCATGCCCTTAACTCCACAGAGTTAAATTGAACCTCTGAATCTTCAAAGCTATGAGAAAATAAATTTTCCTTCCTCTAAATTGTGTGGTCACTCACTTTGGATCATAGCAGTGAGGATGTTGACTGAAATAGCCAGTCCCCTAGTTTCTAGAGATACAGAGATAGGTGAAACATGCAAAAGTTCCCTTTATAGGGTGCAGGGGAGGGTGATATGAAGGCACCATGGAAAAGCTAGGCAAGGCCAGGTAAGGAAATAAGGATGCTCTTTACATGGCCTCCAGGAAGAAGAGTATATGGCAGAGAGGGCTACAAGTGCAAAGGCCTGGGGCTGACTCATGCCCAGCTTCTGAGAATTGCCACTATCTGCAAGTAGAAATTCTGCAGCAAGATCATAGCCCATTGTAGAGGCCTTAGGAAGATGAGTTTATACTCGGCCATCTTCCTCTGGTTTTAAACAGAAGGACATGATCCAACTTCTAAAGTGACTTCACATCAATGTGGCATGAAAGAGTTGGACTGATAGCAAATGAATTCTCTCATGTTGGACCTGCTAAAAAGATAGAAAAAGAGAATGAAAGGCAGGGGTTAGAAGAAAGACCTAGGAGGGAATCAAACCAGAGAGGGAGTCAGGCTCTGCTGGCCCCTACTCTCTTCTGGAGTTTCTATCTCAGTTTTCTCATGCCCTTGAGAGATAATTTACTAAGTGTAATGGTCTTATCCCCAGTGACCTCAATTCTAGTTGTATCTTAGAATCATCTAGAGAATTCTGCCTCAAACCAAATTAAAGGACATTCCACTAACTAAGTGGCCAGGTGTTGAGGTTATAAAACAAAAAGATTGAGGAACTGTCCCAGACTAAAGGAGTCTAAGAAGACAATATTTCTAACACGCATCCTTGGAATGTTGCTTCTGGTGGTCCCTAAGAAGACAACACAAAATGTGATATGGGACCCTGAAAAAGAACAACGAGCAAAATCTGAGTATCTCTGCAGAACAGATGTCAATTAATTTTCCCATGATACTGCAATGGAAATTACAAACATCTGGAAAAGCTGTAGGAAAGATACAAAGCAAGCCCTTGTACTCATACTCATTTTGCATATTTTTGAAAGTCTACATTATTGATATTATGGTGTGGGAAAATGTTATGGTTTGGGGGAAACCATCCCCCCGGGAACCCCTGTTAGGGTCCCAGACACAATTTCCCTCAAACTACACACACACACACACACACAAAAAAAAAAAAAAAAAAAAACACAAAAACAGAAAACCTGCGGGCTCATTCCTGAACTAAGGGTAAATACACATTAGCCCAGACTCTTGCTGAAGATTTAAAGAAGTTTATTAAAAAGATAGAAAGACAGAAGACAGTTACAGCCCCATGCCATTCAAGAGTGGCATGGGGGGGGGGGTTGAACAAATTCACTAAAGATGCAACACGTGGACCAGACTTTTAAACACATGAACTCCATCTTGTTCACGTAATTCTGACGTAGTAAATGTCCCTGTAAGGTACCTCCCCTTACTTTCCCGCCAAGGTGTACTTTCTTGCCTAGGTCTCTCCTCCCATCCTACCTAGATTATCCGATTATTACATAAACCTGTCTTTAGAATGAGGATGAGGAAGTCCTAGTTCCTCTCTCCTATAGACTTGCTAATTACCTTTAGCTAGGTTAATTTACATTGGAATAGTTGCCTGCTTTCTTTGGCAGAAACCAAGTCCTTTCACCAATTTTAGAAATATAATAATCAGAGCTTTCTCAAATCTTCCTAGGCCATTTCCAATACTGGACCATTCCCAATACTGGTACAATTTAGAAATAAAATGTAAAAATATCACCATTGCCCAGACCACACCCCAGACACCTACAACATTTTCAGGACCAAGACCTTGATGTAGGCATTTTTTTTCAAAGGTTTTTAGATGGTTCCAAGTTCTCTAGAAGAATCTGAGTCTCCCTCTGGGAAGAGAGAGCACTAAGAAAAATAACTATTGTTCTCAATCCCTTCCTGTCCCATGGGGAAAATGATCAGATGGCATTTGAAAATTACCCCTGGCCTCAGACAAGGACACAACAGACCTTCACTGTCAGTTTCCAGGATGTTCCTTTCTCAAGCAATTTTATCCTATTCCAACCTACCCTGTGAAAATTGGCAAATGCTAAATATCAACCTCTCCAAGCAAATAGAACTATAAGAAAACGAGGCTTAATCTACTCTGGTTAATAAGAAGGCAGCAAAAGCTAATCATGTGCTGGAGGACAAGAGAGGAAAACAAAAGACAGAAATGTGCCCAGAGAAGCAAAGGGGAAAACCAGGGAAGGTTATGCAACCTGAATAGATCTCTGGATTCTGATTCAATTTTAGTGGTTGCAAAAACAAGGCTCTTGGCTATTTGCATATAAATGTGCTGGGGGCGGGGAGCCTCAGTGCTCAGCTGTGCTTTCTAACTTTCTCCTTAAAAATCTGTTCCCAAAGCAGCTGTGGGAATCAGCTGCAAATTCCAAATCTAAAAATGAAAGTCACTTGGCTGACTGGGGAGGAGGGGAAGGAGGGAGGGCACCACACAGGTTCTCCCAGGTTAACCCATTGGGGCCTGCAGCCCATGTTTGTTGCCTGGAAACCTTTAAACATCTCAATACCCAGGCTGGTCCCTACAGAAATTAAATCAGAATCTCTGAAGGTCAGAGTTCGGGTAACCTGTGCCAGAGAGTTTCCCAGGTAATATGAATCTATAGCCTTGAGTATGGAAGTGTTTAGTGGCTCCCAGGCAAAGTATATGGGCTGCAAAACATTTTTGTAAAAGGCAAGTCAATATTTTAGGCTCTGTATGCCCTACTGTCGCACAACAGATTGCAGCTCCTCAACCCGGCCACTATGCAGCCACAGGCAATACTAGTACATGTGGCTGTGTGCAGTAAACTTACTTACAAAAATAGTAGGTGGTCATCCCTGCTCTACATCCTGGAGTGTGGTCCTAGGACCACCAGGAACAACTTTCCAAGGATGCTTGTTAGAAATGTGGAATCTCAAGCTAAAGCACAGAATCCTACTGAATCACAGTGTTTTCTTTAACAAGCTCCCAAGATGACGGTAGCACACTGAAGTAAGAAAAGCAGGCATCAGATAAATGATGTTGAAAGGTGAGCAGCTCTGGGAGTCCAGAGAGTTGGGCTGATATTGGAAGCAGTAAATCCTATATCTATTAAACTGTCCTTAGCATTAAGGCGTTTTTTTTTGGGGGGGAGGGGGTATTAAATATTTTCTTAAAGGTTCCTAAACAAGAACTTTTGCCTACATAAGGATGTTGAACGGCTTAAAGTAATGCAAGAATGTGAATTGACAGCAAGGGCAGAGACCCTGACCTCCAGTCAAAGAGGAATCTGTCCCTTAAGCTGTGCTGGCCTCCTTACCCCTCAGTTAGCAGGAGCGGAGAAGGGCTGCCTGGCACAGGCTCACACTTCAGAGTCCCAGACACTAAAACCCCAGGCTCTTCCAGGCATGCCATTCACAGCTGCACAACTGCAGAGCCCAGGCGGCAGGTATCGTGGGTCTAAAGAACTCAGGCTTGGGATAGGCTGTATTCCACCTGCCTGGTTTCATAACCCTGAGATGTTGCTGCCACTTTTACAGATAGCCCTGCCCCATGCAGGGAGATGGCCTATTTGCAGCTGCACCCCAGTGCCTGGCACAGCATCACAACTCAAAATTATTTGATGGGTAAATGGACACACAAAGAAAGATACACATTTGCAGAGGTATCTGCCTTCCAGTTGTGAGTGTCTGGACTCTACTAGTGGCCTTCCCATGTTAGCATACAGAGGGCTGGATTTTTATGTGTTCCAAAGGAGACATCTCCATAGTTCTTTCTGTACAGAACTCTGGACAGTGACAACAGAAGCTATTTTTAAACCATTGCCAGGAGCAGATGGCCTGAGGTCCTATGTCCTGGACCATAAGGGTTAATGGGAACTCTGAAGGTTCTTCTAGCATATTCTGTTTTCCCTAAAGCTGAGTTGTTGAGCAGGAAGGTAATGAACTGAGCAGCTTTCTCCGATCACTCGTCTGCCATTCAGCTGGGACCAGCCTGTTGTCAGAGGATGTTTGCCATGTCCTAGAAAAATGCTCTCCCTACAAAGCCCTGTCAGACACTGGAGTGCAGAGAGGAGTGCACACATGGCTCCATAGCCCTTACACCTGCCTCTGAAGTATCTCTGTGGGACACAGATTTGACACATCGTGTGGAGTGGACTTGGAGAGGAGGCATGAGGGGCATCCCACAGCAAACGAGCACCGGGGCGGTGGCCTGAACAGCAGCCGCCAGAGCAGCCAGAGCAGCCAGAGCTGCCTAGAGAACTATTTTCTCATATTTGCCATGCAGGTGCTTCAGCTGGGCATCATAGTAGAACACAGGAGTGGAGGCCAGGCTGGAATCCTGCATCCTAACAAGCCCCAGGTGCACCTGCTGTATGAACTATCTTTTTTAGTATCCTGAGTATAGAACAAAGAGTACTGAGCCTGGTCAGGATACCAGAGTGAATGGTCTTCCTCAGACTTCCCCACAATGTGTGCAACGTGGCAAATGTGTTTTCCGAAGATAACCTCCCACGCCCATGACTCCAGTGTTCCTCCCACTGAGATGGAGCCTTTGTTTCCTCTCTTAAGATGAGCTTAGCTTCTAAAGTGATGCTGTAACTTTGAATAGTAGGTCACAGAGGCAGAGAGTTCCTCTAGGGTTCTTTTCGGATACTCCAGATTTGGACCCAGCCACCATTCTGGAAGTGCAAATGTCTCTGGAAAGTCCGGGTAAAAACGCCCCTGGCCTATAGTCCCAGCTCAGCTACCCACTGACATCCAGCACCACTTTCCAGCCATCGAAGTAAGGTGTGCTTCTTAAAACACTCCTGAGATCCATCTCAGAAGTTGAGCTTTTCCCTCTGGTCAACTGACACCATCTGAAAGTATGTGGAATAGAATTGAGCTATCCCCACTGAGTTCTTTCCAAAGGTCAAACTAGTGAACAAAAAATAAATAAATAAAACAATTTTTATTCAAAGTGAGAGGATATTTTTATGCAACACTAGGTTAGAAATGTCATCTTAACTTCTTGCTGATCATCTCTTCACTAGATACCCTCTCTATAAAATCTGATCACTCACATTATTTAAATTACCATCTGCTTGGAACTCTTTTTTAAACTAAAGAGGTGTCTTTTTAATTGCCTACCAGGTAGACACATATAAACAGATATTTACTGTCTCTTCTATCTTCATTCCTACCCTACCCTCAAAATACCATTTCCATGTTTATGTGGTACCACCATCAATTTGTTTAATCGAGTCAACACTTCCTAATTTCATTTCCACCATTAACCTGGTGCTGCTGGAAGATCGACAGCTCTGGTTTCTGTCCACCCCTAGCATTCTCATGGCCTGCTTGCCCAAGTTTATGCCTTTAGTGTCACTATGCTGAAATGTTACAAGTATTTCTGGGTGTATATTTTGTTTCTTGGATATACTGTCACTGACCTCCAGGCTATTATTAAAGAGACCTTTCCTCCCAACCTCTGCTGTCAATTGCTTTCAGAAGAAAGACTAAGACTAGCATGGAATAGCCCTCATGGCTTGGTCTCAGCATATTTATCAAGTCTTGCATCTTGTAGTAACTGCCTGGTTCTGAGTTTATTTTTCCACAGTTTTAAATTTCATAGAGTGGCAGCCAGAATTGTGAGGTATAGCCAGGTGTGGTGATGCGTGTTTGTAATCCAAGCATTTGGGAGGCTGACACAGGAAAATTGTAGTTCAAGAATAGCCTCAGCTACCTAGTGAGGCCCTTTCCAACTCAGTGAGACTCTGTTTCAAAGTAAAGAATAAAAATAGGGCTGGGGGTGTAGCTCAATAGTAGAATACCCCTGGGTTTCATCCCCAGTACCACAAAAATAATGGTGAGGTAGAGAAAGGTTATGTAGTTCATTTGTCCCATAGTTTGGAGCATTAATGGTAGAAAACTTCCCCACAAGTGGACTAACTTCAGAGAGAATGAATACTCAAATTCTGACATGAGTATCTTGGGAGCTGGATGAGGTCTGAACAACTGTTTGGCTCTGAATCAGGAACTCACATTGGGCTCAGTCCTGTCCTCAGAACCCAAGCTGCAGCAACAATAATTGTTAGGTATCATTTCATCTTATGGGCCAGTTGTCAGCAACCTGATGCCATAAGTCTTGGGCCTATGCACTTTATGGAGTGGAGGACAGGCCCATTAGCATCCTAAGGTTTTGAGACTGGTAGCTACTTACCCATACGAGCCCTGGTTCTACCTGTACTTGGCCAGAAAAACCTAAGAAGTCGCCTAAACAACCCATAGCCTTGGGAGTGACTGCCACTGCCCAGAATCTCATCAACAACTGCATTTAACCCTTAGCAGCCAAAGAGAGTTCACCTGCATCCCATAGGTCTTAGGATGTGTCTACCCGTGCCACAACCCTCAGGACCTCAGGATCACCTGTGCTTGCCCTATAGGACCTAGGAAAAGTCCATGTCCTTGGGATCATGTGTACCAGTGCCAAAATCCTGGCATCATTTGTCCTATAGGGACTGAGGACAGTTCCCTCCATGTTCTGCAGCTCCTGGTCCATAACTAAAAGTACCACAAACCCTGGTACTACCAATATTCAATCCCATAGGACCTAGGGAAGGTATTTCCTGAAGCCTATGGTCTGGAATGAAATTTCTAGTGCCAAAAGTCTACATATAATCTTTGCTCATTCTGGGGATGGTCCTATGCCTGTTTTTTTACTCCAAGGATGCAAAAGCTAGGGCCACAAGCCCTGACATCACTTATACTCAACCCATGTGGTCTAAGGAAAGTTTGATATGTGTCTTGTACTTCTAGGACTATAGACACAACCAACATTATCTTGGTATCACTTACACTTGTCCCATGATTGTAAGGCAAATTCTCCATAAGCTATGACCTTAGGATCCATGTGTCAACGCCTCAATGTCAATTGCACTTGTCCTACATGACCTGAGGAAGGTTCCATTTGCATCACTGAACCCTAGAACCATGGTTGTAAGTACCACAGACCCCCAAATCACCTATCATTGTCATTTCTTGCAGCTCTAGGATCATGAATAGCAATGCCGTAGGCCTCAGTGCCACCTAATTTCAAATTAAACCACAGAGCTATAGTCAAAATGGCACAAAATTACAAGTAGATCAATGAAATGGAATAGAAGAAACAGAAACAAATCTTCACTCACACAGCCATTTTTTGACAAAGGTGTCAAAAATATGCTGAAGAAAAGACAACCTTTTCAACAAATGGCGTTGAGAAAATTTAATAGCAATATGTAGAAGAATAAAATTAGACTCACTTCTCTCAGCCTTTATAAAGTCAACTTAACATGGGTTAAAGACCCAGACTTAAGCCAGAAACTTTGCAACCACTAGAAGAGGGAATTGGTCCATCTCTCCATCATAAGCAGTGGTAGAGACTTCCTCTCATGACCCCTAAATCTCAGGAAATAAGACCAAAAATCAATAAATGGAATGCCATAAAATTAAAAAGATTCTCTACAGGAAGGAGTAACCAAGAGTCTAAAGAAAGACCCTACATATGGGGAAAAAAATCTTTTCCAGCTACTCCTCCGATAGTGGACTCATATCTAGAATATATAAAGAACCCCAAAACACTTAACACCAAAAAATAAAAATAAAAAGTGTGCTACTGAAATGAATAGACACTTCTTAAAATACAAAATATGACAAATATATGCTAATGATGTTAAATACTTTTTTTCAATCAGGGAGATTCAAATTAAAACTACACTTAGATTTCATCTAACACCAATCAGAATGAAGATCATCAAAATTACAAACAATTATAAATTCCTTTTTTTTGGTGGTGCTGGGGTTCCTGGAAGCCCTTCTACCTCAGGGCTACACTCCCAGACCTATTTTATTTTTTGGAAACAGGGTCTCCTAAGCCATTGAAGCTGGCTTCGAACCTGCGCTATCCTCCTGTCTCCGCCTCCCAAGCGCGGGGATTACAAGCGTGCGCCACCACGCCCAGCGAACAATTATAAATTCTGACAAGGATTATGTGGGAAAATAGGAACTCTTATACATTGTTGGTGGGATTGTATGTTAGTTATTAAAACCACTTTGGAGAGAAGTATGTAGGTTTCTCAAGACTAGAAATGGGACTGCCTTATGGCCCAGCTATACCACTTCTCCCTAGCTTTCCAAAAGAAATCAAGGTTAAAATGTTGTAGTGATACACGCATGTCCATGTCTATAGCAACACAATTCACTCTAGCCAAATTATGATATAGGTGTCCACTAACAAATGGATGATGAAAATATGGTATGTACAAGTGGAATTTTACTCAGCTCTAAAGAGTAAAATTATGTCATTTGTAGAAAAATGAATAACACTAGAGAATATTATGCTGAGATCAGCCAGTCTCAGAAAGTCCTTTGTTTTTATCTGTGGAAGCTAGAACAAAACTAGGAAGCAAAAGGGACTCCAGTTAAATGAGGAAAGAAAACAGTGGAATAATAGAAGAAGATTGGTAGAGGGAGTTGGTAAAGGGAAAAATGAGGATTAAGGGAGAGAACAGTTTGAATAAGGCTACATTCATGCAATATTTTACTGCCAATCTCATCAACATGTAAGGGGAAGGAGCAGGAATGAAGTCGGAGGGGATTCAGGTATACAGAAGGAAATGTACCAAAAGGTGTGTGCATGTATGTCTGTATCATTTTGTGTCTTTCTATGATATATAATTACATTGCACCAATAAAAGTATAAAAAAGAAAAAAATGTAATTTGGTGCAGCTGTTATGGTCAACAGTCCAGCAACGACTCAAGAGGTTAACCACAGAGCTACTGGATGACCTGGAAATTTCAGTCCGAGGTTATATACAAAGATAAATAAAAACATTTGTCTATACAAAACCTTTTACGCAGATGGTTATAGCAGCATTAGTCACAATTGCCAAAAAGAAAAACAACTCAAATGTCTATCAACTGTAAGGGTATACAATTGGGTACCCATATATTGAAACAGTGTTTGGTAATAAAAATAAACGAGGCAGTGATGCATACTACAATAAATATGAACCTGGAAAATATTGTATAAGTTGAAAGAACCAGACACAAAAGGCCACACATTGGATAATTTCATTCATAGAGTAGATAAGTCCACAGAGAATAAGTAAAGTAATGATTGCCCATGGCTGGGGAGGGGGTATTAGAGGGCAATGGAAATTAACTTCTAAGATATATATGCTTTCTCTTTAAAATGATGAAGAGTTTTCAAATTGAATAGTGACAATATTTGCACAATTTTATGAACCTAGTTAAAAATCAACGAATTGTACACTTAAATGGGCAAATAATACATTGCATCTCAATAAGACTGTTATGTGAAAAAGTAAGCCGAGACTATTTGTTTTCAATATTTCATAAAGATTTTTTCAACCAAAACAAGTTAAAAAGCCATATAGATAAATCAAAGGTATGGATAAACACTCTGGTTTAGATGTTAGGGGCTTTTTACTCTACAACCTAAAGCTATCATTTCCTAAGTCAAACTATTAATGCTAGCTGAAATTTTTCATAGAAACAATTGATCTAATCTTGTGTGTGCAAATTTCAGTCCTAGCAGAAGAAATTCTGTTTGTTCCAATTCTTATACCCAATTTCTTGATTTTGATTCAGCCTGAAACATCACCTGCTTTATTTAGGGGAGTCCTGCCTGCAGAATCGTCAAGACTGTGCCACCATGTGACACTCAGCACCGACATAGGCACTGAGACCTTCACTATCTGAGTTTCCTCTGCCATGCTCCCTGCCCAGGCAGGACACACACCGCAGCCAGCTACCTGCCTGGCCCATCTGATGCCCTGGGAAAAGCCACCTTTCAAGTTCTCTTTCTGACCCCACTAATCACCTGCTCAGCTTTCTTCCTTCACGGTAATTATACTGTATTCATAGCATGATATGACATTTCCAAAGGAAAATGCAATTACAGCATCCTGAAAGGCGGAAATAACCTACTGATGATATTTGAAGGGAAAAAAATCACTTTTGAGATTTGCTTTAGCTAAATCTCTGAACAGTTTTACTTAATGCTATTAGATGCTGGGGCTGGCTCATTTCTCTTCACCTAGATCTTAAACTTTTCCAGTTTTAAACATCAAGTTTCTAAAAACTCTAAGTGAGGAGAACACATACTGAGCAACTTAGAAACTTAAGAAGGAAAGCATTTCATAAGGTATAAAAGGTGAGAACCAACCTGTGAAAACGCTTATGAGCTCATCTCATTAATGGAAAAAAATAATACGTGCCACTTAAAATGTCACTTATATTTTTCACATTTTAAATAACAGTAATATTAATAGATATTGTGGTATTCATTTCCACTATCATCCGTTAGCTAAAACCTTCAGGATTTCAATGATATTCTTTTACTACGTCTCCCATTCACAGGTTCTTTTTGTTTGCCTCAGTGTCGGCACTGTGCTGACATGTTCTCAAGTTACACACACTGAGTTCAGATTGTGATTTCACTGCCTGTTCACTGTATGACCTTGGCTGTCGACTCTAGAGGGCCACCATTTTGTTTATACATATGTATGTATATATACACATATATTTGTATATATATATATAGGTACATTGTGATTATACATCATAGTAGGAGTCTCCACCACTTATAACAACAAAGTGCTGTATGAATCTGAAATATTATTAAAACTTTACATTGTGGTCCTATGAGACTCTCATCTGCTTTTCTTGGGACACACAAAATCTATCCCGTGTTTTAAAAACTGTTTTTATATATAAGAATATTGTAATAAAGGTTCTACATGAGATCCGTGGTTCCTGGGCCTGTGGGATTCTCCAGTGACCAGCTGCACCAGTGCCATCATATCCTAGAAGCCCTTTCAAGCACTGCATTGTCCCAGCAGGCCTCTTTGATTTGTTTTCCTCTAGTAAATGATCATGTTGGATGCAATTCAGTCCAAGGGCAGCTTTAATTAACAAGCCAGGTTTCTGGCATTGATAAGAATTGCTAGGTTAAGGTTGAGTGTGGAGGGCAGCTTTCATTAAATACGCTAAATGTGGTTGCAACGTGAAATGATACTGTCTATCGCTCCTGAGCCGCTGTCATTTTACCACAGGAGTGATGGTCTTCCAAATTCAAAAGCAGCAATAAAGGACAACTATGAGGAGAAACATGTACTTTTATACCAACTGTTAAAATAATATAGTATGACTACTTATTTATGTAGGTAGGTCCGAATACATGTCTTCAGATAGTCTGCTGAGGGCCTCGCCAATACCTCAGTGTCTCTGATGCTCATTCTGGGTCTCCTGGATGGAACCAAGGGGTTCAAAGCAACTAGAAATCAATAACTACAGTGCCTGGTGTATAACTCAGAGGCAGAAGTTCCCTGGTTCAGTTCAAACAAAGAAACTGAATAGCAGACATTTTGGGTGATACTTCCAAACCGAAAACCTAACATACAATCACAACAGCATTTTTTTAGTAGTGCTAGGAATTGAACCCAGGGTCATTCTCCCTCTTGTTTTGAAATAGGGTCTTGCGTCTAATCCTTTATAGCACTGTAGTAACTTCACAACAATTTGGTTTATACTTTTTAAAGAAAAAGGGAGGAGTTGGAAGTTTTTCAATGCAAACAAATGGGAAGTGTTTAAGGGGGTGGAGGAGATAGTTACCCTGATTTGGTTGTTTCACATTATATACATTATCACACTATTCCAGAAATGTGTACAATTATTGTATGTCAGTAAAAATCTACTCTCTTAGCAATGGTCAAGAATAAAACTATACAAATATTTTTGCCACCTACTCCTCTGATAGAGGACTAATAAAAATAAGTAGGGTCTTGCTAAGTTGCTGAGAGCCTTGCTAAGTTTCTGAGGCTATTTCTGAGCCTGTGACACTCAGCATCCTGAGTACTGGAATTAGAGGCATGCACCACCACATCTGGTCACAACAGCATTTAAATTTTTTGTTATTTGCACTTATTGTTTTTATCGTAATTTATAATTATTTTATTATGTTTTATTTAAAGCATCTTTTAAAATATTACATTGAGCATATATTCTTAGAAAGGTTAATTCATAGCGATGTCTAGCTTTTTCCTTCCCACTGTGGACATCTCCAGCCACAGTGGTGTTAGAGTGGACGGCTCTAGTCTGCTACATCATTATCACCCAGTGTCGAGAATTTACCTTCTTTTCGTTCTTGACTGTAGAGTCCATGGGGTTGGGGAGATATATAATAGTATGTATCTACTACTGTAATTTTTCTGGAAGAGGTACTGGGGATTGAGCCCAAAGAGATTCTACCACTGGATTATATCCCTCACCCTTTTTACTTGTTTGGAAACAGAGTATCACTAAGTTTCTGAGGCTGACCTCAAGCCTGTGATCCTCCTATCTCAGTCTCCCAAGTACTTAGATTACAGGCATGCACCAACACGCCCAGCCTGTAATATCTTACACAATTGCCCTAAAATTTCTCTGTATTCCTCCTATTTATCCCTCCCCCTGGCAACCATCTATCTTTTGATACTGTCTCTATAATTTTATTTTTTACAGAATGTTATATGGTTGACATTATACAATATCCAACCTTGACAGACTGGCTTCTTTCATTTAGTAATATACTTTTTATGGTGAATGCAATGGCCGGAGACAGGTCAACATTTGCCTTAGAAAAGACTAAGAGTCTTGGAAAGCCATGACCGAACTTTTGACCTTACTGAATGCAGCCTGTTCCTCCAAGGTAAACATTCCTGTTTTTCTTGCTGGCGCAGACTCCTGGACATCTCGTTGTTCACCATTGTCTTAAGGTCTTAAGGATCTTCTGCACATCTTCAGCACTTTACTTGTTAACCATTACCTCAAGGACTTTCTCCACTCAGTGTTTCAGTGTAAGCTTCCTACTTAGAAGGACAAGAAAATCTGAGAAGTAGCCAAGAGGGCCTCACATCTGAGCCTGCCCTTGTTAATCTGCTCTCTGTGTCTGGGTCATGCCTTTCCTCCCAAGATGCTGGTTTCTCTGGGTACATTTTCAATTCTTCCATGTGTTCTCAGGAGTTGACAGCTCATTTCTTACTAGTGCTGAGTAATATTCCGTTGTCTGGATTATCACAGTCCATTCATTTACCTACTAAAGAATATCTTGGTTGCTCTCAAGATTTGGCAATTCTTAATCAAGCTACAATCAACATTGAATATAGAGTTTTAATAAAAGCATACATTTTCAACTCATTTGGTGAATGTTGAGTCAGTCATGTATATTAAGAATATATTTAGCCAGGTGTGGTGGCGCATCCTTGTAATCCCAGCATTTGGAAAACTGAGACAGGAGGATTGCAGTTTGCCGACAGCCTCAGCTACTTAGTGAGACCCTTTGCAACTCAGTGAGACCCTGTTTCAAAATAAAGAATAAAAAATAGGGCTAGGAGTGTAGCTCGAAGGTAGAATGCTCCTGGGATCCATTCTCAATACTGCAAAAGAAAAAAAGAGAATATATTTAGCCAGGTGTGGTAGTACATGTCTATAATCCCAATACTTGAGAAGTTGAGACAAGAGGGTTGGAGGTTCTAAGCCAGCCTCAGCAGTTTAGTGAAATTCTCAATAACCTAGTGAGTCCCTGTTTCCAAATAAAAACAATAAAATAAAATAGGGCCAGAGTGTAACTTGGAAGCAGAATGCTCCTAGGTTCCCCTGTCCCCCACAAAAAAGAGAGTATATTTAGTGTATTAAAATGGCACACTTTTTCAAAGTGGGTCTATTATATTTCATTCTCATCCCCAATGAATGAGAGTTTACTATCATTTAACAACCTTGCCAGAATTTGGTGTTGTTAGTGATATGGATTTGGCCATTATATAATTATAAATGGGTATGTAGTAGTATCTCATTATTATTTTAGTTTGCACTTCATTAGTGCCATCTGATGAGAATAATTTTTACATCTTATTTGCTATCTGTGTATCTTCTTTGGTGAGAAAGAAAATTTTTATTTATATTAGTTTACAATATTTGTCTAGGCATGGTGGTACATACCTGTGATCCTAGTACAGGAAAGCCGAGATAGGAGGATTACAGGTTTAAAGCCACTCTCAGCAACTTAGCAAGGCTCTTAACAATTTAACAAGAGCCTATTTCCAAATAAAAAATAAAATAGGGCTTGGGACATTGCCCTGGGGGTTTAATCCCCAGCAAAACACACACACACACACACACACACACACACACACACACACACACACACTACAATATTTTATAAATGGTTAGATATATTAAAAATTTATATTTTAAAATCCCAGTGACTGAAAGCATAGAAACCAATGCCAGAGATATGTTTCAAGAGAAGGGACACCAGTTCATATACACAGGAACTAAGCTCCAACATTAGTAACAAAAATATTAGTACCAATAGGCACCCTTGAGACAGTTAAAAGATAATGATTTACAAGCTGGGCTTCGTGGAACATGTCTGTAATTCTAGTACTTGGGAGGCTGAGAAAGGAGGATCATAAGTTGAAGTCCAGCATTAGCACTTAGCCAGATTCTTGGAAATTTAATAAACCCTGCTTCAAAATATAAATAAATAAACAAGTAAATAAATAAAGTGCCTGCCTGGTGTAGAGCTCAGAGGCAGAAGTCCCTTGGTTCAATCCTCAGTAACACACACACACACACACACACACACACACACACACACACACGGCAAGTAGAACTGTGACAAGACACCCTTTATACTCTTTATTGCAGCAGAAATACTTTGGATTCTCTACCCTAGACATGCCATAGTTTATAACCAAAGAAACTCAATACAGCAACATAAGCAACAGAACATGACTGGCATCTCAGTGGCCCTGGTCCAGGTAGTTTCAGAGGTAAAAGTCACTGTACTGTTCTAGTCCTCAGCCAAAGGGTGGCTTTGTGAGAGCAGGTCTGTGGATATGGTGGACACAATTTCTATCATAAAAATCTTATTTTAGGGAGAAACTTTCCTGCTATCATCCCCCACCCTGGCCCAGTCACAGGCATCTGGCTTTCCTGTTCCTGTCTGTCTTTCATGGGCAGGAGTTTTCAACACAATTGTATTCAATATAAAACTTGCCAACTATGGGACAAGTAGATTCTAATCTTTCTTACTTTCATCTTTAAATAACTTGCTCAAGGCTCAAAGCCATCAGAAGCATTCAGTTGGCTGGAAGGTCCTAAGCCACATGTTCTGCTTTCACTACTAAGAAGAGAACACCAGGTATGGTGATGCACACCTATAATCCCAGTATTTGGGAGACTGATACAGGAGAATCACAGGCTTGAGACCAGGCTCTGTAGTTTTGCAATTTAGTGAGACTCTCAGCAACCCTATTTAAAAAAAAAAATTAGAGGAGCTGCTACAGCATCTTGTGCAAACCTTGAGAAAAAGCTCAAGGAATTAATATGTGTAATTGAAATTTTATGTATATGCGTTATAACTAAAATAGATGGGCAGTGACATGTGAGAGATATGGTCAGCAAAGATCTTTTTTTTTTTCCCAAGGATAAAGTTTGGGCCAAAGATTAAGTTCAAGCTGACCTTAGTTTGGGAACATATAAGATTAAGTTCAAGCTGGCCGTGTGATATGAGGCAAAGCATACTTTCTATGATTTATTAAATGTCTGGCACCCTGTCCTGAAGTCTGTTAAAGACTTTTTCTGTCCTTGAAGTTTTCTGCTTGCATGACTGTGCTTTTGTCTACCCTGCCAAGAAAGAAAGTATAAAGATCGTAACAAATCCTGAATAAAGTTGGAGAAGTTTGCATCTGGTCTCCTGTGTCAGAGTCTTCTCTCACTCAACCTCAACTCTTCTCTCACCAACACATGACCCCCGACTCCTGCTAGGGCTGGAGCCCAGCAAGCAGGACTGGGAGTGTATCTCAGAGGTAGAATGATGGAAATGACTCTAGGTACAATCACCCAGTACTAAAGCGGTGGGGCAGAGAGAGTAAGAGAGAGAGAGAAAGAGAACCACCATATTTATTCTTTCTCAGTAAAAAGAGATTGCTGCTTGTCAATGAGACATCCCACCAAAAGTAAATGGGATCATGGCAAACAAATGACATGTTCATGCATCTAATGTCCCTTCTTTCTCTTCCTTAAAAATGCCATTTTTATCTCCTTTGCAGGCTCTTTGTTCTGCAGTTCCTCATCCAGCTGCTCTTCCCATTCTCTCAAGCCTGGCTCCTCCTCTCTCAAGGTTTAGCTCCTCTGAGCACCTCCAATGCCCATTCTCCCCTAAGTCACTCTTGAACATCTCTTCCTTCCTTCCCTAACTCATTACTCGCTGACAATGACCTTGAACATGACCTTTCGCTCATGTAATGTCATCCTGAACATCCCACCAAGATGTGCTTCCTGTGAGGACACCTGGGCTGCCCTCTGCTCAGTTCTTTCCCCAGTGTAGGGCCGCCATGGCCAAGCTCAGTAAAGGGGAGGGTTGATGAAACATAAGGGCTCCTTCATGTTCTATTTTCCCGCTTATTGCAGAAGTCTCTGCTTCCATTTCTTGATGGATCATCTGGATTCTGGTTTAATGGGTTAGGGGGGCCATATGAAAAGCCCTGGGCAGCTCGGGAGGGTTGGAATAGGGTCCTAGAAGAGAGAAACTACAGGAGGTCCGTGAATGGGATAAAAAGTACCTGTAAATACTTCTTGTTTTCTAGAGTTCGACTCTCAGCTGACTAGGTGGTACTTGGAATTCATAACACAACTCAATAAATAGTTTTAAGCTTCTGCTTTTTTAGAAACAATCCTCTGCTGGATACTAGGGGAGTCAAAACAGAGTCAAAACAGAGACAAAACCTACTTCTTTATCCTTGGGGCTCATGGCCAAGGCTTTCCCTCCAATCAGCTCTGTGTGTTCCTCTTCCACTAGGAGAGCCGAAGTGTCTATTATCTGAGCTAAAATTAATGCAACATTACATAACATCACGACATGATCCATGCTCCCTTGCATACAACTGTAATAGTAATAGCAATAATAATAGCTCTTTTCTATCAGGCCCCTAAGTGCTGCACTAACTACTTTTCATGCGTCACTTCACTGAATTCCTGTAAAGACCACTTGGATTCTTATTGCTATTGCTAACATTTATAGGTGAGGAAACTAAACCTGGGCCAGCTCCACAAGTCACACAGCTAGCTCGTGTACCTGTGAGTCCTTTAGTAGCTTATGCTAAGTAACTGCTACATTTCATGCTACCTGCCCAGCTTTGCTTTTCATTAAAATTATGCTTATTCTTCAGGTCTTGGAAGCCTTCCTTTATGAAGTCAAAATCCATTCCTCTTTCCTCTACACTTTTTTTTTTTTTACAGTACTGGGGATGGAACCCAAAGACATTCTACTTCTGAGCTACACCAATCAGCCCTGTTTTTTATTCTTTATTTTGAAACAGGGTTTCACTGAGTTGCAGAGGACTTCACTAAGTAGCTGAGGCTGTCTGCGAACCATGATCTTCCAGTCTCAGCCTCCCAAGTGCTGGGATTACAAGCTACACCACCATGCTGGCTCCTTTATACTTCTATCCAACTTAGTGAGTTATTTATTCTAATAATCTTAATGCTTTCTTTAATATAATTTATTTTAAGTCATATTGAGAAGCTGTAAATTCATGGGTTGGAGTCTAGTTATCACCAATTAATGGGCTGGCCATTACTTATAAGCTACTCTATGACTTGATTTCTTTCTTATATAGTCATAATAAAATCCAACTTGAAAAGTTTCTATAAAGATTCAAGCGAATGCTCAAACACACTCACTGCTTTTTGGCCCCTTCTCTGCCCTCCTCAATTGCAAGCTCTGCAAGGGCGTGCCCCATGTTATAGTCAAATTTTGTTCACGTCTGTTCCTCCAACACTGATCACAGACACTGCCACCTGCTAGCCTCATTATGCATGGGCTAGCTGAAAGCCATGACGAAGGCTTGGGTGTAGACAGGGTGGAAGAACTTTCAACTCACCAAATATAGGACAGGTAGATTCTTATCTTTCTGACCTTTATCTTTAAATAACTTTCATAAGGCTCAAAGCCCTATCGGAAGCATTCTGTTGGCTGGGAGGTCCTAAGCCATATGCTTGGTTCTGACTGCTAAGAACTTTGTAGAGTGAGATAGAAGAATCACAGATTCAACGCTATCCCCAGAAAATTAGCAGTTTAGTGAAACAATGTTTCAAAATTTAAAAATGAATAAAATAAGAAAATCTGGGAGTGTAGCTTGGTGGTAGAATTCCCCTAGGTTCACCAATACCAAAAAAGGACAGGATTTTTTAAAAGCTCACCTTTACACAGCTGCTATTGGATTCTGAGCTATACCTGCCTTCCTCACTTGACCAAATCAACCAAAGCATCCAACAGACAAGGCTCACAGACTCCGAGATGAAAACATCGGGATGCAAGCTGAAGAGCCGGGTTTGCAGGTTCCAAAACCAATGTTCTCAAACCACTGTGAACTGACACCGGAGATAGAAATGCTGCGCTGCTCTCATTCTGACAACTTGTTTCTCTCACGCCCCCACAGAGCTGACTCACTTTGCAAGGGGAAGAGTGGAGACAGCTCTGGCAGCGTCACAGCAGCAGCAGCTATCGCTGCGATAGCCTAGGCCAGGCGGTCTCACCTCAGTCCTCTGGCTCTTACCAGACTGGCTTGCCAGAAATGGCCTTTGTGAAGCTGTCACCTAAGTACATTGTTAGCAGAGGGAGTCAATGGGCAGTGGCAGGCAGTCAGACAGGACAGCACAGAAGAAGATTAAAATAATTACAGCTCTAATTGATCAGCTCTGCTCAAGAGGAGATTAAAAGGGGAAAAGGCATATTGAAGAAGGCACTCAACATCCACCCTGGGCCGAACTCCATCTGCCACAGTGGCCAGCTCTGCTCCCCTCCGTCCTGGCCCTCAGTCTAGCAGCCCCCCTACCCCCTGTGCAGAGACCAAAGCAGCACAGCCTGAATGAAAGTCGTTCTTTGTGGAAAGCATCAGGCTGTGCTCCCTTGAAGAACAGCTTTTACAAACAGCAGGGAGGAAGCAGCTCCGAGCAGCAGACGCCAGCCTCCTGTTGGCACACCCCAGCATGGAGTTGCCAGCATCAAGTAGAAATGGGGAAGGAGATGCCAAGAGCAAGGCCAGCCCAGGGCAGGGGCCTGGAGTGGCAAAGACAAGCCTATGCTTGGTCATCCCACAACCTCACCCGCAGCAGCCTGGCCTGGGCTCCAGCTTAGTGAGCTCCCTGACTCGGCTTCTGGCTTCCTGTCATTTGGGAGCAGAGCCAAGGAGCACAGGTTTGCCTTTCCCTGGCATGCTTATGTAGGAATTGTGGAAGAAGGGCAGATGCAGGGACTGGGACCAGGGAGGAACTAGGAAGGCAGAGTAGGAGGGAGTAGTAGGAGCCTCTACACTGGCCAACCCATCTGTTTACACAGAGCCTGAGCAAGGTCAAGAGTGGGTGATGGGGTTAGGGGAGACAGGTAACCTGGAGGAGGGGGAGCTGGGTTGAGCACTCATCTCTTATGTTTAGGCTCACCTCTAACTTGGGACAGGACATACAGAGGAACAAAGTAACGAGAGACTAGGAACCTCCATGTTCACTTTCACGCTGCATTAGGAGGCTGCAGCAAATATCTATGCAGTCTTCAGAAAGTGGGATCCTGGGATTAAGAGCTCAGAGAAAATGGTCAGACATCTGAGTATCCAACCAGCCAGCCAGCCAGCAGATAGACTGCAGAAGACAAGAAAACCCAAGTCACTCTTCCCCACTCATCATCAAGTTTAAGCCAGTGCTTCTCACTGGTATAACCCTACCATTGGTATTCTTCTAAGATGCATAATATGATTCAGAAGTCCAGGGGAGAGACCGAGAGTCTGCATTTCAAACAAACTACCATGCTGGTTCATGTATGACAGTTTGAGTAGCAAAGGGTCACCCATTTCAGCAAAAGAAATAACTAAATGATCCAGCACTCTTAATAATGACAAAGTGGAGTTGGACACAGGCAGAATCCTCCTTGAGTGAAATATTTGGGGTTAAAACGTATGACTGTAAATAAGCAAAGGAAGGGAAGTAGGAAAGGCAGAAGCAAGAGGGACTCAAATGGTCCTAGAGAAGATTAGCTTCCTGGACTAATTTTCAGAGAGACCCTTGATTGGTCAGATCTTATGGTTAGATATAGAATAAACCCAGAAGAGCTCGTGTTCAGAGTTAATGTAATTGTAATCTCACCCGTATGTAAATCCACTGTGATGGGTTTCCTGGTAACCTAAGCAGGTGGAGTGTGGGTGGACAAATGGGCCTCTTGTTGCTGGCTTTAGAGACTGTGCTTTCATCTTTGAATCTCCTTACTGGCTCTCTTGCCTCTAGCCTTTGTGGTATGAGAGCAGAGCCTCGCTCTCTCCAGTTTCTGCCACCATGTCCTGAGTTCTGCAGCCCCAGTCTCACATGGATTGAACCCACAAATCTCCAAAAACTGTGAGAAAATAAATCTTCCTTTTTCTAAGCTGTGTGTTCATTTGCTTTGGAATATAGCAGTGAGCATGTGGACTGAGACATAAGAACAGGTTACCAGACCTTGCTTGACTGGGATATTTATTTAATATTATTATTATTTTGCAGTACTGGGGATGGAACCCAGGGGCATTCTACCTCCAAGTGACACCCCAGCCCTATTTTTTATTCTTTATTTGAAACAGGGTCTCACTGAGTTGCAAAGGGCCTCACTAAGTTGTAGCTGAGGCTGTCCACGAACCTTGTTCCTCCTGTCTCAGCCTCCCAAATGATGGGATGACAAGCATGCACCACCATGCCAGCATTGACATGATATTTATAGGAAGCACTTTTATGAGATTTATGATTTGAGGACAGAGGTGTTCCTTTAGTCCTGTCATGGTGGACTGCCATACTCCATTCATTTATTACTCTTTAACATGCATGACAACTTCCAAAGAGGTGGAAATTTTCTGAGACAACGTTGTCAGATAGATTCTACAAGAAGAAGCAAGGCAACCCAGAGATGAGTAGCAGAAATGTAGACATGGAAATAGAAAATAGCAAATCTGTTTTGGAAAATCAGTGAAGGTTGAACCATGGAGAATCATTAAGATTATTCAAAGAATTGGATATAGGACTCAAATGACAATGAATCAGTACTTCAACTATTATTTAGGTGATAACCATCAACTTCAAATTTCAAGACACTTTTTTTTTTGTTTTTTGTTTTTTATTTTTTTGGTGGTACTGGGGGTGGAACCCAGAGGCTTCCTACTTCTGGGATATACTCCCAAACCTATTTTATATTTTATTTTGGAAACAAGGTCTCACTAAGTTGCTGAGAACCCCACTAAGTAGCTGAGGCTGGCTTCACACCTGTGTGATCCTCCTGCCTCAGCCTCCCAAGTGTGGGGATTACAAGCATGCACCACCACGCCCTGCTAGACTTTCTTTTATTTATTTATTTATTTATTTATTTATTTATTTATTTATTGGTAGTACTGGTATGGAACCTAGGGGCTTTCTACCTCCAGGATACACTCCCAGACCTATTTTATATTTTATTTGGAAACAGGGTCTCACTAAGTTACTGTGAGCCTCAATGAATAGCTGAGGCTGGCTTTGAATCTGTACCATCCGCCTGTCTCAGCCTCCCAAGTACTGGTATTACAAGTGTGCGCCACCACACCCAGCTCAAGACACTTGTTTTGATATGATCATTCAAATACGGACAGTGGGACAAGTGGAACACTTTCATTAAGTAACATTTGCAACAAGCTCTTTTAAAACATCCCATCTCACTCAAACCCTAAAGTGCATAGGGATGAAACTCAGAAATATCAACCCAAGGGGAAATTTTGGCTCAGGATGGAACTAGGCATAGATTGAAGCTTAGTAGCTCAGTTCACCAGATTGTGCATAGCTTAAACTTCATTGGTTTATTTTAAATGCTTTAAGCACCCAAGAGCAAAATAGACATTATAAAATATCAAATTGCCATGTTTTAATGCCTTAATCTGATTAATGCTATTTAGTAACAGGGCAAAGCCATTCAACATGGTCTTTGAAAGTGAAATGACAAATGCTTCCCTTTCAGATGAGTCCAAACAAGAAATTCCTTAGAATAAATATAATAGGTGATGCTCAAGGTGTCTACGCATAAAAGCCTACATTTTTAGATAAATTAATACATACATAAATTTATTGGTTTATAAGTTCATATTTAAATATGTCAACTCTCACTAAACCAAGCTATAGACTTAATATAATCCAATCAGTATCCCAATAGTGTTTGTGTGCATGTCAAAATTCATACTATCTTTAAAATTATATGCAAATACAAAGGCCAAAAAGACCAAATAATCTGGAACAGAAATAAAGTTGGATGATTATTCTTCCAGATATCAAAAACTATTTTAAGCCTGCAGCAAGTAAACAAACAAGAACAGACAAATTGGCAGAACAGGGTTAAGAAACAGACAAATGTATAAATGAACACTTGGTTTATAAGAAAATTTGTAATACAAAGCAATGAAAAAAATGGAATTTTCATTAAGTTGGTCAATTCAATATCCACATGGAAGAAAGTGATATTTTATAGACAATAAAATATTCAATCTGTATGGAAACAGTAAAAATATAATCAATTAATTCCACATGGATTATAAATCTAAATGAGAAAAATAATAATACTTCTCAAATAAAGGAGCATTTTCATGACCTTGGAGTAAACAAGATTTTTTTAAAACACTGTACAAATAAGCACTAGCCACAAAACAGAAATTGTTAAGTCCACCACATTAAAATTAAGAACTTTTTCTCCTGAAGAAGATATTTTCAACATGTCCAACTGATAAGGAGATCATAGTTAAACTATAAAAGTGCCTATAATCCACTAAGAAAAAGAAAGCCCAATAGAAAATTGCAGACAAGATATTTGAGTAGGCACTTAATTACACAGGATATCTATACAATCAGTAAACACATAAAATATCTCAGCAAGAGACTGAAAATTAAAACCATTGCATATACTCTTAGAATAATTACAGTTTAAAAGATTCATGACACCAAGGGTTGGGAAGGATATCGAGCAGCCAGAATGGTTGAGGGCCACTCTAGAAGACTGATTACAAATATTAACTGTGGAAAGCTAAGACAGGAGGATTGCAGGTTCAAGGCTAGCCTCAGTCACCTTAGGAAGGCCCTCAGCAACTTAGTGATACCCTATCTCAAAATAAAAAAAATAAAATAGGGTTGGGGGAAGCTCTGAGGTTGAATTCTGAGGTGGGTCATTTCTTAGTACCAAAAAAGTATATACTAAAACTGAACTTATATTTACACTATCACTCAGCAATTCTGATGCATACTGTATGCACACCCAAAGTCATGTACACACACACCCCCACACACACACATACACACACACAAAAATCAGCATTATTTGTAACAACCCAAATCTGGTAAAAACCCAAATGTCCATAAGCAACTAAATGAAGAACTATATAATGATATGTTAATAAAATGCAATAGCCTAAATAGTTTATATATTTTATGAATATAATATTGAAAAGTCAATCACAAAGAGTACAATATGCCACATGATCACACATTAAATTAAGAAACAGGTAAAACTAATCAAGATGTTATAATTCTGGATAAGCAGAAATAAAAGAGAAGATATTGATAGGAAGGGATCTGAGGGGCCTTCAGAAACACTGACCTAGATGTTAGATATACATATGGGGTCACTTGTAATAATTGATCGAGCCAAATATTTACCATTAGTGCATTTTTCCATAGAGATACTATACTTTAATAAAACATTATATATTATAAATTAACTTTTCTTGAGTGAGTTCTAGAGATCAAACAAAGGACTTCATGCACACGAGACAAGTGCTCTACCACTGAGCTATATCCCTAGCCCCCTTTTTAAATTTACTGGGACAGGATCTCACTAAGTTGCCCATGTTACCCTTGAACTTGTGATCCTCTTGCCTCAGCCTCCTACGTAGATGGAATTATAGGCACGTACTGCCACATCTGACTAAAATTAACTTTTAAAGTGTCATATTGCCTGATAGACTAGGCATTAGGGGAAATTAATGAGCTAGAAGATCTGGCCTCTGAATTTTTTTTCTAATGAAGAGAGGACAAGATGTGCAAAGTAGTTGAGGTAGTAAATTTAAAATTACCCTTTCCAAAAGGAGAAAGGATTTTCAAGATTTTGTAAGGATTATTATTTGTGGAAATATAACTATATTATTCACCAGATAAGGCACATTGGAATCAAGGGTGGGGTTCATATCTTCCTTCCAAAAAAATGACTGGGAAAAGTAGGTAACTCCTCAGGTATTATTTCTTGGAAAGGTTCAATTAAGTATACTACTACTCTGGATAAAATTCTAATGATCAGCCGAGCATGGTAGCACACGCTCGTAATCCCTGCACTTGGGAGGCGAGACAGGAGGATCGCACAGGTTCGAAGCCAACCACACTGGCGTAAGAGACCCTATTTCCAAATAAAAATATAAAAAATAGGTCTGGGAGTGTAGCCCAGAGGTAGAAGGGCGTCCAGGAACCCCAGTACCACAAAAATAATTAAAAAAATAAAAAATTCTAATGATCAAGATAAGAAATCTAAGTTTCCCACAAATCCCTTAACTAATCTCAAGTTCTCTTGTCTTAGAAGTTATCATTTTTTAAAGCACATACTGTGTATTTGGACCTGAAGTTGCTGAGAAGCATCCTATGCTTAATCCAAATCTGAAATTAAAAAACAATCCAGCAGAATTTGTCTTGCCATTACCAGCAAGTTCTCTATGCTTATAGTATGAATAGTTAGAGGTCGCAAATAGAAGCATCTTGATACAAGTTTTACGAATAATGATTCTTTAGATATTTGAAGCACCATTCCTCTAAACCACTTAAAACATTTCCCACTTGGTACTTGTAGGAGTGTTTCTAGCACTTAGCTCTTCAGGTTTTCAAGGCACCAAAGATATAGACTTAGTGTGAAAATTATTGGCATTGTTGAATACACATAATACATACTCCTGGAGCACTTCTCAAACATTGTCCAGTGGGCAATGAAAATGTGCTTTCAAACACTCAACAAGATGAGAGTTCAACAGCAGACTTGAGTCTATTGTATCCATGAAAAGCCAGCCACAACAATGCTCTACTCAAGAACAATGTCGTGCTCTGTGTCCATCACCACTGCCTATTTTAGTGGCCTTGTTGTTTCTCCCTTGGACTTCTGCAATAACCTCCGTCATCACCTGAGATGCATGCTATCCAGCAGAACTTTTCATAATGCTGGACTTGCTCTATATCTATACTGTGCAATATGAAAGCCATGGACCAGATATGGACAGCGAGTACTTTCAGGTGACATATTGCAACTGAAAAATTGAATTTTAAAAATTAAAATTAAAGCTGGGCATGGTGGTGCACGCTAGTAATCCTCGTGCTTGGTAGGCGGAGACAGGAGGATCGCGTTGGTTCGAAGCCAGCCTCTCTGGCTTAAGAGACCCTGTTTCAAAAAAAAAAAAAAATAGGTCTGGGAGTGTAGCCCGGAGAAGGGCTTCCAGGAACCCCAGTACCACAAAAAAAATTAAAATTAAAATAGCCACATGTACTCATACTTATGGAATTTAAAAACATAGCAGTCAATCCTTTACAGCTCTTTTAGTAGAGTTCCTCAGCAAGAAGGCTTGCAGAGATGAATAGGGATGAGAAAAGAGATGAAATGCATAAAAACAGGGAATGAGGCTCATAGAAAACTGGAGAGGGTCACAAAACCATGGGCCTGGAACTCACAGATCTTCCTTCCTTCCATTCTTCTTCTCTCCCTGTCTTTTCTTCTCCCCTTTCTCCTCCTTCTCCTTCTCCTCCTCCTCCCCTCCTCCTCCAGTTGATCCAGGAATGGTGGTGCACATTTGTACATCTTAGTACTTTTCTTTTTGTGGTACTGGGGATGGAACCCAGGGGCATTCTACCTCCAAGCAACACCCCAGCTCTACTTTTTATTCTTTATTTTGAAATAGAGTCTCACTAAGTTACAAAGGGCCTCACTAAGTAGTAGCTGTGATCCTCCTGTCTCAGCCTTCCAAATGCTGGGATTACAAGTGTGTGCCACCATGCCTGGCTTAACTTGTACTGAGACAAGAGGATCAAATTGTAGACTCCAGGCCAATCTCAGCAACTTAGCAAGGCCCTCAACAAGTTAATGAGACTATGTTTCAAAATAAAAAATAAAATAAGGCTGGGGGTATGGCTCAGAGATAGAATGTTCCTGGGTTTAATCTGCTATGCCAATACTACTACAACTAATAATAGTAAGTTTGAAATATAAATTTTTATAATGTTAAGTCTTTATTGTTAGAAATTTATTAAGAACAAAAAGGTCTTAGCCAAATCAACTCCTTCATTGAGGTTGTGGGCCTCATTGTATAGTTTTGACCCTAGTGAGTTTCTTAAGAGCAGATGTCATTTCCTTTAAATCTCTATTCCAAAAACATTCCTCATAGCCAGGCATGGCGGTGCATCCTTGTAATCCTAATACTTGGGAGGCTGAGACAGGAGGGTCACATGTTCACAGCCTCAGCAACTTAGGCCCTCCACAACTTAGACCCTGTTTCAAACTAAAAATTAAAATTGACCCATTTTATATCATATTCTTCTGGAAGGGTTTCCCATTTCCCCCAACTCCTAAATAAAACGCAACTTTCTTTCGCTTATGATGTTTACCACCTGCCTGCTCACAGGGTCAAGAATCAGCATATATACCTCTTGAAATTAGCCTTAGCCTCTGGAAAGCGTCCTTTCACAGCCCTGGTATGAGGACTGAGCTAGGCTCATAGCAACTACTCATAAGTGTTTGTCACAGTAAGTGCCTCTGTCAGAAGCCCTACTGCTATAATCCAAAAGACCACACCATACAACTTAGAGAAAGAGAAATTTATGTGCCCACAGATTTTTACATGTCTTGGGATTTAGTCCATATAAGACCAGTGCCAGAAGCTCACAAAATGGTGGCAGGAAGAGAAGAGAAAGGGAGCAGGGCAAGGGCTTTGCTCCTCATACCATGGAGGCCAGAAGTGAAAGGGAGAGCAAGCAAGAGAGAAAGCATGTAAGAGGATTCAAAGGAACAAACACAATCCCTAAGGCCACACCCCCAGGGACACACCTTCTTCGGCCACCTATCACCAGCCTAGGTTGATACCCAGTAAATCCATTAATAATGATTTGTCTGCTGATGGGATTACAACCCTCAGGACTCAATAACATCAACATGGAACACCAAGTTACAAGCTCTTCAGGGGACCTTCTACATCTAACTACAGAACATAGATGACTTATTTTTCTCTATTGTAGCACTTCTCAGAGCTCCACACACATCATGAGATATTAGCATATTAATGTGTTATAGATGAAAGCCGTTCACATGGGGAAAGACAACAAGGTGAACTCACAGTATATTGTCTCTGCTGAGTTCTTGGTCACGTGGCAAAACACTGCCTGTATGTCATAGCTCAAAGCAGTCAGAAGCCTATAAGAAAAAACTTATATTCCAATCAACAACAAAAAGATAGCAATACAAGCTCATTGATGAATAGCAACCTGAGGGCGGAGAAAAGAAATAAAGAATAATACCAGAGAGAGTTTTATTCTTCCCGAGTTGAAATATTTTTAATCAAAAGCTTATTTACAACGAAAATGTAAGCTGTCCTTGTGGAGAGAGAGAGAGAGAGAGAGAGAGAGAGAGAGAGAGAGAGAGAGAGAGAGAGAGAGAATCATATGAGAATAAGAAATAAGAATAATCACCCATAGTCCCATTATCTCCCAAATAACAATAATACATAACACATACACGGGCTTTTTTATGTCTTTCTGTACATTTTTGTTTATTTGTTGACAGCATTTGATATTGTATATTAAATCATCTTTACAGTAGGGTATTTTTTCTTATTATTAGACCTGTAAATGCAATTTTATTTTTATAATATTCCCTCAAGTAGATATACTGCTAACAACTTCTCTTTGGTTGTTTAAATTATTTATTTACAGTTTCATTCCTATAACTAAACCTTGAAGACTATCTTTATGCATTCAATTTTTTCTATATTTAGAATTATCTACTAGGAAGAGATCTTAAAAACAGAATTACTGGGGTAAAAAAACTTGAATGTTTGAATATTTTCCTGGCTCTGATAGATGGTACTAATTTCACTAATTTTAGGTAGAGACCGGCGTCAGATCAGGGAGAGAAGTGGACTAAGAGGAAAGGAAAGTGAGGGTGGACCAGCACAGACAGTCTTGCTCTTGTTTCTTCATGATCTTCCTGGTTTTCTGACAATATTGTATGCTGCAGTGGATTATAGACATGACCACAAGCTCTTTCCATCCCTGATTTTATGGCCTTATACAATGTGACTTTCAAGACCCTTCTTTAAAGCTGTGGAGACTTTGTCCATGTGACCTGGTTTGGCCAGTGGCCAAGAGCATATGTGCCATAAACAAAAGCCTGAACTATGTTTGCTTTTAAAAGCTTTCCTTTCTACTGCCTTTAGAATGGAGCCATCATGTGAAGAAGCCTGGGGCAGGACACAGAGCAAAGATAAGGCATCCCTCCTGAGTCACCAGACACATGAGGCCATCCAGTGCCTGTCTAGTTACAAACACAGAAAAGAGCCAGAAAATACCAGAGACGTTACCCAACAAACGCAAAGAACCATGAGCTAAATACAGTTACGACTTTGACTCATTAAGTTTAGGTGTAGTTTGTCCGGTAGCACAAACTAATTATACAGACTTTAAACACAATCAAGTAACAGTGAACCCACCTGTACTGTCAAGGTAGTGGGAGATAAATTCTCCACTTAGGTATCTTTAAGATATCAAACTCATAACCAGTAGCACCTACAACATTATTAAATAACAATATGCCCTTGTTACGTCACATATACCAACACCTTCATTTTATAGTAGAGTTTAAGAAAATCTGCTGCTTTTCTTGTTAAACTGAAGTCTACCACTGAACACATGACCTTTCATTTTGTAAAGTTTAGTTGGAAATGTAACAAAGGCATTCATTCTTATTTTATATTACCTCAGAGTTTAACTACCTATGGGAAGAAAGGGACAAAGTGGTATATGGAATCATATCTTAAATTTATTCAAGAAAACTCTGATCCATACCTTCAAATACTGATAATGCACCATTTCCCCATTCTCCGCCTCCTACCAACCACCAGGTCCTGTGAGCCGAAAGAACTAATTACACTAAAAAGGAGAAGGGAGAAGTGTGGCTGGTGCATGTGACACATCCAGACCACATGCCACATAGTAGAACTCAACTTGCTGAATTTATTCACTTTTGAAAATATAATTACAGAGAATATTGCACTATTTCCCAATGAAATCCCAGAAAGTGGAAGCTGGGTGGGAAAAACTTTTAAGTGGGTCTGGTCAGAGTGATGCCTGTCATCACAAGCTACAGAGGGGAGAGGCACCTGGCTGGCAGTGGAGGTCCAGCGGTTTGGCCCCCAAAGAAAAAAAAATGTCCTTTTCTCTAGAATCTGACCACATTTCTGGAGACTAACTAGAGACCAGGTACCAGCTGTCATTCAAAGCTTTATGACCTGGAACAAATCACCAGGCTCAACTTACTTATTTCCCCAATTTCCATTAGGGTCTGAAATCTTTTAAAATTGCAAAGAAAATTTTCTTTTTTTCTTTCTTTTTTTTTTTTTTTTTTTTTTTGGTGGTACTGGGGTTCCTGGAAGCCCTTCTACCTCTGGGATACACTCCCAGACCTATTTTATACTTTACTTTTGGAAACAGGGTCTCTTAAGCCAGCATGGCTGGCTTCGAACCTGCGCGATCCTCCTGTCTCCGCCTCCCAAGCGCGGGGATTACAAGTGTGCGCCACCACTCCTGGCTAAAGATAATTTTCAAATGCTGAGTTTGGGGTTGAATTTACACTGATCCAGGCAACTGCCAACTGAACAGCTTTTATCATTAAGAGTACAATTCCATCAGACTCTACAAGGATATGTAAATTCTTCGCTGCAAAATTTTGTTATTTGGGAGATGCTAATGTAAAATTGGTCCATTTTAGCTGTTGTAAATTGAGGTTCTGCTTTAATGGGTTTTTATTCTGCAACAATAGAAACACAAAACATTGGGGTGTCACTTCTGATAAGTTAAGGCATGTGAACTCTAGAATCCATTTTAATCAAGGCTCAAAACTGTCAACAGTTTCTATACAATTACAGAAGTCACCAAAGCCTTCTTAAATCTGTTCCTATCCTTCTCAAACCTTCATTCCAACTTCTCTTCCTCAAATTCTTAAAATTCTAACTAGAAAAATCTTCTTTCTCTCATTCAGTACCAATTGTTTGATTTGTCTAATTTTGCTCTAATAGATTACCATGAACTTTGTGACTTTAAATAACATAAATTTATTATATTACTGATAATAAATTTAGGTGTCCAACATGGGTCTCACTAGAAAAAATCAAGACTTTGAAAGATGTGTACCTTTCTGGAAGTCTAAGAGAGAATCCATTTCCTTGCCTGTTCTGTCTTCTAACCCAGGCAACTGCCAGCTGAAGAGATTCTAAAATTAAAAGTACAGTCTAACTAGACTATGCTTCTAATTCTGTGCTTCAGAAGGGTGGGGACAGATTCTAAACCTACCCACGTTCCTACTCTTGTCTTCCTTCCTCAATTTCCAAAGCCAACAACATAGTATCTCTCTGGTACTTCCCCCATTGTCACAGTTATTTCCAACCACAATCAGGAAAGACTGATTTTTTTAAGGAATTGTGTGATTAGATTGAGTCCACACAGAAAATCTAGGAATATCTTCCCTCTGTCAAGATACTTAACTTTAATAATCTCTGCAGACTCCCTGTGCCATATGCATTAGTCAGCTTTCCATTACTACAACAAATAACATGAGGTGGTCAGCCTATAAAAATAAAAGGCCTATTTTGGCTCATGGTTTTAGAGGTTTCAATTTATGATCAGTTGAATTCATTATTTTTAGGCCTATGGCAAGACAGAATATGGTGAGAATACATACTGGATCAAATTGCACTTCTCTTCACAAGTCAGGGAACAAAGACAAAAGAGAAAGGAACCAGGACCCCACAGTCCCCTTCAAGGGCATGCCTCTCGTTATCTAATGACTTCCCACAAGGCACCTTTCCAAGGATCTACCATGTTCCACTAGCACCACCCTTTGGAGTACCAAGTAAAGCAACACTCACAAGCTTCCAAGGATTCTGACAGGAACACTTTTGGGGGCCATAATTCTCTCTATCATACCTCTTTTGATTATACCTACCCCCCTTTGTATACATCTCCATCCTCCTAAAAGCCCTGACTCTTCATCTATAAAACTTTATACCACATTTTAAAGCCCAAGCACTATCTCTGTAAAACTTTCCCTGCTCGATTTAGGTGGATGTATTCTTCCATCTGAATTCCATTAGTACCCATCTTTTCTAACCCTTGGTAATACCCATTGTTAGATACCATTATATTCTCTATTCTTTAATTCCCCAATTAATGTTTAGGGACCCTCTGCCAATACTAAAGAAAGAACATGAAGATGAATTTATCAAGATCCAAAACTCTGAATTATACATTTTTAGAGCCTTGCACTATTTAGAAATCATTATTGCTTAATGATTTGTAGGGCAAACGAAAACAAAAAGACAAAAATAGTTTGTGTTAAGTTGAGAAATATCCTCTTGAAGTCAAAGGACATCACAGAAGAGAGTGACATACTATTGTAAGCTTAAATAGCAATGAAGTATTGATGTGAGTTTCTGCAGATCCCAGAAACTCTTTCCCAATCTGTGGAAAGGGTTTAGTACAGCGTCATCTTCTCTGAAGGCTCATGTACTTCATGATCTTTCTGAAGAATGGCATCTTCAAGTGTTTTCCCTGCATCTTAAACTTCTTGGTAACAGAGTTCCCATCAACATTTTTTCCTGGCACAGGGCATGAACCCAGGGCATTGTAACTCCTGGCTACACCCCAGCCATAAATCCAGAGCAATGTACTGTTTAGGGCACTACTGACACTGCTTCAATGAGAGAGACTTCAACAACAAAACTAAGAGAACCTAACAGGCCCATGATTCCTGCCTGTATTTCATGTTATATGTATGTGTGCACGTGCAAAACAATCCTGGAACATTGCAAATGCTCAACACATGTCATATAATATTGTTATTGTGTCTATCCTGAGGGAAAATGGACACAACTGTAAGCATCCCAATTAAAACGCTTAAAACTTTTATTGGTGTATTGTAATTATACATCATAGTGCAATTCAAAGTGATACATTTATATATGCCCACATCACCTGGTGCTTTTCCCTCTGGATCCCACCCCCATTTCTCCCTTCCTCTTCCCCATGCATGTCAGTGTGATTGGTAGCGATAACTTTACATGTGAACAAAACATTATTTAAACTGTTCCTTTCCTCAATCCTTCCTTTTTCTCTCCACTTCTCCTTCTCGCAGTACCCTTACACTATTCTACTGGTCTCTCTCCTTCTTTATCTCAAGTCTCTTTTTTTCTATTTTCTCTGTGGCTTTCACATATGAGAGAAAACACAAGACCCTTGACTTTCTGAGACTGACTGATTTCCCTAAACATGATAAAGATCCTTCTTTCTCTTTTGATATACATAGATAAAGAATTTTGTTTTATTTATTTATTATTTCATATATAAAGAAATTTTAGTCCTGTTTCATCTCAAAAAACAAAAGCGGTCCAGGCATGGTGGGGCACACTTGTATTCCCAGTACTTACAAGGTTGATACAGTAGGATCTCAAGTTTGAGACAAGCCTCAGCAGCTTAGCCCTATACAACTAGGTGAGACCCTGTTTCCAGATTTTAAAAAAAAATGAAATATGGCTAGGAGCAGTAGCTCAGAGGTAGAATGCTGCCTGGCTGAATCTCTAGTACCACAAAAACTAAACAAAACAAAACTAAAGAGTAGCTTGAATGTTACTATAGGCCTGGGCCTAAGATTTTCAGCTCTGATTAATAAAGGATAAATGGAGAGAAGAGTGAGAAATATTTTTAGCTTGGTCATCCTTCCATAGATTTGACTACAGACTGTGACTAAGTCTCCTTTTTTTTCTTAGCTCCAAACACTAAGTGACCAATGCTTTGTTTAGAGATAGACAGTTCAGATAAATAAACTGAAAGCATTATTAGTACATGTATGTTCTTTGTGTCTCTGTCCATGTACATACTTTTAGCCCAAATCTTTCTGTTAGTGCATTAAATGGTCACTGTGTTCAAAAGAGCCCCCAAAATGTCCTAGCACAGAGTAGGCCAAAGGGCCACACATACCCATATTTAAGACTGATGCGTAAAAAATACTTTTGACCCTCCCTGAGAAACTATAGATCACTAAAAAATTATTAATGAGGAATGTGTTCTATGACCATTCTCCTTGGTGTGCTGGCAAATGAAGTTTTCTAGGGGCAAAGGAAGAAGATTCCTGATTTGTAGCATCTACCAATTCCTGTGGTGTAAATACTTCTGACCATGATCAATTCCAAGCTTCTAATGGCTCACAAAATATCCCCAAATTTAACAATCAGCCTTTGTAAGCTAGAACAAATTGGCTCACATTCCTGAATATATTCTGATTTGCCAATAGAAAGAGAGAAATGAAAATGTTTTGTTAGCTGCACATTTCCCCCCTGTTTGTTAAAGATGGAAAGTCTCTTTTCCATCCCAGTAATATAGTTGGCCTGTTGCACTTTCCAGGAAACACACTTACTTGCAGCTAGGACCAACGTGTAAAGCTACCCAGGCCTTCTTTTGCCAATCCCTTTTAATTTATTAAGTGTTATCCATATGGCCACGTCACGATTTCGCTGGTAGTTATAGTGCCAAATAGACTCTGAACTGACTATGGTGGCAAAAACCTGTAATCCCAGTCCTTGAGAGGCTGAAACAGGAGGTCAGGACTTGAAGCCAGCCTCAGCAACTTAGTAAGATCTTGGCAGAGAGAGACCAGTGAAAAAGTGGAAGGGAATCATAAGAGAGAGGTGGAGATGGGTAAACAAAGAATTGATGAAGAAAAGAGTTTAAATAATTATCCCCGCCGATATTACTAATATGTGTGGGGAGGTGTGAGCAGGGGATAAGAATTGAAGCAAAACACACTAAGACCTTTGAACACATATATTTGTATCACTTCAAATCTCACGCTGATGTATAATTACACACACCAATAAAAGTATTACAAAATAAGAGGGCTGGATCTCCTGATGAAGTTTTCACCAGGTGGCTATGAGAAGTGTTTCCTATCTGTTCAAAGCTATGACCAACCTGTTCTTGACCAGTTCACAGGGGCGTTTGGAAGGCAGGGTAGTGACCTCATTTGCTCATAGCTATTGATTAGCTTTAGATCATCCTTTCATCTCCCCTGTGCCCTCTGCAAAGTCAGGGCGGGCAATGTGGTCTTTCAGTCTTGGAGGCTGAGAACTATGATCTTCACTAATTTCATACCTAAAATGCCACCTGTGCCCCAATTTAATTTTATATGTGCTGATGGACACAGAACATTAGAGCTGAAAAGGAGTATTAAAAGAATCGTTAAGCAAGTGGATTCACCTGACATATTTCCCAAAGTGATAGTTACACATGCCATGCTGAAACCAAGTAAAGTGTCCGTGGGTGTTTCTACCTAAAAGCCAGAATTTATTTTTGAGAAGTCTTAAATCTTAAATGTCAATATCAGTTCCTCTCCTGTTATATTTTCAAGGAGATAAAACAGACAACTAACCAACATCAACAAACAAAATAAAGTTACAGATCCCCTTCCCAAAGAATGCAGGCACAAAAACCTGTAAGAGAAAAGAAACACAATACTATTGATATTTATTTGAAAAATCTTCACAGAGTACAGACTTAGGGAAAGTATCTTGGAATTTAACAAGTCCAACCAGGTATGGTGGCACAAGCCTGTAATTGCAGTACTTGGGAGGCCCAGACAGGAGAATCTTGGGTTCAAGGCCAGCCTCAGCAACCTAGCAAGATGCAGGGCAACTGAGTGAGACCTATTTTACAAGAAAAATTAAAATAGCTAGGGGTGTAATTCAAAGATAAAATGGCCTTGGGCTCAACACACAGTACCAAAAAAAATTAGTAAGCCCTGAAAGAGATATCAGAAATTTTAACTTGTTTGCAAAAAAACTCTATCTTTGAGGATGGGTTTTGAGCTCCTATTGATAACACCTCCTGCGGTTCACACAGTGGGTGATGTGCTACTGGCCAGCTTTTCTGCTTTCTGATTAATCCCCTAAGAAAGAAAACATCTCTCCTTTGGAAAGATTTTGTCATCTCTTCCCTTTTGAATTTTTTATCACAGCAAACAAAACAAAGCTCTTCTGGTCCATCATGTTGAAAAGTTACCTGAACGAAGAAAGAGGGGAAAAGATACAGTCCATGGACTCTCACTTATAGTTCCTTGTAAAATATCCAGTCCTTCTGGTGTGCCTGTATCAGTCACTGTTACCAGCTTGGAGCTTTGCTCCCTCCAGAGGACTGACAGCCTTCTTAGATTCCTCAGAATGCACCCCAGAATCCCAGCCAGAGTTCACAGGTTCTCTCCCTGCCTCTTGCTGGAAAAGCCCTTCTGAGCTTGTCTGTGCCTAACACCTGTCACAGCTGACACCCCAGTTTATGAGGCCCTCCATCGTTTCCTTGTCTGAAAATCACCACATTCCACAAGGTTCTTTGCCTTCTAGCTATATTTTTGTATTCTTACATTTTTATATTCTTAAGAATCTTTCAAAAACTTGGGCTCATCAGAAATGCTCACAAATGCTGCTGCAGTGAGAAAACACTGAGGGTCAGAGAAGTCAAAAAGTTTGCTTGAAGACGGGAAGTGAATGAAGAACGGAGCCTCCATTCAAATTTATATTCTCCTATTCAAAAACCTCTGGACATTTTCCCATATAAAGCACTAGATTTATTTTTAGAATTCTCAAAACTCAATGAATTAATTTTGGTTTAGGCAATTTAAGTCACAATGTGAGTATTTGTCCTTACTGAACACCTGCTATATCCTGGCAACATGTGAAATTCCTACAGATGTTGTCTCCAAGTCTCTAAAGAAGCACAAATATCACCTGCTGCAGGCATGATTGACTTGGCTCTCCTTACACATGATGCTTCCCAGGTTACAGAAAGAATGCTATTCCCAGGCGAGGTGGTGCAAGTTTGTAATCCCAGTACTTGGTAGGGTGAGATAGGAGGATCATAGGTTCAAGGCCAGCCTCTGCAATTTAGTGAGGCCCTCAGCAACCTAGTGAGACACTGCTTCAAAATTTAAAAAATTAGAATCTTTCTGGGAGTGTAGCTTAGAGGTAGAATGCCCTTGGGTTCAATCCCTTATACCACAATGGATAAATAAACAAATAAATAAATAAGTAAACTGTATTTTTAGGGTACACACAAGAGTAGAAGCAAACATAAGAGATAAAAAGTGATGTTTTAAAGAAGGACCAGTGACGGGCCGAACACAAACACATTGCTGTCTTCTCTGTCTTCCCATAAGGCCAAGATAAGTTGTTTTTCTATCCTCATGAGAACAGAATTGGAGAAAATGAACTTAAACATTTGGGTGAACAATGCCAAAGAAAACTTCCTATTTCAGAAACAGAAGGGCCTGCAATAGTCTCCACAAACATCTGAGTTTTCTCTGCTCATTTTCTCTGCACATCATGCAGACAAGATGCTCTCGAGTTAAGCAGGAGCAAGAGCTACGTTTTATGGCCTGTGAAAGCCATAAACCCAGTAACTGGTGGAGATTGTTCCAATGGATGGTCCCTGACTTAAAATGATTTTACTTAGTGATTTTTAAAGTTTATACAATCGTGCATAAGCAATATGAATTCTGTTGGAAACTTGAATTTGAAAATTTGATCTTTCCTTGAGCTAGTAATAATGTAGTACAGTATCCATAATGTTGAGCAGTGCCAGGAGTTACAGCTCCTTGTCAGCCAGGAGATTACAACAAGAGACAACTGGCACTACAAGACACAGTCTGGCTAAACTAGGATGTTCAACAGATTAGGTGTATTTAATGCATTTCCACTTGCGATGTGTTTACCAAGATAGAATCCCATCATAAATCAGTGCATTTGTAGTAAAGCTTGCCAAGCCTAGGCAAGAAAATTTGTTGACTGGATTTAGAAGAAACAAAAGCTTTTCTCTTCTCCTGTATCAATTATGCTCATTGTAATGCTCAGAAAATGAGTGATGAGAGCAGAGGAGAGCTCTAGCTTTCAGGTAAGGAAAACTGGTAACCATGAGTACCACCAGACATGCCCCAATCCCAACTCATTCTCCAGCTCCCCTTCACCTTTCAGTTCCCCCAAATCACCTGTAATGCGCAAATTCAATCTCAAGTAATTAATCATAAGAAATCTTAATTCATTTTTTATTTTGCGGTACTGGGGATGAAACTCGGGCATTCTAACTTCAAGCAACACTCCCAGCCCTATTTTTTTATTCTTTATTTTGAAACAGGGTCTCACTTAGTTGCAAAGGGCCTCACTAAGTAGATAAAGCTGTCCTTGAACAGTGATCCTCCTGTCTCAGCCTCCCAAATTCTGGGATCATAAGCATGTGCCACCACACCCAGCAGAAATCTTAATTCTAAGACTTGAAGAATGACAGAGCCCAACTTCATATATTTCATTTTTAGTGTACTTTTATCACTGCATTATGGTCTCACATCATAATGTAAATCATATTAACAATTACATAAATGAACACAGCACTTGATGGTTTTCTCTACCTGCCTCCCCATCCCCCTCCTTCCCAATACTGAGTACTAAGATCAATGTTGGTATATTCATATACATACACAGATTTGATGGTAGTCTTTTCATTAATCAACCTCAGTCTCTCCCTCTCCTTCCCTTAGTCCACCTCCTTGGCTCCACTGAAATTTCTTCTTTATCTGGAATCCTTCTGATAACCCAATTACTCTCCCTAGTTTGTGCATATTAGAGAAAACCTGTGATCCTTCGCTTTCTGTGACCAGCTAATCTCACTTAAAATAATGTTCTCCAGGTCCTTCCATTTTCTTGCAAATGACATAATTTTGCTCTTCTTTATTGCTAAGTCGAATTCCTCTGTGTGTATTTCCCATGATTTTATAATCTATTCATCTGTTGATGGATACCTAGGTTGCTTCCATAATTTGGCTACTGTTGAATTGTGCTACTATAAACATGAATATGCATCTATTACTGTAGTTCTCTGTTTTCAGCCTCTTTGGAAAGATACCCAGGAGTGGTATAGCCAGATAATATGGTGGGTTTGTTTAAAGTTTTATGAGAAATCTCCAGAGTAATCTCCATAGCAGATGAACTAGTTTGCAGTCCCATCAACAGTGTAGAAGTGTTGCTATTTTCCTACATCCTCATCAAAATTTATTGTTACTAAATTCTTGATGATTGCCATTCTGCTTGAGGTTAGACGGAATCTCAGTATAGTTTTGATGTGCATCTCCTTGATGGCTAATGATGTTGAATATTTGTCTGTCTTCTTTTGTGAAGTATTTATTCAACTCAGCTGTCCATTTCTTGACTGGGTTATTTTTAGTGTGAATTTTTAAAGTTCTTTGTATATTCTAGATATTAGTCCTCTATCAGAGGAATAACTGGCAAATATCTTCTCTCATTCTGTAGACTTTCTCTTTAGACTCTCGATGGTTTCCCTTGATGTCTAAGTTTCAAATTCAAAAAGCAAGTTAAACTCATTTACTGCCTCTAAATAGTGTCTATATAACAACCAAGTCACCTCTAAGTCTAAAATGATTATCTCTTATAAGCAGGGTCTTATTGATTATGCTCTACTCAGTACTAATCAATCATTCCAGCTAGGACTTCTGCTGCAGACTGGAGCTGATGAGGCAGACCTTATTATGCTTCATGGAATGTGTATAAATGCACAGACCATAAACTGGAAGGTGTACTAAGCACAGATGAAAGTCTCTGCCAGAGGTTGTTCATGGACTCCTCTGTGTCTTCGGAAGCCTATGTTGTTGGGCCATCAAAATTCTGGTCTGCAGACACAAGGATTCTTTGGATTCTTGGACTCAAAGGGAAGAACATTCTACTTCATCCTTGCTCAGATTTTACTAAAGCTCTCATACTCTGGAGAGCTGGTGTGTGAATTCTCTTCAACTGCATAAAAAGCCACCCAAAACTTACTGGCTGAACACAACCATCATTTATTTAGTCCATAATTCTGGAAGTTGGCAATTCAGGCTGGGCTCAATTGGCTGTTTCTCCTGCTTTTCTCAGCTGGGCTTGCCCATGCATATGAAGTCAACTGTGAGGCCATATGGGAGCTAGTTGACCGAGGATGAGCTCTGTGTAAAAGGCTCGTCTCTTCTCTGTGTCTCTAACCTTAGAGCAGGCTAGCATGGCCTTATTTTCAAGGCCACACAGTAAGGTCCCAGAGGCCACTAGAGAGACTAAGTGCTAAAGCACAAACACTTTTCAAATCATGGCTGACATCTTATTTGTTCTGATCATGTTGGTCCAAACAAGCCACACAGCCAAACACAGCATCAGCGTGGGAGGGAACTGAGCAAAGGCAGGGATACCTGGACGCTAAGACAAAATTGGGGTCAATCACCACATCCACCTACCATAATCGATGACCACAATTTTCTAGCATAGATTAATCTACCCATACTCATTATTTTAACTAACTTTAATAAGACATAGGCTTCAAGTTCCTACTTACCTTTCATTATTTACACTATTATATATATATATATATATATATATATATATATATATATATATTATTTGCACTATTTCTTGATTATTTACCATATACCAAACATCATTTGAAGCATTTTATATGTCTTGATGACCCGTATAATGATCCACAGTTGCCTCTATTTCATAAATGATAGAACTGATATTTGAACCCAGTTTCATCTGAAGCCAAATTTTAGTCTCTAACAACATACTTATTATACAACTTCCCCTTCCCATAAATCAATAATTGTGTTTTCTTTTGGTTGTGACTTGGCAGATCTTTTCAATTATGAGCCATGAGATAATTCATTAAAAAGTATGGTAATTACTATGCATATATTGCCCCTGGCAGGTATGTCTCCTGTCCAAGAGAAGTTTCTTCCTCAAGAGACAGGAAGGCTCAACAGTAAGACATAAAAAGGTCCTGCTCTGCCATTAGGCATCTGAAGTGGAGCAGGTAAGCAGGGGACCATGGAGGCAAGAGAGATGTGAGGATCCTCCTCTGGCATTTGGTGCATCTACCGGCCTGCCTGAGGGTGTGACAGGCTCCCTGAGAACAGAAAAGAGAGTCAGTCTTCCCTATTAGAGATGACATAAAATCCAGCCTCCTAATGATGCCCTGACTCACCAAAATCTTAAGAGAACTAACTAATGCTATAGGCTGAAAGTGTACACATTTCATCTTTTAAAAAATTAATCCCTACAGTCTTATGTTAATGTATTTGAGAGGTAGAACTTTTGGGAGGTTTGGGGTCATGATTAATCTACTCATAGATTAATGAGTTATCGTGGAATGGATTTGTTGTGACTGAGTTCTTTCTGGCTGACTTGCTCTGTCTCTCCATGTGGTGCCATCTGCCATGTTAAGATGCAACAAGAGGAACTCACTGAAGGCCGCGCAGACAAGACACCATGCCGTTGGACTTCATAGCCTCCAGAATTATGAGCCCAAGTAAACTCGTGTTTCTTTATAAGTCAACTAGTTTCATATATTTTGTTATAGCAACAGAAAGTAGACTAAAACACCATGATTGCCAAAGGTGGACACATGGCAATGAACTTGGGGCCTGAAGTCTGGCTCTGGGACCCAGAACCACTGGGGATCTTGGATGTGCCCTCAAGGCAAGAATCTTAGCTCCTCAACTTCCATGTTCCATTGGTAGAAAAGAATCTAAGTCCACCAAGCATCACCTCCCCGTAAGGTGAACCCTACAGGCTACCTTCACTGCTCTGCATGCTCCAGCCTTCTCCTAACAGTGTCCTGAAGAATTGCAAGCCAGATTTCTAACAAGAGCCTGAAAGTTGGACCAGATGCATCTGCAAGAAGTGAGCAGAGACTAGAAGCAGAACAAGTTTATTACCTTAATTCATTGCACTGACAAGGAGACTTTGATTGGCGTATTGCAGTGTGTAAGGCATTTGTACAGTTTGTTATATTCTTGTATTACAGCCCCGGAAGGAAGGTCAAGAAGAGACAACCACCTTTGTTTTGCAGATGAAGGCCCTGAGTTCAGTGGATAGTTTGCCTAAAACAGTCCAATGAGAGGCATCCTTTTTTGTTTGTTTGTTTGTTTCTGATACTGGGGATTGAGCCCAGGGGCATTCTGCCTCTGAGCTAAACTCCCAGCCCTTTTTACTTTTATTAGAGTATTTTTACTTTTATCAGAGTATTGTTGCTGAGAACCTTGCTAAATTTCTGAGGCTGGCCTCAAACCTGCAATCCTCCTGTCTCAGTCTCCCAACCACTAGATTACAAGCACGTGTGACTACTCCCAAGCTAATGAAGGGCATCTTGGATGAGAACCCGACTCCCCTTTGATATTCCCTTCCTATTTGAAATTTCATATATCCTCCTCTTAGGAAAATTCTGCCCATTCTCATAATTCAGCTAAAATCATCATCATCATCATCATCATCATCATCATCTGCTCTTTTTTGTCTTTCCAAATCAGTGAAAGATTACTCCCATGATTCAGGCCAAAAAAAGGACCTTTGATTATTTTCTCTCCTGAAACACATGTCCCAAACCACTTTGGATTCTTCAGCAAGCCCTGTGGTTCTACTTGGTGATTCAGCCACTTTTATCACCCCAGGCAAACTACGTTGGTCCCTGCATAAAGCCCTCAGCATGTATTACTTAACATGATAACATACTGCAGTTTGAGGCCAGGTTTTTTAATATGAAAATCAGAAATCTGAATCATTCAAAAACCTGAAACTTTTTGATGGCCAACATGATATCATAAGTAGATTTCATACCTGACCTTATGTGAGGGGTGAGTCACATGAGGATATTAAAATACTAAAAATATTTGTTAAATTTCCTTCAAGCTATGTTTAAAGTATATAGAAAACAAATTTTGCATTTGGACTTGGATATCTCCCTTGACACAGGATATATCATTGTGTATATACAAAGATTCCAAAATCAGAAACACTTCTGGTCTCAAGCGTTTTGGATAGGGGATCCTTAGCCTGTAGTCATCTTTGCTACACTGAATTCTCTTTAAGGACATGATCAACATTTGGAGATCTTTATAAAATAATGGTAGCATTTCATGTGTGAATTTTCATTCTCACATTCCCACCCACCATTTCATAGATGAGGGAAGGGACTCAAAAGGATTATCTGTCAGCCCAAAGGAGCAGATCTCCCAGGTGGCAGAGACAGACTTTGGGTTCTGAGTTCATTATCTTGTGACCAACATGTCCTCATTAACAAGTCACTGAAAATGTATCTTTACCCTTTTCAAACAAAAGTCCAAAAGGACTTGAAGGGTCTCAATCTAAGCAGATCCGTGCCTTTCATCTACTCAAGTGTATATTCTCAAAGTGTTTAACAGGGCAACCTATTACTTTAATTATGGAAACAAATCAAGATATTCTCCAAGTCAATCATGGGTGCACACCTGTAATCCCAGGTGGCTGGGAGGCTGCGATAGGAGGAGGGTGTGTTTGAAGCCAGCTTAAGCAATATACTGAAACCCTCAGCAACTTAGTAAAATCATTTTTTTAGATAAAAAGGGCTCAGAGGTAGAATGTCTCTTGGTTCAATCCAAACTACCAAAAAAGAAAAGATATTCTCCTAGGTTAAAAAAAAAAAAAAAAAAAAAAATATATATATATATATATATATATATATATATATATATATATATATATATATCACGCTTGTAATCCCCGCGCTTGGGAGGTGGAGACAAGAGGATCATGCATTTTTACCTCATAAAAATTAATATTCATAAGAGCCCCAAACTGTAAACAATCCAAATTTCCATCAACAAAGCAAAAAATAAATAAATAAATTGCTGTGTAACCACACAATGTAATCCTGAAAAGCAACAGTAATGAATATAAATGACTGCTACATGGCACAATGGATAAATTTCACAAAAGTGATTTTTAGTGAAAAAACAAAGATTCATTGTACTATGTTTAACATAATTCTATTTATATAAAGTTTAAGAACAAAAAACTAGAAATATATTGTGATAGATGTCAATATAGAGGAATATGTTGAGGTATTAGGAATATTTCATATCAAGATTCAGCAAGATATAGTCATGAGCCAAACTTGAATCACCACCTGATTTTATAAATAAAGTTTTATTTGAACACAGCTATACCCATTCATTAACATATAATCTGTGAAATTTTTTGCCACAGTGGCAGAGTTGGAGATTTCAACATACTGTGAAGCCTAAAGTATTGACTTTGTTCGTTGACAGAAAAATATTACTGACTTCTGCTCTATACCATGGTCTGGGAAGTCGTTATATGCATGTTTATGTATAAGAAATTCCATTGAGCTATATCATTCCAACTCTATACTAAGGGAGAAGGAAGGAAGTAAGGAAGGCAGAAAGGAAGGAAGGAAGGAAGGAAGGAAGGAAGGAAGGAAGGAAGGAAGGAAGGAAGGAAGGAAGGAAGGCAGGCAGGCAGGCAGGCAGGCTTTAGAAATGTAGAAATGTGTCCTTCAACAGGTCACCTTTAAAGGTCATGTCATGTACTAAGTTGGGAATAGAAATAGACAGCATGTGAGTGTGAGTTAAGGACATTGCCTTGAGCTGTAAAGAAAAGAAAAGAAAGAAGTAATCTTATTTTCCAAATGGGTTCCTTCTAATGTGTGTTTCAACCATTTGGGGACCACAAACACTCTTGTGGTCTAAACTAAGTTTGAGTCCTTGCTCCTACCTCCTCAACATGCATTGCTAAACAATTTACTGTCTGCAGCCCTCAATTATCTATCTGTAAAATTAATGTAATTATGATACCTCAGTGGATTATTATGAGAATTACATGCCACAAATATATATGAAATGCTTAAAAAATACCTGAAAATTTTTCAGTAACTGTTAATTAAACAATATAATGAGAGGATTTTCTTGCCAGAAAAATAAACACAGTCACATTCACAGACTTTGAACAGATTCATGAGAGTCAAGCTATCCCTTAAGCCCGCGGTAGGCCATACTTCTTGCTGTGAAGGTATCACACAGGAATGGCAGGCCCTGGGCGGGCTCCAAAGCCCTAAGAATGCCCCAGGCCAGCATACAGCATCCTCTTGCCTTGCAGAACAATCAACAGCCCTGAGGGTTCTTCTGCCAGCCAGGTGGCAGACTGACATCTAATTGCACAGGCTTCCATGCTAACTTGCCAGATGATGGAATCCAGGGAACAAGGCAGGGAGGGGCTGAGTGACGCCTGCTGTGTGGTGAATTCAGTCTTCCACCTGGAGCCATCTGCTTGTGTGGAAGCTGCCCCAAGTGTGGAGATGCAGGAGGCAGAGCCCACAGTGGCAATGCTGAGGTCAGGGCAGCAGGGCAGAGGCTCCTCAAGCTCACAGCCTTTGGGAGTGCTGTCACTACTTGCTGGAGCACAGATGGTCTCTCTGGAGGTACACTGTTTGTGATAACCAGGGGTAGTCATGCACCAGACAGCTGGGAAGACATCAGCCCAGTCTCCATCAGACAGGTGTAGTGATGTATTCCTGGGTGCAGGCTGCAGACTTACTCCACACTTGGCTTGAAGAAGGACTAAACAGATGCCTGCTGGTGCTTGCACTGCCAGGGGATGTGTGGCTTATGCTCCCTAGCACATGGGGAATCATGAGGGAGGTGGAGCCACACAGTACCCCCCATAGCTGGCCTCATGGGAATCTGGCTAAGGGCCCTGCACCAGATGTGGCAGAAGAGCTGGGAATCAGGGAGTTGCTGCCCAGCTGCAGGAGGGACTGGAGGGAGCTTTGTAATTTGCCTGTGAGGAACCAAATAGTTTCTTCTTACTGTTTATCCAATTGGAAGAAACACTAGATTCTTTGCTATTTCCTGAAGCCTTTATATTAAGGAGTAGTGATCAGACAAAACTTAACAACTTAAAAACATTTTTTCTAAATGCAGATAATCATTATTTTTCTAGCTGGCTTTCAGGGATTTTATAAGATTCACTGACTGCTTATGTATCTGCTTGTAAACTCCCCAAGTGCTTGGTAGAATTAATTTCCTGGGCCAAAGGGCTCCCAGCTCCTGGAGGCCTCTTGCAGTTCCTGGCCATCTGTTCTGTCCTATAGGCCCTGCTGTGCCACATGATATCGAGACTAGCCTCTTCCAGTCTAGCAATGAAGGAAAAGAGCTAGTCCAGTTTGTCAATTATACAACAATAAATCTAAATAAGATAAAAAAAGCTTTAAATCTAAAATGACATTCATGGGTTTGATCCCTAGCAGACACACACACACACACACACACACACACACACACACAGAGAGAGAGAGAGAGAGAGAGAGAGAGAGAGAGAGAGAGAGAGAGGGAAACAAGATAGACTTTTATATAATGTAACATCACAGGAGAAAAAAGTCCCATCACTTTGCCATCTCCTGCTGGTTAGAAGCAAGTCACGAGCTGTGACAAAACTTTGTAGACTACTTATTGGTTTATAAAAATTCAAGAGAGGATTAAAAGAAACACAAATACTAGGAGGCATGAATCATGGTACCACCTTAAAGTCTGTATATCTCAGATGACAAAGAAAAGGCCCAACTTTGGGAGCCATGAAGCTAAAAATGAGGAGACTGAGATTCCCATGGGGCTTGGTAAAGGTCTGATGTGTTCTGGGAATCTAGATGGCCACATACATGCATATTGCCAGAAAAACCCTAAGAAGGCCTAAAACCTTCCCAAATTTGATTAAAAGTATTGAGCTACAGGAAGTTCAGTGAGTGTCAAATGGGAAACACCCAAAGAGATCCACAGTGGATGCATTATCAAATTGTGGGAGGGAATCTTGGAAACGACAAGAGATACGTTACTCATCACAAAAAAAATAGCCTCAATAAGACAAGCAAGTAATTTCTTATCAGAAGTTCTAGAAGCCAAAAGCAGGGAGATGTTGTATTCAAAGTGCTCCAAGGCACTTGGTAAAACACTGAGTATCCGGAAACTCTACTTTCAAATATAAAGGCAGAATTAAGACATTCCTAGATAACCAAAATCTGAGAGAATCTGTCACCAGTAGACCTGCTCCACAAGAAGTACTAACAAGAATGCTTAAACTGTGATGAAAGAATACTAGGTGCAGCTAAAATTCATATGAATAAGAGAAGATCACCACCAACAGTTATCTGTAGAAGTCAACATAAGGGACATGCATCTGCATGCTTTGTATACAAAGCTTTTTTCTCCTATCTGATTTAAAGGCAACTACTTTAAATAATAATTATGTTATCTATAATAATAATAATTTTAGAAATGTATTCTGTAGAAAAATAATAGTAAAAACATATAGAGGAAGGAATAGAGGTACATAGAAACAAAGCTTTCATCATATCATAATACTTTAATAAAAATATAATAAATAATAAAAATATAATAATAAAGATATAATCTATAAATTTATTTTGTAAAAAAAACAAGAGAGTGAATGGAGGTATACAGAAAAAAATTATAAGTTTTGAAATTAATTATATATTAATATAATCTGTTATGAATATTAATTGTAATTCCAGAGTAAATACACACACACACACACACACACACACACACACACACACACACACACAGTAAAAGGAAATAACATGGGAATTTAGTGATACTCTAAGAAATATTTCAATATGAAAGAATGTATCAATGTAAGGAAGGAATAAAAATGACATAAAGTAAACAAATAACAAAAAGGCCAACATAAACACTATAAACACTATCTTCTCAATAATTACATAATCTGTAAGTGAAATCTCACTAAAAGGCAAAGTTTGGCAGAATGTTTTATTTTTAAAATTATCCATCTATAAGCTGTTGTAAGACACATACTTTAGATTCAAATACATAAGTAGATTGAAAGAAAAAGGGTGGAAAGGAATACCATTAAAACAGTAAGAGAAAAAGAACTAGAGTGACTATACTAATACAAGAAAAATAGACCTTGAAAAAAAAAACTATTACAAGAAGAAAAAAATTTTTCTTATGGTGAAGAATTCCATCAAGAATATGTATCAATTATAAACAGATATGCAACTAATAACAGAGCCCCAAAATACATGAAACAAAAACTGACAGATTGGAAATGAAAGATGAATGACTCAGTAGGACTGAAAGACTCCATTTATCTCTTTCAAAAATATTTAGAACATCTAGAAAGCAAGCGAGAAAATGGAGACTGAACAGCACTTTAAGCAGAACTAACAGAACACCCTATCCAACAACAGCAGAACACACAATTGTTTCAAATATGCACACAAAGTTAGAATAGAATATGTGTTAGACCAAAGAATATGTCTCCACAAATATATACAATATATAATGTATATCCTCAGTTATGATGGAATGCATTTAGAGCAGAATCAGTAACAGAAAAAAATTTGGAAAAGTTATAAGTATGTGGAAACTAAAAATCACACTACTTAATAACAAATAAATCAAGGAAGAAATCACAAGGGAATAATTTATACTTTAAGTGAGTTAAGGTGAAACTGAAATATCAAAACATATGGATGCTGCTAAAACACTGCTTATGGGAAACTACATATCTACAACTATGTATATTGAAAAACAAGTATTCTAAACTTTCACCATAAGAATGAGAAAAAGAAGAGTTAACCTCCTTAGGCCCCATGAAGGAAGGAAATAATAAAAATCGGAGCCAAGATAAATGAAACAGAACATATAAAAACAATACTTAAAATCAACAAAATAAATGTTGATTCTTTGATAAAATCAACAAAATTGACAAAATTTTAGTTAGACTAACAAATATAAAGATGGAAAGACTCATATTACTAAAATCAGGAATGCAAGGGGGGAGCAGGATGTGATCCAGAAGGAAACACACTAAGTTCTGAGTCAACATATGTTCCTATCAATCACTTTGAGTCTCATTAGGATGTATGATTAAAACACACCAATAAAAAAGAGAATGCAAGAGGCAGAGGGATTAATACTGTATAGAAGTTTAAAAAAAACTGATTATATGCCAATAAGTTAGAAACACTAAATAAAATAGATAAATTCTTGGAAAGATACAAACTACCCAAACTTATTCAAGAATGAATAGAAAATTTGAGGGCTGGGCTGTAGCCCAATGACAATGTGTTTTCTTTGTATAGGCAATGCTATAGGGTAGATTCAGTGAGGGGGAAAAGAATAAAACAAAACCCTTAGCGAGGCATGGTGGTCACTTGCCTGTAATCCCCAAATATCCAGTACCCATGGAAAATCAATCGCTCAGAGTCTCCAGCAGATCCATCTGCTGGTGGATTTGGTGTGGGTCCTGGGAATTGCAGGCTGGGTTTATGAGTTCCTTCCATCTTTCATTTCCAATCTGTCATATACTGGAGAAAAGACAGCCTTTTCAATAAATGGTGTTGGAAAACTTGTTATTTATTTGTAAAACAATGGAATGAAACCCAAACCTCCCATTCAGCACAAGTGTCAACTCAAGATGGATCCAAGACCAATTAGACCAAAAACTTTGCAATTAGTATAAAAGTCACAGAACCAACACTCTAACATATAAGTACTGGTGGAAACTTCCTAAATAAGGCCCCCAAAGTTCAGGAAATTAAAACAAGAATTAGTAAAATAAGATGGCACTAATTTAAAAAGCTTCTTGAAGAAAAGCAACTGAATGATTTGGGCTTAGCTGGTCTTAAGATCTTGATTGACTAATATAAAAATTGCACTGTGTGAGTTTTCTTTGATGTCAGGAGATATGGTGTTAATAGACAAAATTTTGCTTTTTAAGCTGTTATCTTCACATGTCCATACAGAGAAATTAAATGGATTGTTTTCTATTCAATTCTGCATTTTGTTTTACAGTCAAGATAATAGGTGATTACAGAGGTATTGGTAAGAGTTGATGAGCTGAGGATCTAAGTTTTAAGATAAGGAGCAAACACATCCATGCATCTTTTCTATTGGAATTTTCAGGAAGCATTGGATTCTTTTCAGTTAAAAAATCTGGGCTTCTCACATTGTCCTCTAACTTTGAGTGCTCATCTACTTTCTAATAAATTCAAATCATCTAGAGACATTGGTACTAAGCAAGAGAGTATATAAGTTACCAATCGCTGCATAACAATTCATCCCCAAATTTAGTATTTAGTGGCCTAGAATAACAATTGCTATTCTATGAGTGAACCATCTGAGCAATCTTTGGTCATTTAGGTGGTTCTTCTACTGGTTTTCCCTGAAGTCACTATGGCTGCAGTCATCAGGACACTCAAACAGAGAGAGAGAGAAGGGCTAAACTGACCTTCTTCACCTGGGTTAGTGTTGGCTAACAGCTGGGCATGTCTCCAGTAAACTAGCTTGTGATTCTTTATACAGCAGCAGCAAAGCAAGTTAAAAGGCCAGCCCGGGGTCAAGTTATAAGGAAATGGGCTATCATTTAATGGGAAAAGCTGTGAAGACTTTGTGTCCATTTTAACCTAACATAAGGGGTTGAGAATAAACAGGAAAGTGCACAAAAGAAACACTTACCGAGTACCAACTACGCACACCAGACACTCTCACTGATAATAGTTAGACATTGTTGAGGCCCTGCTTTCACATAGTATGATGCACTCGGAATTTTAATCATTTTATTTAAAAGCATGAGTTTCATTAACAAATATGATCCTTGCAAATGGATTCATTTATATCACTCAGAAGTTACAATCCCAAGACTCCGTACTTGAACTATTTCTTTACATAGAGGAAAACTAAAAGTGAAAGTGTCTGGTTAGTTGCTTTCAGGGTTAGTGCCAATGCCTCATCTTTTACTAGGGTGTTGTGTCTTCTTTCCTTAGATTTAAGGGTTCTGCACCATGGTTTATCAGTGTTCTCAGTCCAGATTATGTCTTTGGGATTCAGAGTTAATTTTTGCATTGTCTTAGTGTAAAGATTCTCTAAGAAATAACTATTTTATCCATGGTGCTCTTTGGTTTCTCCTCCTTCCAAGGTAACTCAGGTGTGGGAGGTGGCTCTGAGCCCCTGTTGACAAGGTATCCCTTGCAGCAGTTGTCAGGCTTTCTGATTAATGTGAATTTTTCTATCTACATATTATGCCATCAACTTCCTTATAAAATAAACGTGGCTTGCAGCTCTTCCATTGGCACTTTGATATTCTCTCCTACTCACTTATAAACATACACTTCACGTTCTATTCTGTGAGCACCCATAATAATTATGCACAGATATGTTAGTGTGCTACCCAAATAGCAATCATATTTTGGAAGTACATTCTCTGTCTTCATTAAAATTTTTATAAAGATATCATGTAAGAATAAAATTTAGTCAGATTCCAGCCTGAGGAAATTATTGAAATTAAAGGCTTAGAAAAGATCTAATATGTGATTATAAAATAAATACATATACCACTTAATTCATTATGAAAGTACTTCCTTAGGCTATTGAGGGTGATTCTATTGAGAGCCTATTACGGTAGTCTGGAAGTACAAATAAAAGGAGGAAAGAAAGAAAAAAGATGTGTTAGAAAATAAAAGTTATCTGATATTAAAAAGGACAACTTATAGTCATTTAATACTTTAGTTTCAAGTTATAAATTACATTTTAAAATAGATTAAATAATAAATGTTGAATTAATAACTTTTATACAATAGCAGTATCACTATAAGATAAGATAATTTTATAAGATAATTTTTTCTACTCCAGAAAATGTATTATATGTCTCTTTCCATCCTATTCTCTTTTTCCCCAGAGATCACTCCCTTCCAACTTCTATAGATATAAATTAGTATAACCTCTTCCATACCGTCCAACTTCTATATAGTCCAACTTCTTTTGCTTAGTATAATGGTAAAAATAAATTTTATGGTCATGAATAATTCTCGTATTGAATAGTATTCCACTGCATAGACATGATGCTAAATGCCTTATCTAGTATCTTGTTGTCCATTTGGATTATTTCCCATCTGAAGCCATTTCAGCTTTGCTGAGGTTTCCCCTCCATTATCTGGAATCCCTCTAGTATTTCTAATACTACCTAGTTTTGGCATATTAGGGCTAATATCCAGAATATACAAAAATCTAAAAAGACTCTACACTAGCAAACAACCCGATCAAGAAATGAGCAACTGAATTGAATAGACATTTCACAAAAGAAGAGATACAAATGGCCAGTAGATACATGAAAAAATGTTCAACATCATTAGCCATCAGGGAAATGCAAATCAAAACTATGCTGAGATTCCATCTAACCACAGTCAGAGTGGCAATCATAAAGAAATCAAATAATAACAAATGCTGGTGAGGATGCAGGGAAAGAGGAACTCTTTTACACTGTTGGTGGAAGTGCAAACTAGTTCAGCTGCTATGGTGATTAGTGTGGAAATTCCTTAGTAAAATGGGAATGGTTCTACCATATCATCTGGCTATACCACTCCTGGGTACCTTTTAAAAGGGGTTGAAATCAGAGAACTAAAGTAATATATGCATACCCATATTCATAGCAGCATAATTCGTAATAGCCAAAATATGGAACCAAATTAGGTCTCCATCAACAGATGAATGGATTATAAAATTATGGGAAATACACACAATGGAATGCTACTCAGCTATAAAGAAGAACAAAATCATGTCATTTGCAAGAAGATGGAAAGACCTGGAGAACATTATATTAAGTGAGATCAGCCAAGCACAGAAACAGAAGGGAGATATATTTTTTGTGTGTGTGTTTTGAATGATTGCCATTCTAGTTGGAGTTGGGTGAAATCTCAGGGTAAGTTTTGATTTGCATCTCTCTGATTGCTAATGATGTTGAGCATTTTTTCATGCATTTATTGGCTATTTTAGTTTCTTTCTTTATGAAGTGTCTCGTTAGTTCACATGCCCATTTTTTATTGGATTATTTATTTTCTTAGTACTGAGTTTCTTGAGTTCTCTGTATAGTCTAGATATTAGTCCTCTATCAGAGAAGTAGGTGGCAAAAACTTCTCCCATTTTGTTTGCTCTCATTCCAGGTTCTTGATAGTTTCCATTGCTGTACAGAAGCAGTTTCTTGTATCTTAGGGGTCTTGTTGAGAAAATTTTTACCTGTGCCTGTGTGTTGCAGTGATGAACCTATGCCCTCTTCAAGGAGCCTCGAGGTCTCTGGTCTAATTCCAAAGTCTTTGATCCATCGTGAATTGACTCTTATGCAGGGTGAGAAAGAGAGGTTTATTTTCATTTTTCTGCATATGGTTAACCAGTATTGCCAACACCATTTGTTAAACAAGCTATCCTTTTTTTTTTTTTTTTTTTTTTTTTGGTGGTACTGGGGGTGGAACCCAGAGGCCTTCTACCTCTGGGCTATATTCCCAGACCTATTTTATATTTTTATTTGGAAACAGGGTCTCACTAAGTTGATGAGAGCCTCACTAAGTAGCGGAGGCTGGCTTCAAACCTGTGCAATCCTCCTGTCTCAGCCTCCCAAGTGCAGGGATTACAAGCATGCACCACCATGCCCAGCAAACAAGCTATCCTTTTTCCACTGTATGTTTTTTTGACCCTTTGTCAAAAATAAATTGGGTATAAGTGTGAGGATATATTTTTGAGTCTTCTACTCCATTGATCTATGTATCTATTTTTGTGCCAGTACCATGCTGTTTTTATTACTATGGCTTTGTAGTATAGTTTAAAGTCAGGTATTGTGATTTCTCCTGCATGTTTTTTGTTTCTGAAAACTACTTTGGTTCTTCTGGGGTTTTTTGTTCCAAATGAATTTAAGAATAATTTTTTTCTGTATCTGTAAGGAATGACCTTGGTAATTTAATGGGTATTACATTGAATTTATAGAACAATTTTGGAATGACCATTTTATGACCATTTTGATAATATTAATATCACCAAATTCTGCCATATCCATGAACATGGAAGATCTTTCCATCTTCTAAGGTCTTCTTTGATTTTTTATTCAATGTTTCATAATTTTCTTTGTAGAGGTCTTTTACCTCTTTGCTTAAGTTTATTCCTAAGTATTTTATTTTTGTGTGGAAGTGTATCCTGAGTGGAAGTGTTTCATGGATTTCTTTCTCAGTGAATTTATGGTCGATATACAGAAAAGCTATTAATTTCTTAAGATTCATTTTGAATACAGACACATTGCTGAATTGGTTGATCAGTTCTATAAGCCTTTTGGTTGAGTTTGTTGGCTCTTCTAAGTATAATATCATGTCATTTGCAAATAGTAAAAGTTTGAGTTCTTCTTTTCCTATTTGTACTCCTTTGATTTCATTTTCTTGCCTTATTGCTCTGGCTAGAGTCTCAAGTACTATATTGAAAAGAAGTGGTGATAATGAACATCCTTGTTTTGTTCCTATTTTTAGGGGAAATTCTCACAGTTTTTCCTCATTTAATATGTTGTTGGCTGTGGGTCTATGGTAGATTGCCTTTATGTTGTTGACACACGTTCCTTCTATTCCGATTCTCTGCAGTGCTTTGAGCATAAGTTGGGTTTTGTCAAATTCTTTTTTATTCTTTTTCAGCATCTATTGAAGTGATCATGTGTTTGTCTTTGGTTCTGTTTATATGATAAATTACATGGATTGATTTTTGTATGTTAAACCAGTCTTGTATCCCTGGGACAAACCCTACTTGGTTATGGTGTATGATTTTCTTGAATTTTTTTAAATTTTTATTGGTGCATAATATTCATACATTGTATTGGGGTAAAAATCTTTTGTGTACATACATGTACACATCACTGATTTAAACCCTACCCAATTCCCACCCTATTCCCTCCCCATCCCTCCTTCCCTTGCTTGGCTTAGTGGTTGACTTCGGTATGTTTAAGTACATTGTGTGTTTTAGATATTTTCCTTCTCCCCCCCTCCTTTCTCCTCCTTTAGGTTGTCTTGTTTGCTCCTCTATAGGATTTCCTTTTTTCATCTACACTTCCTCCTATGACCCATTTCTCCATAACTCTCACATATTAGGGAAACCATCTGATTTCTTATTTTTTATAACTGACTAATCTCACTTAGCATAATGTCCTCCAGTTCCATCCATTTCCCTGAAAATGATGTAATTGAGTATTTTTAATGGCTGAGTTAAAAAAACTCAATTACATCTTGATGTGGTTTTGAATGTGTGTTCCTAATATTTTGTTTAGCAGTTTTGCATACAGGTTCATCAATGATCTAAGCCTGTAGTTTTCCTTCCTTGAGCTGTCTTTATTTGGTTTTGGTATTAATGTGATGTTGGCTTCATAAGATGTATTTGGGAGAGTCTTGGTTTTTTTCTATTTCACAAAATAGATTGAAGAGTATTGGGATTAGCTCTTCTATAAAGGTTTTATAAAACTCACTTGGGAAAACATCTGTTGCTGAGCACCGGTCTGGATCTCTGGAGGGTGTGGTGAACTCATCTGCCACTGATGGAATTTATAGCTGGTGTTTATGCAGGAGGAACTGATGACTTACAATTTCAATAATCTGCAGTTGTTTATTACGAGTCCTTGGTTGTTATTCTGTTTGTTCTGGAGATAAATGCAATGAGGCAAGAAAGCACTGCTGCAGTGCTCATGGCTGCAACACAGGAAGGTTTCTTTTCTGGTGTTGTTGAGTGCCACCCTGGATTTCTGAAGTGTGTGTTGAGTTCAGCCACTATTGCTGGAAGTAGCCAGTGTTTGAGCAGAAGGAACTGATGACCTACAATTCCAATGATCTGCAGCCGCTTACTTCAGATCTTTGGTTGTTTTCCTGTTTGTGTCTAGAGTCAGGTGCACTGAGTTAAGATGGTGTTGCTGTGGAGCCTGCGGCTGTGAAGCAGATGAGTTTCTTTTCTGCTCTCTGACTGGTCTTCTAGCATTTTTTCCCTGTCACCTTTGTTCTTTTTAAAGTTGTGTTCTCTGGCTTTTTGTAAAAACATTGTTTTTAAGGCAATGAAGATAAAGTGTCAGCAGGACTGGTATGTGATGATCCCTCAGTCTCCATGTTCTCAGAAGTCCATATTTTATTTTTTATTTTGAAACAGGGTCTCACTAAGTTGCAGAGGACCTCACTAAGTTTCTGAGGCTGGCTGTGAGCCTCCTACTAACTTACCCTCCCAAATACTAGGATTACAAGCATTTCTTTTGGATAAATATTTACAAGTAAAATTGTTGGACCATAAAGTAAATAAATACATGTTGTTTAATCTTATAAGAATCTTTCAAACAGAAATTGTAACATTTAATAAATTGTATATGTTTCCTGAGAACCTTTTGAAAATTAAACATATGTGTCCTCACATCCCATTCAGACATATCATTTAAGATACTTTAAACATTTTAGGCCTTTTTTTTTGTAAATTTACAGTCTGTGCAGGCAAATATTTAATTGGGAACTTAAAAAAAAAGACCCCAATACTAATAATAAGCATGTGTACTTATATCATTGTGCATTTTCATAATTCAAAGTCCTTTTTTGTTTATTAGTTTAACAATATTTTTATCAAAATAAAATTCCCATAACTTAAAACTCACACCTTTAAATTATTCAGTATAGTAATATCAGCATATTCCTCAAATTGGGCAATACTAATTCTAAAACATTTTTATTGTAGTTTGGATCTGTCATGCACCCAAAGGCCCATGTGTTGAAGGTTTAGTTAACAACCCATGGTGCTATTGGGGGTATTGGAGGATAGAGCCTTTACTAGATGGGGACCAGCAGAAGAAAATTAGATCACTGGGGGAATGTCTTAAAAGGGATATTGGGACCCCAGCCCCTCCCCATATCTCTTCTCTCACTTTATTGACACCATGAGTTTAACAGCATCCTTTGCCATGTGCTCTTGCAATGGTGAACTGTCTAACCACAGGCCCAAAAGTAAAGATCAACTAACTGTGAACTAAAAACTCCAATACCTTTGCTCTTTTTAAGTTTCTCATTTCAAGTATTTTTGTTATAGTAATAAAAGACTAACACAACTTTCATCATTTCTAAAAAAAAAAATACCTGTACCTATTAGGTGTGAATTTTCATTCTCTTATTTCTCAAGCCAATGGAAACCGCTGCCTAGTATATTTTTATTACTGGTTTGCCAGTCTTGGACATTTCATATAAAGAGAATCATAAAGTATGTAAATGTAACTTTTTATGTCTGGATTTTTCAATTAGTTCATTCATATTACAGAGTTTATAAGTACTTCATTTCCACTGCATGAAATATTCTAAATTTAATTGGTTGTTCATCAATTGTTGGACATTTAGTTCATTTCTAATTTTTGGCTGATTATAAATAATGCTGCTAGAATATCTGTGTACAAATTTTTCTTTAAGTATATGTTCTCAATGCTCTTGACTATATTTCTAAGAATATAATTGTCATATAACATGGTAATTCTGCCCTTAATCTTTTGAGAAACTGAAAAGACTTTTTTCACAACAACTGTACCATTCTGTATTGACATCAGAAGTGTATCTCTTCCCAACATTTTTAATTTTCTGATATCTTTATTATAGGCATTATAGTAGGTGCAAAGTGAAATCTCACTGAACTTTTAATTTGCATTTCTCTAATGACTAATAATGTTGAGTATTTTTTCAGGTGGGTACATATTTTATTGGATATGAATATATTCTAATCCTTTCCCTCATTGAAAAATTGAGTTATATTTTGTCATTCAGTTATAGTTCTTTAAATGTTTGATATACAAGTTCTTAGCCAGATATTTTTGCAAATATTTCTCCTATTCTGTGAATGGCTTTTTCACTCTCTTAATTGTAATATTTGAAACACAAAAAATTTAAAATTTTTGAGACTAAATTTTCCATTTTTTATTTTATTAATTATAATTTTGATCATATTTTAAAAACTATTGCCTTATTTAAGGCATACAGAATCTATGCTCAGAATTCAAGAGTTTTAGCTCTTGCAATTGGGTCTTTGTTTTATTTTTAGTTGAGTTTTAAATATGATATGAAGTAGGAATCCAATTTTATTCATTTTCATGTGGATATACAGGTATTTCCAAATATTGTTTGTTAGTTTTCTTATATTAAATTGGAGCACTATAATCATATATCTTAGAGGTACAGGATAGTAGAGACATACATGCACACATCACTTATTTAATTTCCTCTCTAGTTCCCTCTCCATTCCCCCCTCTCTCCTTCTCATGTTCAGCTTGGTGATTGACTTTGATATTTTTGTAAATGCACATAATATGCATTAGGGTGCTTCCCTCTTCCCTCCTGCCATCTCCCTCAATTAGGTTACCGTTTTTACCCATCTAAGGTTTCTCCTTCTCATCTGGAGTTCCTCCTATGACCAATTTTCTCCCTTGCCTCATGGCAGGCTCTGATCCTGGCCTCAGATGCCCCAGCACAGGCATTGCCTTAAGACAAGCTCCTATCACGGCCTCGCTGGCTCCACCTACAGCCGCACCGCATGGCAGGCTCCAATCCCAGCCTCAGGCGCCCCAGCTCTAGCCTTGCCTCACGTCAGGTTCTGATCCTGGCCTCAATGGCCCTGGCACCAGCCTCATCCCTCAGCAGCCTCCGATCCTGGCCTCAGAGGCCTCAGGACTGGCCTCACCCATCAGTAGCCTCCAATTCTGGCCTCGGAGGCCCCGGCACTGGCCTTTCCTCATGGCAGGTTCCAATTCTGGCCACGCTGACCCTGGCTAGGGCCTCACCCCTTGGCAGGCCCTGATCCTGGCCTCACTGGCCCTGGCATCGGCCTAAACACTTGGCAGGCTTGGTGCCTGGCCTTGGAGGCCCCAGCACCAGCCTTGCTTCACAGCTGGCCCCGATTGCAGCCTCGCTGGCCCTGGCACCGGCCTCACCCCTCGGCAGGCTCTGATCATGGCCTTGGAGGCCCGAGCACCAGCCTTGCCTCACAGCAGGCTCCAATCCTGACCTCGCTGGCCCTGTTATCAGACTTATCCCTCAGCAGGCTCTGATCCTGGCCTCTGACGGAGGCCCCAGCACCAGCCTTGCCTTATGGCAGCCTCCAATCCCGGCCTCAGAGTCCCCAGCACTGGCCTTGCTGTGCATCGGGCTCTGGTGTCTGTCACTATGAGCAGGTCATCTACAGATGTTCCCTTTTTTCTTTCTTTCTTTCTTTCTTTCTTTCTTTCTTTCTTTCTTTCTTTCTTTCTTTTTTTTTTTTGTGGCACTGGGGTTCCTGGAAACACTTCTACCTCCAAGCTACACTCCCGGAGACCTCCCTCTCTCTCTCTCTCTCTCTCTCTCTATATATATATATATATATATATATATATATATATATATATATGTACTGGGGTTCCTGGGAGCCCTTCTACCTCCAGGCTACACTCCCAGACCTATTTTTTAATATTATTTTATTTGGAAACATGGTCTCTTAAGCCAGCGCGGCTGGCTTCGAACCTGCATGATCCTCCTGTCTCTGCCTCCCAAGCACGGGGATTACAAGTGTGCACCACCACTCCTGGCTCTTATAGTTGATTTTTAGTTTCATTCCATTGTGGTCTGAAAATATGCAGGAGATTATGTCACATTTCTTTAATTTGCTATTGCTCACTTTGTGCCCCAGGATGAGGTCTATTTTGGAAAAGGTTGCATGAAACATCACACTAATACCCAAACCGAATAAAGACAGTTCAAGGAAGGAAAACTACAGACCTATATCTCTGATGAACTTGGATGCAAAACTATTAAACAAAATACTAGCAACACGTATTCAAAACCACATCAAGAAAATCATTCATCACGACCAGGTAGGGTTCATCCCAGGGATGCAAGGCTGGTTCAATATACGAAAATCAATCCATGTAATTCATCATATAAACAGAATCAAAGACAAAAACCACATGATCATCTCAATAGATGCTGGAAAAGCATTTGATAAAATTCAACATCCATTTATGATAAAAACACTGCAGAGAATTGGAATAGAAGGAACATATCTCAACATTATTAAGGCAATCTACAACAAGCCCACTGCCAGCATCATATTAAATGGGGAAAAACTTCAAGAATTCCCCCTAAAAACTGGAACGAGACAAGGATGTCCACTATCACCACTTCTCTTCAATATAGTACTAGAGACTCTAGCCAGAGCAATAAGGCAAGAAAAGGAAATCAAAGGAGTACAAATAGGAAAAGAAGAACTTAAGCTTTCACTATTTGCTGATGACATGATACTATATTTAGAAAACCCAACAAACTCAACCAAAAGGCTTATAGAACTGATCAACAAATTCAGCAAAGTATCTGGATACAAAATCAATCTTAAAAAATCAGAAGCTTTCCTGTACACCAACCATAAATCCACTGAAAAAGAAATTCAGAAAACACTTCCACTCAGGATCTCCCACAAAAAAATAAAACACCTAGGAATAAATTTGACCAAGGAGGTAAAAGATCTCTACAAAGAAAATTATAAAACACTGAAAAAAGAAATCGAAGAAGATCTTAGAAGATGGAAAGATCTTCCATGTTCATGGATTGGCAGAATAAATATCATTAAAATGGCCATCCTCCCAAAAGTGATCTACAGATTTAATGCAATGCCCATTAAACTACCAAGATCATTCCTCACAGACATAGAAAAATCAGTCCTTAAATTTATCTGGAATAACAAAAAGCCCAGAATAGCCAAGGTAGTTCTCAGTAACAAAAACCACACAGGAGGAATCACAATACCTGACTTTAAACTATACTACAAAGCCATTGTAATAAAAACAGCATGGTACTGGCAAAAGAACAGATATATAGACCAATGGAGCAGAATAGAAGACCCAGAAACAAGCCCACACACTCTCAGCCAATTGATTTTTGACAAAGGGGCCAAAAACATACACTGGAAAAAAAGATAGCCTCTTCAACAAATAGTGTTGGCAAAACTGGTTAACCATATGCAGAAAATTGGATGTTAATCCCACTTTTTCACCCTGTACAAAAGTCAACTCACGATGGATCAAAGACTTGGAAATTAAACCAGAGACTTTGAAGCTCCTTGAAGAGGGCATAGGTCCAACACTACAACACATAGGCACAGACAAACATTTCCTCAATAAGACCCCAAAGGCACAACAAATTAAAAGGAGAATCAATACATGGGATTGCATGAAACTGAAGAGCTTCTGTTCAGCAAAGGAAACTATCAAGAACCTCAATCGAGAGCCAACAGAATGGGAGAAGATTTTTGCCACCTACCCCTCCGATAGAGGACTAATATCTAGAATATACAGAGAACTCAAGAAACTCAACACTAAGAAAACAAAGCATCCAATAACAAAATGGGCAAATGAACTAAATAGAGACTTCACAAAAGAAGAAATTCAAATGGCCAATAAATGCATGAAAAAATGCTCAACATCACTGGCAATCAGAGAGATGCAAATCAAAACTACCCTGAGATTTCACCTAACTCCAACTAGAATGGCAATCATTCAAAACACAAACAACAACAGATGCTGGCGAGGATGTGGAGAAGTGGGAACTCTAAGACATTGTTGGTGGGATTGCAAATTAGTGCAACCACTTTGGAAAACAGTATGGAGAATCCTCAGAAGAATGGGAACACACCTACCATTTGATCCAGCAATACCACTGTTGGGTATCTACCCAAAAGAAAAGAAACCAAACTACCAAACTAATGCTTGTGTATCTATGTTCATAGCTGCACAATTCACCATAGCCAAACTATGGAACCAGCCAAGATGTCCATCAACAGATGAATGGATTACAAAACTGTGGGATATGTACACAATGGAATTTTACTCAGCCATCAAAAAAAAAAAAAACTCAATTACGTCATTTCCAGGGAAATGGATGGAACTGGAGGACATTATGCTAAGTGAGATTAGTCAGTCACAAAAAATAAGAAATCAGATGCTTTCCCTAATATGTGAGAGTTAGGGAGAAAAGAGGAGCAAACAAGATAACCTAAAGGAAGAGAAAGGAGGGGGAAGAGAAAAATCTCTAAAGCACACAATGTACTTAAACATATCGAAGTCAATCACTAAGCCAAGCAAGGGAGGGAGGGACGGGGAGGGAATGGGGTGGTATTTGGGTAGGGGTTAAATCAGCGATGAGTACATGTTTATACACACAAGTTTTTTACCCCAATAAGTTGTATGAATATAATGCACCAATAAAAAAAAAGAAAGAAAAGGTTGCATGAGTAGCTGAGAAGACTATGAAATGTGTTGTAGTTGGGTGAAATATTCTGTAGAGTTCTAATATGTTCATTTGGTTTATGGTGTCCTTTTGGTTTGAAGCACCTATATTCACTTCTTATCTAAATGATTGACCTAGTAGTGTCAGAGGAGTGTTGAAGTTTTCAAATATTATTGCATTGGGATCTATTTGAGACTCAATGTCACAAACAGTTGTTTTATAAAAGTGTTTAGTCCTATGTTTGGGGCATGAATGATGACTATTGTTATATCCTCTTGCTGGATTTTTCATTTTACTAGTAAAAAATGACCAGCTTTGTCTCTTCTGATAAGCTTAGGCTTGAAGTCTAATTTGTCTGATATCATAATTGCTATTCCTGCTTGTCTTCAACTTCCATTAGCATGGATTACAATGCTCCAGCTCTTCACCTTTAGTTTGTGATTATCTTTATTTGTAAGGTTTGTTTCTTGCAGGCAGTATATCGACAGATTCTAATTTTTAATCCATTTTGCCACCTTATGGGATATCTTAAAAACTGTTTCCCATTTCACCCCACTATTGTTCTGCCTGTATATTGTCAATACTGGGGTGAGATTGCTCTGGGGTTCCTTCTGCCTGCTGCAATGGTGACATTGATGTGTTCCCAGTGTTAAGTTCTGGGGTCCTGTATGTCTCCTCCATTATAAGAAGTTATCTCAGAGTTGTGAGCTGAACAATTTGTTCCCTATGCATTTTTAAACTTAAATGCGAAGGCTACTGAGTGTTTTTTTTTTTTTTTCTGTCAGTTGTGGTTAGTCCTTAGTGTTTGTTACTCCTTTGCAGTGGTTCACCTATTTGGCCAATCTTAGAAGTAGGTATTTAAGAGGTGTCAGCTGGTATACACAAGGGCAAGTTGTGTTCTATCCAATGATAAAGGTTGAGGAAGGAAGAAGAAGCTGGACTAATGGATGCAGGAAAAAAGTAGAGGATAGAATAGATTAGAATGGGAATTTGAGCATAGTAGGGTAGTATATAAGAGATATTAGAAGTAGTGAATTTATAGAAAGATTATAGCTTATGTAGAATATATAGGTTTAATAATATACAACAAATTTAATACAAGAAAAAGAAAAGAGTAAAAAAAAAGTAAAAAGGAACAGAGAGGAGAGTAGATAGGAAAGAGGAAAGAAGCTTCTACATGGGATGTAGAAGAAAGCATACAAACATACCCCCCCCAAAAAAAAAGCAAAAAAAAACCAAAACAATAGAAAAAAATCCTGCAAATATATGAGTACAGGGCAGACTTGGCATCTTCAGTGCTCCTGAGTTTGCTTCCATACTTTCAGCCATTATGGTCCACCTCCTATAGTAGGTTCTCTAGCATGTTCCAAGTTTTCTCATTTGCTCAGTAAACTATAGCAATGATGTCAGTTTTCAGTCATAATTTTTGGTCTTCACTGATTGCAACCCTGTCCTGGTGCCTCTCCTGCTGCAAGTCTGCGTCTATGAACTCTCCACAAGGCCTGTCCTTGTCTGTCTGTCTGTCTATCTGTCTCTCTCTCTCTCTCTCTCTCTCTCTCTCTCTCTCTCTGTCTCTCTCTCTCTCATTAGTCAGCAGGTATCATTGGGGATGGACCAAGTGTAAGTGTGGGTCTCTACATTTTCCACAATTCCTGGGCCTGCATCTCTATCTCTATCTATCTCTATCTCTCTCCATACACAGATGCAATGTGTTTAGTGTAAATGTAGGGTTCTATATTCTAAAGATAGGGCTGGGTTGGTCTGATTTCTCCCCAGACACCATAACTGGGTGTCCTGTGGCAATTTCCAGAGGACCCACAGGGTGATGCACTCTGTGGACTGTAGGTCACTCTCACCCAATTGGCACTGGAAGCTAACTGATAATCTGTGCCTCTGCTGTGTCTGACAGTAGCCTCTACCCCTATCTACACAGGGGTAAATTGCAGTCTTAGACTCCAAGAGACTATTGTTTGCCAGCTAGTCCCTGAGGCTGGCTGGGTGGTCTCCTGCTGGGGTGGGAGTTGACTTAGGGAGCACCATTCCAGATCTCTGGAGGAGGATGTGGACTTAGCTGCCATTGTCACAGATTTTGACTGGACATTGTAAAGTCACAACACAGGGAATGGGGAAAGCAGGCCAAGTAAAATGCAAAAGGTGCTTTAGTCTGCATTCCTGAGTGAGATTCACCACTGGAAAGGTGGGGCCAGTTAAGCGCTCACCTCAGGCTTGGCAGGTTAAAACTTCCTATAGGGCTGATTTTTGAGGGCAGGAAAGAACAAGAAGTTGGGGGGCTTTCCAGGCAGGTATGTTGTTTCTTAAACAGTGGTCTGTATCAAAGTTTTCGGAACTGGGCAACACTTTTATCGGGAACCAGATGACACATATGTTTGTGGTTGTACGCATCACCCAGGGCAGTTAGGCCATTGTTGTTTAACTGCAGTTACATGCATCAGCCAACTGGAACTTTCAGGGGTGAGGAGGCTGCCAATGTCCCTGCTCCAACTTAACAGGCATCTGGGCAGTAGGATCTCTGTTAAGCATGGAGCAAGGTGCTGACAGCTTACTGCTTATATCACAGCATCAGCTTCTTTGCTGGAGATCTCTGGAGGCCACAGTACTGACAGCCCCATATGGTTGGGCCAGGATGATGCAGCCTTGTGCCACCATTCCCCTGGTGAGGCACGTGGGGCACTTAGCTGTCCTCTCTTCTGTCTTCTGGCTTTGGTTCTGCTGCATGCAATATTTTGTTGCTAAGTTAATTTTTTCACATCTTTTTTCTTGTCAAGAAGCTGCCTTCATGGTGATTGAATTCCCAGTCTCAGAATGACTTGGAATGTAATTTTTTCCCTCAGTTGCCATTTTGCTAATCTCCTGGTTTGATTATTCTGAGTTTTTTGTATTTGCATAAGAATTTCAGTCAATCTTTAATTTTATAAAATATCCAACTGTGTTATTGATAGATATTGAATTAAATTTGTAGAATAGAGTACTGCCATCTTAGCACTAGTACTGTCTTCCAAATCATGAACAAAGAATATCTTTTCATTTTCATTTATTTATGTCTCCTTTATTTTCTTTCAGTGATGTCTTATAATTTTACATGTACAAGTCTTGTACTCCTTTTAGTAATTGTACTCATAAATATTTTATTTTTGTTGCTATCATCAATTGAAATGTGTGTGGATTAGTCATTGCTACTATTTAGTATTTGGTAATGCTAAATAGTAGCAATGACTACTAAAGTCACTTTTAAAATCATGAGGCTGAGACCAAAGGATCATAAGTTCAGAGCCAGCTTCAGCAACTTAGCAAGGTCCCTCAGCAACTTAGTAATACCCTGCTTCCAAACAGAAAAAAAGAAAAAACAGAATCAGGGATGTAGCTCAAACCCTAGGATCAAAAAACAAAACAAACAAAACAAAAAGCAGTGTCATGTATCCTTACTTTCTTAAGATAAATATTGTATAATCCACTTATATTTTGTTGGAGTCTGTTTGCTAGAATTTTATTAATATTTGCAGGATAGTCACAAGGGATATTAGCTTGCAGTTTACATGTCTTTTTCTGGTTTTATATCAGAGTAATAATAACCTTAAAATGAATTGGGAGGTATCTTCTACTCTTCTTTTTTAAAAGTTTTTTTTAGAACTGAGATTGAACACAGGGTCATTCTACCTCTGAGCTACACTCACAGACCTATTTTTTACTCTCTATTTTTAAGCAATGTCTCACTAAGTTGTGGAGGGTTTTACTAAGTAGCTGAGGCTGTCAGCAAATCTGTGTTCCTCCTGCGGATTACAAGTTTGTACCACTATGCCCAGGTACTCTTTCATTTTTGGAAGAGGTTTTCAAAGATTGAGGCTAATTCTTAATTGTTGGAGAGAATTTACCCATGAAGCACATTGCTTTTGATAAAGTATTCAATCTCATTATAATATATATATATATATATATATATATATATATATATATATGCCTATTTTTTGTACTGGGTATTGAGACTAGTGGCATTCTAAATTGCTGAGCTGGCCTCAAATGTGTGTGATCCACTTGTCTCAGCCTCTCAAGTACTGGAATCAGCGACTAGAGGGACACATCTTCCAGAGCAATGGTTTTTCATCTTAGCTAACAATTAGAATTACCTGAGGATTCAATGGATTCATTATTTATAATCTTAATTTACCCACTTAACTTTCCACTGCCTACAATGTCCTAGATCACAGTCAGTCTATGAATTTATTGTTCATCAGTTGAGATGACCTTTAGTGTAATAAACCATACTCTTTGAAGTAAACAGAAGAAAAGTCTGGCAGATGACGTGGCAATCATTTTAGACATAGTATGTTCTGAAAGAGGTACATAATATTTTAGGCATAATTATTCAATTATCAGGTAATCTATTCTACATGTGTATGCATATATATCTTATGTGATTAGTTTGATAAAGCTAGAAAGTCCATATTCTTGTAGGAAAACTAGAATTCATTTCTATCACTGAGAATTGATGGCCATTCTATAGACTATATCCAGAAAATATGTGTATCTAGCTCTAACAAGAATTTCCTGGTATATATGCTCAACCTCCAGGACCACTTTGTCCCAAACCAAATTCTCCCCAGGCTCATAGACAAAGCTTCAGATTTGTACAAGCACCAATATATAATTGGGCATCTATATTTCCCATACATCTGCGTTCATCATTGTAGACAACTAAGTTCTAGTTAAAGGAAACCAAAGCTTCAGTTAAGACCTATAATGACCTATAGTAATTTCCATGTTCAGGAATCTCCATCTGGTGCCCTAAAATTTGGGATGGTACATGGCATTTATAACCAAATGTAAATTCATAAAACAGCGTGTTTTCTCCTTCTGTCATCCCATACACAGTGGCTAAAAACAGTAAACATTTTGAAAATACTTATTGAATTAAATGAATGACCACTTCATAAGCTAAAATCATGCTGCAATCATCAATGTTGTGAATACTGCAATGACCTTGGATACTTTACATAATTGGTTGTTCTTACCTGGAGTAACTAGGATTAATCACCCATAGATTACTAGATTACTTCAGCCTTGTGAGTCCCTAATTTATACTATAATTTCAATAAAACTTGTTTTCATTTTTTAAAATCCAATATCAATCCTGCCTGTCTTCATAAAGAATCCAAGATAATAAGCCACTCCTTAGACTATTCTTCACAAATATACCACGCACTATTAAATATCCGTGTCATCCTCTAGCACTACCCACTTATTCATGTGTTCTTAGTCTCCTCAACACAGGTCAATTGTTTCATATATATTTTACCACTCCCTGAGGTTTCATCATCTCCATTTTAAAAAAGGAATTGAATATAATTGAATATGTAAAAAGAGAAGAGAGAAACGTGGATAATTCTTTCAATAAGCAAAGTATTAGAACTAAATGTATTGGCTAACTAGCTTACAATTTGAACTGCTCATCAGTGAATACTCTAGGGTAAAGACTTTAGGGGGACATTGTGTCAACATATCTGGGTCATTGCACAAGGTACTAACATGCCAGCTTTTTATGTAGATACTCACTGCAATTGCTAATGCCATTGAAAATCAGATGACTGGCTTTGTTGACCCAAAAACCAATATAACTAGGTTGTGAATGTTGACTCAGCAACTCTCATGGCAGGCTTTGAACAACGGGCACAGGAACAACTTTAAGCACATAGGAGAAAAAGCCACCTACTCACCATAACTGTCCCTGAGCCTGTGTCCTTACCTTCTGACCTGACTCTAAAGCACCCAACTAAATAACTGAGGCAGGTTTCTCTTTGTCTCCTTTAGATCATTTAGGATGAGACTTTCAATCTCTGGCTGGACAGAGACAAAACCCCTCGACACCCAGAAGTATCTACATAAGATAGAACTTCACCCTTTGTCAACAATTAAGATTAAAGAATCAAAGTCTGGCAGGGGCCAGGGTAATTATGTAGAAAAGAAGAAATAAATAGGTAGAAAGAAGAGATATAGGAAAATTTAAAAATGTAAGTTTAATATCAAAGTCTGTGATACTGACTGTCTGACCCTAAGTTTCTGAGGAATTTACAAGATATCCTGAGAGCTGTAGAACCTCCTTAGAGAAGTGTCTGTTTATCAAGACAATAGAGATCACACAGAAAGAGTAATCATTTTGGGCACCACCCCAGAGAGCAATCTCTTCCACATTTCTGGTTGTACTGGAATATTTTAAAAGAATACCTGGAAGGTCAGGACTGGAACACCCTAAATCACCTTGTGACTACTGAGGACTGAGGTCATTTTTGTATACCTCCAACCCGCCCATCACAAAAGTTCCCTATACAAAAAAAGTCCTACACTTTCAAAGGGCTTATCTCACTTTGGGGATGGCCTGCATTTCCCCTTAAATACTTACTTCCTTCTCTCATAAATAAATTACTGTAAAGAAAAAGACTTCACACCTAGGCACATCATTTTTTAAGCTACAAAAAAGCAAAGAAAATTTTCTGAAAAAAAAGTGCAAAGGGAAAATAAAAGATCTTACCTATAGAGAAATCAAAATAGGAATTACATCAATTTTATCTTCAAAAATAGGTAAAAGATCTATAGTTGACAAGGATTAACGTGAAAATTATCAGAAGGATGGCAGAGGATTCAGGACAGTGAAAGTACTTTGTTCAGTGCTGCAATGGCAGATGAATTTCCCAAGCCTATAGAATATATTACAATAAGAATGAATCTTAAAGTAAATTATGGGCTTAGGTGATAATGTTGTTTGTAACAAATGGTACCAGAATGGTAACTTGTGGGAATGCTGATAATAGGGGGTATGCATGAGTAGGAACATAATTTATGAGGGAAATCTCTATACTTTCCTCTTAAATTTGCTATAAAACTATAATGTCTCTAAAAATTGTCTTTTTATTATAAAAAAGTGTATCAAAATGTGGCACATATACATAGACAATGGAATTTTACCCAAACATAAAGAAGAATCAAATTATATCATTTGCAGGAAAAATGGGTGGAACTAGAGAACATTATGCTAAGTGAGATCACCCAGTTGCAGAAATTCAAGGATCACATGTTTTTCTTATATGTGGAAACTATAGGAAAAATAGGAAACAAAAGCTACTTTTGATAAATAAGGAAAGAGATAAGCAGAATAGTGGAAGGGGCTTGGGAAGGGAGGTGGGAAAGGGGAAAAGGAGACCTGATAAAGGAAACAGCTCAAATAATGCTATTTTAATACATGAAGGTATCACTGCTAATCTCACTAATAAGTATGGGAAGTGGGGAGCAGGCTGGGACCCAGAGGAAAATGCTGCATGCCTGAATGTTTGTATCACTTTGAAACTCACTATAATGTATAATTACAGTGCACAAATAAAAGTATTAAAATTTTTAAAAAGTGTGAGCAGTTCAAATCACTTCAACTTACAAGACTTACAAAAATTGAGAAGGTATTAAATTGTGTTTATGTATACCAGATCTAATAAAAGTTCAAAAATACAGTTTCTGAAATAAAAAGTATGAAATAGTAGAAAATTTCACAAAGCAGGTTTTCCATAAAAGAACAAGTGGACTTTTCTGTAATAAAGTAAGACTCTACATCCTGCAGGTGGCCAAAAATGCCACTCAAGATATTCTGGTTAACATTGCACAGTATTATGTGACAATATGAAGAATAGAAGAAAAATTTTCTGCTTAGTCATCAAAACCCAGTATATCCTGTTTAGTTGTTCTCACTTGGAAAAGGTTGTACTTTCATTTACATGACATTCCACAAACATATCAGCACATATTACATGCTTACACTCTGCCCTAGTGCTACAGCAAAGCCAGTCACGTTCCCACCCCAAAGGGGTTTATATTCTTATGGGGGAAATGGAAATGAGAAGTTGGCTTCATCAAGAAAGTTGTGGAGGTGACTCAGCCGGCTGATCAAGACTATGTGCAACTCTCCAGACGGGTGGCCCATCGGTCCCTTCCCCCGCTGCCGGCTAACTCTCTGGAGGGTGCTGGGTCCAAATAAAACAGCGGTCTCTGATAACTCAGTTGGTGTTTTTGCCTCCCTACTAAACCCCCTAACTGTATTTTCAACCTAACATCTGGTGCTGACCCCAGGAGGACTTTTGGTCCCCTCATTTTTTTTCTCTTTTCTCTTTTTATTTTTACTCTCTTTTTGGGCCCTGGACTTTCCGACCCACCAGAGGCTTGACTGCGAGGTCCCACACTGGTGCTATGCTTGCAGGCATTGCTCCCACCGCTGCTGCCACCACTGCTGCGGTGTGCAGGCTCTGCCGGCCATCAGGCCACCATTTGCAGCCACCCTGAGCCAGGCTCATTGGAGATGCACGCCCTGTGGTCACTGGCACCTGCTTAGCCTGCCGACCGCCTGCGGGGGCCAGGACCTCCGCCCGCCGCATGGACCTCCCACAACCACTGCCGAACCTCTGGCGCATGGCCCAGCCTTGGCGTCCACTACAGCCACCCACGCCAGGCTTGACTTGCAGGCGTAGCTCCACTCACCGCCTCCACTCCGTTCTGTCCACCCCCAAGCCAGGCTTGCTGGGCAATGTGCCCCGTGGCCCAGCCTGAGTGTCTGCTGCACGCCTGGAAGCCATTTTGTTTTCACACCACAGGCCTGGCAAGCCATACCGCCTGAGTGCCACTGTTTGATTCTGCCTACGTCAGCCGCCAGTGCCGCCCACACCAGGCACAGGTGCCACGCACCCCGACTACACCGCGCCCCCCAGCAGCTTCTCAGCACTTCTGCCACAGCCAGGGCTGGCCGGCAACACTTCATTCCGGTAAGCTCCCTCTCCTTCCCTTTGTTAGCGGATTCCGGACTTGGGTCTTCTGGTCCACTGGGACCCTAAAATCCAAGTACTTGGTGGCCCATTGTCCCCTGGTCCGCTGGGACCACCCTCTGGATGACCAGGTCATCCTTCAGTTTTGAGAAGGGAAGGAGATGTCCTTTCTGATCTCTTAACACCTGTTTCCGAACAATTGATCAGGAAAATGGGGACGCCTGTTTCCTGGTCTTCATTTTCACTCACGAACCTATTATGGGAAGTCAAACCTTTAAACTAGCATATGCCCTGAGTGCTTGTTGGGCCTTGATAAGAGTTGGGAAATGGATTGTGGTGGCCCGAGAATGGTTAAGAACTTTTGTAAGCAGTCTGGTAAATGGTTGGAAGTCTTTATGTACAGGATTTTTATCCCTGCATTCCGTCCTCCAAATGCTCTCTCCCATCAGCTGCCATTTTCCCACCAGCCGCCATTTTGTGATGGAGAGTAGTCACTGCCTGATGACGTTACAGTTGCCATCTTGGTCACCATCTTGTGACATCTCCTCACCGCCCCGGTCACCATCCTATCCCAGGACAGCCCCCCCCCCCACTCTAACCCGCTTTGTTCCCCCTGCCTTCCTCCCTTAAGGAACCAACTCAGGAGGTTTTTCAAAAAATTAAGAAAGGTTGAAGACAGTCCTCAAACTCCTATCCAAGATTTGGTTAACATGGCATTTAAAGTTTTAATTCCAGAGAGGAACAGGCAGAGATGGAGTGTACACTCTGACTTTGCCAAAAGGCAGATATCTAGTAGCTGCCCTTCGGCTGGTGGTGGCAGCTCAGCCCTCTAGAGTGCCACCTATGGGTGGAGGACAGCAACGACGACTACCTCCAGGAGTCTGCCTCAAGTGCGGCAAGGCCAAGACCACCAATCAAACTGTGCCTGGCGTGCAGCCAGGAGGGCCACTGGAACAGTGCCCTTGAAAAAGCAGTAAGCCCCAGGTGCCTCAACACAGGGGGAGCACCTTTCCAGACAAGGCCCCACTACTGGCCCTACTCAGCCTGGCCAAAGATTGACCGCTCCTGGATCCCTCAACCTCCATCTTCATTGCCAGCCCAGGGAAACTCTCCATGTAGCGGGTAAGCCAACATTCCTTTTGGTTGACTGCTCAGTCCTTTCATCCTTTCAGGTCCTAGTTTTCCTTTTCCGATCTCGGTACAGGGGAATTGACGGCAAGCTCTCATCACCATGCACTACACACCCTCTTTTACAGGACAAGATTGCTGTGCCTGAAGCTCAGGCCGAGTCTATAAAGGGCTCTGCTACAGCAGCCTCATGACAAATTGTCTTGCACAGTTTTGGGGCCCACTGAGCTTTGTTTTTCTTGGTATAATTCTCTTTAATGTTTTTATTTTAGCAGGTCCATTCGTTTACATAGTATGATGCTCTCCCTCTCCAGATGCCAAATACCCATAAGTATTAAACTCCCTAAAATACATTACTGATGCTCCTGACCCAATAGCATGTTTTCATTTGACCAGACTTACCTAAACCCATTCACTGTTCTCACGATTTGCCTTTTCTTTAATACCTCCTTGGCTGTTAAAGTCTCCTCGAATGCACATCACCAAGCTATCCAGGGTAACCACAGACTCACGCTGCAGTCATCCTCTCACCTGCCCACTTCTGAAGGACCAATCTCTTCCAGCCAAGGGCACCCTACAACGCCCCCTGACAGCAGGAAGTAGCTTAAGACTCAGTCTCCACTCATTATCACCAAAAGGCCAGGATGATAAGGTGGGTCCTTCCCCTATGTGATCTTGCAGTGGAAGCCAGAAGCAGAGATATTGCGGGACTCCAGGTGCCTCAAGACTCCAAACATCGCGATGCTACAGATGTCACGAGAGAATCGGCATGCCTATAAAACAGCGGTGCCTCCGATCTGCCACGTGACTCAGCTGGCTGATCAGGACTATGCACAACTCTCCAGACGCGTGGCCCATCGGTCCCTTCCCCCACGGCCGGCTGACTCTCCGGAGGGTGCTGGGTCCAAATAAAACAACAGTCTCTGATTTAAAAAAAAAAAAAAAAAGAAAGTTGTGAAAATCTTCCCTTTTGAAAAAAAAAAAAGGTTTGAGTTGATATTTCAAGAACCTATGGTACTAAGCAAAAGGATCAAGGGATGCAAATATTCTACATTGATATCAAGTGAGCAAGGTCAAGGGACTGAAAAAGGCCCAGGATGCTACCGGTAGTGAGTGATGAAGGCCCCAAAACAAGAGAAGCGTGGAGCTCCAACCTATGGAAGAGGGCCTCAGATTTTGGAAGGAGTTTCTCAAGCTTTGGTCCAGCAATATCCTCACTATGAGGAAAGAGCCTCTGAGGCAAAGATGTGAGGCCCTCCCAGAGCCATGTTCCCCTTTCTAGGCCATTTTTCAAGTATAGAATACACAGAATTCCTTCCATCTTCAAAGTATTCTGACCCTTTTTCTAAGGCATGAGGAACTTCATTTTCTGGTCAATCTACATGTTGACCATGTTGATGGGTAGGTATCTGTATACCTAAAAGGTAGAGGGTTGTGAGCAAATAATTGGATGAAGGAATAGAATGTCTACTCATGCTTAATGCTTCTTTGATATCTTATGATGTGGAACTCTCAGGCATTCAGGAATTCTAAAGAAAACCTGGCCTTCCATTTCATTAGAAAGGTATATTTTTCAAGAGAGAATGAAGATATTTTACTTAATAGCTAGGCCTATTTGTTATTTTTAAATATTTGGGCATAGGGCATATGAGCCTCCATTTCTTACTCTTACTCAGGAATGTGTAAATGTTAGGCAGGTTTGCTAAATAGGTAAGTAGTGGCTAAGACAAAGCTTTGCACTTAGGACTTCTCAAACTTTAATGTACCTATGAATTGACTGGAAACCTTGCAAAAACACAGTCACTAATTTTCCACTTCTAACAAGCTCCCAGGAGCTGCTTATGTTATGGTATATGGACCACACTTTAAGACCTTAGGATGTGTTAATAAGTTTTACTCTTATTTTTATCCAAAAAGCTATTAGAAGTTCCTTAGGAATTTTAAGGAACACATTTTCATTTGAAAAAGAAGACAATAGCTGAAATGTGTAAGGGAACAGACTTACAAGATCTAGAAGTTAAGCCTGCAAGATTTGTTGGATTGGAGAAAGAGGTAAGAAAGTGGTAGTTCAAAGAAGTTAATGAGTAAATACATGCATTAATAAATTGCCTCTCTCGTCTCAACAAAGGGTCCAGAGTAGCAGGATTTGGCATAATTTTAGTTGCATATGATTTAAAGAAATTAAGGGGTGATTTTTCTGTTTTTTTGTAGATAGAAGTCATTTTAACCCAAATTACCACTGTGTGTGTGTGCGTGTGTGTGTGTGTGTGTGTGTGTGTGTGTGTGTGTGTTACTAAGGATTGAACCCAGAAGCATTCTACCTCCAAGCTACACCCCTAGACCTATTTTATTTTTTATTTTAAAGCAAAGTCTCACTAAGTTGCTGAGGACCTTGCTGTATGACTGAGGCTAATCTCAAACCTGCGATACTCCTGTCTCAGCCTCCCAAGTACACAGATTACAGGTGTGCACCACCAAACTCCTACCTTTCATCTTCCTCTTCCCCCTCCCACCCTCTCTAGAGAGTTAAAATAATAGAAGCTATAGCAGTCACAATTACAGCCATCTTGGCTCATCTACATTTAGGAAGGCCATCTAAGCAGTTTATTTCTTTAATTAAGTGATTGTGACTGTTACTCTTCTCAGAAAGTTTTCCCCAGTACCCAAATGATTGAGCATAAAATTCTGCTTGCCTGCTCTGTGGAGCAACATAGGAAAAGCTGAGAGCCAAGCATCCTACAGGAAAATTCTCTCTCCCTAGAGCTGTCCTCTCAAAGAAGGGCTTGCTTGCATCCAGGATGCCCTTGGGAATGTTTTCTGACTTCAGAGGAACTTTCAGTTTCTTTGAGACATAGGGATAGTTAATCTCTCAGTGCTCTACCAACCATAGAATCATGCTGTCCTGTGGGAGCTGGTGCCCACAGGATCCTATGGTCCCTCCGCAGCACGTGGCATGAATGTGATGTGAAGTGATGCTGCAATCTGTTTCCTGCTTCACTAGTCCCACCCTGTCTCTCCCTCTCCCACTTTCCACTGTGACTCACAAAAATACTGGGGGAGTTTTCATCCCAAAGTCAGGGAGTGTGCTAGCTTTCTCATGCATGCCCAATAAAGGTTTTAATTCAATGCACACAAACTTTAGCCTGATATACTATTTATTTCCAATTCTCAAACTGTGTAATGGTCCCAGAGATGGCTGGCCTAATCTGTGTATACTTCAAGAGCATCTTTTCTTTTCCTATATTCATTTATTGTCCTTTCCCATTCTACTTTAGAACTCTGCATCAAATATTTATATATGTTCCTTTCCTGGCTGTATCCCACTTCATCATTGCCTCCTGAGAGTGTAATGCTTTATGAAACCTGCTTCCTTCCTCAACTCCAATGCATACCCACTGCCTTCTTCCTCCACAGTTGCTCTGTGAAGCTGTCAGTCCCAAGTTTAATGTACAAGATCTTCTGTCTCGTTCCATAGTATCTCGTCAGAAGAAAGCAGTTCTGTGCCCCAGCCTCAGGATTTGCTTTGCCTCGACATGCTGACTATTTTAGAAGGCCCCACATGCTTGCTTGATACCCAAGGCTCCTAACTCAGTAGGGAGCCTATGGGGCAGAGCTTCAACAATGGCAAGGTTGCAGCTGGGCTTCCAGATCCAAAGCCATCATGCCCTATCTTATGGAGAAGCTTTTTTTAAAATTAAAAATAGAAAGGGCCAAGAGGAATGCCCCTGGGTCCAATCCTCCCCCAGTACCAACACACACACACACACACACACACACACACACACACACACACCTCTACACACAAATGTCAAGGTGTAAAGGCCTGGCACTTCAGTAAGGAGTTCTGGAGAATAGGGGATTAGCTGAAGAACTCCTATCCTGCCCAGAGGGTTCTTGGGTTTAGCCAATCAGTCCATGTGAAAAGTTTCCCCCATATTCATTCAGTTTTTCACCAGAAATTAGAAATCCATGTTTAATGTGAAATATTCAAATTTTTTCCTTGGATCAGTGAAATTAAAAAACAAAAAGTAATGAATGGCTTCAAAGAGCACATCTGTAGGCCAGCAGTTTCGTTCTACCGGGCTGTGGTTCTCCTGGAGTGAATCATCCCACAAATACCAACTCGCCCCCAGGTCCTTCGAAACACAGTTTGCTCACTATCACTTCTCACTCACTCGAGGGCTCCAGACAGCGTAATGAAGAGCAATTGTAAACACTTTGAAAGGTTAGTAAATATCTTCCAACACGTATTGCCCCAGACTAACTCGAATACAGCTGAGCAACTTTGAGGTCTGACTTGGCTTGTCAATGCATCCAACAATAAGCAACAAAAATTTACCATTAGAAGCCTGAAAAATAACATTTGCTTCTATTCTAAATTGCTTTAAAGAGTGGCATGCAACTTGGCCTAAAATTCATTTTTAGATGTCCCTTTCTCCCCAAGTCTCTCTCTCTCAGCATCTGCCAAACACCATCCCATTTCTCTTAGTATTTTTATATAATCTCAAATATTCATTGCCCTCTCTTGGTACCCCACTGCTCAGCACAGGACTCTAGTACTTTGTGAAAATACACTGCATCTTCTTATACAAATCAGCCCTCTTACTTGGCTTTGTGGCCAGAAAAATCATCTACCTAGAAATAAAAGTGATCCTCACAATTCAGAAATTCCAATACTTTTCCATCCAACCATATCATTTCTAAAGAATTTTTCACCTTCCTGCAATTTCCTGCCATCACTCCAAATTCCTACAGTCACTTGCAGCAACCAGGCACTTGAGCCAGTTCTTAAAGCTAGTTTGCTTAGTGATCAGTCATCTAATGATCAAGCTACTTTTTTTTTTTTGCAGGTTTGGGGATGGAACCCGGGGAAATTTGACCTCTGAGCCACACCCCCTGCCCTATTTTATATTCTTTATTTTGAAACAGGGTCTCACTAAGTTGCAGAGAGCCTCACTAAGTAGCTGAGGCTGTCCACAAACCACGATCCTCTGGTCTCAGCCTCCCAAATGCTGGGATTACAAGTGTGCGCCACCACGCCTGGCTATGATCAAGCTACTTAATACTTAACTCCTCTCTGAATTCTCTTTTATTATCTATTCTTCTCAGCGTGGTTGTTTTGTTTCAATCTCTTTGGCTTTAAAAATAGTTTAGATAAATTTGCCCATGGATACTCCTGAATTATTTTTGTCTTAAGCACCAACTTTGCACCATTCTATAAACGTGTTTTCATGGGTACTGTATGCTATTTTATGTGCGTTTCAACAGTTTAAGGATATTTAGCCAATTTGTCTAAATGTTTGTTTCCGTTTTTGTTTGTTTGTTTCATTAAGAGAAACTTTAAAATCAAAGGGGGAATGTGGGAAGATGGCTACAGAGTAAGGCCCTAAGGTGAATTTGCCTCTGACCCATCTTGGAAACTCCAAGTTAAGCAGCCTCCCACATCCCAGGCTACCTTCATGGGTGGACTAAAGACAGAGAAACTCAAGAACATTTACAAGGATTCTTTTAGACATCAAGGCCGAAAAGGGGAAACAAAGCGACAAATCTCCGAGCAAGCAGGAATGCGAGAACAATAGTCTGCATCTCCGACCAGCAGAAACTTTGGAAACTCTGGAAAATCTCAAATCCAACAACCTCAGACTTGCTCCATGGAGAGAGAGGGCACTAGACATAGAATCGAATCACACAGCCCCGTGGATGTGAGGATGAAACAGAACATTGGCAGCCCCCACCCCTGAAAATTCCAGTTGGCTAATGCATGCAATTGCAGATGCAGGTGTTACCCACCCAACTCCAGGAACAGACACAGAACACTGCCTGAGAAACAATAATGGCCTAACTACTGCAAAAACACCCAGCTCTCTACTCTCCCCCATCCTCAAAAAACAGCCCATAGAAGGTTTCAACCCACTGGCCCTGGGTGTGAGCTTCACTAGCCCGACCTTTGGACCAGGAAACCTTGCCCTGGAGTACAGAATAAAGGGCCTCTTGATTTTGCTTGGCCTGCTTGCCTCATTCTGTATCACAACTTTACAGTGAAGGCACCAGAGAGGAAAAGGTGACCAAATCCACCACCTTGTTCCCCCAAACCTCCCAGTATCCACTGTGTACCCTATGCCAGAGTTGAGTGTGTGACAGTGAGTAACTCAAAAGAAACCATAAAAACACAGAGGGTAGGAAAAGACTCCAGCCTTGGCTGCACACAGCACATAAATTCTGAAAACATCAGGCTTGGAAGCCGCAAACCAATCCAGCCTCTTCTGTGTGGAGCACAATCTCCCTGCTCTTGCTTCCTGACAGACCCCGCACTTGGTGCTTGGTGCTCAGTACCCACACAGATGGAAAGAGACACCGGTTCAGAGTCTCACCAGAGACCCTAGGGCTGGAGCTGAAGACGTGGGGTAGGATAGAAGAAATAAAGTATTAGATAGAAAAGAGATGAATTGAGAAGAAAAGAAAAACATAGTTTTAAAACCTGGAAAGTTCATAATCTAACACCATCATATAGAGTGCTTTCTGTCTTAGGCAGAAGCCTCAATTAACTGCACCCTTCATCACAATGGCCCCTCTCCCCACCTAAGATTCCTGAGATGCTTAGTAAATAGAGGGTCCTTGAGGAGGACAAATGTTGGACACTGGCCACCTACCACCCCTCCTTGCAAGGGGAACCTGAAGATTAAGAGAAGTCCAGATCTCTTCTCTGGGACCCCACCTACCCCCGATGGGGTGCTATAAAAGAACTGAAAAAGCCACAAAGACTTTCCTGCTTGGACATGCTCCACCTCATTTGCTGGCTTGCCTTCCCCCTGAAATTCCTCACATTCCTAAATAAAACCTCTGTGTTTTCTCTGACCAGCATGTGCTGAAATTCTTTTCAGCCACATAAGCTAAGAGCCCTACAAGATTGCCATCTTTTCCCATGACAGACTGACTTATATTTTACAGGTTTCAAGCAAGCAGGAATGCTTGGAAACCTACAAGTAATAAGTGGGCCTTAAGCTCCTGAAACATCCTCCCAGATCCAAGAGGGCTACTGAGGTCAAGTGTGAGGGTTTTGTTATTTGTTGGGTTTTGTTTTGTTGCTACTGCTGCTGCTGTTGTGTGTTTGTGTTTTGTAGGGGTTTATTTCTTTTTTCTTTTGCATTCTTGCTCTTTTTCCTCCCTTTGTTACAGGTGAAAGGGCTCAGGACATAATCACAAACACCAGGACTGGAGGAAGAGAAGTTTATTGTGTGTGTGTGTAGGAGGGGGGCTGATAGGCTGCCTATGGTAAGCATGAGAACAGAAGCCCAGTGATACAGGTCTTATAGGGACCCACGGTGGGGAACAAATGGTGCAAAACTCCATTAGGGTTTGGGTTGACATTTACAGAGCTATTTTCTTCTTAATCATGGTCACCTGATTTCTGAGAAGCTTACATTGGCAGAAGAGTCTTAAAATGGCTGCACTTATGCCAATAATAGGGCTGTAAATGTTCCCTCTGTTCTTGTCCACTGAAAGAAAAAGTTCTTCCAGAGGATGCCAATAGGGTAGCCATAAAAAGCTTTATTAGATAAATCACACAGAAGGGTCCAGCAATGGGATAATGGGACTATTAGAAATAACTTTTTGTGGCATTAAGACGTGGTCGAAAATTACTTGGCAATGTGACTTTACTTTTTTGCAAAATAGGGTGCCCTGGGTATGTGAGAAAGCGCACCTGACAAAGAACCAGGTAGGCCTTATATTCCTGATGCAATGCGTCTCTTGTGCTGAATTCCTATTGGTGGAAGTTATAGCTTCAAATTCTTCCAGGTCACATAGGGGAAGGTCACCACCTGAATCTCTTAATGGATGCTAATTTTGCAAAGGAATGTAAATCCCTACCAGATTACAAAATGGTGGTTTAAGTTTAAACCACTCCTTTGACAGAAAAGACACAACTATATTCTCATGATTTCTGCCTCATTTATATATACTATTACTCTTTTCTTCAAATTCTATTAACATATGGTGACAGTAGCTCTTGAAGGTGTTTGATGAAAGATTATTTTGGTAATCTATGGAGGATGATCTGCCTATCTAGAAATAAGGCCCTAATACAGAGGATTGTACTGCATCATGGTAGGATCATTATTTTAAATACTATCAGAAATATTATGACTGGAGTTATTATTTCTCCTTGATTTTCAAACCATAGTTTCATCAGGCTCAGGTAAGTATCATCTATCCTTGACCTTTTGGCTAGCTCAGCTGCAAATGCAGACAAACTTTGCAGGTCTTCAGTTGTAGCACCACCTATTGCCAAATTGTTTGGGATACAGGTGTAACATCGATTCCTCTCTATGGCGCACAACTTTTTTCTTAAGATCATATCTAAGGTTAGCCTATTTTCCTTGATTATCACCTGTTTCTTTCCTGTGTGGCATCAAGTGTGTGGCTGACAACCCTCTGTTGATTGTAATATAGATATATATTACAATTGGATATAATATATATATATATATATATATGTGTGTGTGTGTGTGTGTGTGTGTGTGTGTGTATGTATATCCCATTCATCCAATCTACCTCTTTATTAGTGGTGGACCACTAAAGTAATATTGGCATAAAAGATGTAGCAACTTGGTTTTTAGTCTTAAACACTTTGGGACCACCTTTTGAAATCCAGGTCAAATCAACATAAATGACTCACTTGGGGTTTGAAATGCCAGGGTGAAAGGGATTGCCAATTGTTCTAGAGTGGCCAGGCATGGTGGCGCACGCTTGTAATCCCCGCTCTTGGGAGGCGGAGACAGGAGGATCGCCCAGGTTCAAAGCCAGCCGCGCTGGCTTAAGAGACCCTGTTTCCAAATAAAAAAAATATACAAAATAGGTCTGGGAGTGTAGCCCAGATGTAGAAGGGCTTCCAGGAACCCCAGTACCACCACCAAAAAAAAAAAAAAAAAAACAATTGTACTAGAGTGTATATTCCACTCCAACTGACTGGTAAAGTCTTGAGTGAGAGTCCTCCACAATATCACCAGACATTTGCTCGCGCAATTGCTAATGCAGACTGATTACCTAGCTCCTCAGAGGCCAGCATTTACTACAACCAGGAACACTGCCCCAAAATGCTCATTGTCTCTCCTGCCTTGAGAGGCATGAGACCGGAGGCTTAACAGTTTGGGGGCTCTTGCTTTGGGCCCTGAGCCATGGGGAACAAGAGAGATAGAGTCTTACAAAACTCATTGCCCCAAGCTAGATTATCCTAAAAGAGGTCTATCATACATCTCATGCCTGTTGGGTCTGAGGTCCAAGCCATTTTTAAGGTGCTGCCAGAATTTTTAATCCATTTTGACTGAGCATTTGTTTTGCCATATCCTGGTCTTAATTTTTATCATCTAGTATAAACCTTTACTTGAAGATGATCATAATACAATTTAGAAATACAGAAATAGAAACCTTAAAAAATACTATTAACAATTTTTTATTAGAGGATATCAGATTGATAAAGTGTTTTCTTAAGCTTTGCAGTTTATAACATACTTAGGAAGCACAGCTATATCTAACTTACATAGGAGCCAGTAATACTTAACAGTATAGTTACATATAAGTTAACATATTAACCATTGGAGTAAAATTCAGAATGTATGGTTCAATAAGATAACTATAACTACAAGTCTATACAGGTTAACAGCACTGATAGAAATCAGCAAATAGTGCTAGATTTTTATAAGTTTAGAGGACCATATTAATAATCAGAATCATCATCAGCCGGGCGTGGTGGCGCACACTTGTAATCCCCGCGCTTGGGAGGCAGAGACAGGAGGATCGCGCAGGTTCGAAGCCAGCTGCGCGCACTGGCTTAAGAGACCCTGTTTCCAAATAAAAATGTAAAAATAGGTCTGGGAGTGTAGCCCAGAGGTAGCAGGGCTTCCAGGAACCCCGGTACCACCAAAAAAAAAAAAAAAAAGAATCATCAGAAATAAACTTATTACCTGATAGAGGATTGTATCTCTCTTATACAATAAGACATTTATTTAGTCAAGGAAAACAAATGTAAACAGGCTTTAATCATGGATCTTTACATGGTACTAAACATAGATGGCAAAAGTTTTAGTAATTTAAGATACAAATACAATGCACATTGCATAAAGAGATCAACTATTGGTTAGCTTGCATGTATATAAAACCTATATACCTTTAACTTATGAATTTTTATAAAACATTTAGATGAACCTGGACACACAGCATATTTAGCTTTCATATATGTATACATCTATGATCAAAAATATACACAGGGTGTCAAATATAGTAACCCAATGTTATAAACCCCAATTTTGCTAAGATGCAGCTTACTAGATAATCAGGAACAGTAAACACAGATTATATTGCCAAAACACAATCTTTAAGCTGATTCTTAATAAATGTTAAGAGCATAAAAACATATTATTTAAAATATAAAGAACAGAAAATTATCTCAATAAAATAAAAGAAAAAATTTAAGAGCAGATTAATATTTTGAGAAAACCCAATTGTTTCAAACACAGAATCAATGCACCAAGTATGACTTTAGGGAACCCTTTAAGTGTTTCCTTTTAATTTTTTTAACAGATTTGTGGAAAAAAATTACCATAAGTTATCTTTAACAGATATTTAACAGAAGATTTAAACTTCCTCAAACCCTCTCCAACTTACTTCACCTTTTGATTTTTTCTCAAATTTCTTTTTCCTGTGGATAATTCAGTCATTTACACTAAAATTTCACCATACAAAATCAATATATATATATATATATATATATATATATATATATATATATATATATATATATTTGCTACCTTTTTTTTTTTTTTTTTTTTTGCGGGTCTGGGTTGGAACCCAGGGGCATTCAACCTCCAAGCTACACCCCCTGCCCTTTTTTTAAACCTTTATTTTGAAACCAGGTTTCACTGTGTTGCAGAGAGCCTCACTAATTAGCTGAGGCTGTCCGCGAACTACGTTCCTCCGGTCTCAGCCTCCCGAATGCTGGGATTACAAGCGTGCGCCACCATGCCCGGCTTTGCTCCCTTTTCTTAATACCTACCTCCTCATACCTCTGAATATCTCTTATTATTTATTGGATTTCCCTTTGTCCTGACAAATTTTTTTAACTTTAAGCAATTAAACAATCTCTCTTAATAGTTGTTTATCAAAACACAGCCTAAGAATTTTTAGCCTTATATATGTATGCAATCACATGTCAATCAAAACTTCTGTGACCAGGTGTGCAGTGGACACTCCTGGCCTGCACCTGGAGCACCGGGCCTGGTCAGGGAGGTAGGCAATATTCCTTCCTGCCTCCTTTCTCCTTACAAATATAAAAACACATTTACTAGGCCCAAATATATTATCTTTTGTTGATGGTAAAGCAAGAATACTTTATATTTAAAAACTAATGTTTAGCATTTTAACTCATATACAATTTATATTTTGTTAAATGTAAGCCATTTATAAAAAAAAGTATTTATATTTAACTAATTTACCCATTTTAATAGCTATAGGCAGCACTTTAAGTCATTATTTTAATAAATAAAATTCCTAAAAACAGTAAACATTGCAGTTTTAACACCAAATAGGAACTGACAAAATAATTTGGATTGGCTTACCTGAAAAAATTCTGTGAACTCTTAATGACATCTGTAACATTTATTATTTATTTATTTATTTATTTATTTATTATTTTGGTGGTACTGGGGTACTTGGAAGCCCTTCTACCTCCAGGCTACACTCCGAAACCTATTTTATACTTTTTATTTGGAAACAGGATTTCATAAACCAGCGCTGCTGGCTTTGAACCTGCGTGATCCTCCTGTCTCTGCCTCCCAAGCCCGGGGATTACAAGTGTGCGCCACCACGCCCGGTTACTTATTTATGTTTTTAGTAAACATGGAAGCCCATACAGCAGGGGATGTGTGGGGGCAGGTACTGTTAGTCATGGATGACGCTGAAATAAAATAGTTCAGGTGGCCACTGTCACAATGAGGCATATCTGCATCAACTAGCCCACATTATGTTCCCGAGGGCAGAAATATTCAAATATTTAGATTTATGCCCATTTTTTCCCGCTTATAGAACAAGCTTCCATTTTCTAATTTACATTAGGACTGAACCAAATAAGGCAGCTAAGTCCATCAAAATGGCCCCACCCAGTCAAAGCCATGTGGAGACCAAGGTGAAACCCAAGATGGCAAACTTTAAACTACATAAAAATAAAGTTAGGCTTTGGCAGGAAACCCAGCAGGAAAGAAATCTGGGTGCCTTACTTTAAAATTATCAACTGGCCAGGCATAGTGGTGCATGCTTGTGCATGCACTTGGGACGCTTAGACAGGAGGATGTTTGAAGCCAGCCTCAGCTACTTAGTGAGGCTCTTGGCAACTTAGACCATGTTTCCAAATAAAGTATAAAATAGGTCTGGGACTGTAGCTCAGAGGTAGAAAAGCCCTGGGATCTACCCCCAGTACCAACAAAAATATAAATAAATAAATAAATAAATAAATAAATAAATAAATAAATAAATATAAAATTATCAATTGTCCAAGCTTTGATTTGGGCCTCTTTTTTATGCAAAAAAAATCTTCAACTGCCTAAATTCCAATTCCTTAGACACACACACACACACACACACACACACACACACACACATAATTATGAGTACTCTTGTATAAGTCAATGTTGGTACCATGTGGACAACAGACAATACATTTAGAGCCAGGCGTAGTGGCGCTCGCTTGTAAACCAAGCATTTAGGAGGCTGAGACCGGAGGATCACAGTTCGCGGACAGCCTCAGCTACTTAGTGAGGCCCTCTGCAACTCAGTGAGACCTGGTTTCAAAATAAAGAATAAAAAATAGGGCAGGGGTATAACTTGGAGGTCGAATGCCCCTGAGTTCCATCCCCAGACCTGCAAAAAAAATAATGTATGAGTATAGACATAAATACAAATAGATAGCAAATGCACATCTTATAGCTTTAATTTGTTAGGCATTGTATCCCCATGGATAGAGGATAAGAGAGTTATAGCCAATTTGTTAACACATTGCAATTTTGGGTGCTTCTCTTTTCCATATTGTAACATTAGGCCTAATTGACTACCAGAAAGAATTTTGTCTAATACTTCTCCCTCCTTGGGATCCTTTTTTCTGGATAAAAACGTTTTATTTTCAATCTTGGTTGGCTTCCCTGGTTGTGGAATCTCAACTAGATACTTGGGTGAGACCTATTCTCCCTTTGTTGGGGTTTCTAGTATATCTTCCTTCCCTGTCTTTTTCCATCCATCTCCTTCATGGGATATATATCCGCACTTCTTGGTGGGCCACTTAAAGCCCCTAGCCAGCAAGGATACACCAGAATGACAGATTTAGGCTCCACACCTGCTGAGTCTCATTCAAGTACGTCCCACCTGTCTCTCCTGGTTGTATAACCACACCATATGCTTGACTGAGTTCACTGAGGCCTCGTCTCCCCCTGCCGCAGTTTCTAGCATTCCTCCTCCATGTGCTTTGTCTTTCTCTGTCCTTCTCCCTTGTGGGAAATACACCCACAGTAGGCACTTCTTGGCAGGCCAGTTAAAGTTCTTAATTGGCTCCCTCCCAGAGAAGAGGCCTTAAGCTATATGAAGTGCCAAGGATATACCAGAACCACAGATTCAGACTTCATACTCTCTCATTCAAGCACACACATGCACACATGCACAACCCCTCCGCCAGATGCCCCAAAGCCCACATGTTACTTGCTTCTCCCTAAAGCATTCGCACCTGGGTCCACGCGTGGGTTTCCTATCACCGCAGTATCTGCTAAGGCCTTCCCTACATTGCCTCACAATTTCCACTACCACTATAAGGTAGTAGGATGCATCCCTCTTGAGAATAAGGGATCCTCACCACCCTGATAGAGTGCAGTGCCTCACGTTGTGCGTCAAATTTGTTAGAAATAACTTTGCATAGCGTTAAGAAAAGACATGTGGTCAAAAAATTGCTTGCAAGGTGATTTTAATTTTTTGCAAAAAATGTGCCCCGGGTATGTGAGAGCACCCCTGACAAAGAACCAGGTGGGCCTTATATCCCTGATGCAAGGCTCCTCCTGTGCTGAGCACCTATTGGTGAAGATATAGCTTCACTCTCTTGTGAGTCAACTACACTAGAAGATGGGGGGAGCACCAGCACCTGCAATCTCTGAAGAGATGCTAATTTTGCAAAGGAATGTAAATTCCTACAAGATTACAAAATTGTGGATTAAGTTTAAACCACTCTTTTTACAGAAAATACACAAATATATTCTCACAGGAAGAGGGCAAAAAAGAGAGAGGGCCCTGTGCCTTATGGTGGGCTTTTAAAACCCCCAGAAATTCCACCTGTTTTTGTAAATGCTAATTTTGTCTTTCAAGGCACAGCTTAGTGGGGCTGTGGAGGGTTACGTCATGTGGGAACCTAAAACTGCAATGTACTCGCTGGAAGTCTCTGACCAATGCTGGTTGAGGCAATTCCTGTCTTTTCCTTTGGAAAGGCTTTCCTGTCTTTTTTCTTTTAACCTATTTTAACTGCCTAACACCTTCTTTCTTTTCTTTTTCTTTTCTTTTTATGTGGTGCTGGGATGGAGCCTACTTGTGAACACTGAGTGAGCTCCTAGCCACAGGGCCACACCTTTATCCCCCAGCACTAAGGAGCCTCTTCTCAACAGCCAGCAGTCATGGGCATTCCTTCCCCACTCTCTCACCCCACTCTGCCTCATTAACAAAGTGGGAAACCCAGCAGGCAGGGAACTGCTGAAACCAGATCTCTGAAACAGTATTCCCATCTCTTCTATGCAAACCTCAATCCAAGAAGAAAGAAAAACCCAGCAAACAATTATGCAGAATCACAACATGATTCAGCTCTTCTCCAACAAGAAAATTTTACTCACTCTCTGTCAAACAATTCTTAAGTTCCTCACTTATGATTATTTTTCTACAGAAGGCAGCCTCTGAACAACAGAACAGGAAAAAAGATGTCTGAAATTTAGGGGAATTCATATATACCAACTAGGCCCTTGACCATGTGGAAGGGAAAGAAAAAAGAGAAAAACACACATCATTTTATTTTTCTGAAAATTGTTAAATGTTAGATCTATCTAAATTAAAATTGTAGGGGGGGATAATCAACCTTTATCCTTGCCCATTATGGCTGCAAAATTCTTTGCTCCACAGCACAAATACTTGGAAGTATTTTTGGCAATGGCCTTGTGTTATAGTGCTACACCATAACTGTAATGGTATCCCCGTTGGGCACCAAAACTGTAACAGTGTGAAATGTAGCCATGGGTTCTTGTTCTTAGCTACCTTAGAAGAAAATACTCAGAACTCTACTGCTATAAGTTTAAGCAATATTTATTATTACAAAGGCAGAAAGAAGGGACAGAACAAAGCACTGCATTAGAGAAAAAAATGCAGGGAGTGCTTTGAAGATTTTGAATACAGAACCATTTTTATAAAGATTCATTATCTTTCATCTTGTCCAACCAATAGTCTTCTGACCTGAGTAGGTTTGAGCCTGCCCATTAATTCCATGTAGGCCCCTTTTTATGACTATAGAAATTATGATTATGGAGATTTCTTGCTCGACCAAAAGCCTTGTTCCTGCCTTGATGCAGGTGTAGTTCCAAATCTTTGTTAAGATTTGGGAATGTAGCTGGGCGTGGTGGCTCACACTTGTAATCTCCGTGCTTGTGAGGTGGAAACAGTAGGATTGTGCAGGTTTGAAGCCAGCCTCTCTGGCTTAAGAGACCCTGTTTCCAAGTAAAAAATATAAAATAGGTCTGTGAGTGTAGCCCAGAGGTAGAAAGTTTCCATCCCCAGTACCACCAAAAAAAAAAAAAAAGAAAGAAAGAAAAAAAGATTTGGGAATGTGTTACTTGCTTAACAAAGTCAGGAGTCGTATGCTATCACCCCCCTTCGACAAACACCTGTACCATCCTCCCACATCCTTGGGGAATTTTAGCCTATCTGCTAGAAGTTACTTATTATGTAAACCTGTCTTTTAAGATATGAAGGCCCTAGGTCCCAACTCTGCTGTGTACTTGATAATCATTTTTTGGTGAGGGAACTCTGAATCATAACAAGTGGCGTGAGTCCCTGGCAGCAACCAGGCCCTGACTACTTTTTTACATTTTAGAATTAGAATGAGAGCAATTTTCCAATATATTTCAATATTAGTACTAAAGCCATTTCCCAATACTGGCACATCTTTTGCAAGAAACCATCTGAGTTACTAAATTAAAGGTATGGGTACTTTCTCTTTACTGGAACCTTCAGCCAACCAGTCCCTCTAAACTATCATCAAAGTATCACGTTTCTATCTGGACCTGGCTCAGACCACACCTCCTCTATATTAGAAGATTAAAGTGATTGGAAAAGGTGTTATGAGATACTTGCCATATGAGATAGAAACTGGAGATCAAAATAGAGACTCATAACAAAAGATTTGAATTTTATATTCTGTTTAAAAAGACATATAGAGCATATATTTGGTAATACAAAGGAGGCATATGTTAGGGACAGAAAAAATATATTCATTCTGAGGTGCACCAATGTCATCTGGCCCCCCAGAAAGGTCTAAAGACAGGATATCCAAAGTGCAAGATTCCTTTCCCACCCCAAAGCTGAGTCTTTTTTATTTTCCCCTTAAAGGAAAAATCACACTGTCATTAAAATCATAGCCCTTCTTTACAATTGAGTTTAACTTCTTTCAGAATAAAATGGTCACTTGTCATTGGATAGGACCAACAACTGCTAAGTTTATCACAAAACTAAGTCCAATTTTCATAAAATCACACCCACTTCCCAAAGCCAAAGGCATCCAAGAGACTTAAGTAGAGAAGGTGCTGCAGGCAAGACGCCTACTCAGAGTGGAATGTGTCAGACCTTCATGAAAACACAGGTAGCTGAGGCTTGTCAGTTTGCAGCTGATGGTAGCAGGTAAAAAGAGGCCACTCTGGTCAGGGGCTAATGACTCAGGCTCGAGACTATACCCGGCCACTAACAAGCCATGAGGCCCTGCACAGGTCACTCCCATCCAATTTTCTCCTCTCCAAAGCCAAGGCTTGTGGAGAACAATTCAAGTTTCTCAGTGCTCCTCAGTATACCAATCGAGAGAGACCCCCAAATCCCAGAAAGACAACAGAGCTCATCTCCCTGCATTCATGGTAGAAACAATGTGCTGACCCCAAGCACTTTTCTGGTCTTTTGAAATTAATGGAAATGTTTTCATCTTTCCAAATTCCACCTTACGCCTCTTAATCATTTCCTATTAAAAAAGATAGCATATGTTTATTGTAAAATATTCATACATATGAATAATAAGAAGAGAATATTCACTCATAATGCTAGATTTGTTCAAACTCTCACATATATGTGGAGATTCTTCATATTATCTGGAATCTTTTTCAACTTTATAACATATTGATACATTGTACCTCATCTTTTTATACTCTTTGAAAATATAATTTCCATGGCTACAATGTCTGTATCATGTGATTGTGCCATGAGTCAATTTGCCAGTTGGGTTTTTATTTGTTTTGTTGTTTGTCCTGTTCTGCCCCCGGCTGCCTAAAGCCTGTGGCTACATGAGTGCAGTGCCTGTCTTTACTCACTTCTGATGGTTTTTTAAATTCCTGAAAGTTCTTTGAAACTCCTACAGTGGAATGTAATTCCCCTTCCAGTCTGGCTTGGATATCTGGTAGGATATCAACCTTGAACTAAGATAAGAAAGAAAAAGCAATACTGTGTGACTACTAAGGCTAGATCCAAAGATGCCAGTCAGCTCCCACCAGCCCCTAATTGTTTTATGAGATTTGCTTGTTGATTGCTTGTTCACAGTATACATTATCTTGAAACCCAGATGCCATGTAATGAAGGCCAAGCCACATGGAGGGCCATGTATGGGTGCTAGCATTGCCAGTCTGTCCTTCAGACAAGGAATGTGAGTGAGAATTCAACCAGAAATTGATCCTCTAACCCCAGTGGTCCCAAGTATTTCAGCCTCCTTCCGCCCATAGAGTATTTCTAGCTAAGGCCTCAGTCCCTGTGCAGCAGAAAAGAGTCCTCTGTTTTTCCATGTTTGAATTCCTGGCCCACAAGATATGTGAATGAATGAGAGTTGTTGATTTATATTAAGTTTGGGATTATTGGCAAACTAATATTGGAGCAGCAATAGTAAGCAATAGTACATGGAATATATCTCATTGACTAAAATGAACTTAATTAGTGAACACATTCTAAAGTTAGGGAAGAAAGTTAGGGGAAGAAAAGGAGCTAAATGGATATAACCTATAGAGAAAACAAATTGCAATTCTGAGGACAGCAAACCCAGTGGATGCTGGAGTTTGTTTCATATGTAAAAGTATTAGCAGCAGTATATTTTGTTTAAAATAGCAAATCATAGGTGTTTAAAATACCACTAAGTATTAGTGGTTAATAGAAAAGAGTCTTACAAAGCAAAAATATTAAAATAAGTTAAAAGAGAAAATTGACTTCAGCAATTCTTTGGAGAAGGGTGGAGGCAATGCTGTAAAATGGTTCAGAACAATAGTTTTGGAATGATATTCACATAGGTTCAAAATATTGACCTATTATCACTTTACCAACTTTAGAAACCTACAGCTTATGTGCAGCAAAGAAAATCATGAAGAATCTGAAAAAGAGAACTTATATAATGTGAGAAAATGTTTGCCAGATACTCCTCTGATAGAGGACTAATATGTAAAATATATAAATAACTTTAATTTTTTATTAGTGCATTGTATTCATGCATTATAATGGGATGCAAGATAGTGGAGACATAACTCTTAAAAGCTTAACACTAAAAAAAAAATAACCCAACCAAAAATGGGTAACTAAACTGAATAGACACGTTTTAAAAAGAGAAATAGATATAAATGACTAATGAAAATATGAAAAGATGTTCAACATCATTAGCAATCAGAGAAATGTAAACCACAATTACTATAAAATTCTATCTAGTTTCAGTTAGAATGGCAATCATCAAGAATACAATTAATAATAAATGCTGAGAAGGATGTGAGAAAATAGGGCCTCTTATATACACTTGGTAGGTTTATAAATTAGTACAACTACTATAGAGATCAGTATGGAGGTTCTCCAAGAGACCATATAACCCAACTATACCACTCCTAGGAATCTTTCCAAAAGAATTAAAATTACATTGACACATGCATATCTGATGTTCTGGAGGGTTTGTTTTACAAATGTGGCTACACCCACATTCAGGGTATAAACATTTACTATCATTATATCTTCTTGGTGGATTGTTCCTATTAATAAAAGGATGTGCCCTTCTTTGTCTCTTCTGATGTTTTTTAGTTTAAAGTCTGTTTTGTTAGATTATCATTGTTGCTACTCCTGCCTGTTTTCAGTCTCCATTGACATGATATATCTTTTTCCATTCTTTCATTTTCAGTCTGTGAATGTCTTTTGTTGTAAGGTGTGTTTCTTGCATATATTTGGATTATGTTTTTTAACAATGCCAGTCTGTGTCTTTTGATTGGAGAGTTAAGTCCTTTGACATTCAGTGTTATTATTGAAATATGTTCTTTGTTTCCTTTCTATCTTCTGTTGGATATAATATTATTTCTTCTTTACTTAGATGCCCTGCTGTTCAACTTCATCTCTTCTCCAGTTCTGGAGTCTGCTTCTGTTTTCTTCTTTCTGGCTTATTTCTTTAAGTATTTTCTCTAATGTTGGCTTAGAATTCATGAATTTTTTTTAATTCTGCTTATGTTGAAACACATTTGTTTCTCCATCAATTTTGAATAATAGTTTTGCTGGATATAGCAGTTTTGTTTGGAAGTTTTTTTCTTCCAGGGTCTGGATCACATCATACCAGTTTCTCCTGGCATTCATGACTTGGGATGTATAGTCTGGAGTGATTCTTACTGTTTTGCCTGTATATGTCACCTGCCCTTTTGTTCTCACTGCTTTTAATATTCTTTCCTTGATGTATATGTTGATCATTTGATTATTATATCACGTGGGGATATTCTTCTTTGATCTTGTCTTAATGGTGTTCCATAAGCCTCCTGAACGTGGACATCCAAGTCTTTTCAATGTTTGGAAAATTCTCTGAAATTATTTCTTCGAAGAGATTATGGATGCCCTTGGTCTGTACCTCTATCCCTTCTTCAATGCCTTTTATCTATAACTTAGGATGCTTCCTACTGTCCCATAGTTGTTGGATGTTTAGGTTTTCTTGCTGTACTGACTTCTGTATGCTGTTGACTGTGTTTTTAGTTTAGAATGAACTGTCTTCTAAAAGTGACATTCTACTTTCCATTTCATCTAATCTTCCAAAAATTATTTCTAGTGCTGTCTTCATTTCATTTATTGGCTCATTTCATTCCAGATCTCTTTCTGATTCTTTCTTAGTGTTTCTATTTCCTCTTTCATTTTCTGTACACTTGTTTTGAAGCCTTTCATCATACTGTAGATCAAGATTCTGAATTCCCCTTCTTGCATTTCTTGTAGGTCAGTATTCATGATTTCTGTTGTCTCTTCATTATTCCTGGTTCTCATAGTTTCAAGGTTCTCAGGCCTGTTTTTTTATGTCTACCCATCATTTGCTAGTATTATGTCTAATCCAATTTTAGTATCAGAAATTTAGAGGTGTCAATAGGTCAGCAGGACTTTTTCCAATGTTGAGGGTTGGGTGATGGGTACATGAGTCGGGTTAGTTAGAAGATATATTTAGGTTGAGTAAGAATTTAAGTATAATAAGGAAATATCTTGAGAACAAGAGAGCGTTAAATAGTAGGACTCTTGTAGTTAGTTGAGTATTTAAGTATGGAGATATGAAATACTTTGAATATTAAAAAAGGAGATATAGTATGGGAAAAAGTTTTGAGGAAAGAGAGTAGATAGGCTAGAGTGGGGAAGTTTATAAGAGGGATGGGGGAAGGAGTAAACAAACAAAAGTAAAATATCAACATAGGATGCAAAAGCTAACTATTATATAATCAAAGAAAAGAAAACACCTGAAGGAGGAAAAAGAAAAAAAGAATAAGAAAGAGGAAAAAAGGACAAGAATAAAATAAAATAAAATAAAAAGAACTAGCAACTGTGTGAGACCAGAAAACAAATCAAACTATCAAACACACACACACACACACACACACACACACACACACACACACACATATATATATATATATATATATATATATATATATATATATATATATATGAAAGAAGGGGGAAAAAAGAACAAAAATCAAAAAACTAAATAAAAACCAGTCTTACTAATTTATGAATATGGTGTCATGTTTGTATAATATCTGAATGTCTGATTGCTGGTAGCTTTCGGAGTATAGCCCAATGTTTCTTAATTTGCTCTGTACTCTATTGTCAGCCTCTTAAGCCACTCTCTGGGTGTTTGGACCCCTTTCTTGCCTTTGAAGGTTTTGGGTTTAGTTGTCAGGGCATCTGGTGTCACTGTTAATAAATTCTGTACAAGTCCTAGATTCTGTGTATTTCCAGCCTTTAGTCAGTACCTCTGCACTCTTCACCCTGGACTCGGGCCTGTGCTTCCCTACTGCAGGGGTGGAGGGTGTCCAAAGTAGTTTTGGAACCTCCCTCTGTGGCCCTGTGCAAGTATTGCAGCTTGAGGATTTTTCCTGTGTCTCTGGAAATTCTAACTGGGTTAGCCCATGGGGTCCCAAGGTGCACCCCAGGTAAAGGGTTTCTGTAGGGTCCCAGGCACACACTATTACCACCAGAGTGCTACTGGATCCCAGGGCATGGAATGGGTGAATGGCTATAGCTGGTCCCATGTCGCAGGTGGGTGTAGACGCCTAGTGCTTAGTCCAGGGCTTGGACAGGATGCCCAGGGATAGCACTGGACCCAGACTGCAGGTTGGGCCCTCAGGCTAGTGCTGAGTCTCAGGACGCAGGGCGCATGCAGACAGCTAGTGTTAGGTCTCAGGGCATGGGGCAGGTGCAGAGAGCTAGCACTTAGTCCGGGTCCCAGGCAGGTCGCAGAGGCTAGCACTAGTCTCAGGCTCAGGCAGGGTGCATGAGGGTAGCGGTATGTCCCAGGGTGTGGGCCTGGCATACATGGCTAGTGCTGAACCTGGGGTGCAGGCTGGGGGTCCAAGGTTAGCACCCGGTCTCTGGGCACGGCCTGGGCACACAAAACTAGTGCCATCCAGGGGCATGGGCAGGGCCCGCAAGGTTAGCGCCAGGGCTCGAGGAGGGCACACGGGCTAGGTGCCCAAGATGAGCACCAGGTCTAGGGATATGGGTGGCACAGACAACTAGCACAGGTCCTGTGGCACTGGCATGGCACAGGAGGATAGCTCTGGGACCTGGGGCAGGGGATAAGTGCGCAGGGCTAGTGCCAGACCTGGGGAACACACTAAGACCCACAGCTTCTCTGAATGCACTCAGACACCTGGCTTCCTTGATCCAGGTTTCTGGAGGACTCACTGTGCCACTGTGGTCCCACCTTTGGTGAGCACATGGGCTTCTGGCTCAGGCACAGCTCCCTGCTTAAGATGTTGGAGCTCTATGTCCGTTTTCAAAGTCTTGGGTTATTTTGCCACGTTGGTGTCAGTCAGGTCCAGGGATTGTGGTTTGAGCTGGCAACTTGCACTGGCGCTGGTGGCCTGGCTGTGTCTGCAGCAGATCCTATGATCAATTTTTTTTTCCCCCAGTGGATCTCGCAGTTCAGGGTTTCAGGATTCATTCCGCTGAGGTTCCTGGATCTGTTTTGGTTCCTGAGGTATGTTTATTTTGTTGGATAAGATGCTGCCTTCTCAGTAGTTGAACTTTATTTTAGCCACTGAGAAGTGCTGTGTCCTGCAGTCACCATTTTGAATCCCCCTTCACACAATAGAATTTTACCCAGCTATAAAGAAGAATAAAATTATGTTGTTTGCGGAAAAATAAATGGAACTAGAAATATTATGCTTAGTGAGCTTATCCAATCTCAGAAAGTGAAGGACCATATGTCTTGTCTCATTTGTGAAGCTAGAGAGAAAATAGAAACAAGAGGGATTTTAGATAAATAAGGAGAGAGGCCAGTAGTATAGTGGAAGGGGATGGGACGAGGCACCAGTGGCGTCATAGAAGGGGGTGGGGAGGGAAAAGGAGAACTGATGAAGGAAACAGCTCAAATAATGCTAAATGCAGAATGAGGTATCACTACCAATCTCATTAGAAATGTACAGGGAAGGGTTGATACCCTAATGGGAGGAAAGGATGAAAGAAAAAAGAAAGGAAGGGGGAAAAGAGAAAGAGGTAACAAGAACAAGAAGTGAAGAAAAAGGAAATTGCACATGGCATAAACTTCGGGAATTCAAGGTATGGCTTGATTAACACCCACTAAGTAATAGTACTTATCAGACATGATGCTAAATTTAATGTTCAATTTAATCTCCAACAACTTGATGAGAGAGTTAGTATTCACTCCATTTTATGGGTAAGGAGACTGAGGTCTGTAATAGCTCAGTGATTTTCCTAAGGCTGAAGAGCTGGCAAGTGGCAGAAGTGGCATTTGACTCTGCAAAGTCTGATCCCAAAGCTCATTCCCTTAGCCATTCTTGACCATTATCTCACTGCCAAGTACAAATTAATGTTTAGAAGCAAAAGGAAAGTAGGAAATATTGAAAACTAAAGTGAGTGTTCTTTCAAGTACTCTCTAAGAAGAGACGTGTATACATAGCCAGAAGAGCATTAAAAAAATTGCTTGTTGCTTTGTAAAAAGAAAATAAAAAGAGTGGTGGAGAGCAAACAGAAAACTGGATTGGAAAATGACAGCAGAAGGAAGATAATGAGGCAGAAAGCACTGACAGAAAGGGATACTCAGGTGGGAGGACTCACATTTTATTAGGAAATGGGTGATGTACACGTCTCTCAGCAGCTGGCTAAAGTATTCCAATTGGCATAGCAAAATGCAGCTCCCAAGAGGAGTCATAATTTCAAAGCATATGGATAAAAAGTATGTAGAACAGAATATTTTATAGCAGGACAAATTAACCACAAAGCCTTCATATAATACTTCAAGCTTCTGATGCAGAAATAAAATATATAAATCTCTAAAATTCATAAAACCCTCATATAAGACTTCTAATTTCCTGCTGCAAAAATAAAGTATATAAGTCTCTATAGAAAAAATTTAAAGGCATAGCCCACACCCACCAAAACAACTAAAATAAAGAGACATGAAAAACTGCTTTCACGAGCATGTAGAACAATGGGATTGTTCCATTGATTGGAATATTTCCAACAATATTCTTCTGGTAGGAGTGTAACTACTTCAGCACTTACTGAAGCTGAATATATATATATATATATATATATATATATATATATATATATATATATATATATATATATATATCCTATGTCCTATGTCCCAACAATGTCATTTCTGAACATATACCCAACAGAATGTACCCATGTGTTTAAGACATGAGAATGCTCATAGCAGCACTCATCATATTTTCAACTGGAAACCATCCAAATATCCATTGGAGCAGCTAAATAAATCTTTTGTTATATGCACACACCAGAGAAATACACAGTGATGGTAATAAACAATATGCGATTGCATAACTGCAAGACATACCTCACAAAATTGAAAATTGAAAATTAAAAGAAGGAGGCATTGAAAGTCAAGATGGTGGTTATCCTAGTTGGGATTAGAAAGAGGGAGGCTTCTAGAGTGTACATTTTTTCCTAGGGCTGATACCCTATAGTAAAAATGTTCAAAGAAGGTATGGACATGGTCGAAAGAAAAATAAGCATGCCCAAGAGAAGAAGCACAGGACAAGAAAAGTTCAGCAGAAGTTGTATAGCAATACCCTATTCATAATTTCTTGGGAAGTGCCAAGGGATCATTCTCCAGCATCCCCTAGGCTGGAGATCTTGGGGAGTTCACATTCCTCTCACACGAGATGCTTATTTTAAGCAAAGGCTACATGCATCTCACTTCTTTCATCAGCTCCTAATATTGTGCCTTATACTTCGTGGGTTCAGAGTAAATGCATGGTGCATGAGTGAAGAATAAGAAGCATGATATATGCCTCTTAAAATTATGTGTCTAGCCAGGCATGGTAGTGTATGCCTGTAATCTCATGATTTGAGAGGCTGAGACAGGAAGATCACAGGTTGGAAGCCAGTCTCAACAACAAAGTAACACAGTGAGACTCTGGAAATAAAAAAGGGTTAGGGGTGCAGATCACAGGTAGAACACCCGTGGTTCAGTCCCCAGTAGCACACGCACACACACACACACACACACACACACACACACACACGCACACACAATGTGTCCATTCACATTCTCTTAGCAGTAGATCCTGAAGGCAAGGAGTACATGAGGTTATTTGAGAGATGCCTCCAGGAAGTACCTGTAAGAGCAGAGAAGTAGAACCAAAAGGGAAGTAGCCAATTAACAGTGAGTTAATAAGAAGTTTTCCAGTATTTTCAGCTGGAGCCAATCCCACTGGGGAACACAGAACAATTTAGAGTGGACTCACCCAAAACACAGGGAACCTGGAGTATTGCTCCTGCAGCGGAAGACTGTTCCTAGGGGGTCCACTCTCTATCATATCCCAGAAGAGACACAAACATACAGAATATCATGGACTAGGGGGTAAGAAAGAGAAAAAAGGCACCCAGAGTATCTGCTACAGTTGACCATAAAAACTCCTCACTGGAAATGGAATTTTGTTTTCCTCCAATGTTCCATATGAGCCATGACCGAAAGAGAGAATTAGTGTTTAAGAGATGAAAGTAAAAATGCTAAAAATCTCAGAAAAAAAGCAGCATGAAGACAGTCTTCCCTGATCACTCTTTGATGTTTAGATCCTTTCCTCACACCGTTTACTCTGTAAACACCCATGGAGTAATCTACCTGAGAAACCTTAAAGAAAATGGCCTTGAACACCAAGTGTTCTACAGCTCTCTTCCACCTGTCTGGAATCCTCTAAGTTTAAATGCATTGTTCTGAGAAGGTGCATAGTGTGGTTCATATTCACATGTGATTTATGACATGAGTTGCCAGAGTTTTCAACAAGGAGTATTATACAAGCTGGCTTCCTATCTCCAGTTTCCATTCCAGTATCAATTAGAAGCTGGAAAGAACATGTGTTTCATTTGGAAAAATCTCTCTTTAGAAAAGTCATTCAAATGCCAACTTTTAAGACCAGTGTTTTAATCTAAGCCTCAGCTACTTTGAAAGCAAAGGCATTCCTGCCCGGCCCTTATCCCACTCCCTCAAGTCTCATTAGAATTCTACGCATCCAGGGCTGTTATTACTAATTCCATAATGACGGTAGAGCATTGAAGTAAAATTTTAACAGTTCTTCAGTTAATCATTAAAATTAGCCTATCAGGGTAAAGAGATCTTCTGCTGTTTCAGTGCTGTGTAATTTCAGATAATAAGTGAGATGATGAAAACGGATTTTTAATGCATTATAACTCCACGGAGGCCATGGAGATTGCTTGCATAGATGTTCTGAAATGCCAGTCAGAGCCAAAAACAAAACAAAGGAAAACAAAAACTAGCTCCAAGCAGAGCCATGCAGACACAGTTCCCAGAGCAGAAGGCCTCAGGCCCAAATGTGCAGCAAGAAAGGGTTATTTAAAGATGTTCTCCTAGAACTGCTTTGTGGCGAAAAGAAAACTCCTCAAAGTAATAATATTCAGTTTGTGACTAAAACTAGGATCAAATTTCTTTTTGGATAGATGTATGTATGTGATTATTTTTTAAAAATGTACAGTATAAGGGAGTATCCATCTCTTTTGAAGTTATTGTCAGTTTCTTAAGAGCACCAACTGTATTACCTAAATACCTATAAGAATTATTGGGTGTGTTGTGTTGTTTTGTTTTGTATGGCACTAGAGATGGAATCCAGGAGCGTTCTACCTCTGAGCCCTATTTTATTTTATTTTTTGTTTTGAAACAAGGTCTCACTAAGTTGTGGAGGGCTTCCTGAAAACCCACTCCTGAGGCTGGCCTTACTCCTGAGATTCTTCTGTCTCAGCCTCCCAAGTATTGGGATTACAGGCATGCTCTACCATGCCCAGCTGGCTAGAATTATTGTTTCTTAATTTGCAGTGGTGTACAGATCAAGAGTTGGTATATGACAGGTTCTCAGTAAACTATTCATTATTAAGGTAAATATTTTAAGGTCTTTTCCATGGAACTGAAATGTAAAATTTTATCTGGAAATAATTTCAGACACAAAATTTGTAAAATAAGATGCATCTTTTAAGAAATTAAAACAGCGTGGGACACTGGTGACAGCTGCAAAGCCCAGGAGCATATTTGAGTGTCTCTGTGTGGGCTATTTAGGACTTCCTCACAATATGGCTGCTTCAGGACAGTCAGACCGTTTGCATGGTGGCTTAGGGCTTCAAGTGTGTGTCCTCTGTGAACACTGACTGGCCGTTTATAACCTCAGAAGTCACACTGCATCGTTCTACCATAGTCAAAAGCCCAAACTTTTGAGAGCTGCCTTCTTGTCCTGAAGTTGGAGAGTACTGCTTAATGATGGGAAGGAGGTAGGTGGTCCTGAATCAGCAAGGCTGCAATGTCTTCACACACTGTCTAGTGGGGAACTACACATGAGACCACTTAAACTGTTATCAGCACCCCCCTTTTCTTCTATTTTTTAATTTTGCTTTATACTAGTTACACAGCACTTTCCTAGTTTCTGTAAACCCAAGTTTTATAGACATTCAATCAGCTCCCTACAAAAAGATCTGAGAATGTGTGAGAATATGTGTGCAAGGTCAGTTTCAATGTGGGTGGCCAAGGTCAGTTTCAATGTGAATGGCCAGGTTCCTTCTGCCTCTGTTGGATTCAAGGCTATTCTGTTTAATGTTTTGTTTTGTTAACCTCAGTCTCTCCCAGACTTTTGAATTGTTTATTAAATAGGGTGCAACAATTCAAGGAGGAGATGAAACCCCTTTGGTCTGAGACATTTATTTTAACCTTTGGCACAACTGTCACATTGGTTTTCCTGCTTTGCTTTGTTTTGTAACTGATTTCTTGTTTCTGGACATTGATGAAGGCAGGTAGCTGTGAGAGAGGACACAACCAACACCTGTGTCAGTTCCAGCAGTGCCAGAAAAACATAGGCCACAAAATAGATCTGGGATCAAGTCAGAGATTTTGTCACTGGCCACCTGTGGCAGACCATATTTCCAAAGACAACCACACAGTAAGTCCCACCCATAGCTCTCTAATGATGTAGCACAATATTCTTCCCATTGAGATATGAGGTCTATATACCCCTCCCTTTAATTCTGGGGTTTTGACTATGGTAGAATGATGCAGTGTAACTTCTGAGGTTATAAAAGTCCAGTCAGTGTTCACACAGGACAGACACTTGAAGCTCTAAGCCACCATGCAAATATCTGACTGTCTTGAAGCAGCCATATTGTGAGGAAGCGCTAAATAGCCCACACAGAGACACTGCATAAGAAGGCCTAAGACTTTCAAAGGGAGAAATTGCTGCCAGCCACCAATTGCTGCAGAGGCTGCTATTACTGCTTCTGCCAACTACCCACTGCAACCACAAGAGACAGCTGAGTCAGATCCACCCAAACAATTCTTGCCCTAATTTCAGACTCTCAGAAACTGTGAAGTATGATAAAATAATTGTTGTTTTAATATATTAAGTTTTTGAGTGATTTGTTACACAGAAATACATAACCAGAATACCATCTATATCTTAAAAATATTGAAAATCCAAAATTAAAAATAACATTATAATAAGATCCTTCATTATTGTAATAACAGTATAATATACTTTTGAATAAATATAGTTCATCAGCCATGTGATTTTATTTCTTCTCAGCTAATTTATTGGTTTGTAAAGGCTTAGGTTACAAGAACAAATTTAGAAACATAAACCTGATGCATCTAAACCAGCTAGACCCAACAATCTCATCAATTTTATCTTGATATAGAGAAAGGGAAATACTTTTATTTAGTCTGTCAGGCATTCTTAAAGATGGTAATGTGAGCCAGGCATGGTGGTGTACGCTTGTAATCCCAGAATTTGGGAGGCTGAAACAGAATAACCATGGCTTACAGACAGCCTCATCTACTTAGGCCCTTTGCAACTCAGTAAGACCCTGTTTTAAAATAAAGAATAAAAAATAGGCTGGTCTCAACTTTGTAAATCTCCTGCCTTAGCCTCCTGAATAAATGAGATTATAGGCACGCACCTAGCTAATCTTTTTTTTTTTACTATATTCCAGTTATATTTTTAAAATTTTTATTAGTGCACTGTAGTCATAAATCTTAATGGAGTACAAGATGGGAGAGTCATACATGCAACTTAGCAAGACTATCTCAAAATAAAAAATTAAAAGGTCTGGGGATGTGTCTCAGCAGTAGAGTGCCTTTGGGCTCACTACCTAGTATTGAAAAAAACAAAAACAAAACAACCCCCCCCCCAAAAAAAAAATAGGTCTGGGGATGTAGTTCGGAGGTAGAATGTCCCTGGGTTCCATCCCCAGTACCACACACACACACAAAAGACGGCAATGTGCTATACAATTCATCTCAAGCAGAAATTACCCTAGATTTTGCTAGTCTGACCTTACAAGAGAGACTTAGTTTAATGAGTCAGATGTATTCAACTCACCTAGATGTGCATCATGCAAGATGAACGAGTAGAACTGATATGAATTAAATGTAGATTTAGCCAGGCGTGGTGGCGCACACTTGTAATCCCCGCACTTGGGAGGCGGAGACAGGAGGATCGCTCAGGTTCAAAGTCAGCTGCGCTGGCTTAAGAGACCCTGTTTCCAAATAAAAAGTATAAAAATAGGTCTGGGAGTGTAGCCCAGAGGTAGAAGGGTTTCCAGGAACCCCAGTACCACCAAAATAAATAAATAAATGAATAAATAAATAAATAAATAAATAAATATTTAACACTGAAAGAAGCCTCACTGATGTTGGCTGGTTATAAGCAAAGTCTTGAAAAGAAAGAGAATTTCTTGGCGGTCAACTCCTTTAGCACATGGATTTTTCACATTTTTCAGCGACTTCTTGATATAAAATGTACCCCATTCACATAAGTTGCCATGTGCTTTAAGAGTGCATGAATCTATTAGCTTTGACTATATTAAAAAAAATCCCCAAACTTAGTGGCTTAAAACATAACTATTTCACCCCGTTTATAATTCTGTATGCCACCTGGGCAAGTCTGGTCAGAATGCTTGGCTTATCTCTGCTGGGCTCTCTCATATGTTCATATGATCGGTGGGCAGGTTAGGTTGTGGCTGGATGATCTAGCGTGGCCTTCTTCACTTGCCTGGCAGTACCCATGCAGCCCAGTAAACAAGGCAACTGCTGTTATATTTTGTTAATTCTCCTGTTGCCTCTCATCCTCTAGCAGGCTAGTTCAGACCAGGTAATGGGAACCGTCTCAAGATTCTAGATTCAAGCTAGACAGAAAATCCACATTTCAGACCTCAGCTAACATCCCATGGGATAAAGTGAATCAAATGACTAAGTCCAGATTCAAAGTGTAGAGTAGAGATTCCACTTCTTGATGAAAAATGTAGAATAGTCGCACTGCAAAGGGATTTGCATTCAAGGGAAAGGGGGACTTGGGGCCATTTTACAACTACTATAGGGAATTGCTTCTTTTTTTTTTTTTTTTTTTTGGTGGTGGTACTTGGGTTTCTGGAAGCCCTTCTAACATCCGGGCTACACTCCCAGACCTATTTTATACTTTTTTAAAATTTGGAAACAGGGTCTCCCAAGACAGCACGGCTGACTTTGAACCTGCACGATCCTCCTATCTCCGCCTCCCAAGCACGGGGATTACAAGCGTGCGCCACCACGCCCGGCCTGGGAATTGCTTCTAATACTGTAACCCCCCAAAAATGTGAGAACACCATTCATTTATGTACCAGGAGCTCCCAAGATGGCCAAGATGGAAGCAAGCCCACCCACCACCCATTCCAGCTCTTTAATAGCCTGTCTTCTCCCCCGAAGGGCCAGAACATTTAGTTCCAGACAGTTAGCTCTGAGACACAGAACATAATATTTTTAAAATACATAATGATACTGATTCAATATAAGAGCTTTGAAATGATTGTAAAAGGAGAAGTTAAGGAAATGCCCATCAGAAATATAATTAGGGATGATGTTTCAGCTCTGCAGCTTCCACTGGGCCTGGGGAAAAGAAATGCGAAGGAAAGGTTAGTTAACTTTCTTCCTCCTAATGAACATTATGAGGACAAAGAGTCTGCTCGTGTGTACCCTTTCGGCAGCCTGGTTAATTTGTTAAGCCTAAATGGACACATAAAGAGATCCTCTTTATCTTCATTAAGCCTGATGAGAATGAATGGCAAACCACAGCATCGTTTCTGCGGCCTGATGGGTTTCATCAAGGGACCTGAAAAGCTCTTACACACCCGATGCCTTTAAGCTGGGCTGGCTAAGGATGTGCTCATTCTTATTATATTATCCTTGTTATAACAAGCACTGGCTGCTCCTACTCATGTGTGTTCACACAAACCCTACACACACTAAAAAACAGCATGACAAGTTTCATTTTACAAATAAAAAAGAAAATATTGGGGGGGTAGGGTAGAGGTAAAGGGGAATTTTTTTTGTAGGGCAAAGGGAAAAGAGAGATGAGAAGACAGTATGGTCTCTGTTCCAGCTACATTCAATGCAAACCCATAAGAAACTATCAATGATTGAAAGAAAAAGTAGCTAAAAATCTCTGGCTCTACCACTTCAAGTAGGGTGACCCTCATCAGGTGATTCGTCCTTGCTGTACCTCAGTACCCTCATCTGTTAAAACAAAACAATGACAAAACTCTTGTGGTTATTGTGATGGTCAATATTTTTGTGTTGAGAAAGCACTATTCCACATTAAGTACTATGAAATTGTTTCTGAAGGATGCCTGTTAGGGCTGGCTTGCAGCTGCTAAAGAATAGCTTTGTGACACTCAGGGCTTCCATGGAGAAGTGTGACTGAAAGTTGGTCCTCTTCTAGCTCCCATGCTGAGTCTTGCCAGCTTTAGAGTGGCAGGTACCAGAATCTGTGAAATTATTCTTCTTTGTCAAGAACTTTGAAGTGAAAGTAATGGGAAGGATTGTATTCCTGACAGTATGATGGCCTCAGGGTATTCAAACTTCCTCCATAGCTGGTCAGCACTCTAGAAGCAAGTAGCCCAGGTAGTGATTTGTAAGGTACATTTTCTTTATGACCTACTCTCAGAAAGCACAAAGCATCACTTCTAACATTCAGTGGGTTACTAATGAGACACCAGCTTGCAAAATTCCAAAGGGAAAGAACATAAATTGCACATCTTAATTGGTGAAGTTTCAATGTCACATTATAGATGAACATGTGGGAGAAATTATAATAGCCAAAATGCAATCAGCCAGAGGGGCTATCAAGATAGAATATATTCATATTATGTAAATATTTTTTTCATTTAAATTTATTACCTTACTGCAGTCTCCTCAGTCTACCATAACAAAATAACATGGACAGGATGACTTAAATAATGTACATTTATTTCACAGAGTTCTGAAGACCAGAAGTCCAAGGTCAAGTTCCCTGCACAGTGGGTTTCTGCTAGGGGCTCTCTTCCTGGCTTAGAGATGGCCACCTTCTCAGTATGTCTTCAAATGGTCTTTCATTGCTGTATGTGGGGGTAGGAAAGACCAAGCATCTCTGATGTCTCTTTTCTTACAAGTACACTAAACCTATCAGATAAGGGTCCCACCTAAAGGCCTCATCTAACCTTAGTTATGTTCATAGAAGTCCCATCTCTAAATACAACCACACTGTACCTTAAGGCTTCAACATGAATTTTGAAGGTCACAAACTTTCTGTCCATAACACTCTGACCCTGACCTGAAACTCATATCCTTATTTCATGAAAAATATATTTATTGTACCCTAACAACTCTCAAAGCTTTATTCCAATATCAATTATGAAGTCTCATAGAAATATCATCTAAATCATTTATGGGCAGACTCAAGGTACAATTCAATCTCAGAAAAAATTCTCTCCAACTATGAATCTATGAAACCAAACAAGTTATATGTTTCTAAAACACAGTGGTAGATAGATGTAGAATAGAGATTTCTATTCCCAAACATACAAATCACAAGAAAGGAAGGAATAATAGGTCCCAAATAAGTCCAAAACATAGCAATGCAAATTCAATTGAATCTCAGATCCCAAGAATAAACCCCTGTGGTTGGACTTCCAGCCCCAGATCCACTGCTTACACATTATTGGGCTCTGCCAAGAGGTTAGCCTGTCCCCCAGGCACCCAGTTAGCTCCTCCCCAAGACTTCAGGCAGGGAAGCCTGTCCTGTTGAGACTTCGGTGTTGGTCCACCTTTGAAACCAAGAAGGTTCATTTCTGAATCACTTTTAGAATCACTCTTCCTTCTTTCTTTTCTTTTCTATCTTTTTTGGGACACTGCAGATTGAACCCAGAGACCTTCTACCTCCAAGCTACACCCTCAGCCCTATTTTATTTTTAATTTTGAATCAGGGTCTCACTAAGTCGCAGAGGGCTTCACTAAGTAGCTGAAACTAGCAGAAAACCTGTGAACCTCCTGTTTCAGCTTTCCAAGTACTGAGATTTCAAGCATGAGCCAGCATGCCCAGCTTATTCTCCCCTTCTTTGAAAGATAGTCCACATTCACAACCAAATAGCTCTATTGTTCTATCTTGTAGAATCTAAATCCTCAGTCTTCCTTCATGTTATCCCATTTCCTTTCCTTTCCTTTCCTTTCAAACTGGCAGTATCTTTGCTTGTATAACACCATAATTCTTTTATCAAGTGGTAGTCAAGCCACCCTCTTAGCATCCTATTCTGAGCTGATGCTCTGCATTTAACCAGTACATTGAATTCTTGTCCTTTGGCAGGAGAGGTAAGGATCTGTTGCATCTACTGAGTACATTTTAAAACTCTAACAATACAGGTTCAGTTACATGCTTTTATGTGAAAATAAACAGTAGCCTAAAGAAAACAAAATGTCCCTAACAATTTGCACAAACTCTCATCTATCCTATTTTCCACAAGAATCTTGGTAAGGAGACACAATTGACTATCCTAGTTTTGAGAGTTGCCCAACCCATTGTGATGGAAGTAATGTCTCAAAATTAATTATAAAGCTAGACAGTTCCCTATGGTCTTTCCAGAAGATATTAGGGACTGACTTTAGTTCCATATTATTTGGGTCAATAATAGAAATTTGTTTTTAATCAGTACTAAAGTCTGAATGTTGTTGTATCCCTAAAATTCATAGATTAAGTCCTAACCTTCAAGGTATCAAAATGTGGGGGTCTTTGGAAGGCAATTTCTTTTTAGATCATAAGGGAAGATTCTATGAAGAATAGGTATAATGCCTTTATAAAATGCTCCCCAGAGAGATCTTTTGGCCCTTCCACTATGAGAAGACAGCCTTCTATGAACCAGAAAATGGACCCTCACCAGATACTGAATCTGCTGACATCCTGATCTAAACTTCTCAGACTCTAGAAATGTGAGAAATAAATTTCTGTTTTTAATGAACCTCTTAGTAGACTTAGTCTTAGTAGACTAAGACAATCAGACCTCTCTTTTGACAGCTATCTTTGAGATAGAAGACTCAGCCATAGCCTTAGAATTATTCTTAGTTAGAAATTTAGAAATAACATGAGAAAAAGTCCCCCACAGCCCACCCTTCCCCCTTAGTTATTAGTAAGCCAATAGCTCACCCAGGCTAGATCCTCTGGAATGGAAACAGAGCAACTCCTTCCCTCAACTACTTTCTTTAGGCAGACCCTGCAGGGGCTTCCTTTAATGGAAACAAGGATAGAGCCTCCCTAGGCCATTTACAAGACAAGCTACAAGACAGATGGAGAAAGAGAAATATATGGGCAAATGGCTTTGAAGCTTTTGTATTCTATTTTTGGTAGGTGTAATAAATCTCATGCTTTCCTTTCCTTCCCCTACACAATTAAGTGACCAAATGTATAGGAAAGCTGGAATGTATTTGAGGCCAGATCTGAGCTTTTGCTTTCTGAACCTTCACTAGTGAATAAAAATCTGCTTTCCACTTTATCCACTGTCTCCTGTTTTAGGGCCCCAGTTCTACAACCAGCTGACAGAACAGGCAAGTAGATGAGCTCTCGGTCCCCAGTGAAAACATGACCTCTCCATAGCATCACCTTACTAGCATTGGTAGCTCATCACCAAAGTCCCCACAGTAGTAATAACTAAACCTTAAACAGAAGTGTGTTTGGGGGAGATACAACATGCCTCCACTAAGCTTTATTGTGATGCTTGGGGTCAAACGGCATCACGTTAACTATAAAAAACAAAAATGTACCACATGTGATAGATTCTTTCCAATGATGAACACACCAGTCCCTCTCATTCATCATGCTCTTTGTAATGTGGCTTTTCCATCCCCCACCAACAGTGGGTTCTCTCTCCTTTTCTTTGAGCCTCAGTTGGCCCCATGACTAGCACTGTCATAGGAAAACACAATAATTCTTTGGGGTTACCGGCTTCCATGGTGAAAAGAATTTCAGCTTGCACTTTTATATCAGGAGTGCAGAACAAAGGAATCAAGACCACCAAACAGTTAAGGCATGAGGCTATAATTAGCCATGCGATGGCTGCGATCCTCTAGGAAAGGCAGAGATGACAGCAAGTGTATCAGACCACAGCTCCCCTTTTATAGCATAAGCTAGGTACAGAAGTGAGAATTTGTGGGGTAATTTTAAACTACCCCATTACAGAAATGTTTTTCTTTTTTGGAATCAGGGAGAACTGGGTCTGCTGGCCTTTTGATTTTGCAGGCTTTGAGTTACAAGAGCGACTCAACAGTTACACAGATTTAATACAGCAAAAGAGAATATTTTGTTAAATGGGGAGCAGGACCACATTCTCTACTGCTAATGTTCATTCTTCTGAAACCCTTGAGGAGCTGATGTTTTCTATTGGCTGTTCTCTCTGTGGTAAAGGTTGGTAAAGGGCGGGACTGTGGAGCATCAGGAGTTGATTCTGCTATAGGGTGCATGTTATTAATCATTTGGTCAGATAGCTTATGGTACAGAGTCAAAGATGTTCTGATGCCAGCTAAACCTGTTCCTACACCAGCAGCCACTCAGCCCTAACAGTAGTGGATTGAGCTAGACTGACCACTGGCTCAAGGATTTACATGTTTACGAAGGGGCACAGGCAAGGTCTGGATGTTTGGTACAATCTCTAGCTTGGGCAGCAGTAGGGCAAGGGAGCATAGGTTGGTACAATTGGTGGGGAGTGCAATAAAGGCTGTGTTTTTGCAGTGGAACACTGTGCCATTTATAGGTAGGCATATGGGTTGGTTAGTTATGTCCATAGAATGATTAGTCTTACATAGCTATGGGTGTAATTGAACCAGAGTCCTTGAGCCACCCGAGGCAATGCAGGATACTGGGAATTTCCGTGGTTATATAAACACCTCCCCTCTTGGAGAAAGTGGTGAATAATTGGGTCCATTTGTAAGCACAGCCAGAAATCTTGGGCCAATGTAAGGTTTGTCAGATTTAGCAAACTGTGTTGCTTTTAAGATAACTTGGGTTTCTAGATTTATGGACAGGGGCGTTTTATGCTTGGTAGCTTTATAGGTATATATATATTGTGTGTGTGTGTTTTATCATTCCACCCCAAAACATTGTTCTGCCTACTGTTCTACACTTCTGGCTAGCACCTAATTTTATGAGGACTACAAAGTAATTAAGTGATTCTGTGGTGCATGTATATTTGTTGTGATAATAAGATGACAGCAAGTTTGAAAGTGAGTCCAGGGACTCATGACAGAGTTTACAGAAGTCTAGCCCTGTAGCCACGTTAAGGGTTTGAAATACTTTTACAAAGGTTAGGAGCACAAATTGTCCTCTGAAGATCATGAGCACACCAATTTTACCCTTAACGGGTGTTCTGGGTCATGATGAGCCTTCCATCTGGACTGTGGTTCTCCCCCTCCCTTTTTTTAAATCTCAAATGGATTTATCTGGGACCTGTGTATCCAACTGTCCTCTCTCTCTCCCATTATGGATGCAGGAGTCCTGAGTATGACTTGGAAGGGACCAGTGTAGTGAGGTTCAAGGGAGCGACTGACTAGAACTGTTTGACCCAAACCAGCCATTTGAGTGTGTACTGTGATTCTTTTTGTCTGGTGAGTGAGGTTTGGCTGGGCTATGCTGTGGCCACTTCTTGGTGCAATACTGTTAAGGTGGTCTGAAAGGCTTGGAGGAAATGCAGAAGTTATTATGTGAGAGTTTAATAAGTTCATAATCAGCTAGCTGAGGCAACAAAGGAGGGGGCTATCCACCCAAGATGTGTGTGTGTGTGTGTGTGTGTGTGTGTGTGTGTGTGTGTGTGTTACTGGGGGTGGAACCCAGAGGCTTTCTACCTCCAGGCTAAACTTCCAGACCTATTTTATACTTTATTTGGAAACAGGGTCTCACTAAGTTGCTGAGAGCCTCACTAAGTAGCTGAGGCTGGCTTTGAACCTGTATGATCCTCCTGCTTCAGCCTCCCAAGCGTTGGGATTATAAGCATGCATCACCATGCCCAGCTTCATCCAAGATTTTGAATGAAGAGAATCCCTGATTTAGGGGTGCACCTAACTCTCAGAAGAGCTATAGGTAAGAGGTCCTAGTCAGCATCAAGCTCTGTTACATATTTTGTGAGAACTTTCTTTAATGTTCTATTAAATCTCTCCACTTGTCCTGAGCTCTGTGGCCTATAAGCACAGTGCAATTTTCAAAATATTTTTAAACATCTGGATATATCTTTTGTAATTTTAGCCATGAAGGCTAGGCCATTATCAGACCCCATTGCTGTTGGAAGGCCAAATCTGGAGATAATATCTTCCAGGAGCTTTTTGGCTACTATCCAAGCTGTCTCTCCCTTTGTTGGGAAGGCTTCAACCCAACCTGAGAAAGTAGGAGGTAGCAGAACCCATTTTTTCCAGGTCTTGCCTCAGTGAAGTCTACCACCCAAAAATCTCCAGGGGAGTCACCTTGAACAGGCTCTCCTTTCCATGTTTGTAGTCTCCCTGAGTTTACCATTTGGCAGGGCAAAAGCTGCTTGCTGCTTGTGGATCCAGTTTAGGGTGGGATGTGGTACACTCTGTGAATTAGGTGGTACAGATCGGTTTCTCCTAGGTGAGTGTTGACGTGTGTTCTGGTTCTGTGGACTAACTTTCTTCCCAAGGCAGTAGGAATCAAATCACGACTCAACTACCCCAGAGCACCTTCCACCCAGAGGGGAGAGTTGTATGTCCCCCTAGTTGAGCTATTTTCTCATCATTATAGTGAGGGCCTTTGCGGGAACTCTGGCAGGAGAGTTATTATTCCCATGGTGGCACAGTCATGTCCTTTGCTGTTCTTTTAGCAACTTGGTCTGCAGCTTGGTTTTCTCTAGCCTCAAAGGAGTAATTTTTCTGAAGTCCATTTTTTCATTGCTCTCTGGCAACAAGGTGGCTGGATTGACAGAGCTGAACTGGATGAACTTTATTCTTGGCTGACCTAACAATTATACATGTAGCTGAGTCACTCCTGTTAGACAACCATTTATTGGGAGGTGCCTGTAACAAAGCCTCTATGAAGTGGGGAGCATGTATGACAAGGTCGTGTCCCAGAGTAAGCTTATCTGCCTCTTTGACTAGAGAGGAGCTGACTGTAATGGCCCACAGGCAGGTCGGCGGTCCGGATGCTATGTGATCTAGCCTTTTGGAGAGGTATGCTACAAGGCATTTCCATAGGCCCAGCGTTTGAATAAGCACTACTTCCTTTGCCATTCCATTTTGTTTTAAGCCACATGTAATTGGAAAGACATTTGAAGGTCATAGAGGGCCAAGGCTGGGGCCAATGCCGGGGCCTGTTTTAGAGCATCGGAAGCTTGTTGATTTTATGCCCCGTCCCACTCCAGGAAGGAGTCTCCTTCAGCTGTGACTGGGTATAGGGACTTTGAAATTTCTGAAAATTCCATAATCTGCAATAGCCAGTTGCCCCCCAAAACTCTCTGACCTGTCACTTGTTTGTAGGCTGGGGAATTTGGAGTATGGCCTCCATTCAACCTTTAGAGAGAGTTTTCTGGCCTTGGGAGAGTTCATAGCCAAGATAACATGACCCACTGAAAGCACAACTGGGCCTTCTTAGCTAAAACTCGATATCCCAACTTCTTCAGTTCTATTAGAAGATCTAGAGTCTCTCTTTTACATTTCTCCCAATCCTAGTAGCCAGCAAAAGATCATCCACATTCTGGAGTAATGTGAGGTTGGTATGAGTGATCTTAAAGGTGCCCAAGTCCTGGCTTAGGGCCTCATTGAATAGGGTGGGGAGTTTTTGAACCCCTGAGGCAGTCTTGTCCACATCAACTGATATGTAGTTCCATCCTCCAGGTCTGTTCATTCAAAGGTGAAGGTAGGTTGACTCACCAGGGCAACAGATAAGCTGAAGAAAACATCCTTGAGGTCCAGAATTAAATAGAAGGTTTTGTCTGGTGGGAGACAACTAAGCAAAATGTATGGATTTGGGACCATTGGGTGGATGGTTTCCACTCACTTCTTTGCCTCTCAGAAGTTCTGCACAGGTCAGTAGTCCCCAGTTCCAGCCTTTTTGACAGGTAGCAGTGGGGTATTCCTTGGGGACTGACAGGGAACTAGAATTCCTTTGTCCTTGAGTCACCAAATGTGGCAAGCGATTCCTTGGTGTGCCTGTAGACTGAGGGGATATTGCCTGATATGTGCAGGCACTACTGAGCTAAGGAGCTGGATAATAATGCACAGGAAGTGTTTTGCAAACCAGGGGGATTGTCTCAGCTCACACTCCTGGCACAGTACCCTTGCTCCAGGAAGTCCAGAGAGGAAGCACTGAGAATGTCAATAGGCTCTGACATCAAAAGATACTCTTCCCCTACGGGGTAAGTGAACATGAGTCTGATTTGGCGCTCCCCTTTACTGTCAGCTGAGCTTGTCCCTCTTGGAACAAGATGATTAGCCTGCAGCTTTTGAAGTAAGTCTCTCCCTAATAGAGGGTGGGGGCAGTCAGGCATAACCAGAAATGAGTGAATCGTCATCTCTTTGCCTAGGATAAGAGTTAAGTTTGCCTCTTGCTCCCAGAATCTGGAGCTTTTGTTTGGACAGAGGTCCCTTAGGGATCTTGATGACCGAGTAGGCTTCTCCTATGTCAGTCAGGAAACTCATAAGTCCCCCCCCCTACTTTTAATGTCACCATAGGCTCACGGAGGGAGAGGGGCTCTGAGCCTTGGCCCCATCATTTCTTTAAGTTTAAAATGAAGGTATCACATTTCCTCTTGGGACATTCATTTTCCCAATGTCCCATTGCTTTGCAATAGGCACGTTGGTTTTTATCCAGAAGAGGCCTGCCGCCACAGACCTTCTATTTTTGGGTGTGGGGCCCTGGTTTAGTGGATGCTACTGCTGAAATGACAATTAGCTTTATCTACTTCTGGTCTTCTCCTTTGCTCTCCCTGTCCTGAAAAAACTTTTGAGTTATTTCTACCAATTCAGATGTCACTTCTTCTTCAAACCCTTCTTACTTCTGAAGCTTTTCTAATATCTGGAGCTGACTGTGAGACAAATGCAATGTTAAATGTTTGTCTATTTTCCTGAGCTTCTGGGTCTAAGTGGGTGTAGGCCCAATAGGCTTCCATCAGTTTTTCTTTCTCTCTCTTTCTTTCTTTCTTTCTTTCTTTCTTTCTTTCTTTCTTTCTTTCTTTCTGGTGGTACTGGGAAGCCCTTCTACCTCCAGGCTACACCCCAGACCTATTTTATACTCTTTTATTTTTGGAAACAGGATCTCTTAAGCCAGCACGGCTGGCTTCGAACCTGCGCGATCCTGCTGTCTCCACCTCCCAAGCTCAGGAATTACAAGCATGCGCCACCACACCCGGCTTTCCATCAGTCTTTCTAAGAAAGCAAATGGAAATTCTCTTATAACTTAGGCAAGCTCATTTACCTCAGCCAAGTTCATTGGTTTCCAGGCTACAGCTGGAAGCTTGGCACTCTCTGGCTATTGCTTTCTTACCTAAGTCTGAATTATGTATCCATTGGGACAATCCTGTGGTACCATGCTGTCCAACGCAATGAGGTCAGTAGTAGGAGTACTATCCTGTCCCAGAACAGTATGTCATGCTCCCTGTCATATCTGTTCACACTCCTCAGATGTAAAAAGGACTTGCAAGACCTGTTGACAATCATCCCAAGTAGGTTGATACATAAAGAAAATGGTTTCCAGAAGGTGAATGAGCACCTGAGGTTATTTTTTAAGGGGGTTTTGCATTTTCCAGTTATAAAGGTCAGTGGTAGAGAATGAGATATATATGCAACATCCTTGGGTCTGGTCATTGCTCACACTCAACAACAGGCAAAGAGGAAGAAGAAAGGGTGATCCCATGACAGAGGGTGGAACAGCAGAATCAGGGAAGACTGGCTACAGGAGGATCTGGCACGTGTATGAGAGGGGCTAAACAAGAACTTGTTTGGAGGAGAAGGAGCTGAGGGGATAGAGCCAGTAGAACAAGGAGGGGTAAGGCCAGGAGAAGAATCCAATGGATTATAGCATTCTCCTTGGCCAGCTTCTAATCAGTTTCCTCCTTCTTCTTTCCTTTTGCCTGTTGGGATGGCTTAACAGAACAGAGGGGTGGCCTAACTTTTTCCCCCAAGATGAAGGATCTACAATGAGGTCTATCCAAGCTGTGATATAAGGTATTAATCAGGGTGGCCAGGCTTAGAAAAGATTACCTGCCATATGGGATAAAGATCAGACAAGAGAAAGGAGCCAACTGCCGGCCATCCTGTACCAAAGGAGGGCCACTCAAACTCACACAGAGTCTGTAGCTGTCTCTTCGATACCGTGGATCTATTCTGGTAAGCCAAAGTTTGAAATTCAGAGAAGTGGAATAGCAAGTCTTCTAAAGGAGCTAGGGAGAACGCTGTTTGGCCCATCTTTAATGTAGTATCTTCAGGCCTGGCAATTGCAAAAATAGTTTCGCTGGGCGTGGTGGCACATACTTGTAATCCCCGCGCTTGGGAGGCGGAGACAGGAGGATCACGCAGGTTCGAAGCCAGTCGCACGCGCTGGCTTAGGAGATCCTGTTTCCAAAATGAAAATATAAAAATAGGTCTGGGAGTGTAGCCCGGAGGTAGAAGGGCTTCCAGGAACCCCAGTACCACCAAAAAAAAAAAAAAAATAGTTTCAGGGAGATCCTAAAAAGGGTAGCAGAAGCCGAACTTGGTGGCACAAGTTTGTAATCCCAGCATTTGGGAGGCTTAGACAGGAGGATCCAGGTTCGCGAACAGCCTTGGCTACTTAGAGAGGCCCTTTGCAACTCAGAAAGACCCTGTTTCAAAATAAAGAATAAAAAATTGGGCTGGGTGTGTAGCTGGAAGGTAGAATTCCCCTGGGTTTCATCCCCAGTACCACAAAAAATAAAGGTAGTAGAAAATGGCAAGAAGAAGGGAACAGATGAGATTATTAGCCAATCCAAAGCAGAAGCTACTCACTGGTGTCCAATCCTGTGGGCTGGCGGTACTTAATCTGATAGAGAAAAATGCACCAGGGATATTGGTGAGACCACCTTGGGTGCTCCATCCCCAACACCTCGTGGAATGAAGAGCATCTCCCTTCCCTGGAGTACCATTCAAATTCCTGACCCACAGAAACCTGAACCATAAAACAGTTTTTCTTTAAAGCCACTGAGTTTTAGAGCAGCTACAGGTCAACAGAAAACTCATCCACCCTTTCATTCCACTTGGGGAAATTAATTATACAAATTGGAAAAGCCTGCCAAATTTGGGCTGTCATCAGGATCAGAACATGCTGCATCATTGTCACTAGATACAGAGCATTTTCCCCAGCATATTAAACTCAAATAAAATGAGTTGTTTTTCTGTAGGACAAGGCTATGTCATTCAATTATTTTTAGTCCTGGAAACCTTTCCATTGGATCTTGTGGGTCAGGGAGCAGCCCCAGTTTCCTGAGTGCCACTGGGTGTCACTTTGGCAACTCTGAGTCTTTTCATCTGTTGAGATTTGATCTCCTACCAAGTACACCTCTGCAACAAAGTCTTTATTGGGCATCAATGGAAGCATTCAGACAACTAAACTCCAAATCCTAATTATTCCTCATTTTAGCACCTACATTCTAACAGTGATCAATTCTGCCTGTTGGTCTCCAAGGACCTAGGCAATTCTTTCAGCAGCTTAGGTATGTCTCTTCATTATCAGATGATCAATAAATCACTTGCCTAGGTGCGTTTTATGGTCACTCAATATGGCAACATAATAAAAGTTTGAATTAAGTAATATTCCTTTTTATTATCAGAAATGAATTATCTCATGGGCCCAGCAGGTACACAAATATAGTGCATCCTTCCATGAAGTGAAAGGCTTTTTTTTTTTCAATTGGCTTCTGATAAATGCAGAGGGCAAAACCAAAATAGCTATCTTCCAAAATTTTCTAGTATTAATATTATAGAATTATTTTGCTGGGTTCATTGTTACTCATCATAATTTCCATAATAATCATGGCAAGCCATAAGGGTAATATGAAACATAAATTCTAAACTTTTAATATTTATTCTGAACCCAGAAGGGGAAGCTTTCTGGGTGTACTGAGTTGTTCATGATAGAGAAAAAAAAAAAACCTGTATTTTCTCTCTCCAAACCCTGGAATGCTGGCAAAACAGCACATTATGTTAATAAATATATTTAATAAAACCTGGGCATGGTGTCGGACGCTTGTAATCTCCGCGCTTGGGAGATGGAAGCAGGAGGATCACACAGGTTCAAAGCCAGCCTTGCTGGCTTAAGATACCCTGTTTCCAAATAAAAATATAAAAAATAGATCTGCGAAGTGTACCCCAGAGGTAGAAGAGCTTCCAGGAACCCCAGTACCACCCAAAAAATTATATATATAGTTATATATATAATGTATATGTGTAATAATACCAGCATCCATGTTCACCATGAAAAATAATATTATACTTTGAGATCTGAGTAGTAGCATATTCCTGTGACTTTGAAAGCTCGTGCTTCATTCTCAAATGTTAAAGTTCATCATATAATGATTAACTGCTCACTGCTTACAAGGGATAATATCTTGATTTCATCCAAGCTTTAGTATGGAGATGGATACACAGAGGTACAGCTGGAACAAAGGAAATGACTTTGCAGGCCCTGAGTTGTGGCCACTCTGATGTCCCCACTGCCTCCATGGGTATACAGCGTAGCCTGGCACCGAAGCTAATTCCATCTCAAGGCCAGTTGGGACTTTTGACAAAGTCAAAGTAGCTCCGTTCCCTAGTTCTTGAGGCATCTCAAGATGTGCATCTCTGCATGTAGGCATACACATACTTGCATTTGTGTAAGTGGGCATGACTGTGTATGTACATGCATGTACATACACATACATGTATGTGCCAGAAAGTATGTTTGTGGTGTGTGTGTGGGGGGTTCTCTCTTAGGCACATTTTACCTACATGACATTAAACATTGAAACCAAGCCCCCTCTCTAACCTCCCCCCAAAAACAAAAATAAATAATAATTCTAAATATTATTAAACAATGCTGACAGCTGCTACCTTGTGCTCTGAAATGACTCCCTCATCCATGGTTAAGCACTGTTTAGCTTTAGTGAATGGATTCCAAGGCCTTGGCCGAGGGTCAGCAGCTCAAGAGATAAGCACGTCAGGGTAGCCCAGTGGAGGTGAGCTGGTCTACTCACCATATCCAGTTACAATTCTCTAGGATGAGGAAGTACCTCTGGGCCCAAGAAACCTCGAGATAATTTGGCATAAGTGGTCTCTAGTTAGTAATACCCCAGATAACAGGAAGGAACCTCAGTGAAGTCTTACAGATCAGTTTCAAAGAAGACAGGCAGTTCACAGACAAGCTGCCATTGGCAGGAACAACTGAGAAAAGAAACAATCCAAAAGTCTTCAGAAACTCCCCAGTCAAAACAACAGCCTCACAGTGTAAAAAGAACAATTGTTTTTGTTTAAAAAACAAACGTACACAGTCAAAAAAAGGAATCGGAGGCACTAAGAAATGTTCAGAATGATTTGAGCCAGGCATGGTGGAGCACACTTGTAATCCCAGCATTTGGGAGGCTGAGACAGGAGGATTGCACAGGTTCGAAGCCAGCCTCAGCTAAGTGAGGCCCTTTGCAACTCAGTAAGACCCTGTTTCAAAATAAAGAATTAAAAATAGGGCTGGGGGTGTCACTCAGAGGTAGGATGTACCTGGGTTCCATCCCCAGTACCGCAAAAAAAAGTATAAAAATGATTTGAAAAAATAAATAAAACTTCTCAGCCAGGCATGCATGATAGCACATGCTTGTAATCCCAGTATTGGGAGGCTAAAACAGAAGGATTGTGGTTGGAGACCAGGCTTAGCTACTTAGGCCCTCTGCAACTTAGTGAGATTCTGTTTCAAAATAAAGAATTAAAAATAGGGCTGGGGGTGGAGCTGGGAGGTAGAATGCCCCTGGGTTTCATCCCTAGTGCCACACAAAAAGAAAAAAAGTCTCAAAATGTGGACAATAGGTTCTGCATCTCTAATCAGAAAATCCAAAGTTTAAGATGCTCCAAATATCAAAACATTTTGAGCACCAAAATGGTGCCACAAATGGAAAATTCCCTACATCACCTCATGTGACAGCCAGTCAAAACAGACATACTAAAAAGATTGTATGAAATTACTTACAGGCTATGTGCATAAAGTATATGTGAAATGCAAAAGAATTTTGTACTTAGATTTGAGTCCAGTCCCTAAGCTATCTCATTATATGTGTGTATTGTATATGATATATACATATATGTTATATGACATAATGCATAGATATAAATATATACATATATATGATATATACCTATATACCCATATACCTATATATCATATATGCATATGTATGTAATCATATATAATTATGCTATATATTATACATATATAAACATGCCCCAAATCCAGAAAAACACAAAATCCAAAGAACTTTTGGTTGTAAGCCTTTCATATAAGACTACTCAAAGATTTTTTTTTAATGTGTTAAACATTAAGAGTTTATAAATCTTTAAAAAGAGAATAAATTAAAAATATAGATGCCAAGACATCCTGCTGCCTCGGCATCTATGTGTTGAGACCCCACTCCACATAGTTAAATCAGCAAAAACGCCCCGAGAAGGAGGTGTCGTCTCTGGCCAAAGTACCCCCCACTTTTAGATACCCTTCACTATTATTCCTTTTAACTTTCTACACGAATTGCTCCAGTGATGTGAAATTAGAACTATAAAAAGAAACTGAGTCCGTGGAAATAAACTCTCTAATAATTTGTCTAAACGTCCTTGGCTCTGCTCAACAATAATGAGAAACTGGCCAGAATTCAGGTACTGTGATAAGCACCCCAGCTGCAGCAATCACAAATGGCCTCCGACCTTCATCACTATCTATCAACTCTGGCAAAAGTAGCTCAGTTCAAAATAATTATTCACCCTTGAAATCCTGCCTAGAGACAGAGAAACCTTGTGTGTAACCTTAAAGAAACAACTTAGCTGCCCAAATAATATAGACCCAAAGAAAAAGACTGTTAACTTTTACCTCAGTGTGAGCATTCCAGGAGATAGAAAAACTGGCTGCATAATTAGAAATAAATATTACAAAATAAAGGACAGACATTTTAAATATATATATGTATGAAGAAAAAGAAATACCGTAAGAGTAAGAAAAGCATTTTTGCATGAAAAAGAGCTTATCATAAGAAAGTCCCAACTGGAAAAGAAAGAAATTAGAAAGTTAGAAGCAGACTGCAGAGAGTTTGTGACAGGGAAGTGGATTATTAAAGATAAGTAGACTTTTAATAGGCTTGTTGTCTAAAGAAGAGTGCTCAGCAGTTAAGGAAATACATCTGACAATTAAAACTAAGAACCTTGTGGTGTTGTTTGTGATATTTTGTCTGCCAAACTGTGTTGTGAGTATGCTTAAGCTTTCAGACTTAGAAGATAAGGTACCAACACCTGAAGAAATTCCATCACATCCACCTGAATCACCACATTTCCCCACACTTGCTATATGAACTGAGCCCAAAAGATGGAAAAGTTCCAGGAAAAGTTAAAAAAGATTCCCCCGAGAAGCTCCCAAGCCTTGACTATCCTGGGAGGCTGCCACCTGCAACTGCTTATCTACAAGACCTTGGGACCTTGGAGAGGAACAGAAGTTAATTCTTCAAAGGCCAACAGCCAGCTGAAAGACACCCGCCCCCCTTTCACTTAACTTTACTGGTGAAGTGTATAAATTTCTTGGGGTTTTCGTAATAAAGTGTCATTGGCTCAAGAAGCCTTTGTCCATCTCAGGTTCTTTTCCAAAGCGTCGTAACTAAAAACTTAAGGAATTCATAGAGGGAAAAGAACCGCTGCAGATAAGAATCTGCAGAACGTCGCCTGCCTTTTGTCCCATCTTTCTGAGGCCCCCGACCGCTAGTGGACTTGCCCCCCACAGGACTGAACCCGCCGGTAACATATAGAATAAAATTATTCATTATTTAGTTGAAAAGTACAAAGAGATGGTTCAAATGAGAAAAAGAGGTAGAGAGGTGAGCGATGAAGACAGTACAACTCAGCAACTCAGTCAGTGCTAACCGCTCAGCTCAGCTTCTAGATATTCTTATTTATTTTTAGATTTTTTTTTTGCAGTATTGGGGATGGAACCCATGGGCATTCTACTTCTGAGCTACACCCCAAGCCTTATTCTTTCTTTCTTTCTTTCTTTCTTTCTTTCTTTCTTTCTTTCTTTCTTTCTTTCTTTATTTATTTTTGGTGGTACTGGGGTTCCTGGAAACCCTTCTGCCTCCAGGCTACACTCCCATACACCTATTTTTTATATTTTCCTTTGGAAACGGGGTCTCTTAAGCCAGAAAGGCTGGCTTTGAACCCACGCAATCCTCTTGTCTTCGCCTTTCAAGTGCGGGGATTACAAACATGTGCAACCATGCACAGGTTTATTCTATATTTTGCAACAGGGTCTCACTGAGTTGCAAAGGGCCTTGTTAAGTAGCTGAGACTGTTCACAAACTGGGATCCTCCTGTCTCAGCCTCCCAAATGCTGGGATTACAAGCATGTGTGTGTGCCACCACTCCCAGCTTATTTTTATATTTTAATGCGAAAACAAATATCATTTTTTGTATAAAGTCTTCTGATATTTAAATATTGGAAACCAATGCTGTAAAAGCAGACCAGGTGGGCAGGCTTAGCAGCCAACTTGTGACCTCAATGTTGAAGTACTGTTGATAATAAAGAAGGTCAGGGGAGGTAAGAGGTAACCCATGGCAGGTGCTCATTACAAGCCAGGCAAGATGGAGTCCAGAGGACAGAATGGAATGAGTCCTGGGCATTGAGGGTAGCTGCTTTTCTTCTAAAGTAGGAAGAGTAGATATATGAAGGTAGAGGTTAGGTTTGATATATCCTAGCTAGCTTGAGGAGTTTACTAAGACCCTGATAGTCTATGAACAAATTGCCCTGACTTTTAGCTAGACATTCAAGTCAAGGAGCGTCTGTGAGACCCACCAGAAACTTCATACCATACACTGGGCCAATGGACAGAGTATAAATAAAACACTGGGATGCTAGATGTTATACAGTCTGATAAAATAAGAACTGTTGGGGGGAAAATTTTTGAAAACATGGTTCTTTTGCTGCTAGGCAAGTTGGCAGAAATTAAATGTATGGAGTACATCCTTACATTTTCACTAAAGGATTCATGGATATCATAAAAATGTAATAAGGAAGAATTAATTCTTCTGATGATTGTTTCTAAAAGAAAGCTATCTATAGTTTAAAAATCCAGAAACAAGTTAGTAAGGTAAGAAGAAAAAAGGGGGAGGACAGAGAATGGATGAAATACCATTCTTATGTCTTCAAAGGACCTAAAAGGTGGCAAGGTGAATTTGTGGCCTTAAGTAAAAGAGGTGACATTCCAGATGGCCTAGTAAAACAGCAAACAAGAATACTGGATTCAAATTCACCTCTGCTACTTGGCCAAAAGCTTCCTTTTTGCAAACCCAGTCTCCTTACTGCCTTCTGTATACAAAGCACATAGAAGGTAGCCAGTATATGACAGTTCAACGAAAATGCTTTTCCTTTCAAGCCTGGACCTCCTCATATCTGGATGTTTGATTTTTGTGCCCATTCACCATAGCTGCTGCTGACCTCTCTTTTCTGCTATTTCAGAGAGCCAGCACTTCGTATAAAAAGGCTGTGAGCTGCGCTCTTCTGAAACCTAGGGTGGAAGTGCATATTTGATCAAGTTCTATGTAAATTCCACCCACCAACAGAGAGAATATTTTTCTTCGCTTTGAAAATCCACTTCACCCCGTCTGTATTTGTGTTTCTACAAGCAGCAAAGCCTTCGTTTATTGTTTTCAATCACCATTTTAAATTCAACCTTTCCCATTCTAAATTCCTTCTTGAAATTGTCTCTCCCAACGGATAAAGGCCTTTATCAAAAGGAAAAATAATTTTGTTTTATTTTATTATTTTTAAGTGCTCACAAATTCTTCATTTTTAAAGCAATGGTAATTTCTTGATTTTTGTACATAGTGACTTCTGAACAGAAAAATGGCCAAGCATGTGGTCAGTCTTTGCTCTATGGGAGACACTAGATGGGCGTAAAATCTGCAGGTGGCCTTTGTCAAAGCAAAATATTAAAAGATGGTTCTCTACCAGCCTTGTTACCTATGCCCAAAAGGCTGGAACCTCCCAACACAGTGCTGCTCACAGTTTCTACCCAGCCATTTGTCATATGTTAAACCTGGGCAGCAAGTTAAAAAGGAAATTTCAGTCCACAATTCAAGACAATATAAGAAAGAATTCCTGGGCTGCTCTGTCTTCCTTATACTACTCCCTTCCATGAATTACAACTCATATAATTGTTCACCTTACGGTATATTACTTATATTGGTTGACTAATTGGCAAGTGTGCATGGTTTGTTTTTATTGCATCAGAAATATGCTTAGTTTCCGACATCAGTGCAGTTTGTGAGTTCTGATATTTTTAATTTTTTTCTTTATAAGTGGAACATATTGAAAATGGTGCACATTTAGATTGTGTTTTGTGCCCTTTCACCCCCCCATTTCCCTTCTCCCCTCCCAATAAAGAGTGTCCAGGTTAACCATGTTATAACTATTACACATATTCGGATGTAGTTCCTCCATTGAACAACCTCAGCTTTCTTCCTCTCCTATCCTTCCATTAAAGCTTTGCTGAGATTTCCTCTCCATCATCTGGAGTCCCTCTGGTATTACCACTACTCCCTAGCTTGGGCATATTAGAGAAAACATATGTCCCTTCTCTTTCTGTGCTTGACTAATCTCACTTAACATAATGTTCTCCAATTGCTTCCATCTTCTTGCAAATGTTATTATTTTATTCTTCTTTATAGCTGAATAGAATTCCATTGTATGTATTTCCCATAATTTTGCAATCCATTCATCTGTTGATAGAGATCTAGGTTGGTTCCATATTTTGGCTATTACAAACTCTGCTGCTATGAACATGGTGGGTATGCATATGTTAATGTAGTTCTCTGATTTCAACACCTTTGGAAAGATACTCATGATTGGTATAGCCAGAACAAATGGTGGATCTATTCCCAGTTTTCTAAGGAATCTCCATACTGATCTCCATAGCAGCTGAACTACTTTGCACTCCCACCAACAGTGTACAAGAGTTCCTCTTTCCCCACATCCTCACCAGCAATTGGTGTTCTTGGATTTCTTTATGTTTTCCAATCTGATTGGTGTTAGATGGAATCTCAGTGTAGTTTTGATTTGCATCTCCCTGATGGCTAGTGATGTTGAACATCTTTTCATGTATCTACTGGCCATTTGTATCTCTTCTTTTACGAAGTGTCTGTTCAATTCAGTTGCCCATTTCTTGATTGGGTTGTTTGTTTTGCTACTGTAGAGTCTTTTGAGCTCTTTGTATATTCTGGATATTAGCCCCCTATCAGAGTGGTGGCTGGTAATGATCTTCTCCCATTCTGTAGTCTTCCTCTCTAGGTTCTTGATGAGAAGAAACTTTTTAGTTTGAAGAGATCCCACTTATTAATTCTTGCTTTAATTTCCTGCACTTTGGAATTCTTATTGAGAAAGTTACTGCCTGTGCCTATATGTTGGAGTGTTGATCCTATGCCTTTCTCTAATAACTTCACAGTCTCTGGTCTAATTTCTAGGTCTTTGATCCATCTCGAGTTGATTCCTGTGCATGGTGAGAAGTAAGGATTCAGATCCAACTTCCTACAAATGGATAGCCAGTTCTCCCAGCACCATGTGTTGAAAAGGCTGTCTTTTCTCCAGCATATGAGTTTGGCCCCTTTGTCAAATATCAATTGACTATAGATGTGTGAGTTTGTTTCTGTATTTTCTATTCTGTTCCACTGGTCAGTCTGCCTATTGTTGTGCCAATACCATGCTGTTTTTACTACTATTGTTCTATAGTATAATTTGGGTTTTTTTTTTTTGAAGATTTTAAAAAGTTTATTACAAAGATAGAAATACAGCCCCATGCCAAAATGGCATGGGGGGGGAGTGACTCAAAATTAATACACCACTCTATAGTATAATTTGAAGTCCGGGATTGTGATGCCTCCTGCCTGGTTCTTGTTGTGGAGAATTGCTTTGGCTATTCCCAGTATTTTCTTTCTCCATCAAAAATTCATAACTGATTTTTCTAGGTCTATGAGGAATTCTGTTGGTGTTTTAATGGGGATTGCATTGAATCTATAGATCACTTTTGGCAGAATGGCCATTTTTATGATATTATTTCTGCCTATCCATGAACAAGGGAGATCTTTCTATCTTCCAAGGTCTTCTTCAATGTCTTTCTTTAGTGTTTTGTAGTTTTCTCTGTAGAGGTCTTTTACATCTTTGGTTAGGTTTATTCCTAGGTATTTTAATGGTTTAGAGGTTATAGTAAACTTTATTTATTTTGTTGCAGATTCATTGTTGGCATAAAGAAAAGCAACTGATTTTTTAGGTTGATTTTGTATCCTGCAACTTTGCTGAATTGGTTAATCAGCTCTAGAAGTCTTTTGGTTGAGTTCATTGGATCTTCTAGATAAAGGATCATATCATCTGCAAATAAGGATAGTTTTAGCTCCTCTCTTCCTATCCATGTTTTCCAGTCTGTTGAAGTATAAATTCTCAAAATAGTTTCTGATAATCCTTTGAACTACCCCTCTGTCTGTGGTGATGTCTCCTTTTTCATTTCTGATTTTAATAATTTGAGTTGATTCTCTCTTTTGATTAGGTTGGCCAGGGGTTTGTCAATCCTATTAATCTTCTCAAAGAACCAGCTTTTTGTTTTGTTGATTCTTTGAATTGTTTTTTTTTTGTTCTCTATTTCATTTATTTCTGCTCTGATTTTAATAATTTCTTGCCTTCTGCTGGATTTGGGATTAGATTGTTGCAGTCTTTCTAGGTCCTTGAGTTGTGTCATTAGGTTGTTTGCTTGGTGGCTTTCTGTTCTTCTTATGTGGGCACTCAATGCTATGAACTTTCCTCTCAACACTGCCTTCAAAGTGTCCCATAGATTTTGGTAAGTTGTTTCTCTATTTTCATTTAATTTTATAAATTGATTTATTTATCCCCTAATTTCTATTCTTACCCACTCATCTTTCAAGAGTGTATCATTCAGTCTCCATGTATTTAAATAGTTTCTTTTGAATTTCCTGTTGTTGATTTCTACTTTCATTCCATTATGGTCTGAAAAAATGCAGGGAATTATATTATATCTTTTGAACTTGCTGGTGCTTGCTTTGTGTCCCAGAATGTGATCTATTTTGGACAAGGTGCCATGGGCTGCTGAGAAGAATGTGTATTCTGTTGTTCCTGGTTGAAATATTATGTGTATGTCTATTAAGTCCATAGTTTTATATGGTTTATATGGTTTATAGTTTTCATTAGTACTGCAGAGTCTTTACTCATTTTTGCCTTGAAGGTCTATCCAGTGGTGTGAGAGGTGTATTGAAGTCTCCCACTATTATTGTATTTGGATCTATTTGAGACCTGATGTCCAAGAGGGTTTGCTTTACAAATGTGACTGCACCCACATTCAGGGCATAAACATTTACTATCATTATATCTTCTTGGAGGATTGTTCCTTTTAATAAAAGGAAGTGCCATTCTTTGTCCCTTCTGATGTGTTTTAGCTTAAAGTCTGTTTTGTTGGATATCAGTGTTGCTACTCCTGCCCATTTTTGGTCCCCATTGGCATGATATATCTTTTTCCATCCTTTCACTTTCAGTCTGTGAATGTTTTTGCTGTAAGGTGTATTTCTTGGAAATAGCATATATTTGGATTATATTTTTAATGCACATTGCTTGACTGTGTCTTTGGATGAAAGAGTTAAGTCCTTTGACATTCAGTGTTATTGAAATATGTTGTTTGTTTCCTGTCATTTTGTGTTCTATCTTCTGTTGGATATAGTATTATTTCCTCTTATTTAGATGCCCTGCTGATCAACTTCATCTCTTCTCTGGTTCTGGAGTCTGCTTCTTTTTTCTTCTTTATGATTTATTTCTTTAAGTATTTTCTCTAGTGTTGGCTTAGAATTCATGAATTTTTTGAAGGTCTGCTTATCTCGAAACATTTGTTTTTCCATGAATTTTGAATAATAGTTTTGCTGGACATAGCAGTTTTGGTTGGAAGTTGCTTTCTTACAGGGTCTGGATCACATCATACCAGTCTCTCCTGGCATTCATGACTTGGAATATATAGTCTGAAGTGATTCTTACTGTTTTGCCTGTATATGTCACCTGTCCTTTTGTTCTCACTGCTTTTAAGATTCTTTCCTTGATGTCTATCTTGGTCTTCTTTGATCTTGTCTTAGTGGTGTTCTGTATGTCTCCTGAACATGAAGATCCAAGTCTCTTTTCATGTTTGAAAAATTCTCTGAAATTATTTCTTTGAAAAGATTACAGATGCCCTTGGTATGTACTTCTATCCCTTCTTCAATGCCTTTTATCCATAAGTTAGGATGCTTCATATTGTCCCATAGTTGCTGGATGTTTAGGTTTTGTTGCTGTACTGACTTCTATATGCTGTTGACTGTGTTTTCAGTTTTGAATGAACTGTCTTCTAAGAGTGATATTCTACTTTCTATTTCATCTAATCTTCCAGAATTTATTTCTATTGCTGTCTTCATTTCATTTATTGACTCTTTCATTTCATTCCAGACCTCTTTCTGATTCTTTCTTAGTGTTTCTATTTCCTCTTTCATTTCCTGTAGACTTGTTTTAAAGCCTTTCATTATATTGTAGATCAAGATTCTGAACTCCCCTTCTTGCATTTCTTGTAGGGCAATATTCATGATTTCTATTGTATCTTCATTATTCCTGGTTCTCATATTTTCAACATTCTCAGGCCTGTTTTTCTGATGTCAACCCATCGTTTGTGAGTATTATGTCTAACCCAATCTTAGTATTAGGAATTTAGAGGTATCAGCAGGTCAGCAGTGCTTTTTCCAATGTTGAGGGTTAGATGATGAGGGAGGAGCCAGGGTGATGGGTTATAGGAGTTAGGTTAGGTAGAGGATATGTTTAAGTTGAGTAAGAATTTAAGTATGGTGAGGTAATATCTTGTTGAGAATGAGAGAAAGTTAAATAGTAGGACTCTTGTAGTTCGTAGAGTATTTAAGAATGGAGATATGAAATACTTTGAATATTAAACAAGGAGATGTAGTACAGGAAAATGTTTTGAGGGAAGAAAGTAGATAGGTTAGAGTGGGGAAGTTTGTAAGAGGAGTGGGGGAGGAACAAACAAGCACAAATATAGTATCAACACAAGATACAAAAGCTAACTACAATATAATCAAAGAAAAAAAACAACCAAAACAGGAAAAAGAAAAAAGGAAAAGAAGGAGTAAGAAAGAGGAAAAAAGGACAAGTATGAAATAAAATTAAAAGAACTAGTGACTGTGTGAGAAGAGAAAACAAAGCAAACTATCAAGTATATAAAAATAACAAATAAAAGTAAAAGAAAGAAGTGGAAAACAAAACAAAACAACAACAACCAAAAAAAAAGTCCTACTAATTTACGAATATGGGGTCAGGTCCATATAATATTTGAATGTCTAATTGCTGTGATAGCTTTCGGAGTATAATCCAATGTCTCTTAATTTGCTCTGTACTCTATTGGCAGCTTCTTAAGCCACTCACTGGGTGTTTGGACACCTTTTTTTCCTTTGATGGCTTTGGGTTTAGGTGTCAGAGTTTCTGGTATCACTGTTAATAAATTCTGTACAAGTCTCGGGTTCTGTGTATTTCCAGCTTATAGTCATCACCTCTGCACTCTCCACCCTAGACTCAGGCCTGTGCTTTCCTACTACAGGGGTGGAGAATGTCCAAAGTAGTCTTGGAACCTCCCCCTGAGGTCCTGTGCATGTATTCTATCTTGATGATTTTTCCTGTGCCTCTGGAAATTCTAACTGGGCTACCCCGTGGGGTCCCAAGATGCACCCTGGGCAAAGGGTTGCTGTAGGGTCCCTGGGCATACACAATTACCGCCAGAGTGCTGCCAGGTCCCAGGTTGCATGCTGGGTGCATGGCTATCACTGGACCTGGGCACCAGTGGGCACACATGCCTAGCACCTGGTCCGAGCTTGGGCAGGGTGCACAAGGCAAGAGCCCAACCCAGGGTGCAGGCTGGGCACTTTATTATGTTTTTTAATTTATTTTTATTGGTCCATTTTAATCAAATATCACATTGGAATACAAGACTTGAGAGGATATACAAGCACACATCATCCAATTAGCCCTCATCCAGTCCCCATCCCATTCCCTCCCCCTCCCCCGATTCCATGCTTGTTTGGTGATTAACTTTGAAACATTTGTTTATGTACCTCCTTCATTTTAAAGAGGCTCCATCCTCCTCTATTCCATACCCTCTGATTGGTCACCTTAATTGCTTCACTATAGGGCCCTTTCTATAGCTCGACCTCTTCCTATTGCCCCTTTCCTCCTAGTTATTGCTGATTAGGGGAAGCATCTGGTTTTTATTTTCTGTGATATTTCTCTGTGCATGCCACGTTGGAAGTACTGATCCCACTCTTGACGACCCCAGTAGTGGCCTGGCTACCCGGTGGACTGATCCAGACCTCACTGGCTCAAGCAGCGGCCTTGCCTCATGGGAGGCCCCAATTCTGGTCTTGCAGGCCCCAACACTGGCCTAACCCCTCAGCTGGCTCCGATCCCGGCCTCGGTGGCCCCAGCATCGGCCTAGCCTCAAGGCAGGCTCCAATCCCGGCCTCGGAGGCCTCAGTAGTGGCCTTGCCTCTCCGCAGGCTCCAATGTTGGCCGCTGGCCCCAGCATCAGCCTAACCCCTCGGCAGGCTCCGATCCCGGCCTCGGAGGCCCCAGTACCAGCCTTGCTTCAAGGCAGGCTCAGATGCCTGCCATTGGCCCCGGCACCAGCCTAACCCCTTGGCAGGCTCCAATTCCGGCCTCAGAGGCCCCCAGGCTGGGCACTTTAGACAAGCGCCAAGTCTCCAGCTGTGGGGCAGGTGCAAACAGCCAGTGGTGGGTCAGGAGTGCAGTGCAGGTGCAGATGGGTCCAGGGGCAGAGGTATAGTGCAGGGTCTAGCACTGGTCTCTGGCTCAGGCAGGGTTCACGAGGGTAGCACTAGGTCCCAGGGAACGGTAAGGGCATACACAGCTAATGCTGGACACGGTGTGTGGGCTGGGGACCCAAGGATAGCTCCAGGTATCAGGGTGCAGGTGGGGTCCACGAGGTTAATGTCCAGGCTCAGGCAGGGCACAGGAGCTAGGCACACAAGGTGAGCGCCGAGTCTAGGGGTACGGGTGGCACAGACAACTACTGTGAGTCCTAGAGTGTGGGCAGGGCACATGAGGATAGTGCTGGTTCCTGGGATGGAGGACAGGCGCCCAGGGCTAGTGCTGGACCTGGGGCCCATGCTAAGACCCACAGCTTCTCTGGACACTCTCAGAATCCTGGTTTTCTTGATCTAGGTGTCTGGAGGACGCACTGTGCTGCTGTGGTCCCGTCTTTGGTGAGCACACAGGCTTCTGGCTCGGGCGCTACTCGCTGCTTGAGATGTTGGAGCTCTATGTCCATTTTCAAACTCTTGGGTTATTTTGTCACAGTGGTATCAGTCAGGTCCAGGGATTGTGCTTTGGGCCAGCAACCCACGCTGGCGCCGGTGGGTGGCCCGGTTGTGTCTGCAGCAGATCCCGGAGCCTTATTTATTTATTTATTTATTTATTTGGTTCCTGGAAGCCCTTATACCTCTGGGCTACACTCCCAGACCTATTTTATACTTTTAATTCAGAAACAGGGTCTCTCAAGCCAGTGCGCACGGCTGGCTTTGAACCTGCGCGATCCTCCTGTCTCTGCCTCCCAAGCATGGGGATTACAAGCGTGCACCACCACGCCCGGCTGAGCCTTTTATTTTTGATCACATGTATATTTCACACACACACAAAAAAAAAAACTCTAGGAGAAAGATATAGTCTTCTGTATTCTCCAGAAAGAAAGTCTGAGGTTAAGGTATATTAAATTGGGGCATAACTAGGTTTAAGTCTATGTTTCAGGGAGGGAAGCAGAATTCTCTTTCCACCATAAAGAACAACATAAACACACTAACTGCTTTGCTAAATGTTAAGAATTTATGTTCCTGAGGAGTTTGAGGGCAGTTTGTGGTTTGCATAGAGTCCCAGGCTATTATTATTTCTACTTGGAAAGACAAATAACGTTTGAATGTCATGATTCTAACATAAGTTGAAAGGAAGATAATTACAATAAAAGAAATGCATTGTAGAAAACAGACTTGACTGAGGACACAGTTGGGGATAGAGATGTTAGGAGCATTCCTGGGGAAAATTAAGGCTTCTACCACCTGAGTTTGGAATTGGCAATAGTGATACAACTTCACTGGTTTGCTTTTAGAAACTGAATTTAGATATCTAGTTATAACTAATTACATAATAAGTAGTGGCAACCCAGGAGCTTTAATAATGCAGTTGTATATCTATGTAAGGTCATCATTTCTTGTTTATTTTTACTTCCTGTCTATGGAAATAATCCATAAACATTACTAAATAACAAGATGACCTTGAAAATGCCTAAGTAGCACTCCAATAGTCAGATGATGCTGGGTAAGAAAGGATTCAGGGGATATAATCGAAAAAGATGGCGACCAAGAGTACTAGCATGTAAGAATTCTGCTGACTCAATCACCATTATCCCAAAAACGAATGCCACAAAGCAAGATTTTTCAAAAAGCAGCAGAGGGATAACAATATTAAATACAGGTGACAAAGAGAAAAGACTGGAAGACCATCCAGATTGGGGTGGGGGGGTAAGCCCCGCCCTCAGTGGTGGGCACCAACTGGGGCACAGGCTTCCTGTACAGTACCATGGACCAGTGACATGAAAGGAGAACAAAGGATCTGAAAGGAGAAGCAGCAGATGCAGGGTGTGTAAGTCCCCCAGCCTGAGGAACTGCTACAGCAAACTGGAAACTAACCACACCAGACCAGAATAGAAACTTGCCATGGTCACAGGTGCCTCTGTGACATCATCAATGCAGTGACAGCCCAACACACCACACCCCCCCAGAGTTCCAGACAGTGATAGAAGTGTGAGTAAAGCTGTAGCCTAAGGGGTTACTCAGGGATGTGCCCCTACAGAGCTGTGCAGCCAAGAAAAACTCCCTGGGTCTGACATTTAGTGATCAAACTCAATAAAGGTGGAGTGCTGACAGAGAATACCATACTCTCTAGAGCCTCCGAACAGGCCTTAATAATACTACCTCCCATTAATGGAGAAAGCAGGGAAATCAGGCCCACCTCAAACGAGCTAATTTAAGAATAATAGGTATAGAGGTGGGAAAAGAGGTGCAACCAAGGGGCTCAACAATCTCTTCAAAGAAGTAATAGCAGAAAACTTTACAAGCATAGAGCAAGAGATTGATACACAAGTACAGGAAACTTATAGAACCCCCTTTAGACAAAATCAGAGAAAAGGTTCTCTACCCACATAATAGTCAAAACACAAAAACAAAGTAACATTCAGAGGGAAACCAATTAGAAACACTCCAGATTTCCCAAACAGGTCATGAAAGCTAGAAGGGCTTGGAGTAACATATTCCAAACTCTAAAAGAAAACAACTTGCAGCCAAAAATTTCCTGCCCAGCAAAACTATCTATCAAATTAGATGGGGAAATAAAATTCTTCCATGACAAGCAGAAACTGAAGGAATTTATGCCTTCAAAACCAGCACTTTGAGAAAATAATCAAAGAAATCAACAACAAAGAAGAAACAAGAGATTCATGCCAGAACCAGAGAAACAAGAATTTCCATCCAGCAGACAACTAAAAAGAGAAGAACAAACAATATTTCAAACAGACATAAAATCTCAACATGTTAGGAATTAAAAATCATCTCTAAATAATCACACTGAATGGAAATGGCCTCAATTCCCCAATTAAAAGACATAAAGTGACAAAATGGATTAAAAATCCAGAATCCATTTATATGCGGCTTGCAAGAATCACACCTTACAAGTAAAGGTAGCAACAAACTCAAGGTAAAGGGTTGGAGCAAAGTAATCCATGCCAATGGAACATGAAGACAGGCAGGAGTAGTAACTATGATTTCAGATAAGCTAGACTTCAACCCAAAGCCTATTAGAAGGGACAAAAATGGTCACTTTTTACTGGTGAAAGGAAAAATTCACCATGAGGAAATAACAATAATCAACATTTATATTCCAAACTTAGGTGCAGCTACTTTCATAAAACAAACTCTTTGTGATATTAAGTCACATATAAATCCCAATACAATAATACTGGGAGACTTCTACACACCTCTTACACCACTGGATCGATCTTCTAGACAAAAGGTCAGTAAAGACACCTCAGACCTAAAGAACACTATTAATCAAATGGACCTGTTAGACACATAAAGAATTTTTCACCCATCTACAGAAGAGTTCACATTTTTCTCAGCAGCTAATGGAACCTTTTCCAAGATAGATCACATCCTGGGCCACAAAATGAGCACCAGAAAATTCTAAAAATGTGACATAATTCCCTGTCTCTTTTCAGACCATAAAACTAAAAATCAACTATAAAAAGACTCAGAGAAACCACATAAACATGTGGAGACTGAACACCACACTTCTAAATTAAGAATGGGTCATAGTAGAAATAAGGAGTGAAATCAAGAAATTCATAAAAACAAACAAAAATAGAGAAACAACATATATCAAAACCTCTGGGACACGTTGAAGGCAATATTAAGAGGAAAATTTATAGCGCTGAGTGCCCACATAAGAAAAACAGAAAAGCATCAAATAAACAACTTAATGACACACCTCAAAGCCCTTGAAAAGCAGGAACAATCTGAACCCAAAGCAAGTAGAAGACAAGAAATTGTCAAAATCAGAGTGGAAATAAATGAAGTAGAAAATAAATTTAAAAAAACAGAAAATCAACAAAAACAAAAGCTGGTTTCTCAAAAAAAAAAAAAAAAAAGATAGGTAAACCACTAGCCAATTTAACTAAAAAAGAGAATCAACCCAAATCCTTAAAGTAATAGATGAAAAAAGAGATATCACAACTGACAGTGTAGAAATCCAGAGGATTATCAGAAATTACTTTGAAAAACTATACTCCAACAAAATGGAAAATCTGGAAGAAATGGACAACTTTCTAGATAAATACAACCTTCCTAAACTAAGCCAAGAAGACATAGAAAACTTAAACCAATCAATAGCAATAAAAGATTTTGAAACAGCAATAAAGACATTACCATCAAAGAAAAGCCCAAGACCAGATGGCTTCCCAGGTGAATTTTATAAAGCCTTTATAGAAGACCTGATCCCAATACTCCTCAATCTAATTCCTGAAATAGAGAGAAACAAGACTCTCCCAAATACATTCTACAAAGCCAACATCACATTGATACCAAAACCAAATAAAGACAGTTCAAGGAAGGAAAATTACAGGCCTATATCTTTGATAAACTTGGACACAAAAGTATTAAACAAATTACTAGCAACACACATTAAAAGCCATATCAAGAAAATCATACACCATGACCAAGTAGGCTTCATCCCAGGGATGCAAGGCTGGTTCAACATATGAAAATCAATCCATGTAATACATCTAATAAACAGATCCAAAGACAAAAAATTACATGATCATTTCATTAGATGCTGAAAAGGCCTTTGATAAAGTCCAACATCCATTTATGATAAAAGCATTGCATAAAATTGGAATAGAAGGAACATACCTCAACATTTTAAAGGCAATCTACGAAGACTTCCAGGAAGATGGCGACTGAGAAAAGTGGGGCTTAAGAGCCCGCTAACAACCAATCTCTATTACCACAAAATCAGCGCCTTTCATAGCCAGAAAACACTATCACCAGAGAAACAAAAAAATCACCAGCCCCAGAGAGGGGGTCTCATAACAGAGCTCAGAGCCACAGAGCAGATACGCCAGCCTCATGGCTGAGGATGCGGCAGCAGCGCCTTACTGCCAGCGGCAGCGGAGAGCTCACGGGATGGCTACGGCTACAGACCAAATCACTCAATAGCCCACCAGGTTCCAGAGAGGAGCAGCGGACAGCGAGCCGAGGTGAGCCGCTGCGGAAGAGCCCGGACAGCGAACCGAGGTGAGCTGCTGTGGAAGAGCCCGGCGGGATTCGGCAGATTTTTCGACGCAGGGAGCATCTAAAGCTCCCAGTGGCTGGGCTCAGCACATGCTGCAGGGGCTCAGAGCGGAGTTCAAAAACAGAAAAGAAATACGCCAGGCTCACAGCCGAGGGCGTGGCAGCGGCGTCATATTGCCATCAGCGGCAGTGGCAGCAGCAGCGAATTCACCGAGTCAAGTACAGCTCCATTTGCGTATTCAACAACAGTGAGTCAAATTGCGGGCCAAAGAGGAGAAATCCCAGTACTGACTCCCAGGGACGTGACCCAATGGGGGAGTGGTGGTGGCAGAGATATCACACCATAGGAGAACGTGCAACCTGGCACCCCCCATAGTCTAAAGCAGCCTCTATTGACTCCCTGGGTCTGAGACTTTGCGATACAACCCAGTAAAGGAGTAGTGGTGACTGAGATACCACAGACTTGAGATCCAGAGCACCTTAAGTGAAGTCGTAGTGACCCAAGGGAAGAACTCAGACAAGGCACAAACTCCCAAAATCATGGGAAAGAGGAATAACACTGGAGCAATGAATGCCCACAACCCCACAACATCAGAACCTGATAAAACAGAAATTCAGAGATTTCTAGAAGATCAAATCAGGAAAATAACTGTAGAAATAATAGAGGCGTTTCGAAAACAATTCAGAGAGAGTCAAAAAGAGATAAAGGATGCAATTAATGAAGTAAAGGCCTCAATTCAAAGTACAAACAACCGATTAGACCACATGGAGAACAGAATCTCGCTCTTAGAAGATGAGCAATCCAAAAATGAACGCATAGTTTCTAATCTAGAAAAAAATATCTGACAGCAGGAATCTGACATTGAAGAAATATGGGCCCATTTTAAGAGAGCTAACCTAAGAATAATTGGAATAGAGGAGGGAAAATAAGGTGATATCAAAGGGATCAACAATCTCTTCAAGGAAGTAATAGCAGAAAATTTTCCAAACATAGAGCAAGAGGTGGATACACAGGTCCAGGAAACTTATAGAACTCCCTTTGGACAGGATCGGAGAAGAGGATCCCCATGCCACATAATTGTCAAAATGACCAATGTGGAAGCCAAGCAGAGAATCTTAAAGGCAACAAAAACAAAGGGCCAAGTGACATTCAGAGGCAAACCAATTAGAATCACTCCAGACTTCCCAACCCAAGTCATGAGAGCCAGAAGGGCTTGAAGTAACATAGAAAACAACTTCCAGCCAAAAATTTCCTACCCAGCAAAACTTTCTATCAAATTAGATGGAAAAATAAGAAGCTTCCATGACAAACAGAAACTGAAGGAATTTATGTCTTCAAAACCAGCGCTAGAGAAAATACTCAAAGAGATTAACTACAAAGAAGAAATAGGTAACACACACCAGAACCAGAGAAACAAGAGTTTCCATCCAACAGACAACTAAGATTGGTTATCTGTGGAGATTCATTATTTATGTTAGTCTTATACCTATCTCTAAATTGTATTGTTTGCCTTTATTGTTGTTAATTTTTAGGATTTCTAGTTGGAATATTAATATACCTTCAGATATAGCATTTGCAAATATTTTATCCAATTCTATTAGTAACTGTTAACTCTGTTTACATTGTCTTTGGATATACAATATGTTTTTTATTTTTTAGGGAGTTTGTATACTCTTCTGTTGCCTGTGCCATTGAAATCATAACCAAGAAATCACTGCCAATTTCAATGTTGTAAGGTTTTATGACCCAGATTTTCTTCTAAAAGTTTATAGTCTTAAGATTTATATTTAGGTCTTTTATCTATTTTGAGTAAATACTTGTATATGGGATTAGGTAAGGGTCCAATTTTATTCTTTTCCATGTAATTATTATTTTTCAACAATATTTAGTTAAAAGATTATTTTTTCCACTACCAAATGTTCGTGGAAACCTTGTCAAAATAACATGACAATATAGGGAAAAATTTAGCTCTAGGCTTATATTTAACTCCAATGGTTTATATATCTGCCTTTAGAACAGTACTACACTGTTTCAATTATTGTAGCTTTATATGATTTGAAATCGGAAAATATATATCTTCTAACTTTGTTCTTTTTTCAAGATCGTTTTGGGTATCTAGAATCCATATTCCATATTAGGATAGATTTTTTTCCTGAAAAATAAGTATATAAATATATGATAGTTTCACCTAAAAAATAGAAAAAAATATTTTCTGGTAAGAAAGAAAGCAAAAAGAAATATTGAAATGTTATCTTTAAGACATCAAAAGCTTGATATCAGACAAATGAAACTGTTATGTGAGATTATCATTTTTAATTTTGGATAAATTGCTATCATACTAGATGTCAACCACTAAGCCAAGCATGGGAAGGAGGAATGGGGAGGTAATGGGGTGGGGATCGGGTGAGGGCTGACTGGGTGATGTGTGCATGTATGTCTACAAAAGTTTGTATCCCACTATGATGTATGAATACAGTGCACCAATAAAAAATAAAAAATAAAAAATAAAGATTTATATTTAGGTCTTTTATCTATTTTGAGTTAATATTTGTATATGGGATTAGGTAAGGGTCCAATTTTATTCTTTTCCATGTAATTATTATTTTTCAACAATATTTAGTTAAAAGATTATTATTTCCTCCACCAAATGTTCGTGGAAACCTTGTCAAAAATAACTTGACAATATATGGAAGAATGTATCTCTAGGCTTTTATTTAACTCCAATGGGTTATATATCTGCCTTTAGAACAGTACTACACTGTTTCAATAATTGTAGCTTTATATGGCTTGAAATTAGAAAATATATATCTTCTAGCTTTGTTCTTTTTTGAGATCGTTTTGGGTATCTAGAGTCCATATTACATATTAGGATAGATTTTTTCCTGAAAAATAAATATATAAATATATGATAGTTTTACCTAAAAAAAAGAGAAAAAAATATTCTCTGGTAAGAAAGAAAGCAAAAAGAAATATTAAAATGTTATCTTTAAGTTATCAAAAGCTTGGTATCAGACAAATGAAACTGTTATGTGAGATTATCATTTTTAATTTTGGAAAAATTGCTATAATACTAGATGTCAACCACTAAGCCAAGCATGGGAAGGAGGGATGGGGAGGTAATGGGGTGGGGATCGGGTGGGGGCTGACTGGGCGATATGTGCATGTATATCTACAAAAGTTTTTTTTTTTTTGTATCCCACTATGATGTATGAATACAGTGCATCAATAAAAATTTAAAAAAAAATAAAAATAAAGCCAATCTACAATAAGCTCATAGCCAACATCATATTAAATGGGGAAAAAGTTTAAGAAGTCCCCCTAAAAACAGGTACAAGACAAGGATGTCCATTATCACCACATCTCTTCAATATAGTACTTGAGACTCTAGCCAGAGCAATAAGACAAGAAAAGGAAATGAAAGGAGTACAAATAGTTAAAGAAGAACTCAAACTTTCACTATTTGCAGATGACATGATACTATACCTAGAAGACCCAACAAACTCAACCAAAAGACTTACAGACCTGGTCAACAATTTCAGCAAAGTATCTGGATACAAAATCAATCTCAACAAATCAGAAGCTTTTCTGTACATCAACCATAAATCCACTGAAAAAGAAATCAAGAAAACACTTCCACTCAGGATCTCCCACAAAAAATAAAATACTTAGGAATAAACTTAACCAAGGAGGTAAAATACCTCTACAAAGAAAATTATAAAACATTGAAAAAAGAAATTGAATATCTTAGAAGATGGAAAGATATTCCCTGTTCATGGATAGGCAGAATAAATGTTATCAAAATGGCCATACTCGTTACCAAGATCCTTCCTTACAGACACAGAGAAATCAGTCCTTAAATTCATTTGGAACAACAAAAAACCCAGAATAGCCAAGGTAGTTCTCAGCAACAAAAACCATGCAGGAGGAATCACAATACCTGACTTTATACTGCAAAGCCACTATAATCAAAACAGCATGGTGTTGGCACAAAAACAGACAGATAGACCAATGGAGCAGGATAGAAGACTCAGAAACAAATCCACACACTTTCAGCCATTTGATATTTGACAAAGGGGCCAAAAACATACACTGGAAGAAAGATAGTCTGTTCAACAAATGGTGTTGGCAAAACTGGTTAACCATATGCAGACAAATGGAAATTAATCCCACTTTCTCACACTGCACAAGAGTCAATTCAAGATGTATCAAAGACTTGAAATTAGACCAGAGACCTTGAGGCTCCTTGAAGAGGGCAGAGGTCCAACACTGCAACACATAGGCACAGATAAAAACCTTCTCAACAAGACCCCAAAGGCACAACAAACTAAAAGGCGTATCAATACGTAGGACTGCATGAAACTGAAGAGCTTCTGTTCAGCAAAGGAAACTGTCAGGATTCTCAACCAATAGCCAACAGAATGGGAGAAGATTTTTACCACCTATGCCTCAGATAGACTAATATCTAGAATATATAAAGACCTTAAGAAACTCAACACTAAAAAAACAAATAATCCAATAAAAAATGGGCAAGTGAACTAAATAGAAACTTCATGAAAGAAGAATTTCAAATGGCCAATAAATGCATAAAAAATGTTCAACATCATTGGCAGTTTGATGCAAATCAAAACTACCCTGAGATTTCACCTAACTACAACTAGAATGACAATTATTCAAAACACAAACAACAACAGATGCTGGTGAGGATGTGGAGAAGTGGGAACTCTAAAACATTGTTGGTGGGATTGTAAATTAGTACAACCACTATGGAAAACAGTATGGAGAATTCTCAGAAAAATAGGAACTAATTTACCATTTGACCCAGTAATACCACTTCTGGGAATCTATCCAAAAGAAAGCAAACTAAACTACCAAACGAATCCATGTGTATCTATGTTCATAGCTGCACAATTCACCATTGCCAAACTATGGAACCAGCCAAGACATCCATCAACAGATGAATGGATTACAAAACTATGGGATATGTACACAATGGAATTTTACTCAGCCATAAAAAAAACAAAATTATATCATTTTCAGGGAAAGGATGGAACTGGAGGACATTATGCTAAGCAAGGTTAGTCAGTCACAAAAAGTAAGAAAATGGATGCTTTCACTAATATGTGAAAGCTAAGGTGAAATGGATCATAGGAGGAACTCCAGCAAAAAAAGGAGATCTTCTAGAGGAGCAAACAAGGCAACCTAACTGAGGGGATGGGAGGGGATGATGTACATAAAAAAATATATCGATGTCAGTCACTAAGCCAAGCATGGAGGGAGGGAAGGGAAGGGAATGGGATGGGGAGGAGGTAGAATTTAACAGGGTGATGTGTGCATGTATATCCTCACAAGATTTTTATTCCATTAAGAAGTATGAAGTCAATGCACTAATTTAAAAAAAGAAGAAAAAATATATATATAAAGGATTCAGGGCTTACTTTTATGGCAAGCTTCTACTTAACATTCTGCTGCACCAATACATGTACTGATGAAACAAGTCACTGCAAAAGGACTGTTTCAATGGAGAGTTCAGATCTAGAGTTTCTGGCATAGGCCAATCTCAGTCAATGATCACCAGCCTTTGAGTGCAGACTGGATTCACAGCGCTGGCATGACTGTCAGCTTGTACACAAACTTCAGCAAATCTAGTCCACATATTTCTGAGACTTCCAAAGAATATTCTGAAACGTGTTCAGATGTTCCAAATGGCATTGCTATTCCCCTGCCAAGTTCCATCCTCCCCTGACACTGGCTACTAAATCCTGCTGGTCTGCAACATTTCCCACAAGTACTAGGTTAGTTGCCAACTCAAGGGGCCCCTGGCGCAGTGCCTCAGTGTGATCCAGTATTTCAGTCTCCTTATCTAGAACAGGTGTCTAAGCATCTGTTGGATATAAATCAAAGCTGAGTCCCAGCCACCACATGAATTCCAATGTCTACCCTCCTCCCACATCACCCAAGACTCCTCCTAGACCCCTTATTTATGATGAGTTTTCTTCCAGGAGATTCCAAACAACTAAATGTCAGCTGGGTTCTCCCTTTAGTGTACCAGCCATGCTTAAACTTTCTGCACACACTCAACTGAGGCTGAGGTAAAGATCCGTGGAAGCAGAAAAACTTGTGCCAGTGATTCAAGGATGAAGCTGAAGAAATGCTATTTTCACATTATGCCCTATTTTTTATTGTTGTTTTTTGTTTTGTTTTGTTTTTCAAAGTCAATGAGCACAGAATTCCCAGAACAAAAGGAATCTACCATGCATCTTGTTATAGATGTTTGGGGGATCAAATTAACTTGCCAAATGGGAAAACCCAAATCAAATTATCATTCAAGCAAACAAACTGAAGAGGAAGGCATCCCCAGATGCTTTTGACAAGGGGCAAATGGGCTACTAAATCAAACATTTCATAAATAAATTAGCAAAATGTATTATGTAACACCAACATTAATGACACACACCAGATTGCCAAGGTTCTTCATCAAATCTTTTCAATCTAGGCCAGCATGCTGTGGAAGGGCCGGCTTCTTATAGACAGCTCGTAACACTAAGCAAATCTCTCCAGTGACGTTTCTACCATCACCAAATGTTTTCCTTCTGATCTGTCTCCAGGCCTGACATTTTTGCAAATTAAACTGGATTACATTATCCATGATGGCTTAAATTCAATTATCCAAATAACTAACCAGCCATCTCCATGACTGAATTATCCACCTGCCAACTGAACTTTTGAGGTTTGAATATGTGCTGGTTTCATTTTTATTTTGAAAAGTGAAAGTAGATCTGGATTTCCCTTAGAAAAGAACTTGGGAATTGTCTTTCATTTTTAAAATTATTTTAGGAGCTGGGCCTGCTTGTAATCCCAGTATTTGGGAGGCCAAGACAGGAGAATTTCAGGTTTGTGGCCAGCATCAGCAATTTAATGAGGCTCTTAGAAACTGAGCAAGACTCTCTTTAAAGTTAAAAAATAAATAAGAGCTGGGGGTATAACTCAGAAGTAAAATGCCCCTGGGTTCAATCCCCAGTAAATAAATAAATAAATAAATAAATAAATAAATAAATAAATAAATTACTTTAGGAATACAGGTCAGGTTTTCATTGTAAATAATTCAAACAACACAGGAGTGGTCTATTCCTACTCTATTTCCAATATTCCTCCATTCTGCTTTCCTAGCTATTTATTTAGGTTTTCAGTATAATATAACCTCTCTTTTTTTGCGGTACTAAGAATTGAAGTCAGGAGCATTTTACTTCCAAGCTACACCCCCAGCCCTATATTTTATTCTTTATTTTGAAAGAGGTTCTCACTGAGTTGCAAACGGCCTTACTTAGTAGCTGAGGCTGGCTGAGAACCTGCGATCCTCCTGTCTCAGCCTCCCAAGTACTGGAATTACAAATGTGCACCAACATTCCTGGCTAATATTATATATTTTTTTCTTTTTGCAGTATTTGGGATGGAATCAGGGAGCATTCTACTTTCCAGATGCACCCCTAGTCCTATTTTTTTTATTCTTTATTTTGAAACATGATCTCACTGAGTTCCAAAGGGCCTCACTAAGTAGCTGAGACTAGCCTTGAACTGTGATCTTCCTGTCTCAGCCTCCCTACAAGCATGCACCACTGCCACCACACCTGGCTTAATGTTATATAATCTTAAACAATGTCAGGATAAGCGGCTTTACCTCTGTGTACTTGTCTAGATCACAGGGAAGTGTTTATAAGACCTTGTAGCCTTACAGTCCCCCAATAGTGAACTACAGTGCCATTTTCCTTCACACTCATTGCTTCATATTATACAGCTTTCAAATTTTGCCACAGGATATATCAAACCATCATTATTTGCACTTCCATTTCCATAGTTACTTGAGATTATATATCTTTTGGGGATTATTGGCCCCTTTGCACATAGTTTTTTTTAAACTTGTATAGTCCATTCTATTATTTTTACAGCTTTAAGGTCAGTTGATCAGTGACCTCCATTCCATTTTCAATCTTAATTCCCTTTTCCATGTAACAGCATATTCACAGATTCTCAACACTGGGATATATTTAGGGGGAAGCCTCTAAGGAATGATGAGTTTTATTGGTTTTTGTCCCTGACTGCTAAATTAAAAAAATGAAAACAAAAACCAACTCTCTAACCTTCTTCAAGGCCCAATGAGATATTTTTGGAAGTCCTCCCGATTCAGCACGTTGCTGTACAGAGACTGTAGTCTCCTTCCTTTTCTGTCTCTCTAGCCCCTCTTTCCTAACTGCCAGGTTCTGAACATCATTGTTTCTTTCCAAGTGGCCTGTCTCCTTCAAGAGAAAAGAAAGGACATAGTCTCTTCCTCAATCTTGTGGCGTAGTTCACCACTTGGGCCCCCTGCAGCTCTCTTCTACTGCTCGGTCTCCCCACATCTCCTGTTTCTTATGAGTGTTTGGAAGAGCCAGGTTATATATAAGGACCCCTTGACTCTCTCTTCTCTCTCATTGGATGGAGGAGAAAACCCAGGCAAAATGACACTGGACAGGCCACAGCTCATCAGATATCTACAGAGGTGTTTCATTCATATATGTACATGTATATATACAATACACATCTTTGTATATGTATATAAATATGTGTATGCATGCATATACATATGTACATGTACACACACATGTATGAGAAACAGATATATGCAATCTAATTTTCTCCTAAGGAGTCCAGTACACTATATTTATTTATTTATTCTATATGATTACATTATGCAGGCACATATAAGGCAGTAAAGGCTCATTTACCAGACTGCAACATTTAAATCTAAGAAGTTTTTTTCTCAAGTTCATCAGGACAACTGCAGCCATCAGTGCTGGTGCAGTGTGGTTCTGGCCAGACCTGTTCCATCACTGTGCCTCACTTGAAGCTCTGCACTAAGGAGACAACAGACACCAAAGCAAGGCTTACATACTATCTCAGATGCTTCCATTTCAGCATCCTCCCTTGTGGCCTTCTGATTGAGGAGCCAGGAAAAAGTCTAAGAAATAACAAAGTGCCCAGGGCTGTGGCTAACTTTGAGCTTCCTAATAAACATCATGTTCTTTAAAATTGCCTGTGTTCCAGTGTGGCAAGACTGCTGGACCTTTTAGTCTGGGGTGAGACTTGAGATTTGAGCACATTGACTAGAAGCCTAACTGACCCCTGTCCTATTGTGTGCACTGTGATAAAAAGCTAAGTGAGATTTTTACACCAGGAACTTTATCCAATTCATCAAGGAAACAGTTAATCAACTCAAAATCCTGGGAAATTGAGGAAGGTAGAGTCACTGACAGGACTTTCACATTTATCTAATCCAATGCCTTATTTCCTAAAATCAGAAAGGAACATTAATAAGAAGCAAAGTTCAAGGTCATGCACCAAGTTCTTGTCAAAGATGGATCACAAGACCCTCAGTGACTCCATTGTCCTCCATATTGGGCTGCTTGTTTATGGACTTCTAATATTCATTAAAGATGACACAGAAGAAATGCTAATTTGCTATAGTAATACCATGTTGTACATCTTAGATATATACCATTTTAATAAAAATATAGAGCACATGGAATATACTCGTTTAGATCATCTTCCTCCCCAAACTCCACTGAAGCAATGGTAAGGATATAAGAGGTCGACGAAAACAAAATGATGTCATCTTGAAAGCATATGGATTTGCATTAATGAGATCTAGAAATCTGAATCCGTAGCAAAAAAGAACCCTGCCTGTATCAAAGAACCCCCTAAAGAATCGGAAACTGCGTAGGTACTTTTGGAAGGAGGATGGAGCACATAAAAGAACTGGTTGAAAAATCTACTTAAGAAGCAGTTCTCCTTCATAGGTCCATACAGAAAAGTCATTGTACCTCCCTCACTGTGATGGAAGAATGCTAGCTGGTGAGTTAGAAATAAGATGTGCAGATGTGGAATAACAATCATGATTTCAGAACCAAGAGCAGCTGAGTCTGACGAGGCGAGGTGGCCAGTGACCATAACCAGTAGTATTAGCAATTGTTTTCTTAAATACTTGTCAGGTGTCAATTCCCAAGTCAAGCATAAGATATACAAATCCCAAGTACTATACATACCCCTACTTTAGATCCACACTAAGGAGGACACCAGATAAATCCCAAGGTCATCTTTTCTTGCTAATGTTAAGTTAATTAGAAGGCAATCACTCTGGTGATCCCGACTTAATCAGAGGAGCTTTATAAGAAGGTGAAGTGTCAAAGAGACAATCTGTAGCTGGGCTGAGAGAAAGTAAAAAGCTAAGCTATGAACTCTATATGGAGGTCATGAGGCAAAGAACTGCAAAGACCTCTAGGTACTGAAAGTGGTCCCGGTTGATATCTCACAAGAATGGAGCCTGGGAGCTGGGGTGTAGATCTGTAGGAGAGCACCTGCTTTGTCCTAGGTTTAATCCCTAGCACCAAGAAAAGAAGAAGGAGGAGAAGGAGGAGGAAGAAAGTAGAGGAGGGCTTCAGCTGTACAACCATAAGAAAATGAGTTCTGACACAAAGCAGTGAACTTGGATGAGAACCCTGAGCTTGAGATTAGAATCATTTCTGCCAGCACTTTGACTTTGCCCTGATACAACTGTGAGCAAAGAAACCAGCCAAATAATATTCAGACTCAAACATAGAAACTGAGGAAATGGATTGTGCTGTTTAAGTCACTAAGTTGGTGGTAATTTGTTATAGGGCCATGGAAAACCAATATGTCCTGCAAATATCAATGGAGAAAAAAGGCCTAGAAAGCTAATGGAAGATGCAGGCCCCAGGTCAAGCCTCCTGAAACCTCAACAGGAGCATGCTGCCGTATTTGCCATTTTTCTCACTCACATGGAAATAGGCTTTGAAACTTACTTTTCTCAATGGGAGAAGGGAAGATCTGGCCCATTGACTCCTAGATAGGGGCATTTTGGTCAAAAATGACCCTTTCTAGAGGTAGAGTGTTTCCTATAATACTAAAATGAGGCTGGCCAGAAAATTGACTCAGAATCAATATTCCCAAAGTAAAAAGTCAAAGAGAGAGGGAGAGAGGGGGGGGACAGAGGGAGGGAGAGAGAGAGAGAGAGAGAGAGAGAGAGAGAGAGAGAGAGAGAGAGAGAACACAAAACCTGGAGCCCTGACTACAGACAGGGCCAAACCCATGAAATAAAGACCAAAAGCAAAGAAGGCCCTGAGCCATGTCTGGCAATAGCCACAGCAGGGTGGCAGGGTGGGCACCTAATCAGTAGGCAAATGTTATGGATGTGCTAGGCTGCTGAAAAATGTAGGGTTACACAGCCACCATGGAACTTCACCAAGCTCCTGCACACGGGTTTAGTAAATATACAAGGCACATCCTCATCAGCACCATGTAAAGCTTTCTACAGATCAACTTTGTAATCTGTGTGTGGAGAAATACACTAACAATCCACATACCATGGCTGGGATCAGTTGTGTGTAAGAAACTTTTCCTACCACAGAAGCCATCCAGAGCAAAGCAGGCTTGCTGGGAACACCCTTCTGGAAGTCTCTGTGGATCTCCACAGGATGTCTCACATGGAATTATTGCAATTTATGGTCATAGAAGCATTTCGGGCAGTAAGGAATTCAATCCTATAACAAGAACAAAGAAATAGGCAACTTGGAATGTTTAGGCACAGCCTCACTTTCTCACTGCCCAGAGCAAAATCTTAGCATTAAGAGGAATGTTCTTGAGAATCTGTTCCAACCCCACTACAGTTGTGGTAATACTTATGTCCAAAGAGGGTATACAATGAAAATACCTTTCTTCAACTATAGAACTAAGTGACCAAAAGAAGGTTTACCTGGAGATCTAACACTTCTAAGTGGTAAGATCATAAGCAAGTCACTTCAAGTCTCCCAACTCAAGTCTCCTCATCTGAAAACAATTAGTATAATAACTATACACATAGGATTTCTATGAAAATTGGACAAGGCAATCATAGGGAAACCACAGAGTATAGTCCATGGCATAGAATATATATATATTCTTGTGGTCTTAGAACCAACTTTTTTTCCCTCTCTACTCTCTGGACCCATTCCTAAAAATTACCTTGAAAGAAGCCCAAAATACTGATGTCGTCATCATTATTGTTGTTGTTGTTGTTGCTTTGTATCTACAGTCTTAATCCTGACTCTTAGAATAAATCCATCTCCCTCTATAGGCCCAGAATAAAATATTGCTAATGTTTCCTGCATACCACCACAGCCTCCTGGCTATAAGAAAAACATGTAGTCTGGTCTGCAAATTAGAGGTAGGAAATATCAAAGCCCCAAGTCTCTGCTCTTAACAGAGTGAAAGACAAGGATCCGCTTTCTAGATTTTGAATACCACAAGCATGTTAAACAGGAATTAAACGGCAACAATGGAAACTAGACCGAGGGCAAGAGAAGTGCAACTATTAAATTTTCATGATTTCAGAGCTTGGGACATACAAGTTCATCACTGTGGCACTTTTTATGTCATTGAATTTGTAATGAACATAGCTGTTTGAAAATCAGCACAATTCATGGCCAGAGCTTTGCACATAAATGCTGGTATTTTAGAAATTGTTATCAAAGCTGTTTTACTACAAAAAATAAAAGAGCATTTAATAAGTAAAAGTGCCTAAATACCCCAACACCTCTAATGTTTTCAACAGGCTAAAAATGCTTCCAAGCTATGAGATAATATGTTCTTCTTATAGCACCTTGGTGAGGTAGTTGGCATATTTTATTTTTCAGAAGAGAACTCAATACTACAGAAAGTCTGTGATTTATTTAGTTCCAAAGCCATGAAGTATGGAATGGCTTCTACCACTTATCTACCCATCAAGAGCAATTCTCTAATTCTCACAATATTTAAATCTCTCTTCTCTCTTCTCTTCTTTCTCTTCTCTTCTTCTTCTTCTTCTTCTTCTTCTTCTTCTTCTTCTTCTTCTTCTTCTTCTTCTTCTTCCTCTCTCTCTCTCTCTCTCTCTCTCTCTCTCTCTCTCTCTCTCTCTCTCTTTCTCTCTCTCTCTCGCTTGCTCGCACACACACATACATCGAATAAGAGGAACTTATTAGGGCTCAATTGCTGTATTATTTGTATTATCTCTTTTCTAATCTATGAGCATCACTCTCACCACCTATTGGCTTTTCACTTTGAGGACCCCCTTCTCAGGCTGTGGTCTTCCAATCACCAGTCCTGAGACAAGGCTTTGAATGTAAATGACTGGTGGAGAAAGGGTGACATCCAGAAGCACTGTTAAAGAATAGGAAAAGAAACAGAGATGGAAAGGCAGCCATTTATTTTTTTTATTATTTTTTTTTTGTACTGTGGACTGAACCCAGGGGCATTTTACCTTCAAGATACACCCCAGCCCTATTCACTTTCTGTTTTGAAACAGAGTCTTGCTAAGTTGCCGAGGTCCTCACTAAGTTGCTGAGGCTTTCTCAAACCTGTGATTTTCCTGTCTCAGTCTACCAAGTACTGGAGTTACAGGTGTGCACTATCATATCCAGCTTCAGTATAAGGTGTCTGGATAAGCAGGTTACTGCTGTGGGCAATTGGGCTCAGTCCCACTGGGGAATCCTGGGAATCTGTATAGAACACAACTGCAAAGAATGAAGGAGCTGGCATCTTTATGTGCCATCTTCTTTTTGTCTCTGGTTCATGGTTGCTCTAGCTAAACTCCTCTGTGTTTTCTAGCCTGTTCCACTACCCATCCCTGTGCACACACACAGATCAAGTTTGCTCTTACAAGGAGAAAAAGCATTCAGGCTTCTTCATGCTACATATAAGCCTACTCAGGTCCAGACTCGCTCTATCAATGGTCTTCTCCTTCCACATAGTCAAGCCACTCAGGGACAGACCTGGGCATTCTCATTGGAGAAATGTCCCTGTAACCTGCCCTGAGGCACAGTCCTGATCAGTGTACCAGTATTGGGAATGGCCTAGGAAGATTTGATAAAACTCTGATTATAAATAAATATATTTCAAAAATTGGGTGAGGGACAGATCTGTGAAAGAGCTTGGTTTCTGCCAAGAAGCAGGCAACTATTGCAATGTAAATTAACCTAGCTAAAGCTAATTAGCAAGTCAATAGGAGAGGGGAACTAGGACTTCCTCATCCTTATTCCAAAGACAGGTTTACATAATTGGATAATCTAGCTAGGATAGGAGGAGGGGGTCGACCTTTGTGAAAGGAGACACCTTGGTGGGAAAGTAAGGGGAGGAACCTTACAGGGACTTTTACTGCGAAACAAGATGGAGGATGTTGTGTATAAAAAGTCTGTTCCATGTTTTGTATTTCGGTGATTTCATTCGAAGCACCCCCTCATGAGGCTATAACTATCTTCTATATTTCTATCTTTTTAATAAAATTCTTTAAATCTTCAACAAGAATCCGGGCTATTGCATATTTATCATTAGCTCAGGACAAGAACCCATGTTTTTTTTGTGGGGGTTTTTTGTGGGGTTTTTTTGGAATTATTCCCAGGGGTCTAACAAAGGTCCCTGGGGACAGTTTCCCAAACCAGAACAGTTCAAAGCAATAACAGTTTGGCACCCAAAGTTCTATATTTCTATCTTTTTTTCTTTTTGTGTTTTGGGAGGAATTATTCCCAGGGATTTAACAAAGGTCCCTGGGGACAGTTCCCCCAAGGCAGTAAAGGATGCCAAACCATAACAATCAGCATCAGATTGGGGGGTGGAGGGTAAAAGGGCAGATGCAGACAGGTAGCCAAGGAGTAGTACAAGTCTGAGTATCCCTTGGGCAGGTAGTATTTGATTTTTTAAGAATATTTGCATAAACATAATGAGAAATCTTAGAGATGTGATTCAAGTCAAAACATGAAATTAATTTATGTTTCCTTATATATATATAGGCTGAAGGTAATTTTCTACATTTTTTATGGTACTGGGAATGGAACCTAATGGCATTCTACCTCAAGCTACACTCCCAGCCCTATTTTTTTTTTGGTCTTTTTTATATTTTTGAAACAGGGTCTCACTGAGTGTGAAGGGCCTCACTAAGGAGCTGAAGCTTTCCATGAACTGTGATCCTCCAGTCTCAGCCTCCCAAATGCTGGGATCACAAGCATGCACCACCACACCTGGCTATTTTTCTACAATATTTTAAAGAATTTTGTTTATGAAACAAACTTTCATGGTAGAAATTTTCCACTTGTGGCATTGTGTTGGTGGTCAAAAAGTTGCAGACTTTAGATCATTTTGGATTTGGGTTTTCTGATTAGGAATGTTTAACCTGTATATGCAGTGGTTCAGATTGTGGGTGCTAGTGTGCCACCGCATGAAAGTGGATCCCAGATGTCCTATTTTCAGTGGATCCCAGATGTCCTATTTTCTATTCCAGAGTTATTTCATCACTGGACCATGATGGTTTTCATGAGCCAATTTTATTGGCCAGATTCCTAAAAGACCTCCCAAAAAGCAGCACCAAAGATATATGAAGTTACAAGTAGATCTTGTATGACCACAACTAAAAACCCAGAAAGAGAAGCTGGGTGCTCAGAGATTCAAGCCATGCAACAAGAAAAGACTGTTGTTTTCTAGAAGAGCCTGTCAACATTTTGGGAGGAAGCTTTAAGGGCTTAGTTCCAGCTTGGCACACTGAAAGCAATGGCAGAGACGTACAGCTTTGTTATAATCCCACAGACCACCAGCCAGGGAACATGTGGAATTCATTCAAATCAAGCAAGGCCCAGAATATTTTGATTTAAAAACAATTTGATTATAAAAAGAAAAGAAACAGATCCTGGAGGAGACATGGATGTGAAAATGCTTGCATATGTATGTCTGAAAAAAGAGACCAGGAGGAAGAGAAAAGAACAGGAACAAAGTAAGAGCCAGGGAACCAAGTGGAGAGGAGTGACTGAGAGGACAGAGGAGGGCAGAGGGAGCAAAATAATTTTCAGTTGAGATTTTTAGTTCTAAACAACAACAAAAAAGTTAGCTTGATTCAGCTTTAAAATGACCTACTGGCAGAACAGTTCATAAAGCAAAACAAAACAAAACAAAAATTAATAATAAGTAAGCAGGTCTTAGAATAATAACAGGAATGAGGCAGTGAGCCCCTCAAATCTGGGCAGCAGGAGCGAGTGGGCCATCTCAACAGGCATCTGCGCTCAGCACCCGCCACTTCCCATCAATTTGGCTCCCAAGATTCAGATTCCCAAGAGAAAAATTCTGGTCTCTTTTGATTGCATGACCTACCTATGGATGCAGGTTTAAGCGATGGGCCTTGATTGACAGCCCCACATTGACAGCCCCACATGATCCCACAGAGTGAGGGAAGGGCATGTCTTTGGTGGCCCCAAAATATTCTGGGAAAAACTTGAGAGCAACAAGGAGAAAAGAAGAACATCAGGTTCCTATGATAGACGAAGAGCCAGAGAGGAGGAAGGGAAAAGGGGGAAAGGAGGGTCATGGCCAACAGATAGGTACAGGTAGAAATGTCTATAATAGGACCCTAAAATCTCAAGAAATTAAAACAAGAATTAATTAATGAGATAGCATAAAACTAAAAAGCTTCTGTGGAGCAAAAGAAACCTAAAGGGAATATACAGAGAGAACCTACATAATGGGAGATGTTCACCCATCAGTCAGGGTCTAATATCTAAAGTAAAAAAAAGCTTAAAAATCTTAACACTAAAATAAAAAAATAAAAAATGGGCAATCAAATGGAACAGTATTTTCAAAAGTATATGAAAAAAATGCTATACATCTTTAGGAATCAGAAAAATGCAAATTAAAACTATACTGAGATTCCAGTATAAATGTCAAACATCAATAACACAAATAATAATAAATTCTGGTGAGATTGTGGGGAAATAGGAACCCTACTCTGCTGTTGGTGGGACTGTGAACTAGTGTAGCCACTATAGAGATAAGTGTGGAGGTTTCTCAGAAGACTAGGAATGGAACAACCACACGACCCTGCACTCGCGCTCCTGGGCATCTTCCCAAAGGACATGGAGTCAGAATATTATAATGATGCCCGCATATCCAGGTTCACAGCAGCACATTTTACAATAGCCAAACTACAGAACCAGCCTACACATCGATCAACAGAAGAATGAATCACAAAAGTTTGGTAAATACACAGAACAAAATTTTACTGAGCCATAAAGAACAAAATTAGGCCATTTGCAGGAAAACAGGTGAAATTTGAGAATATCATACTAAGCAAGCGCAGTCAATCTCAGAAAAAGTAGATATTTCTTTTCTCTTATATGTGGAAATTAGATAGATAGTTGGAAATAAGGTCAATATCAGATAGTTGAGCAGAGTTTCCAGGGGAATGGCTTTGAGGGCTTAGGAAGGGAGACAAAATCATAAAGAGTAGAATAGCCGAAATAGTGGTATGAATGTATACAAAACCCAGAATGGCAGCTGGTTTCTGAGAGGCAGTGACCCAAGAGTTAGCATTCTCCAGGACAAGAAGAGGAAAGTAAACTAAGTTTGGAACTGCTGCGGCATCGTTTATTCCAAATGTCATTGGGCAAAGAAGTCATGGAGCATGCCAGGTTCAAAAAAGTAGAAGATAGTTTCCACTTTTGCTGAGACTCTGGAAAGTTACGCTGCAGAAAAACATGTGGGGTGAATCTTTAGAAAATATAATCCCCCATGCCGGGCGTGGTGGCGCACGCTTGTAATCCCCGCGCTTGGGAGGCGGAGACAGGAGGATCACGCAGGTTCGAAGCCAGCCGCGCTGGCGTAAGAGACCCTGTTTCAAAAATATAAAATAGGTCTGGGAGCGTAGCCCGGAGGTAGAAGGGCTTCCAGGAACCCCAGTACCACAAAAAAAAAAAAATATATATATATATATATATATATATATATATATATATATATATATATATATATATATATAATCCACCACAGGTATCTAGCCTCTTGACTATGAAGAATTAATTTATTGTCTCTTTAAATATTGCTGAGTTGTTAGTTGCAAACAGAACATTAAATTAGAATCTTCAGTCCCCTGTGATTTTCCAGAATATCTTTGTTTGTGGTACTGGGGTTCTTGGAAACCCTTCTACCTCAAGGCTACACTCCCAGACATATTTTATACTTTTATTTGGAAACAGGGTCTCTGGCTTCAAACCAGCGCGATCCTCCTGCCTCCGCCACCGAAGCGCAGGGATTACAAGCGTGTGCCACCACGGCCGTCTCAAAATATCATTTTAAATGTAATCTGATTGGTCAGAGAAAATGCTGTCTTTTGTACAACTCTATCACATTCTTCTTATTTATTTATTTATTTATTTATTTATTTATTTATTTAGCAGTTCTGGGGATGGAACCCAGGGGCATTCTACCTCCAAGCTACAACCCCAGCCCTATTTTTTGTTCTTTATTTTGAAACAGGGTCTCACTGAGTTGCAAAGAGCCTCACTAAGTAGCTGAGCCTGGCTAAGAACCGTGATCCTACTGTCTCAGCCTCCCGGATGCTGGGATTACACCACGCTCGGCATGCCACGTTCTTCTTGAACGTAATATCCATTTGAGAATGTAACCCAGACAGCATAGAGCCCACAAAGAACAAGTGTTTGTAGTGTCATCCTATTCTCATTATTCACTCACTCATTCCATAAATATTCTAGTTCCAGTCACCATGGCAAGTATTTGGGATGCACAGATAAAAGGCATAGTCTCTTATGCTCAAGGGTTGAGTGCCATGAGAGTCATTCACATCTCCTCTTATAAAAGGCCCAGAGAGTTAAGAGTTTAAATTCAGCAAATCTTAAAATCGCATATTTCAAATTCACTTTAAAAATCCCTTTGTGATCTTGCAAAAAGAAAAAAAGCCATCTTGCAAAAAATCCCAACACAGATGCTTTTCATCCATTGCTAGAAGCTGTTATTTTTTATTGCTGAGCACCAAATAAGATTGCTTCTTTGCATTAAAGAGCCCCTTTCCCATCCTCCACTCTCACTGCTCTCATCCTCTGCACTGAACTAACTTCTAATCTGCCCCCTGTTTTCATAATTACTGGCCTACAACCAGAGTAATCCTGCTTAAACCAAGTCAGATCATTATATAATTTCACTCCTCTGTTAAAAATCATCCCACTACTCATCTCAATGCAAATAATATCCAAACGTTTTTGTATATCCCTACACGATGTCGCCTATCTGTCTCTCCACCATCATGGCTCACCACATTCCCCATCACTCTAAATATTCTAGCCACTCAGGATACTTCCCCTTGGCTGCCAAGCTCACTTGAGCCTCAGGACTTTTGGATTCCCCACTCTTTCCGCCAAGCTAGCCTTAGTTCCTTCACGTTATTTGAGTCACTGAATCTGACCATGGTATATAAAAGAGCATCCTTTCTCATTTCTTGCCCTCCTTATTTTACTGCATTAGCATTTTTCCCTCCCTGGAACTGAGCATCTGCCTTCCTCACTAGGAGGTAGCATCTGAGAGGGCAGGGCTTTCATAAGCTCTCTCTTTGATGTATTCCTAAATACTAACATAGTGACTGATACATGGTACCCAATGAAAACATGTTAAGTTAAAGAAAGGATGATGGATGGATGGATGGATGGATGGATGCATGGATGGATGGATAAGAAATGCATATGTAGTAGAGGGTATACCATGCCACTCAGATCACCCTTTCAAAAATAAGCACCCATTGACACAGCTTCCAGGAATATTGGTTGCTGTTGCTATCCTGCTATCCCTTTGCATCAGTTGCTGTTAGATGAGGAGAACTTGCCCAAGGTTATATCCCCTTTCTGAGATCAGCTCATTTCCAGTTACTTGGAGGCCCCTGGACCCCTTGATAAAATAAGGCACAATTCTAAAGCCTCAGTTACTTTACACCCCAGTTTAATTAATTTCCCCTTAGCCATTTCTGCTACCTCACCTTCTATAGATGTAGTCCCCATAGTCACTCCCCAATAAATCTGCGACCCACAAATATCCATCTCAGAGACTGTATCCAGGTGAACGACCTAAGGTAAGGTGCCAAAAATACACATGCTCAGAAACTGTATTCACATGCGTTTCCTAAGTGTCTCGTGACACAAGAAAATTGTAGGAACTGGGAACAATTAAGAGGTTTCCAGATTCACATTTTCAATTGCATTCGCAATCCAACGTATCTTCCCACTAACAGAAATGCTGTCCATACCCCATGGCCCACATGAACACTTGCTCCTTCCTCCCCTTCAGGCTTCTTTACCCATACTATTAAATGCTCTGAGGCCCTTTATGACAAAAGCTATTTTCAAAATGAACTAGCTCATTTTAAAATAAATGAGTGAATAACATTTAAAATAAAATGTTAGTACTAATGTAATTATGTCTTTATTGATTGATCGATTGATTATTTATTTATTTTTTTGTGGTGCTGGGGATTGAACCCAGGGGCATTCTACCTCCGAGCTACACCCCACCGTATTTTTTATTCTTTTTTGAAACAGGTCTCACTAAGTTGTGCAAGGCCTCACTAAGTAGCTAGGGCTAGCCTCAAACCTACAATCCTCCTATTTCAGCCTCCCAAGTACTGGGAGGCTAGTACGTATGTTTTTAAGGAAGCAGCACAGAGGGGAGACTTGCATTAATGGGGAAACTTCCGAGTGATGCAGGCCATGGTGGTTGGCAGCTGACACTGTCTTAGAGCCGAGTGATGGTGCAATCCCACTGCACTGCAAAGTGCACACAGTATGTGGGCCTCCTGGCCCTGCTTATTAAATATTCTTATCTTTATTCCTACTAATGTAGCTGAGATTTTCAATACATAATTATTTTGGTAACACTGGGGTTCCTGGAAGCCCTTCTACCTCTGGGCTACACTCCCAGACCTATTTTATACTTTTTTTATTTTTGGAAACAGGGTCTCTTAAGCCAGCGGGGCTGGCTTCAAACCAATGCAATCCTCCTGTCTCTGCCTCCCAAGAGCAGGGATTACAAGCGTGTGCCACCACGCCCAGCTCAATACATATTTTTTCAACAAACACTACTTGAGGCTCACAGAGTTTCTTAGAGCCCCAAATATTTTACTGGCAAATATAATTAGTACAAAATAGTAATGGTTACCACCAAAGAGTACTAGGTATATGTCAAGCATCCTCTATGCCACAAATCCTCATAACAATTTGAAAGAATTTATTGGTGAGAAAACAATGCTTTTTGTGAGAATGTGCAATGTTTGGAAATTAGTTGGATAAATTATTCATAGGTCAAAGGGGATGAACTGAATTCAAAACTATGTGATTTTCAGCTCAGTCTGATTCTTAGACATGTTTCATCATGGCTGAGGTCTGTTCTTCAATCCTATGTATCTTTTTCACATATACCAGAGCAAGATCTAAGGTCCCAAGCTGAAGAGAAAGTCACTTTTTTGAGCTTGGTAATACATTGGAAGCCATCACCTGATCCTTGGAAGATCCCAGAGGCCAACTCTCAAGAAACGTTGCCTTCAAGTGATCTCCTGGTCTGACAGAAGGACTGCTGACTAGGCCAACCCCGAGGAAGTCAAAAGACTGCAAATAAAAGTCATCCTCCCACTGCCAGACGATAAACAGAAACCACCCATGGTAATTCCCTTCATTCTTATAAACAAGCCAAGCATCCATTTACCTAATTGTGCTTCCTTTTATGCACATGTGCATATATATTTTACAACTGGGCCATCTGTGTTATCATAGTTATGGTCCTTCCAGCATTTCCATAAAAATGATAGTAAATCTTTTCTTTCTGAGGTTCATAAATAGCCTATAAAAACTGGGTTTGGGCTGAAACTTATTCCCAACATTTTCCAGCCAAGACACTAATAGGTTTTGTTAACAAATTAAACAAACATCAATTTACTGGGCAAGTCAAGACAGTACAATGTTTTATGATTTCCAAAGGCGAGTATGCTTTCATAAAAGAGAAAAATAAACTGAATCCTAGCATACTCAAGATTATAGACTTACCCTTAACTTTAATAAATCTGTAAATCATTCCTTGTATTAATTTAAAATGTGAAAAGGTCAGGCTTGTACTACAAAATCTATATGTGTTTCCTAATTACATTTGCTAGAGATATTTTTTATAATAAGCTACAGGAATAGGCAATGGCTACCATAGGCAATATGGGAATTAATCCAAAAGGTCTGCAGGATCACTCGGATTTGTTGGAAAGGGGACAGGAGGATGCTGAAAAATGAGGGTTACAGCAGATAGAAAGCATATCTAAGGAGATTTTATAATGTGAAAGCTACCTTGTCTGAGATGAAGTCACTTCTAATCCCTGTACCTTTCTCTGTAGCAAAAAGGAAGAGTGGAACATAGAGACTTAGTCTGAAAGTTGGCTGGTTCCTTATGTTCTAGGAAGGTTAGGGTCAGCCTGGACACAACAGATAAGCCATGAGGATTCCAGAGCCTTCTTGTGAATCCAGCCAGCCTCTTTGGCTTCTTTAGCTTTGAGATCTGCCTTTGAAGCTAAAGGGGCTTGGGCTTTTTCTCCTCTTTTGCAGGAGAGGGTAATTGAAGAACTACTGGAAATTCTGAGTGTCGTCCTGGGTATGCTGAATGTTCTTTCACATGTCATTTTGAAGTCATCTCTGTGTCTGAAAGGTCACTACCACTAGCTAAACAGCATTGATTTCCTGGCATTTACAGAAGTACATGACAACTTCTGAAAGGGGCTTTTAGGATTGAACAGAGGCAGTGGGTGCAGTTGATAAACAGCTCCTCTGAACCACTCAGGCAGAAATCATGCAATAAACCCATCCCAGAGAAGTGTTTCACCAGCAGACCTGGAGTGGAACCGCGCGTTCCTGAGATGAAGGCATGGCTGCAGCATTCTCAAAGCTCAGCCCTCCCAGGCCACATTGTTGGGGGCTGATCCTTGGCTTACAGATGGATGTCAAAATTGCCATGAGAAATGCGCTTCTATTGGAAGCTCCTCCCTTCATGCCTCCAAGTAACTAGCATTTTAGAATAGACAAGCAAAGGCTAAGTGGTCTGCAGGTGTGGGGCAGTGGCTCAGGGTGGAGGATGCTGCTTTTTACAGCGAGTTAGCACATAGGATGAGCAGTCGGGTTTAATGTCAGTGCTTTGGATTTGAGATACTTCATTTTACAAGACCAAGAGAACCAGAAGCCTGCCTTTTTGCAGTGGGTCTGTCTCAAGTGGCCCCGTGAGCCCAGTGGGTACCCTGCATGTCCCACAGTCAAGCATCATTTGGGAGCCTTGGTCCACGGTATCAATATATAGTAATTCTCCTTTCACCATACTGAAGGACCAAGCAAGTGAGTTTGCTAATTTTTCAAACTAAATGTCAGTTTAATCAGAAGTCTGTTTTCTAGTAGAGATGACTCCTGCCATCATGTGGGTGTCTATTTCATACTATTTCCCCAGGCATTTAGATAGGGTAAATTCCTTCCCATGTAGTGTTAGGGTTTTTTGTTTTTGTTTTGTTGTTGTTGCTTGTTTGTATTTGTACCAGGAATTGAATCCAGGGACATTCTACATGCGGGATAAACCCCAAGGCCTATTTATTTTTTAATTTTTTAATATAATATTTATTTCTTTTTAAAATCTTTAATTTTTAATTTATTTATTTTTATTGGTGCATTGTACTAATACATCTTAATGGGGTACAAGATGGTGGAGGCATACATGCACACATCACCCAATTAGCCCTTACCCAATTCCTGCCCCATTCCTTCCTCCTTCCTCCTCATATTTTCCTTAGTGATTGACATAGTTTATGTACATCATGTGCATTAGAGAATGTCCCTCTTCTCCCCTCCTGTAGGTTGCCTTATTTGCTCATCTATAGTATCTCCTTCTTTGTCTAGAGTTCCTCCTATGACCCATTTTCTCCCTAGCTTCTGCATATTAGGGAGAGTATCCAATTTCTTGGTTTTTTGTGACTAATCTCACTTAGAATAATGTTCTTTTGTTCCATCCATTTCCCTGTAAATGGCATAATTGTGTTTTTCTTTAGGGCTGAGTAATATTCCATTTTATATATATACCATAGTTTTGTAATACATCCATCTGTAGATGGACATCTTGGTTGGCTCCATAGTTTGGCAATGGTGAATTATGCAGCTATGAACATAAATACACATGCATTAGTTTTGTAGTTTGGTTTCCATTCTTTTGGGTATATACCCAGAAGTGGTATTGCTGTATCATAGATCTCACTAAGTTGCTGAGGCTGGATTTGAACCTGCAACCCTCCTCTCTCAGCATCCCAAGTAGTGGTATTACAGGTATGTGCCACAACCAGCTTGTAGCACCCAGTTTTTGATAAGGGTAAAAGGAACATGGGCTTTAGTGTCAGACTGGCCTGGGTTCACTGCCAGCTTCACACATACCATCAACATCACCTCGGCAAAGTTAAACCAGTGGTTCTAAAAGTATTATCCAAGTTCTCCTGAGGGTCCACAAAAAGTCAAGATTATTTTCTTTATAGTGACATGATGTTATTAATCTTTTTTACTCTCATTTCTCCTGAGTGTGCAGTGGGATTCCGCAGCGTATATAGAACATATGATGTCATCATTCCAATGGCTAATAGTATGTGTGCTTGTGAATTTTTATGTTTAAAAATTTTCTGCTTTAGGAAAATCAATAAAACTGGAGACCATAATTTTGAGCAAAAAATTCAGATTCAAAGCAAAAAGTGTGTTTCTTCTCACATATGGGAGCTAGAAATAAAAACAAAACAAATAAACAACAAGGGACTCCATTAAATTAGAAGGAATCCCAGCAGAGTAGAGGAAGGAGAGGATGTAGGAAGGCTGGGAGAGGCACTGGGGAGAGAAACTAATCAGATCATGATTTTCTGTATGTGCAAATAGGACACAAAGAAACACACCTTTCTGATTAAATAGGATACACCAAAAATACAATTAGATAGGAGGAATAATTCTACTGTAGACTGGAAATAGGTAACAATTAACTTTACTCTTTTTTTGTGTGTGTGGTACTAGGGATGGAATCCAGGGGTATTCTACCTCCAAGCTATACTCCCAGCCCTACTTTTTAGTCTTTATTTTGAAACAGGGTCTCACTGAGTTGCAAATATCCTCACTAAAGAGCTGAGGCTGTCAGAAAACCACAATCCTCCTGTCTCCGCCTCCCAAATGCATGTACTACCACACCCAGCCTAACTTTATTCTTTAATCTGATAAGCCAGGCACAGTGATACAGGATGAGACAGGAGGATGGCAGGTTTGAGGCTATATGTGGTAACTTAGTGAGACCCTGTTTCAATAGAAAAAGTAGAATAGGGCTGGGGGTTGTAAGTCAGAGGTCCTTGGTTTCAATCCCTAGTAACATGCATATACCCAAAACTAAATTAAATTAAAATAATAAGTATTTTGAATAAAAATAAATAAAATTTTCTGCTTTAAATTCTAACATAATAAATATTTGTAGGTATTAAAAACACTGTATGTTATTCAAGTATAGCTATCTAGTACACACCCTAAGATCACACTTCTGTGGGATGGAGGCAGGATCTTCCTTAGAATGGTCATCATTTCTAGCATTGGCCATTCCAAGATGCTGGAAGTTCTTAGGGAGTAACCAGATCTTGGTGAGGACCTCCTCAGCATGTTTCTGGGTTTTACACTATAGGCAAGAGTGGTTGAGATATATTGTGCCTGTGAAGACTTCTAGAAATGAGGAAATGGTGGGCTCTGGCATCTGGAGGGAATCCTGGAGCCTGACAAAAAGCACCCCATGTTGGTAAGGTTTCTCCACACCTATTAGTTTCCAATTTCTGTATTAACTTTTCAGGGTATCAGTGGTTCTTCAGTAAAATAGATCCTGCTAATTTCTCCCGTCCTGTCATGGCTCCAATTCTGATATAGCCATTTCTTCTATAGGAGGTCAATGTTGGCATTCTGTGCAGAATGAAGTAGAAGAAGGAAAGCCTGGTGTCATGAAAACCCACCAGAGAGAGTAAGGAATGAGAGAAACTTTGGTGTTAGTAGGTATTCCTCAATAATATCAGGATATGTGATTGAATGGATATGGGAAGTGAAGGAGAAGAAACGATTGAGATAACGAGGGATTCTGGATTGGAATATAGATGGATAAAGAGGCCATTCACTGTTTTAGTAATTCATATATACCCATGTTCATAGCAACACAATTCACAATAGTCAAATTATTGAACCAATCTAGGTGTCTATCAACAGATGAATGGGTTAAAATTGTGGGACATACACACAATGAAATTCTACTCAGCAATCAAGAAGAACAATTATGTGGATAGACTTGGAGAACATTATGTTAAGTGAGATTACCCAGTCACAGAAAGCGAAGAGCCGTGTTTTCTCTCATATGTGGAAGCTAGGGACTAATTGGAATACAACAGAAATTTTAGAGAATGGAGAAAAAACCTCAGTGGTGTGAGGGAGGTGGTCTAGGGGAGAGTAGTAAATAGTTGGGTGCAGGAAAGAACTAATAAAGGAAACACTTCCGTTAGCATTATGTAGATATGTAAAAATATCAATGACAATGTCAGTATTGTGTATGGGGAAGGGGAGGAACAGGGAAGAAAACCAGGAGGGAGCCTACCCAATGCTATGTGCATATATGGCATTATCATATGCCACTGCTATATTATGATGCACCAATAAAAGCAATGTATGTATGTGTGTATGTGCATATATATATATATATATATATATATATATTGCTATCTATGTATATCTATCTCTATATATAATATATATTATTGAATGGATATATAATCTCTCTCATGTGAATGGAGATATATGTATATAATCTTTCTATATATAATTATATATATATGCATATATATGGAGAGAGAGAAAGAGAGAGAGATTATGTACATATATCTCCATTCACTGAGCCAAGTGTAATGGAAGGAAACCTATATTGGGAGGAAAGATGGAGAGTAGTCAGAAATTAAGGTCTGAAGCTTGGGCTGAAGGTCAGTTTCCAGGTCACAAAATGGCAGCTGAAATGCACAGGTTCTGTCCTTTTCCTTGGAGACTTTCAAGAGAGGACAGCAGAGCTGGCAGCTGGAGCAATGAGGCCAGCTGCTAAGCAGTATTTGTTCTGTACAGTTCTCCAGAGTCTCTGTTATGGAGCATCAGTCGTCTTTTCTGACTGCATTTTAGTGCCCTGACTTCACCATTTGGCCCCCAAAGGTCTCTTCTTGTGCTCCCTAACTCATCCTTCTTCCAACTTTTGCCTCCTGAGTCTACCTGAGAAAGTTTAACACCTTCAAGAGAAGCACTACAGGGCTGCCCTTGCTGCTCAATTCAGCACACACTTCTTTTACAGCTTATTAAAAGCTGAGGGAGGGGTGAGACCACACAGGGACAGCATATGGAACCAGAAGACAGAAGGATCCCAGAAGAATGAGGACAAAAGAGCCATCTTTAGAAAATGTGAAAAACTCTTCCTTCTTCTAGTGTGTGCATTTTCAAGTCTTATTTTCAAGGGAATTGTCTTAAATAGTTAAAGCGGAGAACCCATGTGTCATTTGGGTAAATTAACATCAGAAATATTAGATCTTTTACCCTCAAAATAACTCAGTTCAACAGGGACACCATACCACAGACCCTACACTGGCAGGATTTGAGTGTTCTGTGCAATGTCTTTAGGTTCTTTCTCTAGCACAGCCTTCTTAAACACAACAAAGGGAGAATGGAACCCATCACAAGCATGGACCCCAAGGTGCTCTTAGGTTATGCAACCAGGATCACTGGGTCCACTGACAGGGAGAGGATCTTCTCTCTCCCCCACTCAATGTAACATCAAAGATACCTGGCACACAGAAGAATTCACAAGCTTTAAACTGAACCAGAAAGAGGTTGAAAGAATACTCAAATGACCTCAAACTGACTCACTTAGATCCTGCTCACTAAAGGATGAAGGAAGCATACACTCTATCAAGCAGGGGCAACAGAAGCCCATAAACACTTAGAACAGAAGAGGATTCCTTTTTTGGAACATCATTACCAACCAAATCAAGTATCTACTCTAAGTAAATAAAATAAAATAAAATAAATATTCATCTTTCTTAAAATTTGTATTAACTTAAAAATCTTTTCCGACCTTTTTTAAACTTTAAACATGTTTTCTATTTTAAAATTTTATTTCTTCTTTTTCCTGTCTAATAAATATTTGCCGTTATTTCTTTGTTTGGGGCAGTATTAGGGACTATTTCCTGGTTCACCATTTTGTCGATTTGACCTCTTCTCCTCCTGCCATACTTTCTTTATCTAGCATTCACTGTTAATCAGTTTTGTTTGGATTTGCATTTTAGGGTTTTTTTCCTGTTTTTTTTATGTGCTAGTAGTCTTGTTAGGTGTCCTCTCTTTCTGAACTGGGCCATCTCTGTACGGATGAGTCTATCTATAGGTTAGTCTGCCGCCTGGTTGCATCCGAGTCTTCACCTTTTCTTATGCTTTGTTCTCACCTCTTCTCAAGCATTCATCTCTTTATATATGACACTCCAGTAATCCCCCCTTCAATTCTTCTCTGTTTTGGACTGTCCTTGCTACGTTTTCTTCTTTTAACTCTCACTTTTCAAAATAATAGTGTTCGCCTGAACAAAAAACTTCCCAACCTGGAGTGAAAACTCTGAACTTCAAAGATAGAACATCAAGAAACAAATACCCTTCAGCCAATTTTGCCAAATATAGAATAGTTCAGAGGATAACCCACCAAATTCCATTCATACACCCTCAGTATAAGGATAGTAAGCCTTGGGAAAAGAGGTACATCTTCCTACAAATTGGAAGGAAGTCTGGAAAGAGTAGATGCTTTAGAAAGCACTCTTAATATCAACAAAACAGTCAAAATGAAGATGGATCACCTTCCCGAATAGTCAATAAATCCCATCCAGCTCACACAGCAACCTAGAAGAGGTAACCAGACAAAGCAGACACTGAAATATCTCAGTCATACCAGACAATATACCCATTTAAGGAGGCAGTAAGGGCTGAATTTCAACACTCAGATATAATAATCAGACAATTAGAAACCAGTCCATACTTTGTTGCAAGTTTGCCTGAAAATTACACACTACAACTAATCCTCACAACCTCATAACAACAGAACCCACTGAAACAGAGGTGCAGAGGATACTAAATATAGAATTCAGAATTTTCATATTCAATATGATCAATGATCCGAAGAAAAAAATCAAAGAAAGAAGTCAGGATATTGAGAACTATGTCTATAAAGAAGTAACAGAAAACCTAAATGAATTAAAAGAGTTAGTAAATAATTTTATTGATACTATCATAGAAAATAGGGTATCAGCCATACAAGAGAGTACATTCATAACTGAAAATACAGTTATGAATTTAGTAAATACAACACAGCAGCAGGTTAACAAGATAAAAGAACCTTGGAATAGTTTTAAAAGAACAAACCTAAAAGTAATTAACATTTAAGAAGACATAGAAGCCCAGACAAAGGGAAATTTCCTAAACTTGGATCAAGATGAGGATACCCAAACACAGGAGGTAGTCAGAACTCCAATCAGACAAGATCAAAGAAGAAGCCCCACACCACATTATAATCAAAATATGCAATATCGAGCCCAAGGAGAGACTCCTAAGAGTCAAGAGCAAAAAGCAGCTGACATTCAGAGGTAAAATAATAAGAACCACTCCAGTTTTCTCAGCCCACGTGATGAAAGCCAGGAGGGTATGGAGTGATGCGCTTCAAGCTCTTAGGGAAAACAACTTCCAACCAAGACTTCTATATCCAGAAATTGATCTTTCAAAATTGATAGAGAAATAAAAACTTTACAAGATAAACAGAAGTTAAAGGTCTTTATGGCAACCCAACTGGCACTTGAGAAAACACCCAAAGAAATGAAAAACAAACACCCAAACCAAAGAAAGAATAAATACCACCAGATAAATAAGGAAAATCAATATTGTCTCATTGTCTCAAATAAAATATACTTTATTCAAAGAAGGCAACAAAAAGCATCTCTCTATAATAACACTGAGCATCAATGACCTCAACTCTCCAGGTAAAAGACGTCAACTAGAAAATTGAGTTAAAACTCATAATCCTATTATATGCTGATTGTAGGAAACGCACATTATAGGGAGAATCATAAATTGAAGGTGAAATGATAGAAAAAAAATTTCATGCAAATTAAAACAAAAGGCAAGTCCAAACTTGTTAGAAGAGACAAAGGTGGTCACTTCTTCCTGACAAAAGGAAGTACTCAAAATGAAGATATAATTATATTAAAAATTATGCCCCAATATTAGTGTACCAGTTTATGTAAAACAATCTCTTCTTGACTTAAAGACTGAGATAGACCCTAATACAATAATCCTAGGAGACGTCAACACCACACCTCTTACACCATTAGATTGGCCATTCAAACAAAAGATTAATAAAGATACCTCAGACCTAAAGAATACTATAAACCACTTGAACCTCACTGACATTTTCAGAGTAATCCATCCAACAACAGGTGAATTTATAGCTGGAGGAAGTTATACTAGTCAGAGTTGGCTAGATTATGCTTCCACAATTCTCAGATGTCAGCGGTCTGAACAAAAATGTATTTACGATGCATGTTTATGGTTTATAGATAGATGGTAGGTTTGCTCCACCTGTGTTCAGAGACCCAAACTAGTACCTATAGCTAGAAGGAGAGTGAGTGAAGAAACATCTCTACCTTAATCCAAGAAGCTACACATTGTCATTCTATCCACAGTGTAGTAACACACAAGTTACAAAAATTGGACTCAATTTAATGGAAAATTAAAAACAGAGAACTATTTATGAACAAATTTAAAATTTAACTGAACAGAAACAGAGCTCCAAGTTCATCAACAAAATATTCTACATTAAGACAGAAACAAAGAGAGTCATCATAAAACACGACTCCAGAACGCTTCTTGAAATTTTGAATTATATAATGTTAGAAACAAAATATTTGAAAAAAGACCACATAGTAATTTACATCTTGTTTTATCAATGAAGCTCAAGAAGTCTATGTGATTTGCCCAATATCATAAATCATAGCTAGCTATAGCCTTCTCTTTTCTAGGATAATAGTCTTTGAAATAAGAGACCTACAAAAGATGAATTGAAAAACCTCAACAATAAGTCAGGCATGGTGGCACATGCTTGTAATCACAGTGCTTGGGAGGCTGAGACAGAAGGACTGCACAGGTTCAAAGCCAGCCTCAGCTACTTAGTGAGGCTCTCAGCAACTTAGACTCTGTTTCCAAATAAAGTATAAAATAGGTCTGGGAGTATAGCCTGGAAGTAGAAAAACCCCTGGGTTCCTCCCACAGTACCACCAAAAAATAAATAAATAAAAAATAAAAACCACAACAATAATAAAGACACAATTTGCATAATAATATTTTACATTAAAAATCATCAATTACTTTTTCATTCTATTTGTAAAGGGCTACTTGTCACTTCTTCCAAAGAGAATAAAATTGAATCACTACTCAGAGACCCCATATTCACTTCTATAAACCTGGACAATCTAAACAAATAAGCAGTTACCTGTTGAATTCTCTCTGGGCCTATCCTTCAAGCAAGCCTCAGGGTAAAGCCTGAATATCTGTTTGGTATGACATTTGAAATCAAGTAGGAGGGTAGAAGGACTGGCAAATATTAAAGAGACTTGAGAGACCCTGATTTGTGCCAGAGTTCTCCAATAGTCATGTGCTCTTAATACTCCATAAAGTAAATAAAAGATATGAGAAATTAGCTGCAGACCAAAACATCTTGACCATAAACTTAGTTTCTTTTCTGAGTTTGCTTAACATTCAAAAATAGAAATGGCAACCTGGCTTGCAAACCTTTCTCATAAGCCCTATTCCATTGCCATCAAAGACATATCTGTAGGAAAGAGATATGAAGAATCACAAAGAAACAGTATAATGACAATAAAAATCATCATCACCATCCATGAGAAAAATAGCAGTTCTTTTATTACATCTGAGTAGTCCTGATTGATCTTTTAATCATGCTTTAATAAAAGAGTTGAACTTTGCTGACTGTGGTTGAGAAACAACCAGTGAAAAATCACCCATTGTCTTTAAAAAAGGTTACTGTGAGTCACCTGGGTATGATACTCCTGCAAGATCTCAGGGAGCTGGAAGTGAATTATACATCATGGTATCTTTGAAGTTTTCTGGTCCAAACATGATCCCGTTGTAAGACCTTCTTCTTGATTCTCTGCTTGATGGTCATTTTGCTGTAGGTCCAGTTAGGGAGTAGCTCACAGGCAGCTGAATCTCTGAGGCAGCCAGTTTTCCTTTAGATGAAGCTGAAATCACTCCACCAGAATTCCTCTTCTATTTATTCTTAGTTTTGTCCTGTAAGGTGAAACAGAAAGACTGTTCCTTTTTCCACATCTTTTTCAAATATTTGAAAGTGGTTTTTCACATTCACATTTCAAACTAAAAGTATTTTTATTGCCGGGCGTGGTGGCGCATGCTTGTAATCCCCGTGCTTGGGAGGCGGAGACAGGAGGATCACACTGGTTCGAAGCCAGCCTTGCTGGCTTAAGAGACCCTGTTTCCAAATAAAAATATAAAATAGGTCTGGGAGTATAGCCCGGAGGTAGAAGGGTTTCCAGGAACCCCAGTACCACCAAAAAAAAAAAAAGTGTTTATATAGCACATAAAAGTGAGTAGCCAAGCCAGGCATGGTGGGTGGCACATGCCTGTAATTGCAGTACTTGGGTGGCTGATACAGGAGGATTACAGGTTCGAGACCAACTGCAGCAACTTACTGAAACTCTCGGCAAGCTATTGAAAGTCCGTTTAAAAATAAAAAAATAAACAAAATCTGAGGATGTAGAATGCCCCTGGGTTCAGCCCCCAGAACTAAATAATCACCATAATAAAATGAGCGGCATCCTAAGAACCTGTGGATACCTCAAGCACATTAAGTCACTCACGCAGCCAGACCATGAATCTGCACTTTACTCATCTGCAGACTGTGTGTCCTTTAACATCACACATGCTGTCAGATGTGGAGAGTGGATACATTACCTGGCCGAGTGTGTTTCCTGGGAAAAACTTTTGGAAAGAGGAAAAGCAAGTGGAAGAAAGTAGAAACCTTACGGGCACAGCCATGTCTAGAACTTCAGTCCGTTGGATGCTGTGAGCGAGAGTCTGACCTCCAGCACAGTGATAAGGAAGCTCTGTTTCCTGCTCCTGTGATTCGTGCTTCTGTTCACTGGAATGTGCTTGAGGAGATGAGAGAACTGAGCACAATGGGAGCCTGTGCATATTGTGTCATGTATAGATTTTTTGTGTGTGGGGGTCTGGGGATGGAACCTAGGGGCATTCAACTTCTGAGCTTCACCCCCTGCTCTATTTTGTACTTTTTTTTTAATTTTGAAACAAATTTTCACTAAGTTGCAAAGGGCCTCACTAAGTAGCTGAGGCTGGCCGCAAACCACGATCCTCCGGTCTCAGCCTCCCGAATGGTCACGACCACACCCGACATATAGATTTTATTTAACAGTCAGTAGGTGTGAAGTCCAGCTGCACTTTGAAGGAGGTATGGAAAACAAAACAAAAGGAACTATAGCAAATGGTAGCACAAAAATAACAGGATTTGAAACTAGAGCTCAGGGGTTGTTTTCCTTACCTGAAGAGGAAATCAGTGGTTAAGATTAAAGACAAAATCAAATCACCTACATTTAGCAATCATGCTAGTCTTACTGTCTTGCTAATTGTAGATCCTAAGCACTCCATAGATTTTACATTATTCCCACCAAAGACCATATGCTTGCCATCCAGGCAATCTACCTGGACAAGGTGGAGAAAGAAGAAAAAATAAACAAATCAGAAATAATTTATGTTGATTCCATTGTTTGTCAAGGATAAGATGCAAAAAACCATGTGATTTAAGCAAGAAGTTCTTATCAGAAAATGTCTTCCCAGGATGGACTTGCCACCAGGGCCATATGGCAGGTGAAGTCTCCACCCTAGCACATAAACACAGAATAGCTCTGTGAAAGCATTAAACCTTGTAATGAAACCATTTCACTGCAGTGCTGCAAGCGCTGACATTTTCTGCAGCCTTTTGGAATTTGGACTGAAAACAGCTCACAGGAGATTTAGCCTGGGCTCTCCATCAATGTCAGCATGTTGAATTATGCAAGGGGGTTGACCATGGCTGGAAGCAAAAGCAGCGTGGACTAGAAACACTGGTGCTCTGAGCGATGGCATCTGCAGAAGAGAGGCCCAAGTGTATTTCAAAGAGCAAATTTGAAAGTACATATATAAAATACTCTAGAAATATGTTAGTACATTTATGATTTCAACTACATCACTCACAGGAGTGGAGAATGGCTTTTAAAAATATACCAGAGAAGAATTAGAAATAGAACGCATGGAACATCTTACATGGCTCAGTGTTTGTAGTTTTACATAAGACCGTTGGCTGAATAGGAGCTGCTAATCTGTACCTTGTCCAATTCTCAATCAAATAAATTAAAGAGCAAAAATATTGGCCCCCCTACTTGATCCCTCTGCAACACTGAAAACCATCCATCTCTGACCTCTCCATCCTTCTTGGTACGGTCTCTAAACATGACCATGGAAACCATACTATCTGACACTGTCTGGTGATACTTGTCTTTGAGTTTCACCTGTGGCACAGACACACCAAGCCAGGCTTTTTCATGCACTTATTAGCCCTTATGATTCTGAATGGTTTATTCTTCCTGAAGTATGTAGAAGACAGGTGCACACACAGGCGGTCTTTCAGCCTGAACATCACCTCCTCCTTCGGCTTCCTTGCCCTTTCCTGTCAGGATGCTACTGTGCCTCAGGTTCTTTGAGGTTGAATTCCATTGAAAACCTTTTGTATTGTAAGCAGTTTTCTCATTTTTTCAAATGTTGAGTAGTTTTAGATTATACTCTAAACCTTGTGAATATTACATTGCAAAGACACTGAATTCTGTGTTCCTCCAGTCTTGATTTTATTGTCATTTTAATGTTTCTGCTTAATTTTAGCAGATGCTTAACTTGTCCATGTTCAAACTCCAAACTCTACTCCTTGCAATGGGCATCAGTTCACATCTCTGATCAATTCTTTTAAGCTCAGATGAAACACCTGGATTCTGCCCCAGGTAATAATTGGGCAGTCAGTAAGAGAATTGGGATGATAGTGTGTATAGAATTTGGGCCTCCCTCCTTCTCATTCTCATTTTTCAGAACTCTTTTCCTCTTTGCAATAGCTAGGGTAGTCCTAAATTTTGTTTTCTAGTTCTTCAAGCCAATGGGTAAGCATAGCCACATGGTACTGAGGGAGTGGGACCTCTTCTAGAGCTCAAAATATTAAAAAGAGCAGGGTGTGGTGGCATACACTTGTAATCTAAGTACTTGGAAGGCTGAGACAGGAAGATCACAGGTTCAAGTACAGCCTCAGGAAGTAGTGAGGTTCTCATCAACTTAGTGAGATCCTGTTTTGAAATAAAAATAAAATAAAGATGGGAGTCTAGTTCAGAAGTTGAATGCCCCCAGCTTCAAATGCTGTACCACAAAAAGCTGTAAAAAGATGGGAAACTCACTCAGTTCTCCTCCACTAGTCCTTTCTTTTATGGTAGAACCCATTCTAGTTTCTGCCTGATTTCTAGTACCTTTGAGTTTATATGTTTTTACATGTGTATGTGTGTATCATTTATATTATTTTATTCATGTTACTTTTTCTTACAATCAGCTTCAAGCCAACTGTAAGTGTGAATCTCCAGTTCATAAGTTGTGTTAGTTGTGTGACTCTGGAATAGTTATTTAGATCATAAAATTAATATAATTATCTCTACCATATAAAATCAAAGTAACAAATAAAAATGAACATACCAGTCCCACAATAAAAACTATTTACCTTTCCTACTTTAGCCCTGAATGAGTACATCATCGATTGCCAAGTACACACTATTGAATCTATCAGAATCATGAGTTTTTTTGTTTGTCTTGTTTGTTAATAGAGCATCACAAGATTCACAAAAGAAATTCTACAGTTGGTCAGGGGTGGGACATGTATTTTTGCTGTATTTTAAGGGATCTTCCCCCATGAATAGTTCTTAGACAGCTCAGTTACTAAGCCAAATTGATGATGATATATTTTCTTTGCTCTGCTGAAGATATTTCAACATTTTCTGAACAACAAATGTATTTTTATGAGAAAGTAGTTTGCTATAGAAGTTCTAGGGTCTAAGGAAAAAATTCAGTATCATAAAAATATACACAAAAATAATAAATATAGTAACATGTAATTTATCTCTTAAATTCCCTAAAGAACTGAAATGCAAAAAAATAGACATAACTTGGAGCTACAGAAATAATTTAGAGTTTGAAGTGTATACATAGAAGTTCATGAACAGAAGACCAAACTATTGTATAATTGATCACATAAATGATATTGCAAACAAATCCACATTTTTTCTTTGCTTGTCAGACTCTGCCTGTATGATATACATAATCCCTATGAAGGCACAGCTGTGATATAGGCAGGGTATAATGAAGTATATTTAGAGTTTCTTGGTAGCCATTGGTCACCAGGCAGTGCCTGTTCCAATTTTGGATATTTCCTGGAACTTATCTCCCTCTTATTTCTGTTCCCCTGAAATTCCCCCTAGTGTCTACATAGTTTGGTGACCAGTAAGTGGGTTAGTGGTACCTTTCAAAGTGGAATACTGTTTCCTATGCATTTAATTAAAGTGGACCTCATTTTATCATCCTCAAGAGAAAAAATTATGCAGAGAGAAATTCCTTATGTGGAGACATCAATGACTACAAATATGTCTCCCATTTGGGTCCTTAAAGTGATCCAGGTAATGGCAGAGTTCAGAATTTCTGAGATAACGTGTGAATCTAGTGCTTTTTCTCTTTAGAAATGAGGTGTTAGCTCCTAGTAGGAAGGATCACCTTCCTGACATGATATGGAAATTTACACTTTCTTATAAGGCACCACCTGCAAGCTGTTTTGTTATATGGAAAAATATTAATGCACTTTTTAAGTTGGTAAGCTCCAAAGGGGAGAAGTCCAATTCAGATATTTAACTGGCTCACTGATGAACTCACATCATTAAACACAAACTCATCAGAAAATACCATCACAAGACCTGTTAGTTCCATAAACACCAAAAGAAAGACTTCATACATGGGTTGACTTAATGCTGTGATCTGCAGCTGGGTTGACATTTCAAGTAGCTGATCACACAGTAGCAAGTGCTTTAGTCTTGAGGCATTTTATGCCTCAACATGAACTTCCTGCCTGACTCTTCTCATAAGAGCATAACAAATGACCCCAGAGCTCTCTACCTCAGTGGTTTGGAACTATGACTACCCATTAGAACACCTGGAAAACAATTTAAAAACTGCATGCTTGAGTCTCACTCTCAGAAATTCTAATTTAATCTGGAAAGGGGCCCAGATAGAGTATTATTTAAAAGCATTTAAGACAATTCTGAAGTCAAGGTAGAGAATCAAGGTGAAGAGCTAGTGTACTAATTCCTCCCTCTATTTGGGGTTGGAAAAAGTGAGTTTTTAAAGGTTCCAAGAAGATAAAATCTTTCTTTTTTGCTGTTCCAGGTTAATACCTGTAAATACCATTTTAACTTAGATGGAAGAAAATATCCCTTTCTGCCTCTGTCTCCATCCGTCTCTTGGCTTTCAAAATGACAGTGGACTATGTGTGGACACAGGAAGTGGGGAATGGAGCCCTTCAGAGGGCTTCCAGGCTCACTTCCCTCCTGAGTGCTTTGGGCTATGCAGATAAGCTAAGACAAATGGCATGGTGCAGAATTCTACGGCTCTAACAGGCATCGAATTAGACTTTAAGTGGTTCTGGGAGGGGAAAACTAGTACGAAAGAACAGTCGAATGGAGCAGCTCTGGTAACAGAGTTAAAGACAGGCTGTAGACACTGGGGACGACACCCCCGAGTGCCTGCTCTAACTTACTACTTCTTTGATTATTGCAAAACCCAGGAGATTTTCTTTCCCACCCCCACAACTTTCTAAGCCTGTGCTTTACGCTGTCTTAATTTCTCTTTGTCATTTGCTTATGTCCAATGCATAAACAAAAATTTTACCCTAAAGATGTGGATCGTTTTTTCCATAACCTCCCTCCATGATGGTAAAAAACAGGTAATGGCACTATGCCTTATCCCTCTTCACACCTGAGAAAGCAGAAAAATAATGCAAACGAGGCTCAACTTGGAACATTGATTATGCTGAGGATCAAATTTACTTCTGACTCAAAGTTTATGATATACAGAAGGCAGCCAAGCAGTTCCCTCAGAGAGGTCCATAACTGTCCACACAGCCACACCAATGACTGCAGGTACATTTGGGTTGTTCTAATCTAAGGTGGTTCAAGTTTCCCAAATGAGGATTGAGAAATGACATGTTGTACATTGCTTGAACAGGGGAACCATTTCAGCTCTGGAGCATCTCCTACTTCTACCTGTGCCCTTTATAACTTATCTATGATGGCACTTGATATAACACACAGAAAATGCAAATGAGATTCAACAGGACTCAGTGATCTTGCCTACAACAAAGCTTACTTCTAATTCAAAGTTTCCAAGCAAAACCAAGGCATAGCAATTTACAAATAAATTACATAGCTTATGTGACATATTCCAGTGAGCCATGTCCCATAAAATCCATGAATTTCAGATGTTATAACAATAATCAAATGACAGAAACTAGGTATATACTGCTAAAAGTAGTTCGTGGACAAGGATTCTCCTTTATCTTCCTGCTTGCAAATACTATCTGTGTGTCTTTCAGGAAGTGTGGTTCTTAGAGATTTGCAAGGGAAATTGCTTGTTTCATTTCTTTCTATTCTAAGTGTCCCAAGTAAAATCCAAAAATAGATGGTAGACCTGCTGCTAACCTTTTTGTTCCAGTGTTATGACTCAGAAAATGATAGCCCAAAATATGAGAACCAAGGGAGCAGCAAATGTAGGAAAGGGCTTTCTCTGAAATTCCCTTATCTACCTAAATACTGGATCTATCAACGAACACAAGCGCCTTCCAGATATTTCCTTAGCCAAGGAAGGTTAAACTCATCACAGAGAAAGAGACTGAAATTAAGCACAACCTCTGGAGTCCAGAGAAATATCTCAGGCCACTGTCTGTTCATCGGGCTCATTCATCCCCCGCAAAATACATTTGCTCAATTACTCTCCTGCTAAAAGTCCCTGCCACCTCCCCTTCCCTTTTCCCGATGAAGAGGGTATGTGAGCCTCTGCAATCTGGCCCTGCTTTGAGTTTTGTAGTTTGTGTGGCTTCCATGTACAAATTCATGCTAATAATGGGCCTCTTCTCCTGGTACTCTGTCTAATGTCATTTTATTTCAGCAGACTCAATTATTGAACTTCTCTACATCAGCACTGTTAAGTTTTTAAATCTGCTTCCATACCCAATGCCATCTTGACTTCCCAGGAGCCTCTGGAGTCAGTAGTTGGTCACTGTTCTCTCTCCCTGAGTAGAGAAAAGAAAACCTGAATTCTAAAATTTTGAAGGAGGCAATTCAGAAATATTTATCTGAGCTGGTCATGGTGGTGCGTGCTTGTAATCCCAGCATTTGGAAGGCTGAGACAGGAGGATCACGTTCGTGGCCAGCCTCAGCTACTCGGCAAGGTCCTTTGCAACTCAGGGAGACCGTGTTTCAAAATAAAGAATAAAAAATAGGGCTAGGGGTGTAGCTCAGAAGTAGAATGCCCCTGGGTTCCTTCCCCAATTCTGCAGAAAGAGAAAGAATTATCTTTAAATTGCAAATGAGGGAAGTAATATTTAAGGAAACTAAATGGAATTTCCAAGTCCATAGCTGACAAGTATCTAAACTGGGGCTTAAGTGAAAGTAAATCACTAAGCCAAACATGAGGAGAGAGGGGGAGGGAATGGGACAGGAAATAAGTAAGGGCTAATTGGGTGATGTGTGCATGTATGTCTCACCATCTTGTACTCCATTAATGTATGACTACAATGCAACAATAAAAATTTAAGAAGAAAAAAAGATCTTAATGAACTCAAAGCAATTCCCCTTCCCTGCCTCTGGGGCACATGAATACTATGGCAGTGAAACTTCTTGTTTCTTCATAGGGTCAAGGTCAGGACTGCAAGTCAATAATGTCTTCATTCTTTATATAACCCTTGGCTCTAGTAATCCCCAGTTCAATTCTTGTTGTTCGAAATGAAGACACTAAGAATGTTCTGGAACCTTGTAGAAAATGAGGTTGTAGGATGAGGAATAAAAACTGGGTACTTAAAGCAAACCTTCTTGTCACCGCACATAGCTGAGTGCTGGAACCAGTTCCTTAGCCTGCTAAACCTTTTTCCTTCACTGTAAAAGAAAGGAATAGAGAGTGTATCACTGTGTCTCCTCTAAGTTCTAAAAATCTTTAATGACTCTCCTGTGGCTATCTTATTTTCTAGATGGTGCACCTATTTGACGGGTGTTTCAAAACACTGGAAATATTTTCTTTTCTCGTGGCAAGGTGGTTCAATTTTACTACTTGTAAGATCACCCGGCAAAATGCAAAGTCATCATCTTCAACCACCTCGAGGATTAACCCAGAGTTATAAACCTCATCTTAACACAGGGAACGACTCACTCTTGTCTCCTTTAACCGAAAAACTGTGGGCAACCAAAAGACATATTTACTACAGCGTTCACTTCAGGACAACCCAGAGCTCCCATCGACAAAAGAAAACCTGTTTAAAGTTTATAGAAAAGATTAAATAAATGTCAAAGCATCATAAAACAAGGAGGGAAACCAGGGAACAGGAATGAGAAATACAGTGAGGGAAAGGGAAAACAAGAAAAAATGGGCAAGAAAAAAGAAAAACAGATTGAACTCATGGAACGCCTGATCCATACAGGGTGTGTTATCCATGTTACTGCCTTAGCCTCTCACAGCACCCTTGGGTAACAGTCTTCATTCTCACTGGGCAGTGGGGAAAGAATGAGTCGGTGGGGGGAGGGTATATTACATTACTCCAGGGACAGGTGGCGGACATCAGTCAAGGAGGTGAGGGGAAACTGAGGCAGCACTGAGGTAGTTCACGTGGTGAACTAGAGAAGACTTCCTGCACTAAAGAGAAAAATTTCCTCCATAATTACCAGCTCAATCAGAGATGTCTGCTGGCCAAAGCCAGCCATGGATTGCTAGCTTTTGACCTCTGGTAAATGAAGGCTGGTATCTAGAGGATCTGCACTTGAGCTGTGTGCTTTGGCTGCAGCGTGCTGCATTTTTCATCAGCAGAGGCCAGGATCAATGTTGTCGAGGCTTATTTTATTTCTGTCCCTGTTCCTAGCGGCCCAGTGGAGTCAGCATTCCCAAGTCCCATAAGTATTTCATCATGGGATTGCCCAGGCACTCTGTAAGTGATGGGGACGAGGTAAACACAAGTGTTATTCTTTCAGGACCTTTAAGCCCTGGGTCAAGCATAGCTGGGATAAGAAAGCCAGAAGCCTTTTATGGATTCTTCCCCTGCCTGTGTACCTCGATCTTTATTGGTGCAAGGTGTGGATGGTCCATGGAACACCTTCGCTTAAAGTTATGAATAACTTGGACACCTTGTTGGACAGCAGGGAAGACAGCAACAGCCCTAGCTCAGACCATTACCTAGAAACATCACAAGGAACCCAAACACCTCCCAGGTGTGAATCCTCATCAGCAAGAGCACCTGAGTCAGGTAACATACCCTCTACTGGTTTATGTTTTAAAAATGTAGCCGGGCGTGGTGGTGCACGATTGTAATCCCCGTGCTTGGGAGGCGGAGACAGGAGGATCACGCAGGTTTGAAGCCAGCGGAGGTCTGGGAGTGTAGCCCAGAGGTAGAAGGGCTTTCAGGAACCCCAGTACCACCAAAAAAATAAAAAAATAAATTTAAAAAAATGTATGCACCTGAGTGGTTTCTATTTACAAGACAAATTTCAACTGAAAGCTTCAGATCACTGAAAAGACAAAAACAAAACAACCAGCAAGCAAGAGCCAGCATGGGTTGAGAAATCGTGGTTATAACCTAAAATTCAAGGCACCCAAGAGATACGGCGTTTCCCCCAAATTTAGCCAGAATAGTGACTATCTGTCCTCCTAGAGATTTTATTTGTGAATAATGAACTCATAATACATACATGAGTGCATTTATTCATTATGTCTTAATTTATAATCCTCACCAATTCGTATTAGAGAAAGGAGACCTTTGGGTGTCCTTTGGGGTTATATCAGTATTGTTTGTCTCAACTCCACAGCTAATGTTCAGAGTATCAGTTTTAAGACCTAGAAGACAAGCCCAAACCAATAGAGCCCAACCCATTCAGACCATTCCCGCCTAAGCATCACATGTGTGTGTGCCAGTGTGAAGGCCTCAGAACCCACCACAACAGAATCCACTGTCATGGCTCCATACTTGTGCTGTTGCCGTTGAACATGTTATGGAAAGCACAGTTTCCATGAGGAAACAGAATTTTTGTAGTATAGCCTTGCTTTTACCTCTTCTGATTTCAGGCATAAAATAAGAACCATTTTGTGGGTAGGGACACTGGGACTGTATTTCATTAAAATCTCTATCCTATAAAACCAAAGTAACAAATAAAAATGAACATGCCAGTCCCTCAATAAAAGCTATTTACCTTTCCTACTTCAGCTCTGAATGAGTACATCACCAACTGCCAAGTGCTCACTATTGAGAGAAATCTAATGAAATATAGTTCCAAATACTTGTTGTTGGAACCAAGAGCACCCCGAACCTGAGGGTACCCAAAATGCGTAGAAAGAGATCCAAGATGACCTGGGTGGAGCACCAACCTTGCCCACCAAAAATGCCACGATCTGTCTTCCTGCACTATTACTAGCATTCATACATGGACACAGTGTCTGGTGCACAACAGGCATTTGACTAAAAATATGCATTCGTGTTTTGTTGATGTTATCCTAACCTTGTAATCCCAGTACTTGGTAGGCTGAAACAGGAAGATTGCAGGTTTGAGGCCAGTCTTAGCAATTTGGTGAAAATCTTGGCAACCTAGCAAGACCCTATTTCAAAACAAACAAATAAATAAATAAAAAGGAGTGGGGTATAGCTCAAAGGTAGAATGCCCCTGCATTCAAAATAAGATAAAATAAAATCTTCCCCAAAGTTCTCTCACCACACTCTCAGCTGATAATCCTGTTCACTTGACTTGGTGACTCCCCTGCTGGCTTTTGCCATTTAGTTGTGCCAACTAAATGAGCATTTAGTTGGCACCTAAATGCTCATTTCCCATCATTAGCTTTTCCTAGTTGGTATTATGTTTTTTTGTCCGGTCTCACAACCACTGTTCTGGAACCCTTACCAGGTAGGAAAGGTCCCACTTGCTGCAGGGAAGAATGTTTTTTTAGGGAGTTTGGTAGCAGAGAACTTTGGCTTGAGGGCTGACTTCTCTCTCAGGATGTCCCTGGGCTTCCAGCAGAACTTGCCATCCCTAAATTCTCCTCTTGTCCTTGTCCTCGTCCTTGTCCTCCTCCTCCTTCTCCTCCTCTTCTTCTTCTTCTCGTTTCTTCTTCTTCTTCTTCTTCTTCTTCTTCTTCTTCTTCTTCTTCTTCTTCTTCTTCTTCTTCTCGTTTCTTCTTCTTCTTCTCGTTTCTTCTTCTTCTTCTTCTTCTTCTTCTTCTTCTTCTTCTTCTTCTTCTTCTTCTTCTTCTTCTTCTTCTCTCTCTCTCTCTCTCTCTCTCTCTCTCTCTCTCTCTCTTTCTAAAAAAAAAAAAAAAACCCTTGGCCTTTTCAAGTTTTGCCTATTCATCTTCCTCCCCTAAGGGCAAAGGATTCCTTGGAATGAGCCACAAAAGGGCCTTTTCTTTTCCTCCTTTGTGCCTGAGATCTTACCCCAAGAGAACTTGTGGACTGACCCCTTCCTCCCTAGGGAGCCTAGGACATGCACTGGACAATGGGGCCTAGGCTTTATTTAATTAATCTTCTCTAACAATCATTCCTTTCAATGTGCCTGCCCTGGGAGCTCATCTATGAAGGAGCTTCCCCTCTGTGACTAATCCTCTATGTGAAGAGATTGTGCTTTGTTCTGTAGCCACCTTTTCTATACAACTGCCTGCTTGCAAGACCTGCCTCTTCTCACAATGTCAGAAAGTCCCCTTGGCCACACTATACCGGGGCTTCATTCTCTGGACTGCCATCATCCCTGAAATTAATCTAAAAGAGGCCTCTTTTACAAGACTGGCAGCAAATATCCGATTCAATTTGCTTTCGCCCAAGATTTCCCAGGAGTCATGCGGAATGAGATAATCAATGATGATTATAGGGCTCGGCCTGCCTCACTGAGCCAATGTGTTAAAAGGAGGAGAATTTCTGCTCCAGTGCTCAACCAAGTCAGGTACTAATTCGGGCAGATCCATTACTTTTCTCAGTGGCTGTAAAGCGTGTGTGCTGCAATCGCCATGCTGGGCAGGTAGAGGCCATCAGTCCTCCTAACTAAGAAAAGAGAATTTGCTTTTGCTTCTCCTCCCATTTTAGAAAAATAAAAACAACAAAATGTATAGAGCATCTGGAGCAAAAATGAGTAGGCCGCTGAAACCAACGATGCTCAAGAGATTTAATTTAGACAAACTAAACTTTCCTTGTCTCAGCTGGAGAGAACAGTCAATGCCTTTGCTACTAATCCAATCAAAATAAAGTATTAAATTACTTGCTGCTGCCATCTTAATCCTAAGAGGACTGTTTTCCACTTGGCTGATCATTCTGAAAGATCACATCCAGGAAAGGAAAGCTGGCATGAATGGCCGAGGAGTGGAAGACAGCTCCAGATCCCCACAGCCCTTTCTGTCTCTTTCTTGCCTCTGCTAATCTCCTAACGATTGTTTGGGAGTAGGAGGGATCCTGGGCTATGCACGTTTCCACAAAAGCTGTTACCAAAGATGGGAATGGGATGGTATATTAGTTACCTATTGCTATGTAACAAATTACTCCAAAATTTAACAGCTGGAAAGAACAGCATGTATAATCTCATAGTTTCTGCAAGTCAGAAATCCAGGAGCATCTTAGCTGTGTGCTTTGGGCTCACACCTCCACCGAGGCTGCAATGAGGATGCTGTGGAGCTCACAAGGTTGGGCTGTAGGAAGGTCACTGTCCAAGTTCACTCACTCACAGAGCCATGAGCGAGCTTTGGTTCCAAGCTCACTGATATGGACTGTTCCATAGGGCTGCATCCCAACATTGCACCCAGATTCCCCAAGAGTAGGTAAACGAAGAGAGAGTACAAGAGAGCACCTCAGCTGAAAACTACGCCAGAGCCACACCATATCACATCTGCCATATTCTACTAGAAACAAACCAGCAAGTCTTGCCCACACTCAAGGGAAGAAGGTTGCACAGGACATGCACAGTGGCAGGGTTATTAGAGACCATCTTAGAAAGGACCATGACTGTTGATACACCTGGCCTCTCAGGGAGATCATCTGAGCATGCACATGGAGGGGGTTGTCCTCTCACATGCAGAGCTCATACATGTCTAAAGCAAACTCTATGTTGTTCATGCCATAAAGACTTCTAGTACAAGTAAGCTGGAATGAAAAACCATGGGGAGGATGTTCCAGTGCTTCTAAGCTGAGCCTAGCACCAAGTCAACATGACAGTCGAATGAGCAATCCCATTTGAAACTGACGGAAGAATCACCTGCTGGCCCACAGAAATGTAGTAAATCATTGCTCTGTTTTTTATAAGTATCCCTCCAAGTTCTATGTGTTACAGACTTGGTCCTGGTGGTGGCACTACTGGGAGGTGGTGGAACTTGTATGCGGTGCAGCCTTGTGGCTGGTCACCAGGATATGCTCTTGAAGGGGATTGTGTGGCCCTGGTTTCTGGCTCTTCCTGGCTCTCTTTGCTTCCAGGCTGATGGGGTGAGCAGTTTGCTCTGCCGGGCACTCCCGTCACTAGATGCTGCTTCTCCAAAGGACCAAATAAATATCACTCCTCATTTATGGGCTGGCAGCTCCCAAACTGTGAGCCAAAATAAATCTTTTCCCTTCACACCATAATTACCTCGGGTAATTCATTATAGTGACAGAAAGCTGACTAATATAATCATTATTTTAAGCCATTATTTTTGAAGTAGATTGTTTATTCAACTCCAGTTAACTGGCATAGGCATTGGTCCCTAGGAGGGGGTGCTAATATTAACAAGAAAAGAAAATACCTAAAACATATGGCATGGCCTTTGGGACTGGACAGGTGCAAAGGCTGAAAGAGCAGTGAAGAAATAATCAATGCAAGCTGGAAATATTTTGAAGAAACTGCTATTAACTGATAAAAAGTTTCTCTCTCTCTCTCTCTTTCTCTCTCTCTCTCTCTTTCTCTGTAACTAAAGAACATCTGATAGTTCTTTTATTTCAGAGGCATCTGGACTCAGAAAATGGCTGGATTCATTCCACGGACAATCCTTACACTTAAAGGTTATGCTAAAAAATCATGAACCACAGTCCACACTGGAGCTTGCTGAGAGTTCGGAGGAATTTGAAACCATGCGATTTTCCAGGGGACAATGCTTTGTACGGTTGCTGTAGTGCTGTTAGGTCACCTGCCCAGGTTGCTCTCAAGGGAAATTGTTCTATTTCACTGGTAGGTGAGCAGACTAAATGACTTTGGGAACTTGAATGTCCTGGGATGCCATCAGACTACTTCCATCTGCCAAGAGATGTGCTGTGTGCATAACATGGTTGTCACTAATAAATCCCTCTCTGCATTTCTCTGGGACCAAGGCTGTTCTTGGAATCAGTACACAGAGTAAAAACTCATGGAGACGTGAGCGACAGCTCTGTCGCCCCGTCTGCTGCCTGGTAACATTCCAGTAGATGTCAAGATCCCCCCAGCATCTCCTGCTCCGGGGAAGCATCTCTTGATTTAATCCCACTCCCCCACATGGTGAAACAGTAACTCCATGCACTGCACCCTTACTGCTGCTGTGGACCAGGGCGACAGTGCACCTTCCTCTGACTGCGCGGTCACCTAAGGAGAGGCACTCTGCTGCAATCTCCGTACACCTGGTATGCACCTGACCTGTGGAAGGCAGTGGGGGAAGAGCTGCCGGTGCATTTATTCAGCAAATATTTATTAAATTTTTACTTTGTGCTGGTACTTGTTCTGATGTCACAGCAGGGAACAAAGCACATGAATTTCTGCCTTTAGAGATCTTAATTTCCACTCAGAGGAGACAAACAATAAACAGAAGGTAATAAGCAAAATATGGAGTTTAGGAGAGAGTAACCAATGCTACGCAGAAAAATAAAACAGGAAAAGGAAATGAGAAGTAGAAGCTTTAGTAGAAGCTTGTGTTTCAGTGAGATTTAAAGACAGAGAAGAATTTATCCAAGTGGATCTGGAAGAAGGTTCCAAGCTCAGCAAACAGGCAGTGCAAAGGTCCCGAGGTGGGGGTAGGTCTGATTTATTTGGGTATGAACAAGGAGGTCAGAGTTGGTGAGGCTATACAGAGGAGGGTTCTCCTTTAGATGAAGTGGTATTGGCATGGGTACAGGGATTTGAGGACAGAGGAGGAACCTCAGTTTGCCCTCTCAGTGAGAAGAAAGCTACTGTAAGATTTCTGAGCAGAGAAGCAACGTGGCCTGACTTGTACTTTTAAAAGATCAGCTTCACCATTCAACTCAGTGGAAAAGAGATTGAGGAGCCGTATGGGTGGCAGGAATTAGAAAGGGATCCTATCACCAAGGTGAGAGGCGACAGTGGTATGGACCAGGGGCGGGCTGGGGACATAGTAAAAGGAGCTAGGCTCCAAATGCATTCTGAACAGTGTTTCCTAACAGATTAGAGATGACCTGTGGATGGAGAAGTCAGGAGGAGTGGAAGGTGACTCCAAGTCTTGGTCTGAGCCCTAGAGAAAGGACTTGCTATTGGCTGAGGTGGAGGAGGGAGGGTGAATCAGGCTGTGGAGAGGACAGGAGACACGCACAGATGTGCTAAGTTCAATGTGTTTGTTGGCTGAGATGTTGAGGAGACTGCGGGGTATTTGATTCTAGATTCTTTGAGGAAACACAGGCTGGAGACAAATTTGGAGCAACTAATAAACTTGAGCACCTTATTTTTCTCTCTTGATTGTATCTCCTCCACAGTAAATTGAGGTGGAGGGAGAGGAGATTTGGCGAGATACCAGAACAAATGATCATCTACAACCCTTCCCTGTGTGAACATGAGTCATTTGTTTAAATGACAACTCCGTGTCCCTCATGGCCCATGTCTTTGGCATCATGCCTTTGCTGACCTCTCCACTTTGGATTCCATTCTTCAGCCTTGTGCAAGATGTCAGTCTTTGAAGCCAGGAGCCCAGATGCAACACGAGGGCAGCTGGCAGCATGAATGCATGGCTTCTGGTAAAGAGACAGCTCAGTAGACCCAGGGAGCCGCAACTGTTCTATCACAGAAGGCAGACTCGGGGACAGCAGAGATCTCAAAGAGCAGGCACAAGGCCACCCACCTTTTCAAAGAAGCTGGAGCTGCCCACCAGACAGAGCACACAGGACTTTGTTTTTTCCAATACCAAGCAGGAGACTTTGAGCAGGATTGCCTTAGAAACGGGGTAGATATATGTCCTGCTTAGTCCAGGACAGGATAGATTGGTGTCTCTTACTCCAGTATAATTATTAACAGCCTCTTCTTTTATTCTCAAAATTACCCTAATGTGAAAGATAAATCTCATGGGGACCCATAACAAATTTCATTGGCATCCATGGAATTGTATAAGTTTACCTCTTGACATCTTTTCATCTTCAAAAAATTCTCTAGCATGGTCTTTCCCTGATGACCCAACATTTCTGACTTTTGAACAATTATGAATTGATTCATTTTCCATGGTTCAATCCTATAAACTGTCTCCTCCTTGCTGCCCCAACTCCCAGTCCCCCAGGGGGCAAGGGATAGGACACAGGCAACAATCCATGCCTGTGACTGTCTACTTAAATCACTAGGCCCGGGCTCAATGGTGCACACCTGTAATCCCAGTACTCAGGAGGCGGAGACAAGAGGATTGCAGGTTTGAGGCAGCCTCAGCAACTTAGTGAGTCCCTGTTTCAAAATAAAAAAATAAATAGGTAGGGCTGGAGTGTAGCTCAGAGGTAGAATGCTTGTGGGTTCAATCCTTAGTACAACACACACACACACACACACACACACACACACACACACACCACTGTGGTCTTTATGGCATTCTAGACCTGGTCTCACCTCCTTTAAGCTCAGTCTCCTATGAGTCTTGTGGCTAACAGTATAAATCACTCAGGTCCTGTACACAGCGAGGTCTGCTCTCCCTAGCACTACATCCATTTGTATCATTACTCATTAACAATTTCTCTTTCTACTCATGTGACAAACACTTATGCCTCCTTTGTAAAGATAATGGGTGATGCATAAAAGCTTCCTACATGAACCTGACCCTCAGGCTTAGCACAAAACATAAATATTTGCAGATACTACCATGACTTGATAAAGTCAAACAACACAAAAGGTCTTACCAGATCAGAAAGCAATCTGATGCCATAAAACCCTTCTGTGCTTTAAACCAACACGTTGTGCATTGATTATTCACTCCACAAACATTTGTCGGGTACTGTTTATCGAGTGCCAGCCACTTGCACACTTCATCTCCTTTAATCCCCACAGCTGTGCTCTTGAGGTCAATATTATGATTTCAGCTTGGTAGATGGGAAGCCCAAGGCCCAGGGAAGTGAGGTGCTCTGCTGAAGGTCACATGGCTGCAGAGCAAGGATTGGAATGAGGATCTGTTCACACGCTCTTTCCAGGTGTCATCCCCGTGAAGCCTTCTCAAGCTCTCAATTCTGCTGAAGGTGAGGGTCCTTGCCTCAGAACACACTGCTGGGACCTGGGAGAAGGACTTGCATGCACTTTGTCTCTGGCGGAAGGCAGAGGGGTTGGTGTGAGGAGAGGGAGGCACTGACCTCAGGCACACATGCAAGAGGGCACCTGAAACCCTAGTAACAAGAAAAATAGTGTTAGAACACAGCGTTTTTAGAGTACATAGTTATAATGTATGCCCTTTCACCCACATCTATTTCCCTAACTCCCAGCAAACTTTCAGATAAAAGATGAATAACTTCTAATGACCTAAAGAAGTCGCCAGGTGTGGTGGTGCATGTCTGTAATCCCAGTACTCCAGAGGCAGAGACAGGAAGATCACAGGTTCGAGGCTAACTTCAGCAACGTACTAGACCCTGTTTCTTTCTTTCTTTCTTCCTTTCTTTTTTTTTTTTTTTTTTTTTTTTTTTGCGGGTGTGGGATGGAACCCAGGGGAATTCAACCTCCAAGCTACACCCCCTGCCCTATTTTTTTTTAACTCTTTATTTTGAAACAGGGTCTCACTAAGTTGCAGAAGACCTCACTAAGTAGCTGAGGCTGTCCACGAACCGTGATCCTCCGGTCTCAGCCTCCCAAATGCTGGGATTACAAGCATGCGCCATCACGCCTGGCTAGACCCTGTTTCAAAACAAAAAGTTCCCCTAGTACCAAAAGAGGGGAAAAAGAAGGAAGAAAGGTCGTAATTAATCATAAAATATACTTAAAACTTGCTGAGAGCATAGATCTAAGTATTCTCTCTCACATACACACACACAAAAGGTAATCGAGGTGATGATGTCAATTAGCTTATAGTTACGATCATTCTTCAATGTACATAAAAACGTACAATTTTTACTTTTGAGTCATACTTTCATACATCGGGAAAAATAAAATATGTGAAATTAATAAATTTGCAAACCCCGACCCTTGGGCAAGTTGCCTGTGTTTTTAAATAAGGCTTCAGTACATTTCTCATGACCACACAGGTCACATCCCCGCGGCCCGGGTAGGGTATATGGTTTCATCTGCAGAAAAAGAAACTGTCTTTGCCTTCCTAGCCCAGAGGACAGAATGCATGCCTATAAATAAAGGCCTCCTGCAAATTGGGGCTCTGAACAATCAGGAAGGATGACACCCACCGAGAGGCAGATAGCTCTTCAGTCCATCCCTTGAGCCAGAGCCACCCTGATGTGATTTTCAAACAGAAATAGGAAACCAGCAGCCAGTGCAGAGCCTGGGGAGAGGCCAGGACAGCTGGGCAACTCTGGGCCTGATTCCCTGGAGGAATGGACTCCTATGCGGCTTAAACACCGAGGGGCTCCGTGCCATTTCTCCGCTGCTGAGTGTGACGAGGGCTGTAGCTATTTCTGTGGCACATTTCCTTCAGCGGCCTGGGCTCCACCATGCACAGGCAGTGACTCCAAGGCTGATACTGAGCAATTATTAATGGGAAAAGAGAGCGCTGGGGCCCCCAACAGCCATTTTTAACTGTGGACATTATTGCTCAATTTTGAGCTGCACCCAGGGACTCATAAGAGGAAGACATAATGCTTGTTTGTGGAACTTTTATAGCTAATTGACATTTTTCCAGTGCTCCCTTGACAGCTGTAGTTACTCCTGATTGGAAGGGCCATGAAAAGCATCAAGTTGTGCACCGTCTCCAGATGGAGCCATACTTCTGATGTATCACGAGGAAAAACGAATAAATAAAAAACTGTCAAAATAATCACACTCGAAAGTGATGAAGATGAGCCGGAGTGGCCAGCAAAAGCAGTTCTCTGTGTACCAGATAATGCACATACTAGCAAAGTTGTTTTCATACTAATTGAGGATGTCTCATTATCTGGAGCTATCAGACTTCTCCTTTTGTGGGAACCATTTTCCTCCTTCTACATTTGTTCTTTACTGAGAAAGGGGAACAGAGAATCCAATTTTTCCTTTTCCAGTTGAAGTGCTTGTTCTCATTCGAAGTCTTCCTGACTCCATCCTTGGTGCTAGCAGTAGAAACAAAGGCTTCTGATAGCCTGGCTGCTCTCAAAATTAAGCTCATGAGACGAACATGATTTGAATCAAGCTGAGAGAGCAAAGCAATGCTAGAAATGTCACTTTTGCTGGGCATGGTGGCACACACCTGTAATCCCAGTACTTGGGAAGCTGAGAGGAAAAGAGTCAGTTTTCTTGACTCCAGAAGTCACTGCTACACTGCACTGAGTTCATTTGAGAATATTGTTTTCAGGATATAACAATATTCCAGGTGGTGGGTCAATTATTCTGGTTGTATGGATGAATATCCATCTCGCATGCATCAACATCTTCTAGCACATACATTTCTTGATTGAAAGTATATCCCATGACAAATCTAAAAAGTATTAAATGGCTTCATTTGATATCCAATGTCTACAAAATAAAAACTTATGCACTTAAGGGATGAGAAAATCTCTCAGGAATTTATTCAAAATCTATTCACGCTGGGCACGGTGGCACATGACTGTGATCCCAGGACTTTGAGAGTCTGAGACAGGACCACAGTTTTGAGGCCAGCCTTATCAACTTAGAGAAACCATCAGCAACTTACTAAGACCCTGTTTCAAAATACAAAACAAGCCAGGCATGGTGATGCACGCTTGTAATCCCCGTACTTGGGAGGCTGAGACAGAAGGACCATGCAGGCTTGAAGCCAGCCTCAGCTACTTAGTGAGGCTCCCAGCAACTTAGTGAGAACCTGTTTCCAAATAAAATAGAAAATAGGTCTGGGAATGTAGCCTAGAGGTAGAAAGCCCCTGAGTTCCATCCCCAGAACCGCAAAAAAAAAAAAAAAAAAAAAAAGTATTGGAAGTGCAGCTCAGAGAAAGTGCACCTCTGGTTCAATTCTCAGTAACCTTTCCCCAAAATAACCCAAATCAACAAAACAACCTGTGTTCACTTAACTTATATATAATTTGAATACATTTGAATAAATTTTGAGATTAGATATCTAAGCCAAAGCAGCCGTTAAGGAGGTGAGAGGCTTCTAGAAGCAACCATGGTGATAGCAGAGAGATGGTGGATAAAAACAGCTTGGCAGAAATGATAAAGATTTTTTTCTTTTTGCAATACTGGGGATTGAACACAGGGGCATTCTACCTCCAAGTTACACCCCTAGTCCTATTTTTTATCCTTTATTTTGAAACAGGGTTTCACTAAGTTGTGGAAGGCCTCACTAAGTAACTGAGGCTGGCTGAGAATCTGAAATCCTCCTGTTTCAGCCTCCCAAGTACTGGAATTACAATCATGCGCCACCACACCGATTTGGAAACGATTTTAAATTCACATTAATTAGGGGTGAAAATCAGTGAGCCTTATATACACTTGATACAAATTCCAGAGTCCACAGTAATCTTGCAGGTGTCAGCATAAAATGCCACCTGGCAAAAGAAATTTCCCTGAGACCTCCAGGAAGAAGTTATATTCTGGAGTTCCATGTAAGAAGCAAGAAGGACATGTTTTAGAAAACTTTTAAAACAAAAATATTTATTCCTTTTATCATTTCTATTAATGAAGACAAACTAATGGATAAATCCTCTGCATGAGGCAGGAATCACTTTGTTTCAAATGAGAGAATCCAAATTCAAATTAACCTAAGTAAGAGAATGCACTAACTTTCCAAATGAAACTTCAAAGTTGATCTGGATTCAGAGATACCTGGAGCCCAGTAGTCCAGTGGCATCACGAAGGAGCTCTACTTTTCCCCCTGTATTCCTATGAAACTTTCTTTCATTCAGTCAGTCTAGAACTCTGGTACAAAGGGCATTTTTTGTCTACATGGTTTCAGCATAAATGCTGGGGAGGGATCTTATTGCCCCAGCTCAGGTCATGTGCAATCCCCAGCCAATCACTGTGGCCAGAGCAATGCTCTGATTGAACAAGCCTAGGTTACATACCCATGTGGAAGACTGAGGAACATTGGTCTCAGTTCCTGTATGATCCTTAAAGTACAGTAAGACTGTGTTCCAAGTCTGCCCTTTAAGGTCCCAGGAACCTGGCTAAGTAAAGGCACACAGAGAGCAGGCCTGGCAAGGATGTCTAGATGGAGTCATCCTGATGGATACTGACTTACATGGGTACTGAGAAGTAGAGCATGTGAGTATTATATGTAGAAAGCTGTTTTCTTTTTCTTTTCTTTCTGTTTTGTTTTTGGAGGGAGGATACTGGGGACTGAGCCCAGAGGTGCTCTACTATTGAGCTACACTCCCAACCCTTTAGATTTATTTGGAAACCAGGTCTTGCTAAATTAATGAGGCTAGAGGATCTTGTAATCCTCCTGTCTCAGCCTCCCAAGTACTGAGGTTACAGGCATAAAATACCATGCCGGGGGAAAGCTACTGCCTTGCATGTATACCAGGACAGCTGCTCCCTGAGATGCTGGCTATATGAGGAACAAAGGAAACTGAGCACACTAATGCCGATGATGTCACTGCTTCTTTAGCCTATTGTAAAGCAGCATTCATAAGTTTGAGGCTTCAGGTTTCATTTACCCTGGTACCAACAACCAGAGAAACCTGAATACCCAAACTCAGGAAAGGAGATGGGTTGCAGTTACAGACAAGCTGAAGTCACATAGCAGTCTGGAGCCTTTTGTGCTGAAATGATGAGGGGAAAAATGCGCTATCACTTATCAAGCACATACTATGTGATGGATCCATGTTAGGATTATTTTTATTGGACAAAGTCTCTAAGATCAGAGGATGAGAATGAGGAGTCCTTGTAATTTAATATTCTATAATTAGGAAAAGTCTGGGGAACTTAAAAGTTCAAGGGCTTCATCTCAAGAAATTATCTCCAAATTTGGATTATGGAAACTATACTAATCGCAAAGGAAGAAGAGAAATGAAGAATATGCTAGAGCAGTTCAAGGACAAAAAAGAGCAGTCTTTTAATGGGAGCCCCAGGGGCAAGCAAACGTATGTTTCTGAAAGTGTGTCAAGGGAAAATCAATTTCCAAGAAGATGGAGGAAATTACGGGAAAGTCTTTAAAAAAGTATAATCACAGAATTAGTCTAATTTGCCAAGGCTTTTTTAAAAAGGGGAATCACAAAGAAATCTAGAAAATTAGGCATAAATAAGGGTGTGTGTCAGAGGAGAGGGGTTATAATAAAGAACGTTGATAGAAATATGGTAAGAGAGACAAGTTAGGTGTTACAAATGGTTCCTGAGAGGGAAAGATATAGAAAACAAAGTCTTCTCATTTCATCTGTCTCTTCTTATAGGAATTATTACCTGAAGCCCATAACTGAGCTGAAGAGTCCCTGGGTGCTCAAATGGAGTAGACATTGTATGTATGGCCTCGTGTGTCTGTATGCTTATATTTTCTTGAGAAAAGAGTGTGAATTTTAGCAGATCTTTAAAAGTGACCACAAATATAATCCAGAATGTAAAAAGCAGATCTCAGCAAGATGACAACTAAGGAATGCAGCACATCTCAGTCACAGTAAAACCGAAAATTTAATCACTGTGAAGGCAGTTCTTTGACAAGAGGGGAAAAAAAAGTAGCAAAAAGTTGAACTAAGCTACAAAAATTTGAACCATGGCAGAACAAAACTCAGACGACACCGGGCATGGTGGCGCACACTTGTAATCCCCACGCTTGGGAGGCTGAGACAGGAGGATCGCGCAGGTTCAAAGCCAGCCTCAACTACTTAGTGAGGCTCTCAGCAACTTAGTGAGACCGTGTTTCCAAATAAAAAACTATAAAATGGGTCTGGGAGTATAGCCTGGAAATAGAAAGCCTCTGGGTTCCACCCCCAGTACCACCAAAAAAAAAAAAAAAAAAAAAAAAAAAAAAAAAAAAAACCTCAGAAGACAGAACAGGGGATAGCAAAGTGCCCCAGGTGGGAATTACCTGGGGAATACTGCTGCCCAGGCTGGGGCTGTCCCTGCTCCTGTTCTAGGACTGTCTACTTCTTGCTGGGACTGCTAACACTGTGGCCTCCAGAGACTCCCAGAAAAGAAGTCAATGACTTGATTTGAATTAAGTGGCTATACATCTTCAATTTTGTAAGTGGTCAGCACCTTGCTCCAGGTTTGATAGAGATCCTATAGCCATGCTGGGTGTGGTGGTGCATGCTTGTAATCCCCGTGCTTGGGAGGCGGAGACAGGAGGATCGTGCTGCTTCAGAGCCAGCTGCACTGGCTTAAGAGACCCTGTTTCCAAATATAAAATAGGTCTGGGAGTGTAGCCTGGAGATGGAAGGGCTTCCAGAAACCACCAGTACCACCGAGAGAGAGAGAGAGAGAGAGAGAGAGAGAGAGAGAGAGAGAGAGAGATCCTATAGCCCAGTCACCCAGTGAGAACCTGTGGCAAAAGCCCACCTCACCCTCCAGAGACCCCCAAAGAGATTTCTACTATGTTAACTACAGCTCAGCAGGAGAAGGCCCAGGATGGCTGCAGAATCTCTTGCAGCAAGAAATAGACTTATAGGATCTGAGTCTTTGTGGTCCACCCCTGAGGAGATTGGGTTGGAGGCTGCTGCCAAACACAGCAGAAGTGCTGGAAAGGCCCATAGTGCCCAGGGAGCAGCACTCACACAGGGTCTCTAGAAATCATCCCATGATTACACTGGATACCTGCCACAAATGTAGGCAGAGAGAGAGATGCAGGCCCAGGGCTTGTGGAAAGCACAGAGCCCTGCACTTACACAGGGTCCATTCCCAATGCCACCTGCCACCTGCATAGACAGACAAAGGCATAGGAACAGGTCCTGTGGAAAGCTTGGAGAGGCAAGTGTGCCATGGTGGGAGGCACCAGCGGGGCTCATTGCATGCACTGACAAATCCTAATCCTTGCCAGAGACCCAAAAGTGGGGCTGAAAACTGACATCACTGCTATAGGTTACTGAGCAAATAAAAATTCTTAGAACATGCTCAAGAACCTACCATAGAGAGTAGATATTAAGCAGCTGAAAGTATGCATGCAGACCCAAGAAGAGTGCAGAGGCCAAGTCTGCTTTGTGCTTTTATATTTACAGGGTTCTTTGTTTGTTTCTTTTTCTTTAGTTGGTTTGTTATTGTATTTGTTTGCTCTATTCTCCGTTCCTTTTACATGCTTCCTCACTCTTTCCTATCTACTCTCTTCCCTCCAATCTTTTTTCTTTTTCTTATATAATAAATCCATTTCATATCATTATACCTAAATACTCTACACTGAATATTTGAATCCTCCTATATACTCACTATCTCTCATCTCTACTATATATTGCCCTACTATGTTTAAACTCATTTTTCTCAATCATATCCTCTACTTTACCCTATTTCACCCATCACTCTAACTCAACCTCCACCATTGAATACAACACAACTTGCCCTTGTATATACCAGCTGACACTTCTAAATCCCTACTGCTGAGATTGGACCAAAGAAGTGAACTGCCAGAAAAGGACTGCCAGACACCAAGAATAAACTAGCCACAGCTGACAGAAGGAAACACTCAAGAGCCTGCACATTGAGGCTTTAAAACTGCATAGATCACAACTGTGATGCTCACACCTCTGAGCCAACTCCCTACAAGGGAGGTGACAGACATAATGCCTGACCTTAAAACCTGAAATCCATCAGTACCATCATTGAATGGGGCAAAAGGAACTCTAGAGTAACCACAACCCAGTATTGACAATCTACAGGTAGAACAGAGTGGAGTGATAGTAGACTCAGTCTTCATGGTTAGTACCAAAGGGTGATAAATGCAAAACCGAATAGAGAATAACCAAAGTAGAAGTGATTCAATTGTAAGGCATACCTGGTGGTAAACAATTACCTCTATAATAAGATAGTATTAAAAAATAGAAAATAGATATAAGAAGCATGCAGACTGAGAGAAAGCTATCATCAGAAACAAAAGTATAAACTTAAACCAGAAATCATGAGAAGGAATAATAGCAAGGAAACAATGAGCTCCCATAGTCCCACAATAACAGAACCTTCCAATACAGAATTGCAGATATTGCCAGAAAGACAATTCAGAACTTTAATAGTAGAAATGATATAGGGCTTCCAAAAAGAATTCAGAAAGAAACAGAAAGAAATGAAGAAACAAATAAAGACTCTGACACCCTGAAAAGGAATAAAAAAGAAGCTTTAAAGGAAGTAAAGGATGCAATCATTAAAGTGAAGGCATCAATAAAAACTATAAACAGTAGGCACGACTATATGAAAAATAGAATATGGTCACTTAGAAAATGATCACTCCAAAAATAATTTATAGTATATAATTTATAAAAAAAAAATTCCCCAATGCCGGGCATGGTGGCTCACGCTTGTAATCCCCATGTTTGGGAGGCAGAGACAGGAGGATCGTGCAGGTTTGAAGCCAGTCTCGCTGGCTTAGGAGACCCTGTTTCCAAATTAAAAAAAAAAAAAAAGGTCTGGGAGTGTAGCCCAGAGGTAGATGGGTTTCCAGGAGTACCACAAAAAAGAAAGAAAGAAAGAAAGAAAGAAAGAAAGAAAGAAAGAAAGAAAGAAAGAAAGAAAATTCACCAGCATACCTGACCTAAGAATAATAGGCTGAAATCTAAATAATCAACAATCTTTTCAAAGAAATATCATAAAATTTTCCAAACAGAAAAAAAGGTTGATACATAGGTACAAAAAACATAGAATCCTCCTTAAACAAGATCAGAAAAAAGTTTCACCATGCCAAAAAATATTCAAACTGACTAAGGTAGAAGCCAAGGAGAGAATTTTAAAAGTGACAAAAGAAAAAGAAAAAGTGGCATTTAGAGGCAAACCAATTAAAATCACTTTAGACTTCCCAAACTAAGTTATGAAAGCCAAGAGGGCCTGGAGCTATATAGTTCAAACTCTGAGGAAAAAAAAACAACAAAAACAACAACATGCAGCCCAAAATTTCTTTCTTTCTTTCTTTCTTTTTTTTTTTTTTTTTTTTTTTTTTTTTTGCAGGTCTGGGGATGGAGCCCAGAGGCATTTGACCTCTGAGCTACATCCCCTGCCCTATTTTTATTCTTTGTTTGAAATGGGGTCTCACTAAGTTGCAGAGAGCCTCACTAAGTAACTGAGGCTGTCCATGAACCACGATCTTCCAGTCTCAGCCTCCCGAATGCTGGGATTACAAGCATGTGCCACCACACCCGGCACAGTCCAAAATGTCTAAGCCAGCAAAAACATCTCTCAAAATTAACAGGAAAATAAAAATCTTCCACAACCAACAGAATCTGAAAGCATTTATGTCTTTCAAACCAGCACTAGAGAAAATACTCAAAGAGATTAATTACATAGAAGAAATAATTAATAAAGATCAGAATCAGAGAAACAATAATTTTCATAAAATAAATAAGCAAAGAAGAACAAACACTTCTCAAACAGAAGTTAAAACTCAAAATTTTAGGAAGTAAAAATCATCTCTCAGTAATCATGCTGAATATAAATGGCCTCAACTCCCCAGTAAAAAGATATAAGGTGGTAAAGTGGATTAAAAACCACAATCCATCTATATGCTGCCTGCAAGAAACACACACCCTACACGTAAAGATAATCAAACACTAAAGATGAAGGGCTGGATCAAGGTAATCCATGCCAATGGAACTTGAAGACAAATAGGAGTAGCAACTATGATATCAGAAAAGTTATACTTCAAGCCTTATATTATCCGAAGAGAAAAAGCAAGTCATTTTTTACTGGTAAAAGGAACAAGACAACAAGAAAAAATAACCATAGTAAAAATTTATGTCCCAAACATAGGGCATAAATAATTTGCTACATAAAACAAACTCTTTGTGACATTAAGTCAAACATAGATTTCAATATATTAATATTGATGCCGGGCGTGGTGGCGCACGCTTGTAATCCCCGCGCTTGGGAGGCAGAGACAGGAGGATCGCGCAGGTTCGAAGCTAGCCCCGCGCGCTGGCTTAGGAGACCCTGTTTCCAAATAAAAATGCAGAAATAGGTCTGGGAGTGTAGCCCAGAGGTAGAAGGGCCTCCAGGAACCCCAGTACCACCAAAAAAAAAAAAAAAAAAAAAAAACCACAAACAACCACAAATGCTGGCAAGGGGGTGGAGAAGTGGAAACTCTAAAACGTTGTTAGTGAATTGCAAATTAGTGCAACCACTTTGGAAAACAGTATGGACCATCCTCAGAAGAATGGGAACAAACCTACCATTTGATCCAGCAATACCACTTCAGGGTACCTACCCATAAGAATGGAAAATAATCAAACTAATGCATGCATATATATGTTCAGAGTTGCACAATTCACAATTGCCAAACTATGGAACCATCCAAGATGTCCATCAACAAATGAATGGATGACAAAACTATGGGATATGTACACAATGAAATTCACTCAGCCATAAAGAAGAACAAGATTATGTTATTTGCAGGGAAATAGATGGAACTGTTGAACATTATGCTACATGAGATTAGTCAGTCACAAAAAGTAAAAAAAATTAGATGCTTACTTTAATATGTGGAAGCCACAGAGAAAAAGGGTCATCTAGGAACTTAGATGAAGAAGGAGAAACCTCAGATGAGCAAATAAGGTGACCTCAGTGCATGGGGGGAAGAGGAAAATTCCCTGACATTCACAAATATCAAAGTCAACCACAAAGCCAAACATGAGAAGGAGTGAGGGGAGGAAGGAATGAGGTGAGAAGTGGGGAAGGCTGAGTGAGTGAAGTGTCCAAGAATGTCTCTACCATCTTGTACCCCGTTGAGATGTATGACTACAATGCATCATTTAAAAAGAAGGTAAAAAAGAAGAATATTGAAGAAGGTCTTAGAATATAAGAAGACCACCCATGTCCTTGGATAGACAGAATAAATATTGTAAAACAGCCACACTACCAAAAGCAATCTAACAGATTCATCGCAAACCATATAAAATATCAGTGTCATTCTTCTAGAGCTAGAAAAAAAATGTCTTAAAATTTATATGGAAAAACAATAGACCCAGAGTGCCCTGACCAGTTCTGTGCAATAAGAACCATGCTAAAGGCATCACAATACTTGATATCAAATTTTATTACAGAAGCCGGGCGTGGTGGCACAAGTTTGTAATCCCAGCATTCAGGAGGCTGAGACTGGAAGATCATGGTTCATGGACAGCCTCAGCTACTTAGTGAGGTCCTCTGCAACTTAGTAAGACCCTGTATCAAAATAAAGAATAAAAAAAAAATAGGGCAGTGGGTGTAGCTTGGAGGTAGAATGCCCCTGGGTTCCATCCCCAGACCCACACACAAAAAAATTATTACAGAGCTATAGTAATTAAAAACAGCATGGTATTGACCACAAATAGACACAAAGACCAATGAAGTAGAATAGAAGATACAGAAACAAATCTACACACTAAAAGACCATCTTTTTTTTTTTTTACAAAGGCATAAAAAACATGGGCTGAATAAAAAAGTCTTTTCAATAAGTAGTGCTGCGAAGCCTGGATATCCATAAGTAGAAGAATGAAATTAGGTCCCAGTCTTTCATCCTGTACAAGAGTCCACTCAAGATGTATCAAAGACCTAGAAATTAGACCAGAAACTTGGCAATTACTAGTAGAGGACATAGGACCAACTCTCCAACATATAGGCATTGGTAGAGACTTCCTCAATAAGACCCCTAAAGCTCAGGAAATAAAACTGAGAATCAATAAATGAGAGGGTATCAAGTTTAAAAGCTCCTGCTCAGCAAAAGTAACTATGAAGAGTCTAGGGAAAGAAACAAAAAAATGGAAGAAAATCTTCCATTTACTTGCCAGTTACTCCTCTGATAGAATACTAATACCTAAAAATATAAAGAACTTAAAAAACTGAACACAAAGAAAACAAATAACCCAATTGAAAAATTGGTAATTAAACTGAATAGATACTTCTCAAAAGAAGAAATACAAATACTAGGCAAATACATTTAAAATGGTCACTATCATTAGCAATCAGGGAAATGCAAATCAAAACTACACTGAGATACCATTTAACTCCAGTTAGAATGGCAATCAAGAATACAAACAAGCTGGGCATGGTGGCACAAGCTTGTAATCCCACCATTCAGGAGGCTGAGACCAGAAGATTGCAGTTCACAGACAGCCTCAGCTACTTAGTGAGGCCTTCCATAACTTAGTGAGAACCTGTTTCAAAAATAAAGAATAAAAAATAGGGCAGGAGGTGTAGCTCGGAGGTCAAATGACCCTGGGTTCCATCCCCAACCCGCAAAAAAAAAAATAATAATAATAATAAATGCTAACAAGGACATAGGGGAATAGGGATGCTTATACACTGTTTGTAGGACTGCAATTTAGTAAAACCACCGTGGAGAGATCAGTGTAAAGATTCTTCAAAAGACTAGAAATGGAACCATCACATGACCCAGAAAAAGAGTTAAAGTTAGAATAATATAGTGATACATGCATATCTATGTTTATCGCAGTACAATTCACAATGGCCAAATTATGAAACCAACCTAGGTATTTATCAACAGAATGGAAATGAAACTGTGGTATATAAATACAATGGGATTTTTGCCATAAAGAGTAACAATCTGTCCTTTGCAGAAAAATGGATGAAACTTAGAGAATATTATGCTGAGATCAGCCAGTCTCAGAAAGTGAAGGGTCATATGTTTTCTCTTATATGTGGAAATTGGAAAGAAATTGAGAAACGAAAGAGACTTCAGATAAATAAGGAGAGACCAGTAGAATAGCAGAAAGGATGGGGGAAGGTGATAAGGAAGAATGAAGAACTGATAAAAGAAACAATTCAAAATATGCTATTCTCATGGATGAAGGTGTCACTACCAATCCCGCTATTTTGTGTGGGGAGGGGTGGGTAGGTAGTGGGTAGGACCTGAAGGGAAACACACCAAGACCTGTGCATATTTGTTTATATGACTTTGAACTTCACTAATATGTGTAATTAACAGGCACCAATAAAAGTATAAAAGGGACCATAATTTGATAAATGTTTAAGGACCAATATTCCAGCCCTAATAGTGAGGGGTTGAGTGGTTTTAAAGATAAAGGAGTCTGGCATGATGACACATAGCATATGCTTATAATTCCATACATGGGAGTCTGAGAAAGGAGTATTATAAGTTGAGGCCAGCCTCAGTAACTTAGTGAGACCCTTGGAAACGTAGTGAGAACTTGTTTCAAAATAAAAAATTAAATTAAAAGGTCTGGAGGTATAGCTGGGAGGTAGAATGTCCCTGGCTTTAATCCCTACTATCACCAAAAAGCAATGGGAAATGTGTTAGAAAATATTTTAATTTTATTTCATTTTCAAGTATGGTTCTCATTTTTATTGTTCAAAAATATGTAAGAAGTTTCCAGTGAAAAGTGTCCCTCCCTTCCCTGTCCACATCTCCCTAATTATCTTCCACATAGCAAATTATGCTACCAGACTTGTCACACAGCCTCCCAAATGCATTCTCTCTATATTCGTGTGTGTGTGCATGTGTTTGTGTGTGTGTGTGTGTGTGTGTGTGTGTGTGTGTGTGTGTATGTGTATGTATGGTAAATTTGTCCCAAGGGGAATGGAAACATACAAAAAAGAGCCAGAAATAATTAGAAGGGATTAGGATAATTAGATTAAAAGGGAGGAAAGACAAAAGATCCCTGAGGGTTGAAAACTGGAAGATGGAAAAAAGAGTTATATCCTATAAAATAAAAATAGGAGGTGTGTATTAGTTAATCACATATATATGTAGTTTATCACATATATATGGACATATATGCACATACATACACATCATATATGGGTATATATAATACATAGAATATTTATGTATGAATATCTATTTTACTCAAATAGTAGCTTTGTATGTGCACTATTCTCAACTGTGATTATTTTTACTTAAAGTATCTCTATCTGGTTACTGAAGAGTGGGTGATAGAACATGTCACCTCAAAATATGCCCAGTTACCGTAAGGAATATTTTGAGTTAACAACACTTGGAAAACAGCAGATATAGGGAATTCTCATTTTCCTTTTCTTTCTGGAAACATGAAATGAAAACTCATGAACAATGACCTCCCTGTACCAGGACAAAAGAAACTTTCTTTGATAGGAAGTCATAGCCAAGAGAAGTCAGTACAAATGAACTCTTAAAATAATTCTTATCTTCCTCTAACATCCACACATGCTTTAATTACTTTTTTTTTTTTTTTACAATTGCCTCTTTGTTCAGCTTCATGTTAAAGCATTTTGCTCCTTCTGTGGATCCTTGTTTCCTTATAAGGGCGCCCACATCATGAAAATCTTATGTAAATTTGTATGCCTTTCCCTTGTTGATTAGTTTTATATAAATTTAAGTCTAACCCAGTTGAAAATTCTTTATGGGAAGAGGTGTAATTTTGTCTCCCTTACAACATAAAAATCATCCTCATTATTTCTTAAGGATCTTAGCATTCCTATTCATGAATATATTATACTTTATTTAACCAGTCCCTCAATGATGACATCTCGGTTACATTTGAATGTTATTCTTAAAGCAACTAAAGTAAATAAAATGGATCATGAATTAATTTGTACATGTAAAAAATATAAGAAAAGTTTCTTAGCCAGGTGTGATGGTGCATTTCTGTAATCCCAGTTACACAGAAGGCTGAGGAAGAAGGACTGCCAAATTCAACACCACCTTGGGCAAATTAGTAATAAGGAAAAGGACTGGGGATGTGGCTTAGTGGGAGAGAGTTTTCCCAGCATGTGTGAAACTCTAGGTTCAATCCCCAGTACCACACTGCCACCACCCCAATACTTTTAAATGGGATTGCTGGGCAAAAAAAGGTGGGAGTATTGGTAAATTAGATGGATATTTCCAAATTACTCTTTAAGAGTTTATACTAATTTAAATTTATCACATCAATATATAAAAATGCCTCTTTCTTCATATTTTGCCAAAGGGGGTATTAGTAAGCCATGTTTTCTAGGATACTAAATGAGAAAATTTTCAAAATCAAATTTTTATTCACATTTCTTCTAGTTTGAGAAAATAGCACTATTCTTCATAAGCACTATTTGCATTTGCTTTTCTGTGAATCAAATATTTATTTACTTTTCCTATTTTTCTATTAATTTGTAGGGGGCCTTTATATATGGAGGTAATCAACTTTTTGAGATGTGACTTAGAATTGTTTTTAAGAAGGTTACATAATATATGAAAAGAAAAAGAAGCTCAACTGTTAATATATCTCAAGGGCAGTGTAAACATATAAAACAGCCAAGAAAGAATTAGATGGGATTGGGAAGATAACTAGGCTAAAAAAAGAGCCAAGACAAAGGACCCCTGAGAGCTGACATTGGAACATGGAAAAGAGATGTCCTATGGGATAGAAATAAGACATGTGTGTTGGAAAACAGGGCTATATCAAATCAGGCAAAACTGCAACAAAACAGAGAAGCAATTTGTTTTTTGCCCAGTGACCGTCCAGAGCAAGTGGCTCTCCTTGATATGGAAATGCAAGGATGCACATCCAACCCTGGGGTCTGTGTCCATTGTGGAAAGGGAGTGCGGAACAGGCACACCCACTTCCCAAAAGCTTTGGCTTTGAAATGGTCCACACCACCTCCACAAGTCCATTCCTAGAAGCAAGGGGCTTGCGATATAAAAGCCGGGCTGGGTAGCCACTTTCTAAGAAAGCTACAACCCTGTTACTATGGAAGCTGGAAAATGTTCTTAATTGTCTTAAGTACAATGAGTAAGGAACACGAAGGAATAGATCCAGTGCCCAAGACTTGGAGAATGGGGACAAGAGGCCCTTACCAAGATCTAAGTGTTCAGACTCGTGTAGTTGTCCTGCTGCTGATAGCAAGGACGGCACTCTGCTGTGACCTGGTTACCTGCTCGGTGTCTGGGACAGCTCCTGGCACACAATAGATACTCAGCGATTATCTGTTGAACATCAAAGAGGAACAGAAGTTGAGGCTGAGGGTAGGGGTGTACACTTCCTGAGAGCGGTCCTTGTAGTGAGAATCAGGAGGCGGCCCATGGAAGGTGAAGACGCCCGCCTTGGAATGCTAAGCCTCTCCTTAGCCTTGGCGCTAGCACCTTCATGTTTGCTTTATTAGCATCTGAGCTCAGGCTCTGACATTCCAAAGAAGTTCAAAGGAGTTTGTTATCGGCCCTCAAACTCCTAAGGACTTCTCCCCAAAAGTCTTGGTTTTTAGTATGAGTAATAATTAATTATGATTTTTTTGTTAATTCCAATGTCTCCCGTGATTTCTCCTAAATGCTGCTGCTCCTTCTATGCCTGACCCTGAAAGAAGAATAAGACTTGACAGACTCTAGACTGGGGCTGTCCTTTCCATCCCTTTCTACCAAAGACTTTGGTCTCATTAGATGGCATCATAAACCCGGGTGGCATGTAAAGCGGAAACTGGGTTAAGTTAGAATCGTTAAAAATACTTCAACCTCAGCCAGGCGTGGTGGCGCACGCTTGTAATCCCCGCGCTTGGGAGGCGGAGACAGGAGGATCGCGCAGGTTTGAAGCCAGCTGCGCTGGCTTAAGAGACGCTGTTTCCAAAAATTAAAAAAGTACAAAATAGGTCTGGGAGTGTAGCCCAGAGGTAGAAGGGCTTCCAGGAACCCCCAATACCACCAATTATATATATATATAATCATGACCTACAACTGTGGACTCAGATTTACGATGTTTGTACTGGCCACACTGGCTCTGTGCAGGGTTCCTGTGTGTATCGATACGGCGACTGCCAGTGGAGGACATCTACCCCTGAATTTTTTATTCTTTAATTTAAAATGGCGTGGTTTTTTTTTTTTTTTTTTTTTTTTTTACAAAGAATAAATCATTAAAGCTGTATGAAGCAAAACAAAACAAGCTCAGGACTAGCTTATTATGCAGAATTGATAAGTGCAGTCAATGTGTCAGGGTTTCCACAAAGCGGGAACAAACAAATATTCCTGGCTTCTGCCTTAGCTCACTGCACATTTGGGGCATGCAAATCTTGGGGACCACCAAGCGCTGTTACTGACCAAGTGGTCCTGGTGGTGAAAGGCCAGAAGAAAGTGGGGAGAGCTGTGGACATTTTGAAGCATGTTCTGTGTCCAGAAGTATATTGGTTCTCTTGAGCATATTATTGCGGGTGTGTGTGTGTGTGTGTGTGTGTGTGTGTGTCCCAGGGGATTAAACCCAGGGAAATTCTGCCTCTGAGCTTATATTGCTAGCCCTTTTTATTTCTTATTTTGAAATAAAATAAAATAGATTCTAGCTATAAATATAGATTCATTCAGTATTTGATAATATGTTTAAATCAACCATACTGAAGCTTATCATCAGTTGTGGGGGTTCATATTTCTAGAACTATATGTGAGGAACACAGAGAGAGAGAGAGAGAGAGAGAGAGAGAGAGAGAGAGAGAGAGAGAGAGAGAAAGAGAGAGAGAGAGAGTGTGTGTGTCTAGGGAGACTTTTCATGAATATGACCCTAAAGGAAGTCATTAAGAAGTCTAGAAAATAAAATGTGTTCAGCCGGGCATGGTGGCACATGCTTGTCATCCCCACGCTTGGGAGGCTGAGACAGGAGGATCACGCAGGTTCGAAGCCAGCCTCAGGTACTGAGTGAGGCTCTCAGCAACTTAGTGAGACCCTGTTTCCAAATAAAAAATATAAAATAGGTCTGGGAGTATAGCCTGGAGGTAGAAAGCCTCTGGGTTCCATTCCCAGTACCACAAAAAAAAAAAAAAGAAAAAAAAAGAAAAGAAAATGTGTTCTGGGTTTGAATTTTCTCACTGGATTGTTGGAAGTCTCCAATATCGCGAAGGTTGGTCTCAAACCTGAGATCCTTCTATCTCAGTCTCCCAAGAACTGGAATTACCAGCGTGGGCCATTTTTCCCAGTGAGTATTATCTTTAACTAGCCAAAGCAACCTGACAGCCCCTCCGAGTTGAGAAATGAACTTGCTTATGCAATTAATGTTATGAACAGCCCCACAATATGTGGATGCCAAACAGGTCCCCAATCTTTTCTCGACATACCTTCAGGTCAGATGATCAAAAAATTTCAGATCTGAAAATGGTAACATGACATAGTGACCCTAGATTATGGGGCAGCTAATCAGAGTCAGAGGGGAAACTCCATTATCACCTAACAGACACGTGTCTGACTTACAGCCCAGGGATTTTGACTGAATATTACTAAAACCTGCTTCACTTCTGGTCAGGGTTTAGCACCTAAAGAGATGGCAGCAAACTGGAAAAGGTTTGAATTTCAGGACATTTTTGGGGTCAGAATCAGGAATTGGAAATTATGGGCCTTATTTCATTTACTGCCTTTTTCTTTTGTTCCTTCCTCATTCTCTTCCTTTCCTCTATCCTTTAATTGATCTATCTCTCAATTACTAGGATATGTTCTGCAAGATAATAATAGGTCTTACTTGTACTAACAATCACATGACTCTTCTCATCTCAAATAAAGGAGTTAAACAAGCAAAAAGATTCTATAATCAAATCATTTTAGGGAAAATTTTTAATAAACATGTTATTTACAGCAACAACCATTAAATACTCTTCAATATTATAAAATGCCTTGTAATTTTTCAAAAAACATGTAGAATTTATTTGACCATAAATAACTATAGCGGACTTTTGAAAATAGTGCTCTTAAACTACCCATGGACTGAGTTCCTCTGTGTTCTTGGTCTTTCTCTGTATCCAGAACTGCAGATTTAATCCTATGTATTAGTTTGGAAAAAACCAGCTGACATCTCTAAGGATCTCTATGCTAATGTTCAAAACTGATCCTCAAATTTATTCAAAAAACTCACATTTTAGAGATCTTTTTACTGCTAATAGGATCAATTTCTTAGTCATTTATAATAAAGTAGAAGTTCTTTACCTTGATAAAAACTGATTTTTATCCACTTACCTTTTACATTTTGTGCATCACAAATGGTTTTTCATTTTAAAAACTGACATGTGGCATTTCCCGAAGCAATTTATCACCACATTTAAGGGAGACAAGAGGCTCTAATACAGATTCTAGTTAGAAATATAGATTCATTCGGTATTTTGTAAGTAATATGTTTAAATCAACCATACTGAAGCTTATCATCAATTGTGGGGGTTCATATTTCTGGAACTATATGTGAGGAACACACACACACACACACACACACACACACACACACACACACACACACACAGTCTAGGGAGATTTTTCATGCATGTGACCCTAAAGAAAATCATTAAGAAGTCTAGAAAATAAAATGTGTTCTGGATTTGATTTTTAAAAGTAGTCATGGGTACAAAAGTAACATATTTGGCCCACCATAGAAATTCTAAAAATAGAGTTTCACCATGATTTGAATGGTGACTCAGGGGTCCAAGATGGCAAAAGAGTGCAGGCCTTGGCTCAGAAGATGTAGATTTCATATCTGCTGCTGTTTTTGGTAAAAACAAAGTCTCCAGGTGAGCCCAGATATCTGATGAAAGAATTAAAAAATAACACTGTAACAAGGCTTGCAGGATTAGAGGAACTGTTCTGGCCATATCTGTAAACTATCTATGGATAAGTTAAGCATATGACAGGAACTGGTCCCCAAAGAGACCGATTCCTGCAGCAGTGAGTCAGAGTATCTGTTCTTCTCTGCATTCTCTAGTTGGGTGTTTCAGAAATCTCTTTAAACTTGTATTGGTCCAAGGTGTCCCAGATGAGAACCCAGTGGTGACTTAACTTTACGTTTTAATTGCTGGTAATGCTGAACATGAGTGGCATATATCCACTGGCCACTTAAATTTCTTTTGTTGGTGTTAACTGTATGATCATATCCTTTCTCAATGTGAAAAATGAGTTTAAAAGACTATGTAAAGGTGGGTTGGGAATCGTTTTGTTAATTTCTAGGTGCACTTTACATATAATATAATTATTTATCATATATGTTACTTTTTTGTGTGCTACTGGGTATGGAACCCAGGGGCATTCTACCTCTGAGAGATACCCCCAGCCCTAACTTTTATTCTTTAGTGTTTGAAACAGGGTCTCACTGAGTTGCAAGGGGCTTCACAATTTTTCCCCAGTTTGCATCTTATGTGAATCTTGTCTCTCTTCTGGTCCAGCCCATCTGGTCTAGATTCTTCCGTGTGCTCTGTTCCCCAGGCACATGCTCAGGGTGAGTTACTCTACTAAGAGCACCCTGTGGAGTATCTTTAGGAAGCTCACAGAGGGCATCGTGCTGGGTGGCTCAGCTTCCCATCTTTTAAGTCAAAAGTTCCCATCAGTCATGTGAGATAATTTTATGGTTCTGGTTGGATCACACTAGATCTTGGAGAAGTCGAAAAGCAGGCTTAAGGTGTCTCAGCAGAGTCATCACACGAGGAATCTAGACCAGCTGTGGTGGGGTCCCTGGAATGATGCTATTTTCATCTGTGCTTGTAGACCTAGAGACCACCATCTCCCTGTCTCCAGGCTCAGAGCCCACCCAGCACTTCAGAAGGACATGGTTCTGTGCGGGCCTCTTAGCATTTTTATAGGCTTGAAGGAGACTCAGAGGTGGCTTGAGAGACCTGGAAGCTCTGAAGTATAATTCAGGCCTCGGTGATGTGTGTTTGATGGTGGGGGCACAGTTCCCAGTTAGCCGATCAAATACTAACCTACCCTAGGTGCTGTGCAGTGAAGGCGTTTTTTTCTGATATAATTAATCATCAATTGCTTCTAAGTTAGGGAAATTAGCTTGGGGAATTTTGAGCTTGACTGAAGCCTTTAGAAAGCCTTAAAAGGAGGACCAAAGTTCCTGGTGGGAGGTTCTACCTGTGGATGGCAGCTTTCGTACCCTACCCATGTACTTCTCTTCCCTAGTGCTGTCTGATGGACTTACAATATGCTCAACCCACTGAAAATTGAATAAGTCCACTCCTTATAAATGTTACACACACACACACACACACACACACACACACACACACACACTTCTCTAGTGGAAGAACATCATTCTGATGACATAGCTTCTAACTATCCTCTTCCAGACATGACCTCAGTCTCTGAAACCACTGCAGTGATCATTTTGCCCTAGCTATCACTTGAGGATTCTGTGGGTCTGGATTTTACATTTTGTCCCTGAATAAAACAGAAGAGAGAAAGAACAGCAAGGAGAGAAAGGCTGGCTAACCCTAAACCTCCTGATGAACTCAGCAAAGAAGGGCTGATAGACTCCTGTCAGTATTTATTTGATGGCTGACATATGAGATGCACACCTGCGGTTGCACTTGGGAAGCGGGAAGAAGTCATACTAAATCACTCCAGAGCATATTTCCCCTCGCCCTGCATCTGTTTTGCTGTTTGTAAACCAAGGCAATTCTCACCCCATTCAAATCTCTGGCTATGAATCCCCTCACTGAGGCTCTGCCAAACCACACCCTCAGCTCCCTCCCAAATCTGATGTCACGCTCCAGTGTGCCGTGACATCCCCCAGGCAGGGCCCATCTGGCTGTGGTTTGCAGTTTCCAGACTTCCTAGAAACCCAACTGTCTTTCTCCTGTGTCCCGCAGACGCGCACATGCATCCGGTGCAGCTGGAATGTTTGTGAGCCCCGAGTTAATCTTTCCTGTATGATTTGCTCTGGCCTTTTGCTAGAACAAGGAATAGCATCTCATTAGAAGCCCGGCAGCAGTGTCCCACCTTTCAGGGGCGGCTCTTCTGGTCTGCTCATGTTGCAGCAAGGAAGGGCATCCACCCCCATCACGACTCTTCCTTCCATGGTGGGCCAGGAGTGGCCCAGATCAGTGCTGGGTGGCAGCAAGCTTTTCCTTAATGTCTAACCATGAGATCTTGCTGATTGAACCATTGAGCTGACCCTCAACAAGCCTGTTACCTGCTGCACCCTAAATGTTCTCACATCATTCTCGATGGCCCTTCTAGCCTGCCTCCAAAAAGCAGCCGGAGGGATCTTTTTAAAATGTTAAGTTAATCATCACTGCTCCTCACCTGCCACACAAAACACAACCCCAATTTCATAAATGACCACTGAACAGGCTGGGCATTGCCTTAGGGGACCAAGAACAGCATGCTTGCTTGGCTCCCAGGTCTCATGCCTGGTATGGAGTTAGCCAAGGATACAAAAGTGACCAGACCGATGTTATATGCTCTGACATTTCCTGCTGAGTTGGGGATGAAGGCCCACCCTCAACCCAGGTTTTTCTGACTTGGCCCTGGTGGGCTCAGCTTTACCACTACTCCCCCATCATGCTGGCCTCCTCTTTGTTCTTACACATTCAAGGTCATCCTCCTGGCTTCTATTCCTGGGGCTCAGAATACCTACACAGCCTCCTCTTCTTCTCTTTCCTGGCGAATTCTTTCTTAAGTTTCCTGGTGAATCACCATGTCCCCACCTCTAGAAAGACTTCCTAGGACCTTGTGGGACTGGGAAGCAACCTTTCTGAATCCATTTTTGTATAAATCACTCTGATGTAATCTGGACCCATGAGATGATAAAAACATTTAAACAGTCAGAGAGATGGAGCAAGGGAGAAAACCAGAGGAGAGTAGAGAGGGAAGAAAGGAGTTTGGTGGGGAAGGAAGAGGGCTAATTAGCTGGCGTGCTTGGATGAGCCACTGTGCCTACATCTATTCTGCTACATTTATTAGGCACCTACTGTATGTTGAATGAGCCATGGAATGGTCCCTGCTAGCTGCAGGCTTACTGGCAAGTGGGAAGAAATAGACTTATGAAGTCCTGACCCCATCCTAGGGAGGGTCTGTTTTAGTCAGCATCCTCATTGCATCCCAAACACCTAAACACACCATTGAGAGGAAGGAAAACATCAACTTAAAGAAAGGGAAACTGACTTGCTCACAGTTCTGGAGACTTCAGAGGTTCAGTTCATGTCAGGCCAGGTTAAGTTAGAGGAGCTCAAAGCATGGCAGCAGGAGGCAGAGAGGGAAAGAGGGAAAGGGTGCTGATCTTATATCACCATCAGAGGCCAGGTGTAGGAGAGTGAGAGCTAGGGGAGGAGGGACAGTTTGCCTCGTTATGTGAAGTGTGGGGGACATCCTAAACTGAAACCATAATAGGCTCTAAGTTCAAAAAGTGGATTTTGGAGGCTGAAGTTTTGTTTTGCTTCTTCCCACGGGATGATGTTAGTTGTCTCTGATGCAAAGAAAAAAGAAATAGGCATAGTGTGGCCTAGAGTCAGTCAGCCAACACACTTCACTGAATAAAATTACTAAATTATGTAGACATATAATTCACGGATGATACAACTCACCCTTTCCATCATACATGCTGGCTTGATAAACACATATGGTTGTGTAATGACCCCCCACAATCAAGATGCAGAATGCCCTCACCCCGAAAACATTCCCTCGTGCTGCCCCTTGTGGTCAACCTGTTTTCTACCTCACCCCCAGCTCTGGCAACCTGTGGGGATAGAAAACTTTGTACTGTTTTCTGTCCCTACAGGTTTGCCTTTTCAAGATTGCCATATACAAGAATCTCACAGGAATTAAATCATTATTCATTTATTGCTTGACCTAGTTCTATGATACTTTTTGCTACTTTCTTTTGCTGCATTTTTTCTTTGATCACCTCTGCATGAGATAATGATGTGACATCGTCTTCTTTAGAGAGGACAAAAAGATAAGCCAGGCTCTCCTTAGCATCACAGATCCTTGCTGAAAATGTCACATCTTTTGGGCAGTGTTTCTGGCCTGAAGGCAGGTCCTGGGGGACCTCAGAGGTTATGTCCTAGCTCCAGGCCCTGCAGCCTTGTTGGCAGCTGGCTCCACCTGTGGTCCAGCTCAGCCAGGCCCTTCTTATCCCAGTCCCACCACTCTGTAGCTGATAATGGAGGCAGAATGCAGCCCGCAGAGCTGGCAAGAGCAGCAGATGTGGGGGGAGACCCTCAAGCTAGAGCAGAGCTTTCCCTTTCCCACCCCTCCCGGGAATGTCTTGGCTGTTGCTCCTTTCCCAATCTTCCCAGGAGAACCCGAGGACCTTGGAAGAAGTCTATGCATGTAAGAGGCTTAAGCTTAAATGCTTTGTTAGTTTACGTCTGTCTTTGATTTCACCCTAGGATGTCATGTCTTTTTTTTTTTTCCCCAAGAATTCTCTGTAGCTTCCAAAGCAGCATTCCATAGTTGACAACTGTTAGACACTAGGGTACAAAGATGGCACCTCAGGCCATTCCACTGTGGGCCCACTCTCTCTTTCTTGCCCTCAGAGAGGGAAAAGGGGTACGAGTCAAACTAGAAGGCTCTGAATTAGAGACTTTTGTCAAAAGAGTGGTGGAGGAGGAAGATAAAGCTAAGCACTTGCACAAAATTTTCTGAATTATCTGCATTTTCCCATTCCCTCTTTACCACATGGGGTGGCCAGTAACAGGAATCCCAATATGTTTCACTCTGTTTATACTTCTTCTGAAAAACCTCACTCTTAATTGAGTTCCTTTCAATCTGTAGGTAGGTATTGGCTTGTCTCCACTGATAAGCCCTGACAGTGTGTTTCTCAGATGGAACCCATAGACCATTATGATTTCTGGCTCCTGGCTTCTTCACTACAACTGAGACAAAGCTTTCTTTGTGGTAAGATGCATGTGCTGCTTGTCAACTGCTTGTCACCCCCAACACTGATGAGAGGGTCATCTGTCACTGATGCCAGGAGAGTTAATAAAAATAAATGAAGTTCTTTGAGTTTCTAGGCAGCATCCATTTCAAGGTGAAGACAGATCAGCACCAGTTTAGTCACTGTGGATGGACAGAGGGGTATAAGGCTAAAGTGAACAAATATTAAATATTGTGTTCACTTCGCTTATTGAGGATTTTATTATGTCACAGATGGTCCTTGGTTTGCTCTGGTTTGACTTATGATTTTCCAATTTTATGATGGTGCAAAAACAATTTTTGTAGAAACTGCACTTTGAATTTTGATCTTTCCTCAGGCTGGCGATGTGCTATCTCTTTAGCAGAGCCCAGTCAGACATCGGCTCATAAAAAGGAACAACCAGGGTTCTTCAGTGGGCTGTGTTGCTAAGCTAGGATGTTTAGTAGGTTGGGTGTCGTCAACATATTTTTAACTAATATCTTCAACTTAAAATGGACTTATTGGGATTATGACCCCATCATAAGTGAGGCAGTTTAAATGTAGATAAGTTTGTGTATTAGAACCAGAAGGCTTTTAAATACCATCAGAATTAGTTTCTGTGATCCTGGAGTCTCTGGTCAGTTCTCTTCTAGAACTTTTTCCCTATATCACTCATGGACTCTGCCTCTTTCCCTCCTCTTGGGTCTATGACTTTCCGGTGCGGGTGAGCAGAGAAGCTCAAGTGAGAAGACAGCTTTTGGATGTGATGGTTTAGAATAGTGATGCAGAAAGACCCTCCAGAGACTGGGGAAAACCAGGACAAAACTATGTCTCCCCCTTCTGCTCATGGGACACCAACTGGCTTCAGAGAATAGCTGTTCTCAAGTTCTGAGGCTGAGAACAGTTAGAAAAACAACCGCTTCAGGTCTCTGAAGGTCAATGTCATGGCTCAGTGCCAGGAATGTCATGGCTGACCGTGCCTCTCATGGGGATAAACACAGAGAAGTAATTTCTCAGGTGAGTAGCACTTCAAATCACTTGAGCAGAAACGATGAAACTGCCTACCTTCAATAGCAAGAGAGTCCATGGGGAACAGAAACAATCTCAGTACAGATTAGTAAGGGCACCACTGCCAGCCTCAAAAATAGCACGAGAAATGGCTGCATTTCATCAACAAACTCAGGTCCCCAAGCCCTGTTCTGTACAGCTTGCTCTCCTGACAGATGCTCTAGACATCTACTTCCCTTTGGTGTTCAAGGACAATCTAGATTGCCAGTCTGCCTCCCATGGACATGGAATTAAAGCAAATCCCCCCAAATCCATTTTTTAGTCACCAAAGTAACTTTTCTTAGTCATTGAAGGAAGAAGGAAAAACCAACTAACATTTTGCCTGAGGAGTGGTTGTTCCTGGGCCTTCTAAAGCAGTGTTTGAAGAGGATTCATTTCAGCCTGCGGGGAAGTCTGGTTAGACAGGAGATGCCCATGGCACTTCCCACGTGATGGGTACTGCATTGCTTGGGCACCACACGGCTATGGTTGCTTCTTCCAGAGAAGAGGACTCATTCTTTTGAGGCACTTGATAAAAGTAAGGGGCAAATTTTACCTTTGAGAAGTAAGCTGCCAGAGAGCAGAGGTCATGTGGATTAATTTCTAGGCTGTGGTATAGACAGGAGCTTGAGGATGTCCAGTGATGGGTTTTGGTGAGAGTTAGGGGAAGGCCATAGCTTCTTATTCCAGGTCAGTCTTGGAGTTGTCCTATAGCTGATGAGTGTAAGGTTCAGCCTTCAACCAAAGCAAAAGCTCAGCGTGCCAGTTAGTAAGCACATCCCATCCAGCTGTTTCTGCTCTGGGATTCTGGGCCTAGAACCTGCAAGCTCTAATTCTGCGTTGCCAGCTGCTCCCTGGGAGGCTCTGCAGGACATTGATGGCACTAGATGGAGACCTGGCTACTGGCAGAAAGAGAAGGGACTTGCACCTTTTTGTTTCCTGTTCCTGTGAACATCATCCCAGAACACTTCTGGGGTGTTTCCTGTTCCTGACAAGATGACTTCCTGTTCTCATTAACATCACCTCTGCCTCACTTCTTCCTACTCACACTGGCAGTGACACCTGCCAGGAGCAGCAGGCGGATGTAGTCTGTAGTTTTTCCAACACTCATCAACAAGCTCATCATCCCTGATAATCAGAGAAGCAGCAACCCCTCCTCAGGGTTCTGAGTTGCAGCCCTACAGGATGCTTTGCAGGCAAGAGATACCAGTGTGAGTGGCCAGTGCCTCCTCCTCCTTGGGGTCTGGCTTCAGAGTTAAGGGGGATTTTTCCTCCCTGCTTTTAAATCTTAGTAATTCCAACTTTCTTCCCACATGTCCCCCCAGACCTAAGGGAGGCAGCTGTTTCCTGTGGTTACTTCCACTGTGACACCTTTGAGGTTTTTTTTTTTATTTCTTTTCAGCCAAGGGTAATTATTTTTAAATTCTTTTTGTGAAAATAACTGGTGTGATTTCTATCTCCTGCCTTGCCAGGACTGAGACATACTCAGAATTTTCCTCTAATCTAGGTGGTGGCAGGGGGTCTGTAGTTAACACAAGACACTGAGAATCAGGCCCAATTATCTGTTACTTGGGTGAGTCACAACCTCCTTCAAGCTGTTTTACCTTTTGTAAAACTAACAGATCATTTTAAATCAGAGTTTGTGAATAGTAACCTTGAGCAGAGTTCAGCCTACAGGTGTGACAGATGTAGCCTGGTACCTGTGTGCACAAATTCAATACAACCTGAATTTCTTTTGCTGGAGTATGTCTCCTCCAATCAAACTCGTACTCTATCCCCTGAATGGACCCTGGATCCAGATTGTTGCTAAGCCTCCTAGTTCTGATGCCCTTTAGTTTCCAGTCAGGTGCAATGCTGTCCTGATCATGACCTTTAGTGTTTCTGGGAGTTTGGAGACTGTCCCACTTGGAGACTGTACAAATGATGTAGTAATCTCTGCCCAGTCATGGAAAGAGAAGGAAAAAGGTGTAAGTAATGCTGCTGTCCTGGCAGCTATGAGCAACATACTGCCTGGAGGGATGAAAGGCTTGCTAAGGTTGTGCTCTCCGGAGTTAGCGTAGGCTCTCTTGCCCGTCCCTCACCTGCAGTGTCTGCTGCCCGCCTGGAAGCTTTGTCAGAAGAGGTGAAGACTTTCCTTCTGAACACTGAAGTCTGGTTCAAGCATGCAAGAGAATTGTTTTCTGATAGCAGGATGCCTGTGGATTTCTGGGACACTAACAGGATACCTGCCATCTTCATAGGTCTTTGAGACCTATGACAATCAGGAGCTCTGACCAGCTTACTGAGGTCACAGCCTATGTGAAAAATGGTATGTGGAGATGGTATGGCACTTCACCTGGGGTGAAATGCTAGCATCATGTTCAGCTGGACCCACCTCTTCCTGATTCTAGCATTTAACTTGAATATATTTGTATCTGGGTAAGAGCTATAGAGAGAGCCGGGCATGGTGGTGCAGGCTTGTAATCCCAGAATTCGGGAGGCTGAGACCAGAGGATCGCAATTCGCAACAGCCTCGACTACTTAGTGAGGCTCTTTGCAACTCAATGAGACCCTGTTTCAAAATAATGAATAAAAAATAGGGCTGGGTGTGTAGTTTGGAAGTAGAATGCCCCTGGGTTCCCCCAGTACCGCACACACAAAAAAAGAGCTACATAGAGAGACTGCCTTTAGAGACCCCCATCTCCAAAAAATATCAACTCTTCTTTCAGCACACACATATACTTGCTGACTCTACGAAGGATTTTGAGCCAGAAGAACAGCTGTGGGCATCCTCAGCACGAAAGGGAAGGCGCATGGGCTTGGCTGGGGCCGTATGGGCCACTCTGCAGCTGAGCCTCTCCCTCCACCTTGCTGCTCCTTCCTACATGGACTTGTCCCGGCCCTGGGACTCTGGCGTTTGTGGAAGGCTGTTCCGGTTGTGGCCATGGTCAGTGATGGTTTGTCTTCTGCTGGTGATGCTGTTATTAGAGGGGGCTGCCAACAACGACCTTCTCTGTTTACATCAAGTATAAATGTTAGTTCACTAAATGGCCAAGTGAATTAGTACATGAAACTAATAGTCTTTCTGACTGACAGCAGTGAATTCATACTAAATAGACCATGCTGACATTTTTTTGGATACCCAGGGTAAGATATCAGTCTACAAGCCACATGATCAATAGAAAATAACATGCTTCACTGAACAACATTCTCAAGATGGCTAAGAGGCTTTGGTGCCCATTCCAGTAAAAGAGACTCTCCGTTAACTGAAGAAATAAATTGAGTGGCCAATTTCTGATGGCCTCATACATACTTATCATATTAATTTTATTTATAGGCTAGTCTGTTTAATCTAAAAACAAAGAAACAATCCTTTAGTTTAGGTGGGTGTTTATTTAGCCTTTTCATAGCTGTGACCCAAAATGCCTGATGAGCACAACTTAGAGGAAAGAAGATTTATTTGCTCATGGTTCTGAAGATTCCAGTCCATGTTAGATCAGCTTCCAAGCAGGATCTAGAATTGAAGGCACTCACAGCTTTATGGTGGGGACCAAAGACAAAAGCAGGAAGCTGTAGCAGCCTGCTTTGGAAATACTGTTCCTACCCACAGCCCCAGGGAACCCTCCCCAGCAACCAAGTCTCACCTCTAACATGGCTGCCTTGTGAACCATGAAGTCATGGGGGCATTCTAAATCTAAATCATGACAGGGGAGACTGTGATGATGATGTTCAGGTCCAGAGACAATTTGATACCTGAGCACCTCTGATTAAGGAGGACACAATGCACCTTTACAATTGCTGTTCTAAGTCATATACTGAGCCCATACCTAGCACAGAGCTCTGTGTCATGGGGCTTGTTGTACTTCTGTTTACAAAGTAAGGGTTGGGTAGGAGCCCAAATATGAGACATGAACTTTACCTGTATATTCTGGCTACTGCAGTACATTAAGTAGACACACCACAGATGCACATCTGAGGGTCCAGGAGATCATCCTTGTCTTTGGTAAGGGTCTGTGTAACCTCAGAAGCCCAAACATAACCAAATGGTTCAAGGATAGGAGCAGAACAGTCAGCCTCTGAATGGCACAGGATAGCATCTTAGTCCCTGATTTTGCCCCCTGGTTAACATTTAATTAGGAAGTTATTTTCTTCTTGTTGTATATAATTTTAAACAGTGATTCCTGGTGAGCATGCACTTTCTTTTTAACTCCGGGAATATTCTCCTGAAAATGTGATAATCGATAAGGAAGATGACCCCATTCATAGACTTCTGGCCAGAAACCTTTTCAGGGCCCTTTTATCTGCTTTAACTCCCTCTCCACTCCACCATTTTCTCATCATCCTCTTCACATTCAAGTTGGTTGTACAAGGTGTTTCCTCAAACTGGGATGATCTGCCTGCTACCATGAAACTTGCTTCTCATCTCTTAGACCTCAACATCACTTGCTCAGGGAAGCCTCAGGCCTTCCTGGTGAGATCTTCTCTAGCACCAGCTCTCCTAGAATCCTCTATATTCCTGCAGAACACTTGCCACAATTTTCAGTAATACAGTTATGCAGTTATTGGTCGGTCTAGGTGGGACACAAGCTCAGAGGGAGGATCTGTGGGCCCATGCTCACCCATGAATGCTCAGGACACAGAAGACGCTCATACACATGAGTTGCATGACTCAAGAGTGGCCACAGTACACTGATGAGAAACATTTGGCTAAGAAGGACTCAAGAGAACACAGCTGGCTCACTCTGCATCCTCTGTGCCACAGCCTCTCAGTGAGGTCCTCAACGCCAAGCTTGTGGTCAGTGGAGCCTGGAATGGCCATTTTGGTCAGACTCCTCACCACCCCCACTGCAGGATGGGTTCTGGGGAGGTGGTCATGATATGAATTTATATATAGGTGACTTCAAGTATGACAAACATAATTGTTAAGGTTTGGATACAAAATGTTCCTTAGAAAAACTCATGTTTTGGCAATGCAATGTTAAGAGGTGACGTAATTGAATCGGGACTATAACCTCATCAGTGGGTAAGTCCATTGATGGACAAAGAATGTGAATGGATTTACTGGATCAGGTCATACTTGTAGGCAAGAAGGGTATAGCTGGAGGAGGTATGTGACTTGGGGTATGGCCTTTGTGGCTGTCATCTGTCCCTTGTCCCCTCCACCTTTTCTGCTTCCTGGGGAACTCTGAGCAGCTTGGCTCCAGCACACTCTCATGCCATGATGCTCCTGCCTTGGAGCTGGCCAACCATGGACTAAACCTCTGAAACCTTAAGCCAAATAAGCCTTTCCTCCTCTCACTGTTCTTGTCAGGTATTTTGGTCACAGAAAAAAAAAAAAAAAGAATCTACTGACCAACAGCTTATGTATTTGCTGAGGACAACATCAATACCATGCTCCCTTCCCTGTGTTTATCCCTTCCTCTCCCCAGCTGGGAAGGGGTTCAAAGTAGCAGGGGGGTCAGTGGAGATGTAGAAAGCAAAGGAGAAAATGGCAAAAAAAAAAAAAAAATATATATATATATATATATATATATACAGAATGTGCCATTAACCATGACATGGGCCCATGATGGGGCCAGCCCTGAGGCATGAGGTAAGGCCCCCGGTGCACAGTGTGTTTCTAGTCAGAGCTGCGCACAGGGGCAGTACGTCCTACAGACAGCAAACCCTTCTAATGAGAAGACCTGTGGGAATGTGCAATGCTGCACACCCTCAAGGGAGTGCCGTACTCTTTGACTAAGCTTCCTCTACTAAAAACAACAAAACAAAAACAAAACCAAAAAACGTTACACATGGTTGCACCAGAGACTAATGTCAGAAGGCACTGAAAACACTTCCTAAATTCAAACATGACCTTCATCATTCACTTACAAAAGATAAATAGCCAGGATTTTAATTACTTTGCAACTGAAGACTTACACTCTTTGTGGATCAACTCTTCTTATTAGATTCACTGAAAGCAAGCTTAAGACACATGCCCTCCCCCCCACAAAAGTCATTTATGATGGCAAGCCACCCCTCCCATTTCATAGCTTCTAGCTTTTATTTTTAGAAGAGCTAACAAGAGTTTAGACATCAATCAAAGTGCAAATTAAACAAAAACAAACACCTCTTAATCACTACAAATAGGTATTATTGTTCACAGTGACTCTTCTCTCTGAAGATAGTCCTGGCAGCTTTGAAGGAGCAGCTGCCCCACGCGCCTGCCTGCCTTCCCTCCTCCCCGTGCTTCCTTCCTGCAGAAACACTGGGAAGGAATGATACACTTTCAGGAATAGCAAACCCTCAGGCTGTTCTTTAGTTAGATGCTCTCAGGCACAACTCTAAGTGCTACTGGAAAGACACAGACACTTCTGCCAATATTAACTGTGCATAAGGATTTGTGGCACTTGGAGGAAAATCACTCTGCTTTCAGTGTGTGTGTGTGTGTGTGTGTGTGTGTGTGTGTGTGTGTGTGTTACTGGGGATGGAACCCAGGGGCATTGTACCTCCGAGCTACACCTCCAGCCCTAATTTTTAGTCTTTTTAGTTTTGAAACATGGTCTCACTGAGTTGTGAAGGGCCTCGCTAAGTAGCTGAGGCTGTCTGCGAACTGAGATCCTCCAGTCTCTCTGCCTCTCGAATGCTGGGATTATAAGCGTGCAACACCACTCCTGGCAGTTGAGGTTGTTGAGCTGTATGTTTATGCATTTTTTATGGGTTTAAATTGTGGGGAAATGCTTCCTTCACTTCTACTGACCTGCCTTAATGTCACCAGTTTTATAAATTGATCTCATAGACCTTTTATATTTTCCTCTAAATTTTTCCTACCTCATACTACTGCACTTCCCACCCTCAGTGCTTAAAGAGAGGGATAGTACACATTTTGTAAACATATCCACTTGTGTCTCTGAATAGGGACGATCCTGCCTTTCCAGCAATGGAGAAGGTACAAAGCTAAGCAGATGAATCTCAACCTTCCAAAGAAATCAGTGTGTGGAGAAGTAGTCATGCGGATAAAAATCTCATTATTCCATTTTCAAATAAAATGTACTAAATGAATATAGTTAAAAATAAGCAAAAGGGGGGCATGGTGGTGCAGGCTTATACTAGTCCCAGGGAAGCTGAGACTGGAATATGGCAGCTTCATGGCTAGCCTCAGCAACTTAGTGAGGCCCTCTGCAACTTACCAAGACCCTGTTTAAAATAAAAAATAAAATAGGGCTGAGGTTGTAGCTCAGAGGCAGAACGCCCCTGGGTTCAATCTCAGTAAAGTACGTGTATGCATGCACGCGCACGCACACACACACACACACACACACACGTACATTGTGTATTTAGTCATTTTCCATGAGATACATAGAATGAATAGCCTTCTAGAGATCCATGAGATAGCCAGAGCCTAGTGTCAGAGTTCCATGGTGGTGAGTGCATGAAAATACCATTTGAAGGCAAAAAGATAAACATGCATCTTTGACCCCCCTCAGTTCAGTTGACTGCCTTCCTCCCCATTTTAAAATTTAATAAGGTTCTACTAGACCACCAAATAAGCCATCAAGCTGAAGGTGATGACCTGAGTACTTGCAACACTGGACCTCTGACTCCCAGGTCCACCCGAGGTTCAGTTTGGAATAGAATGCTTTGGAAATTTGGGTAGTTTTTTTTCAACTTGGAAATAATTCCCTGTGTGTGAAATCTAACACTGAACAACAAAGAATCTCTTTCCATTGAATAAAATATCAGCAGAAAAAGTAGGAAAGAAAAAGCCAATAATCGGACCTGACCTTCTTCTTATGGATAGGACCCTTTTGTTAAAAAGAGTAATACACATAGCTTATTTCATTAAGAATGAGTCTATGTAGATTAACAGTCTTCAATTAGTTTTCCCAAATCATAAATCATCTGTCATAATTTAATAAAATTGAAGCAGTTGATTTTCTCATGGAGTTTTTTGTTTGTTTTATTGTTACCTAAACTTCCTTACACCCATTCTTTTATTTCAAATGGTAAAAAAAAGACATTCCCCTAAAACTGATCTGAACCATTCCTGTTGGTGTGTGTGCATACAGAAGAGGGTCTCATGGGGCAGAAGTGTCCAACTGTTGGGTAATGGTACCTCCAGGCAACCTTTCAAGCATTTCCGAGGTACACTGTACTTGAAAACTTAGCAGTACTGTTTGAAACAGAGATAACTGAATATCATTGCTCATTTCAGCCTTAAACTGCTGCCCACATGATCCTTGAGGAGATGAGGCTTGTTTCCTGGCAGGCTCAGAATACAAATAATAAGGAGCTCTATCCCAAAGGAACACTGTTCTCCATCCTCCAAACCTGCTAAGGACACAGGTGATGTGACTGGGGGCTGAGGGAAACATGTCCCCCAAAACTCTTGTTTGTAAAGATTGAAGTCAACACACCCAACTTCAAGGATGGGAAAAGCAGCTCTTCTGAGTGGGCCCACACTTCTGCACGCATTCCATTTCTTGGTCACTTCTACTGACTCATATGCACATGCTATCTAGAGGTCTTAGGGGAAGCCAAATTGGGCAAAACTAGCCTGTATTTGCATAAAAATGTAAATTTGCATAAAATGTAAATTTTCCTAAAAATGCAGATTGGAGTGAGTGACCTTGGGACCAGCACCCTGTTCATGTATCTTTAAAGCATTTCCACATTACAGAGAATCTTGTAGATGCCAGCCATTGGTGAGCCAGTATAACTTGTTTATTCCCTATTATCTGCCTAACTTAATCACAGTGACAATTTCGAATCTTTCTGATTCAGAAGTAGGAAGGTCTGAGAGGGAACTGGACTCGAGGTTATGAAATTACTTGTGATTTTAAACAAGACTGGTGCACACATTTATTTTGTAAGCGAGGGCCAGGTGGGAATGCTAATGTTACTTAAAAAAAGATAATCCTATTTAAGTTCCTTAGATTTGTTCGGCTGACTTCAAGAGTATAAACTGATGGCTGGTCAAACTGAATTTCCTAAAGTGGTCAGCTTGGTATTACTTTGTTATGTGACACAGTTGAAAAGTATAATAATATAATACACACTTGCTCATTTTTGTTTACTTCCCTAAATTAAGTCCAAATCAATGAGATTTTTAATTTGTCACTCCAACTCTGTCATCTGTCTTATCTTTATTCCAGAAAGCAATTCCATCTTTTTGTGTACAGCTGTGTGGCATTAGGGTGAAGCCAGGGTACTCCGCCTCTGAGCTACACTCTTGGATCTAGTTTAGTTTTTCCTTTGAAACAGGGTTTCACCAAGTTGCTAAGGGCCTCCCTAATTGCCGAGGCTGGCCTTGAGCTGGAGATCCTCCTGTCTCGGCTTCTCAAGCACTTGATTATAGGCGCGTGTCACTACCCCTGGCTTTTATTAGCTGTTTGGATGTGCCTTTTCACTTGCTCTTCACCTTTCCCTCGTACTGAAACCATTTATTCCCTTGTAACCATGGGACAGAATGGATTCCAGAGGTCATCAAGTGCAACAGTTTCACGTTCGCATGGGGAGACCCAGGCTCAGAGAAGCGAAATGACCTTATTATTCTTTGCTGGCTGTGGCCAGAGATGGCTGCTATTTGAACTCCCAACACAACTGTAATTACTTAAGGTAGGGATTGGAATAGAAAGATCTTGTGATTACTGCACTTCTTACAAACACATGTCTATTTTTTTCTTGAGATTATCCTGGGTGATTTTAACAAAATGCTTGCCATGAGCCCAGCCTCCAGTACAGGTCCAAAAGAGCAAAAGATAGATTGTCTGGTCGATGGAAGAAAACCACTTACTCAGCTGAGGAAGAAGAGTCTTTAGCACTTGCTCTCCTTTTAAATAAATGACCTATGGTTAATTCTTATCTCCCCTGCTTTTATCCTTTAATCTTTAGTTTTAAATTCTTGGTAGTCATTGCACCTAAAACTAAGCCTATAATCATGAATGCAGACAGAAGCAAGTCTTTCTGAAGCAATTTGAAAAACTCATTTTTTCATGCTAAACTATGATATTTAATTAATACAATAATAGTTTGCTCCTTATAGAGATAATTGCATCTTTAAACATATTTGAGGTTGGAGAACTCCGTTGTGCAGGCACATTCTAGAAGATCGAATGTAAACATGTTCTGCTCACCAATCCTTTTGTGACTTCAGTCATTACTATCACAGCATCTTCTGTAACACACATGCTAAATTATATATTATGCATATTTCCAAGAACATCATATCAATTTTTAAACAGACAATAAGAAGGATCATGTTACAAAGTGAAAATGAAGCTACAAGATTCCATTACTTCATTTAATATTGATATCAGCTCAACTTAAATTTTGAAAAAGCAAACACCTTTAATAAAATTGGTATGAATGATTATATACTTAGATACAACTATTGCACAGGGTGTGTACATATATAAATCTATGGGCAGAATTATATACTTTTCAATATATACCACATATATATTTTTCTACTCACATTTTTCTCTTTAGTAAAACAGAGTAGTTTTACTGTACATAAATGTACAATGCTACATTATGTCCTGAGTAATTTAAGAGATTAGTAATAAACTACTGTAAATTCTAGTTTTTTTAGCTAAAGATCCAGTAGATTCTGTTAGAAAATCATAAACCAAATAATGTTTAAAAATACATTTCTAGCTTTGTGCTTAGCAGAAAATGTTTAAGAATGCACAGCAGCCATTGATATTTGGAAGATTTCCTCAAACGCTGAAAGTTAAGCAGTGTATTTCTGGCAGGGATTTAAAGAAATTTTAAGTGATCTCACCTACATCCAGTTTGTCAGGCATAGAAGATTTTAGTTGTGATTGGACCAAAAATCCCTTTTGTATAATATGAAATTCTGTGTAAACATCAGTGTTCAGGTTATTATATAAAAATTCTGTTCAAATGAGGGGGGAAAAAAAGGAAAAAAATACAATAAAATAATTTAAAATGCTTCTCTTGGGATATTGCCAGCCACATGGAAGGTAATAGAAAACGAGAGTATATTTTGGTGAAAGATGAAAGTCCTTTGGGGGTGGTCTGGTAGGCCACCGGCTCTGGGAGGTCCAAGGTTGGCTTGGCTCCAGGAGGGAGCCCAGGTAAGCCAGCCACACCCATCCTGCCGCAGGGGATGAGGGCCGAGGTAAGGAGGAGGCACGTGGGAAAGGCCACTTCAACTGCAGTGGAGCAGCAGCAACTGCCTGTCAGGCCACCATCAGTAGGCGAAGCATCCCACTTCCAAGCAGAGGCACTCGGTCGGTGGCGTGAGGTCCAGGCTGGCTGCTGTGTGCGGCCTCAGGCGGGAGGAGGCAGGCCTGGATCCCAGCGGAGGCTGCTTCGCATGGGGGGCTGCTTCCACAAGAAGGCACTGCGTCGGTGGTTCCTCTGTCACCCCAGCTCTACCCTGTCCCATGACTGCTGTAGTCAAAGACACCTTTCTTGAAGAATGGCGAGAACTCACAAATGGTGTGTTTCGAAAGGGTCAGTCCCACTTTGTTGATGTGCAGGGGAGATGTTGCTGACTGGAGCATCACGTTGAAAAAATCCCTGAGGTATTTCTGAGGAAAAGACAAGAGTTAGGAATACGGTCAAGATATTGTTGGTGGAGCTGAGAAGAAAAGAAATGTCCAGAACAACTTCCATCCACCTGGTCATGATTAATTCACAGACAAGGCCAAGAGCTGATGCTCAGAGGAAGACCAACACTGAAGAAGGTTTTGGACTCCCTTGGCGATCATCAGACCAAGCAGAGAAAATAAGCCCAAAGATCTGTGTCCACCATAAAAAGGTCTGTGGTTCGAGGCTCTGATTCACACAATACCACCGCAGGTCTATCTGCAGATGACTTCTAGAGGAATTCCAATGCTGCCTGGCACATGGGCTCAGTTTTCTAACAACACTGTCATTAGTATCCTGTGTTTAAAAAGTAACCTCTCCCAGTGACCCACTAAAGAGGAAAATGATTAAAAGGAAAGAAAAGGCTGCTCATCTGTGCAACATTAAATGTGTTGCTTACGGATGTTTTAAAACTACAGTTAGCCCAGTGTGGTGGCACACGCTTGTAATTCCCGAGCTTGGGAGGCGGAGACAGGAGGATCATGCAGGTTCGAAGCCAGCCACGCTGGCTTAAGAGACCCTGTTTCCAAAAATAAAAAAGTATAAAATAGGTCTGGGAGTGTATCCCAGAGGTAGAAGGGCTTCCAGAAACCCAAGTACCACCACCACCACCACCACCAACAACAACAACAAAAACACTACAGTCAATGTCTGCTTTGCATTCTTCTTTTAAAATAAAGAGAAATAATAGGGGGAAGTGGGAGGATCATCTCCAAGCACTGATACTTTTTGTGAGTCCTATATCAACAAAAAGAAATTCTTTTTCTTTTTTTTTTTTTTTTGTGGGTCTGGGCTGAGACGGGAGGATCATGGTTTGCCGACAGCCTCAGCTACTTAGTGAGGCCCTCCACAACTTAGTGAGACCCTGTTTTAAAATAAAGAATAAAAAAATAGGGTAGGGGGTATAACAAAAATAAATTCTTATTCAGGTGAATGGCCCTGAAATTCTTGCTCTCCCCCTCCACTCCCTGGGGGGATCATCATGACATTATCTGCCTCTTTTGGCACTGAGGAAGCAAAGCATGTCTGTGAGATGCTGAGGGTAGAATCAGACATGGGCTGGGATCCCAGGTACTATAGAAAAGAGGACACACAAGGAGAGTTCATGCAGCTTAGGCCTGACAAATCTCATCTGTAACAGAAAATGGGGTAGAGAGAAGGGGTTCACACTTACACCTTATTACTATTTTAGATCATTAAAAATATAAACAATCAGCTGGGCGTGGTGGTGCACACCTGTATCCCTGGCATTTGGGAGGCCGAGACAGGAGGATTGTGGCTTGAGGACAGCCTCAGCCACTTACTGAAGACCTTTGCAACTCAGTGAGACCCCGTTTCAAAATAAAGAATAAAAATCAGGGCTGGGGGTTTAGCTCAGAAATAGAATGCCCCTGGGTTCCAATCCCAGTACCATACAACCACACACACACACACACACACACACACACACACACACACACACTATATATATATATATATATATATATATATATATATATATATATATATACATACATACACATACAATCCTGGCACAAATTCAAATTCAGAATTAAACATGATAGTTTAAACAATCATAATTAAACATAATGGTATAATGGTTCTGGACTATAACCAAAAATATTTCCTAAGAAACAGGCCCTTAGGTTAGAGCAGTGGTTTCCAGTGAGAGGCAATTTTGCCCCATAGGGGATGTTACACATGACTGGGGACATTTGTGGCAGTCACATTGTGTGTGTTAGAGATGCATCTGGTGGGTAGAGGCCAGGAATGCTGCTAACAATCTACAAGGCCTAAAGCAGCCCCCAGGATAAAGAACTGTGGTCCCAAATGTCAACACTGCCACAGTTGAGAAGGCTCATCTTAGAGGAAGTAGAATTCAGCTACCTCTCTGAATTGCCCACCTGAAATTTACTTCTGATAGAGTCCTTCAGCTCAAAGGACGTTTACTAGCTACATTCCTAAAAATAATAATGAAAATTACTAATAACAACATTTGTACAACAGCTTCTAAAGGTCTTCTAACATCTTAATTTTTATACTTTATGGAATTAAAGCCAATGCACAATAAAATACACAATCTTTATTTTTTTTGCTGGTGATAGAACCTAGGGTTATGCTAAGCAAGTGCTCTACCACTGAGCTACACCCCCAGGCTTTAAACTATACATCTTCTAAATGTATAATTTGATAAGCACTGGTACATGTGCTTATCATGTGAAACCCCCACCAAACCAATATAACAGTATTGCCTGCAGAGGCTTCCTGGGCCACCTGATTTTATGTGCTCATCATACTCTGTCAAGAATGACAGCTTCCTCCTGTAAGAGGCATTTTCTAGTAAACAGGCCATTGCTTGGAGACCTGAGAAAGGCTGGCAATCAAGAGAAAAGACATGAAAGCAAGTGCTATTCCCAAGTGCATGGCTTCCTGGCTCAGCATCACTAACTTACTGGTCTTAATGGTGGTAGCTGCTTTAGAAAGATTTTCTTTCTTTCTTTCTTTCTTTCTTTCTTTCTTTCTTTCTTTCTTTCTTATTATTATTATTATTTTTTTTTGTGGTACGGGGGTTCCTGGAAACCCTTCTACCTCTAGGCTACACTCCCAGACCCATTTTTAAAAATATATTTTTATTTGGAAACAGGGTCTCTTAAGTCAGCAAGGCTGGCTTCAAACCTGCGTGATCCTCCTGTCTCCACCTCCCAAGCACGGGATTACGGGATTTAAACCTAGGAGCAAGTCTACCTCTGAGCTACAATCCCAGCCCTATGTTTTGTTCTTTATTTTTGAAACAGGGTCTTATTAAGTTGCAAAGGGCCCCACTAAGTAGCTGAGGCTGGCCATGAACATGCCGTTTTCCTGTCTCAGTCTCCCAAGTAGTGGGATTACAAGCGTGCACCAGCACACCTGGCTAGAAAGGATGTTAAGACTTACATCCAACGGAGGTAAGAAAGTACCAAAATCAACTGCTGATGATCTTAACCCTAGTACTTATTTGCATCAGAGTTCAGAGTGGCCAAAGGTAACTTGACTTGGACTTTCCTAGGGAGGGGACCTGGAGAATATTAACTTGAGAGGGGCCAGATCCTATCAAGCATAGTTCACAGCAAACATTGTGGCTGCGTGTAACTGGCCAAGGCTAGCGGTGACACCCACACGCGCACTTGAGGTTCTTGGCAGATCAAGAGTGAAATGACTTAGAATAAAGAAGATGAGGAGCCTGCCCACTACTGCGGGAGCTGCGACTCCTCCACAGTTTAATGTGGAGATGAGGGGGCTCTTTTTGCACAGGTGTCCATCCTATCTAGCCCTGGGTGGCTCCTGCTTCAGACACCCCAGGTGTGGCATTAACATGCAGTCTACTATTGACAACAAACTTGCCTTCGAGATGAACTCTGCTAGACAAGGAGGCAATTTAAATCTGGGAACAGATGCTATATCAACATCTGTCATAATTAGTTCACAAAGTAGGGTCCCTTTAAAGGGCCAATAAATCCTGAAGGGTATAATGAGAAGGGAAGTAAAAGTTAAAAACAAATAAAAGAAAGAGAGGAAATACTGGAGACGCCGTCCCTGCCAAAGCCTGGCCTTTAAAAGAGAACTATAAATCCACTGTAGGTAATGCGTTTTTCTTTATTTTCTTTCTTTCTTTTTTTTTTTTTTGGGGGGGGTTACTAAGGATAGGACACAGGGGCATTCTCCCTCCAAGCTCCAACCCAAGTCCTATTTTTTTATTATTTATTTTGAAACAGAGTCTCTCTGAGTTGCAAAGGGCCTCACTAAGTAGCTGAGGCTGTCCTCAAATCATGATCCTCCTGTCTCAGCCTCCCAAGTGCTGAGATTACAAGGGTGTGACACCACGCCCAACTGTATTTTTCTTTAAATGAACTCATTAACATGGCTTGATGAAAACTCCATATAGAAAAGTCTGGTTTGATGACCACTCTGAAACATTACCACAGAGATTGCTCATTATGAGACGGATCTGTGCTTTGCAGACATGTAGGGCACTTGGCTTCCTTTACACAGGCTGCTTCCTTAGGGCAGAGGACAGAGTTGATCAGGAGTGTGTTTTGCAGTGACTACACGCTGTTTCCAGGTCTGAAAGACCAGGCACGACCTTTGCTGGCTGTGTCCAGAGCCACAGACTTGATGCAGGCTGAGCAAATGCTATGAATGATAACAACAAGGGACATGGCTAGCGCTGGGACAGAGTGCCAGTAGGTTCTTGGCATCACAGACAATGTCTCATCAATCTGTGCATTTCCTGATCGTCGGCAGCACACTGCCAAGTTTAGGAAAGTGTTGAGAAAAAATGCTGATAATTGATTTTGATCAGTTATTATTATTATATTTTTAGTTGAAATACATGCATGGAAAGTAGCATCATGAGGGTATGTATGGTTCAAAGAATGTTCACAAAATGAACACAAATATGTGATCAGCATTGAGGTAGGATCAGTACAATACCTCCAGGCAGCTTCCTTGGACTCCCTTCCCCATCTATGATTCTTCCCTGGAGGATAACTACTAGCAGCACAATTAGTTTTGCTGGTTTGAACTTAATGTTAACAGAACCATACAAGAGACACTCATTTGCTGTATTTGAGTAATTCATTCACATATGCATGTGGTTGGGTTTTGTTCATTAACCTTGCTGTATAGTATTCAGTGCACAGATATACCAACTGACCCACTTAAAAAAAGAGGGACACAGGATTGTGACTGGTTTGGTCTTTCTGTCTGAGCTCTGCCTCAATAAGAAAACCTAGTTGGGCGTGGTGGTAAAGGATTGTAATCCCAGTGCGAGACTGAGACAGGAGAATCGCAGATAGGTGGCCAGCCTCAGCAACTTATTGAGGCCCCCTTTCAAAAATAAAATAAGATATAAATAAAACAAAAAATAAAACAAATAAAATAAAATAGGGCTGAGAGCATAGCTTAGATATAGAATGCCCCTGGGTTCAATCCTCAGTACTTAAAAAAAAAAAAAAAGAAAAAGAAAGAAGCAAACCTGTTTTCATATATTATTGGCATCTTGGCATCTGGTGAATTAAGTTTCTCACTATCCTTCTGTTTAATAGTGAAGTTTTGCCTTAGGGTTTAAGGCTCAATTGAAAATCAGAAAATGTACCAGATCCCAGATCTCTGCTTTATAGGTTTTTTAAAGCATATACAACTATATATATATATATATATATATATATATATATATATATATATTATGAATACTTAACACATATTTATAATTAGTTATTATTTTGCTTATGTTCACAATGTCTCCCACAGCATCTGTGGCTGAAGGGAAAAAGAAAGTTCTCTTGTCAAAGCTATTCTTGCTTTTGTGGATCCAAAGCCATCCCAGCCCTCCCCAGTACGTGAGGATTAAGTCCAGGAATGGACCTGCATCCTCAGGGCAGCACACTTCATAAAAGAGAACTGAGAAAAATTGAAGGACATTAGGAGTTCAAGTGACTTATCAGGCAGAGTCAGAGGGACAAAGTAGGAAATGGGTTTGTAAAATCTAGTATCCAACTGCTGAGTCTGACTTTCACAGAGCATTTTCTCCATTATAAAAAGTAATGAAAGCAGGCATAGTTAAATCTCTGTGGTCTGATATGACCACAGAAGGTCTGCAACTTCCACCCACCCTGGTGATAAGGTGGTCCGTGTCACACCTGAGCCTTTGTACTGTTAAACACCTAGTCAGGGTCCCTACAGACTGCACTGGAAACCCTGGGCTGAGCAGCCTTATAGTCCCGTCTCTAACACTGGGAGAAGGAAATTCAGTCAAATCAAACCCTCTTCCAGCAAACCAGGAAGCAGGACAGGAGGGCAGAGTTAGTAGGAATGTAGGTAAGAGCAATTAAGGGAAAAGAAGGGGCCCCAGAGAGACACGGGTGGTCTAGGGGCAGGAGAGGAAGGGCTGGGATAGAGAGAACAAGAGAGGTGGGGGAGTGAAGGAGGGGAGTCTGACAAGGTAGGAGACCAACATCCACAATTTATTTGTTTACAAGTTGGTAAAAAGACTTACAAATAATAAGAAATATATCAGACATATTTATCTAGGTTATTTACTTTCTGCTATGTGGACCAACACTAAAGTATAAATATGTTTTTTCTTATCAATGCTTTGAGAAAATCAAATTTAGATGGCTAATCTTGAAGGCATATTTCAGCACTGACACAGAGTATCTTGATGTCATAAAGTGACTTTCTTTCACAAGTTTTGAGTGTGTTTGGTTGCTTTGGAAAGTCAGCCTACACAGGGGCGGAGGAGGGAGCAGAGTACCTGGGAGCGACGGGGTTGGGCTCTCACAGGCGTGTTCCAAAGGAACTGTGACTCTGGCATGCAATTCCAAAAATCACCCCAAACAAATGAGTATAAACCCCTGATTGTGACCCCGAAAGGAAGGATGTGTGATTGCTGGAGACCCTGCACTAGGACATCAGACACCTTTCTTTTTAAAGTGGCTTTTAAAAAAACCTTTCTTGCCAAGATTCCACATATTTCCTCAAGCTCAACTCCAGCACACAGACATAGGTCTGACCAGCCGCCATCTCGTTACTCTGGTGAGGCCACAGCTCAAGGGCTTGTATTGTTCCAAGCTCTATGAGAAGAGGCTTTAAAGGTATATCCTATCAAATTCCCACGACTTACTGAGCTTGCTATGGTTATTTCCTTCTTATGAAACAGGGCCAGAAAGCCTAAGTAGCATCCCAAGGGCTGGAACTCAAAGCCAGATCTCCAAACTCCAGGGTCTGATAGGACTGCCCTCTGCTAGCACCACTGTCTTCACCGGGTGAGGCTGTCTGCCTTGGGCATCTCAGCTACTTTCCCAGGCCCATGGGTGCTCCCATGGTGAGCAGTAACCACTGGGCTCTCCTATTCTGTGGGGAAAATGCTCTTTCCCCTGAGATCCTATATTCTTCTACCCAGAGATCCACATGGCTCTGCTATGTACTGATATCTTTGAGGGCCCTGGTGGACCCTGGCCATCACCCACCTGCCCGGCATTTCCCCTTTCCTGCAGAGCACCCAGATCTCCTTCTCAAGAAATGTTTTTCCATTCTTTGGAGATTGCTTTTCTGTCTGGTTTAGGGCAGAGGGCTGCTGAAGTTTTCCCACTGATATTCTGGGAGAGACATGTCACAGCCAAAGAGCCCATGGAGCTACCACTGGAGTCTGCTGGAGCCAAGGGTCTCTGGGATAGGGCACAGCTGTTGTCATGTTGTCATGGGGCATTTTCAAGAATGAGAGAGATTCAGGAACCTCAGTGTTGAGCCTGAAAGCTTTAAGACAGCTTTTGTCTCCATCCATTCCCAAGACTTGGGGCTAATGAGTCGGATTGCTATTCACGATGGCCACAGTCCTTTTCTACTTGAAATAAAACTAAGTGACAGTGTCCTCAGAGCACGGGCAGGTGGCAGATACCACTCCAGGTCCTCCAGGGTTGGCCTGTGGTCAGGGCAAGGCATCTGGCCACACAGAGGCAGGACCTAAGGGACTTTTGGGAATAGCATTTCAGAAGGGGGAGGACACCCTAGGGGCACATCATCATCCAAGAGCCAGGCAGGGCGGCTTCCCCCCAAAACCCCGATGTACCCAAAGGCTAAATTCTAACACTAATTCAAAATATAACAAAACATTATTAATCTTTTGAAGGAAACCATAGGCTAATATGGTCTACTGGCTGTGCTACCGAGTTCTGAAAGGCAAAGCAAACTCTCTATAGCAATATAGGGTAATTCAACAAGAATTTTGTATTTTCAATTTTTTTTCTGAACAACATATACTTCTCAGCTAAAGCTATAAAAGAACGTGTGCTACATGCTATTTTATGAAAGCTATTACGTTAACAGGACTCATGTGTGACCTACGATATAATTTCAGTCTGAACTCTGGCTGAAAAAACATGTGCTTGGAAGTGACGTCACAGCATGGCAACACCTGGACTTCTGTGAGCCTCATTTTCAACTCTAGACCTTCCAGATGCAATGTGAATCTGGTCATAAGCACTGCCACGGGCTCCACAGTCCACCTGGAAAACTGAAATCAGCAGGGCATTTCAAGATGTGGCTCCTTAAGAGAGACATTCCTGTTCAGGTCTGGCATCTTGAAAGAAAGGTTTGTGATCAGGAGAGGAAGGAAGGAGGAGTAGTCCAGGCTTAGCAAACACTTGAGCAAGGAAGCAAGGCCAGCCTGTGCAGAGATCTGTGTGGGGAACCGCAGGGCTGAAGCAGAACACGGAGGGCCTTGAATGTGGAGTCAAGTCTGCGGGTCTCTGTACGAACAGTTCCCAGCACTTGAGCACCTGTGACCTCCTAAGGGCGAGAAGACATGTAAGGGCATTCTTTACAGATGAGAAAGCTGAGATTTAGGAGGGATTGACTTAGCCAAGGTCAGTGGCCATAGGATGCCCACAGTGACTTGATTTTGGGGAGAGAGCTGGGCATGGTGGTGCACACTTGTAATTCCAGTACTTGGGAGGCTGAGACCAGAGGATCATGGTTGGTGGCCAGCCTCAGCTGCTTAGTGAGGCCCTCCGCAACTCAGTGAGGCCTTGTTTCAAAATAAAGAATACGAACTATGACTGAGAGTGTAGCTCGGAGGTAGAATGCCCCTGGGTTCTATCCCCAGTATCCCCCCCCCAAAAAAAAAAAGAGAAACAGTCATTAATTTTCAAAACTTAAGTCTTTAAGCCTGAATTTTAAGAGGCCTTTCTTTGAGACTGATGCTCAGGTAGGATCCTAGAATTTGCCTGAGATTTCAGTCAACTGCTGTGTCTGTGTGGAGGAGAATCAGGGCATTCTGAAGCATTTGGAAGACCGTGGCTCCCTCGCCTACTGGCTCCTTCCCTTCTCCTGTAATTCGCGAGCACTCCAAGTTATGATGTGCGCTGTTTTAACAAGCCTGGTCCTATAACTGTGGCCTACTGTTTACTCCACAAGTGATTGCCCGCAGCGCTGTTCTAATGATGGCCACAGCCATCTTGAGAATGGGGAACCTCGTCCATTGGAAAAGTTCAACATCAGTCTGTAATTTATAGTTACTGAAATTATTAAAATGGAAATGTTTTTTTAAAAATGTAGTGGGTCCTCATCTGCCCTTTTGCTGTGACATATGAACAAGGAAGCAGTTTGGTGGATTCCTCATTCTTAGAAGCTGTAATTTATAGTTACTGAAATTATTAAAATGGAAATGTTTTTTTAAAAATGTAGTGGGTCCTCATCTGCCCTTTTGCTGTGACATATGAACAAGGAAGCAGTTTGGTGGATTCCTAATTCTTAGAAGCCATTAACTATGGTGGTGGATTAACGACACTTATTCACTTTATAAGACTTAGAGGTTTCATTTACCTTGAGAACCTGAAAAATTCAACATCTACAGATGAGCTCTGAAGATGAGGCAGGTGCACGTGGAAATAGCCTGGGATTCTATACTGAGAGCAGCCGGGGGAGGCACCATGGACCACCGTGTCATGAAGACCCAGTGGGGTCAAGACGACTCACCCAATCAAGTCTTCCCCATTCTAAGCTCTCTTCAATTCTAGTCTCAGCTTTGGCAGGCTTTTTAGAGATCCTAAGATTTGGCTGCACAGGACCAAATATGCTGGGTTCATTTCCCAACTTGCCCCCATATGTCGTCCACCCTCGGAGAGATTCAGGTACCTCAGACGTCCAGCATATACTGCACACTACCCGCCCTCCAGGGAGCAGGGGGCCAGGCCCTGGACCAGTGTTGAATAAGTGGATGCTCAGCCTCCCCTCACAAGGCGCAAGGGCTGGCCCATGGATTTCATCATTCAGGATCATCCCTTGTTCCTGTTGGTGTTTTGCTCACATGGTCTAAATTTTACTTTCTTTAAAGGGTTAGCTCAAGGTTTGCTTTTTTTGTGTGTGTGGTACTGGGCATTCTATCTCTAACCTACACCCTCAACCCATTTTATTTTTATTTTCAAACAGGGTCTCACTAGGTTTCTGAGAGTCTAAGTACTGAGGCTGTCCTTCAACCTGCAATCCTTCTGTCTCAGCCTCCCAAACTGCTGCAATTTCCGGTGTGTATCAAGACACCTGGCTAAAGTTTGCTTTTTATTGACTCCGTTCTCTTGACTCATTCATGTACACAAAAGATATGTACTGAAAGCTTTCTACAGAACTGAGCTGGGCTGGTATTGGGATTCAACAGTAAGATTCTGTTTTTTTTCCTGAGCAATTTATATTCCTGTCATGGGGGTGGACAGGTAAATAAGTAACTAAAATATAACTCAAAGAGAACATGAAGGAGATGCCTTTGGAGGGAGCACCCCAAAAAGCTACCTTCCTATTCCTGGGAAGTGGGGAAGTTATGTCAAAATGTAAAGCCTGAGAATTAGGCAGGTAAAGAAATGAATAAGCTGCAGAAAGAAGCCAGTTCCAGGCAGAGTGGAGAATACATACAAAGCTGATGGGTGGGAGCAGAGCTCTGGATTGCTACTAATAGCTAACATGACTTGGCTGGACAACAGCATGGCCCACTCGCCATGGAGGCCCACTCGGCATGGAGGCCCACTCCTGGACAGGGGCCAGCTCCCTGGGCTGGTCGCTTTCAGTCTTCAGACCGGGGCCCCATGCACTGGCATTCTCTCTTCTCTTTAAGGCATGGAATTTTGTCAGGACTTCAGAGAGTCTCTTCTAGCTCCACATATAATTGTTGTCAAGTGATGCTGACACCAGAGGAATTCCATGAGTTTCCAAAAACCCACTAATTCTCAACTTCTTCCTCTCCCATCTGCCTGAAGGCACCTGAACCCATGTTCAACTCCATCTGAACCTCCAGCATAGATTCCTTGGGTTTATTGCAGGTTTAGTGCTGACACTTTTTTCACATGATTCCCAGCCTTTATTGGTCAACACAAGGGCTAGGGAAGCTTTTTCGGGATTTGTAGGTCAACGGAAAAAAAAAAAAATTAATGCTATTACGTGATCCCCTTATAACACTTCTTCTACCCCACCAGGTTTTCCTGGAAGAAGCCACCCTGAGGTGGTAGGTGTACTTTGTACCCAGTAGAGGGCAGGTGACTTTCATAGTTTCATTTCCTGTCTAGTGATCTTCCATCACAGCACACCTCTCTCCTCCCAGAGATCCTGACCGTCTCAACTCAGGTAGCCATCCAGAGGTAAGAGACTGAGGCTCCACTGTTCAGACACTGGCAGCTTCCAATAGCAGAAAGCCCCATGTGTAGATGGAACCAGTGTGCTTTCTGAATCCAGCAATCCAACTTCACTCATGCTTTGAATCTCAGCTGTTTTCTAATATGGCCTAGAGAAATCTCTGCTTTTAAAGGGCTTGTGGGATCAGATTAGGTACACGGGCCCATCTCCTTTTTTACCATGGTGTATATGGTGGCACTTCATCATGTCAGAGGTTCCACCCACACTCAAGGGCAAGGATTACACAAGGGTCAGCGTCACTAGGGTCATCCTCAGAACTTTCCTTACCACAAAACTGAAGTTGGCCAACCCCTGGTCTCAGTTGTGAACCATATTATAAAAGACTTGATAGAAAGAGGTCATAGTAGAGCAGAGAGCACTGGGAAGAGAGCCCACTCAACTCAAGAGAGCCCATTCGCACTCACAGGGTGGATGTCACAGTGCTGGCCTGTGCCCTTCTGTCATCTACACTCTTGCCCCTGTCCCTCTGTGCTGCTTCTGGACAAGGCAGGTGTGTTCGTGTCCACACTGCCCAGTACTGCAACTACATAGCACTTAAAATGTGGCCAGCGCAACTGAGAAATGGAATTTAAAATTTTTATATCAGTTAACCTAAATTTAAATATGTACATGTGGCTGACAGATACTTGACTGGACAGTGCAGTATGACTGAGCTTTGACCCCCCCCAGTATGCACTAATTTTGAAAAGTTAATTTTTAAATAAGTACCACTTTAATTTATAATTTGAAAAATTTCTTACACAGATACAACACACACTTGCTGAAAGAAAACCTTTTACTATATGTGTGTATTCACTATAGTGAAAAATCACCCTTTCAATTCACTTCTGTATCCCCAAATCTTCTCTGGGATAAAAAAAAATTATTTCTTTAGGTATCTTTCTCAAATATTTACATGAGTGAATAGAAATATAGCTACTTCCACTTCAATATACACAAAAAGGTGTATCAGAAGCAAACTCTCTGAAACTTGACATTGTTTACTTAACAGTTTATATAAAATATTATTCTCAGCCAGGCATGGTGGCACCTGCCTTTAATCTCAGTACTTGGGAAGCTGAAACAGGAGGATCACAAGTTCAAGGCAGCTAGTCTTAGCAACTTAGTGAAATTCTCTTTCAAAATAAAAGAATAAAATAGGGCTAGGGTATAGACCAGAGGTAGAATGCCCTTGGGCTCAAATGCCAGTACCAACAAGCACCCAAACCCTCCAAAAGCCACCATAACAAAACAAAAATAAAAAACAAAATGAAATAAAATTAAAAGATCACTCTCCACAAGTATATAAAGTTTCTCACTTGGAAATTGACTGTTTTAGTTTATTATTAATGGAAGACGGGCTATTCCAATCCTTAAGGTAGTTCTACAAGAATGTAAGCTATGCAAAGGGGAGGATTTTCACTACTTTATTGAAAATATATATATTTTAAGTACTTAACATGGTATTCAGTACATGCTAGGTGATCAGAAAATATTTTTTTGAATGAAAGATGAATGGAAAGCCTTAAAAATAACACTGATAATCTTTCTCATGGCAAAAATATAAGGCTTGTGATCCTTCTGTCTCAGCCTTCCAAACATTGGGACTACAAGCATGGGACACCATGCCCAGAGGTGTGTGTGCTTTTAATTTTGATTAATATCACCAAATTGCTCTCCACAGGCACTAGGCCAATTTATACCTTCTCCAGCAAGGTTGGAGAAGAGACATTCAAATTTTTTGTCTGGCTACAAAATCTAGTCTGAAAAAAAAAATTTTTTTTTGGAAGGTTACCCAATGCTTTCTCCTGTCCTTATAAGATCAGTGATATTGTGGTTGAGGAATATTATCTGGATTCTTTGATTCTTTAACAAAGGAAAAAGAGGGATTTGATTAGAAGCCAGCATGTACTTAAATACCAGCCTATCTTTCTGACGTATTTCTGAGAAGGATCATGCCAAATTGAGTCTCTTAATGTCCAGAATTTCCAGATTCGCTAAAAAACAACCTTAATGCATTGCACCAATAAAGGTATCTTAAAAAATAAAAGAAAAAGACCTTATTCTGAAAGTGGATTCCATTTGGACTCAATATGAATTTTCAAACATGGAGGATGATGTCAAGAAGAGGCGAAGGTGGCCATGAAGAGGAAGCTGCCCGGGAGGGGTATGCCTGAGAGCTCGCACACTGTGGCCCAGGGAGCCAAGCTTCCTGGAATTCACACTCTGTGCGTCCCCTCCCCTTTCATTTTGAAGACACCTCTACTGGTTTTGGCCAACAGCATGCAGTGGAAGCAGTGTGGTAGATGCAGAAGCCAGCCTGGGTATCTGTGCTCTGCTGGGCCCTTCCCTTTGGTGGCCCGAGGACTGGGGTGTGGCCACATGAGCAGCCTGATCTGATATCGCATGGAGTAGATGAGACATCCAGCTGACCCCAGAACCAAAGTCACAAGACACAAAATGGCAGCCATTTTAAGGCATTGGATTTTGGGAGTGGTCTATAAGATAATGGTAAATAACCAAAATATATGGAACTAAGAGTACAGTAAGGGATTAAAAAATAAATGAAATTAGCTAAGGCAGAAAAAATAGATTTTTTTGAAGTTTCTATTTATAACTTAAGATGAGACATAAATTAATATCCTGTCCTTCTTCAAGCCAATCTCTTCCAATCCTTTTAATATTTCTAACGAATAGTTCTGTCTTAGCAGGTACTTCTTTTTTATCATTTACTTTTACTACCCCAGGTTTTAAAGTAAGTACTTGAAATAAGTAGTCATTTACGGCATGTATTTCTCAATGTCAGAGAGCAGTCTGAGAGCTCTTAGTTATAATTCATCAGGGTGAAAATGTTAGTCTGTGATTACAGAATCCAAAATATTCATTACACCTATTCAGAGACTCTTCTTTATGAGTTTAATGACATAAGCATATTGTATTGAATTATTATGGTACTGCATCAATTGGATTCATAAATTTAATATACTCAGTCTGGTTCACACACTCTAATAAAATCCAGCAAGCTTTAAAAATTTTATAAGGGATGTGTGTAAAGTCCACGTGATGTTTAATTTTTACAGGTTGCTGTTCTTGCTTGGGGTTTTAAATAGCTTCAGTGCTCATGATAGCCAGTGCCTGATCTCCTCCTGCCTGGTGGAAGATCAAGCTTTTGGTGACATCCCTCCCACAGACGAGCCATATTAGAAAGATCAAAACCTGCTTGGATAGTGAAGTTAACTGAGCTCTCCAAGGCATGAGTGGAAGCTATCTGCCTTCTCAGTTCATGGAAAGGAAGAATGGGCTTGCGTTTACCAGCTCCTGTGAGCCAGAAGCGAGGAGCATGTCAACCGTAAGGGCGGGTGCCGGCTTCGTGGCTGTTCTGACAGGTAACACTACCTGACAACATGGGGATGCCATCAAGTTCCCCGTGCGCACCGTGGCTCCCTCTAAGGGAAAGGTGGCGGGCCTAATGTGGTGTGTAACAATTCAACGCATACAGCTCTGGAGAGAAGGCCAGAAGACAGCCCTGGAGGCACACCTGGACTGCTTGTGAGGAAGGATAGGAGAAATCAGATAAACAGGTAGAAAGGAAACCTAAGGGAGAACAAGGAAAATGTTAATGTAATAGCAGCCTGTGACAAGTCCAGTTACACGCAAAAGTGTTTGTTGATAGTCCTTGGGGAGGAGTCTGTTTATCAGACAACAGAGGTCACACATAAGAGGGTCCTCTGTGGGCACTGCTGCGGAGAACAATCTCCTCAGACTTGGTGGGCTGACCTGGAAGAGCTTATATAAATGAAAACCTACTGATATAACAGTGGAGGTGGAGCCCTGAAGATGATGGACACACCCTAAGTTACCTCATGACTTAGGGGACTCTGGTCATCCTCACACCCCTCCGCTGCCCACTCCTCACGTGAGTTCCCTATCAACGCACAGCTTCTCATCCTTGGGGTGGCCTGCATTCTCCCTTGAATGCGTATCCTCTATTTTCCTAAGTAAATCTCTGTCTCTGATTGGTGCATGCTGATATTCTTTTCCATCATGTAATCCAAGGACCCCATTGATCCTGAGTTGAGGAATCAACTCTTCCTCTATGGCTTCTGAATTCTGGCTTCACAAAGAGCTCGCGGGGCACTCAGCCCTCTGCAGCCGTCTCATGCTGGGGTGGGGGGCAAGGGTCTGCAGTCGGTTGTAACTCCTCCGTGCCTCCGTTTTCTCGTATTCTTACAGTACCTTGTTCTTAGAAGTAAAAGATTAAATGAGCTGCTGCCTGTAAAGTGCAGCTCACAGTACTTAGTTAATAAGTAGTCAACATTTTATCTATAGGCTTTGTTCTCCAGGAGCTAATGGGCAGATTTTCTCTTCTTTCAGATGTTCAAAGTGCATGGACCGTATATACCTTAAATGTTTTCCTTTTGAAAGGAAAGTGGAAGGCAGCAAGAAACTAGATTTTCCCCCCAAAGCACCTCATCTCAGATACTGGTAGGTCTTTTATTTCATGAGTTGCTTTAAAGCAAGGAAGAGTTAGCATACTTCAAAAATGGGGAATCACATTTAAGAATAAGTTGAAAATCTAAACCCCTGCAATTCTTTTAATATACACACATACATATATATGTGATACTTATATGTATATATATATATCACATACACATATGTATATTTTGTGGTACTCGAGCTTGCAGCTGGGGGCATTCTACCTCCAAGCTATACCCCCATTTCTTTTTATCTTTTATTTTGAAACAGGGTCTCATTAAGTTGCTGAAGCTGGTCTCAAACCTGTGATCCTCCTGTCTCAGCCTCACAAATACTGGGGTTATGGGATTAATACATACATATATGTGTGTATATATACAGTTATATGACACACACATACACACACACACACACACACACACTCACACATGTGCCATCATGCCCAGCTTAAGATACATTCCAGATGCTGAAAAGTGCATCTGGGGGAAAGAGCACCAGCTATTATTTTATTTCCAAGCTCTTGGTTCCTTCTAGCACTTGAAGTACTCCTGATGCTCTGAATGTGCATGATGCAGACTCCTGAGTGAGAATTGCGTGTGGTCCCTCTTGGCTACAATGCACTTAAACTTATATTCAAAGAATCAGGCGCTAAAAACTGAGCACCAGGAAGTCGGTGCATATTATCTGCTGGCATCCCAAGGGCTCCCTCCTGGTAGAGCTCCAGAGCCAGTTGTGGTTCGGCACGCAGAGTACTCTGAATGTCTTTGGGGCTCTCACAACAGCTGTGGTTGTGGCCGAACGGAACAAGCCTCTCTGTTAATACCTGACCGAAGGCTGTTTGTGCATCAGTGGCAAATTCCTTCTGGTTACAATTCAGCTGGCCTTGGCCACCTGAATACCAGGGAGCCCTGAGTGCATGGCAGGGGTAGGGTTCTGAGACCCTGGGGTGGGGCTGCTGTTCCTCTTTGTTCTCTGGACAAGTGGCTCAAGACGATTCCTGTAGGACAATCTGCCTTGCAGATGACCCTCCTGAGGTGGGCGACACTCCTCAGTGTCCAGGCACTGCCCTGAGTCCCCAGGGGAAGCCATGGAGCCCATGACCCTGACCAAAAGAGAGGATTAACTGGGGATCTGGATTAGTCTGCACCGATGGCCCTCTTCACTGGGCACAATGAGGCTTCCTGATGTCAGGGGAGATGGCGAAGGGCAGGGAAAAAGCTAGATGCAGAGCTCTAAAGCTCCAAACATCTCTAGGAGTATTTCACAAGAAAAAGTGCTAACAAAAATTCCTTTTCTAAGCAGATGTTATCTATAGAATTAAGAAGCTAAATTATAACACAACACACACACACACACAGACACACACACACACTGAATACATGTGCATCTAGCACAGTACTTTGCTCATAAAAGACACTATTCATTAAGTGTCTGATGTACTGAAGGGCTGAGAGTGTTAAAAAGTCACGGTAAATAGTGGGAAGCCTGCTTTTCTTCTTCAGGACCTTAACCTTGTAGCAGAATTTCACAGATTTACAATATTGTCTTTCTTCTGACCAAGGGAAGGTTACTAAATTACTAAGAAGAAAATCTATTAAATCTTAATTTATGCTTAAAAAAACCCTTCAGAATGTTTCTTTTCTTTTTGTGGAAATTAAACCCAGAAGCATTCTGCCTCAGAGCTATACCCCAGCCCTATTTTTTTAAAAATTTATTTGGAAATAGGGTCTCACTAAGTTGCTAAGAGCATTCCTTAATTGGTAAAGCTGGTTTAAAGCTGGTTTTGTACCTTCAAGTCCCGGGATTATAGGCATACACCACTACGCCCTGCTCAGAAAGTTTAAAACTGTCCTGACCATATTTTAAAAATCAGGAAGTTGCTGCACATGATAAATGAAGGCTGGTGCAGGCAGCTGTTTGAGAAATGGAGACGTGTAGGCTGTTGGTGAGCTTGCTTGGATACATATCTTTGGTTGTGTTAAACACCAAATGAAACCCAAATCTATGGAGACATCGGTCCTCAGTTACCAGAACCTTGAGACAGCAACTCTTTCCAGCTAAAATTTTGGGAAAGTAGTGCAGTGGAAGCTAAAGAGAAGTACTGGGAAAATATGGACAAAAATAAGAAATTCCAAATCAAAAGGGACTTTTGCCACTTGGAGGATCTTAAAAAAAAAAAAGGCCAGGGGACTCTCAATCTATGAAATCATGGACTAATTGGGGATGAACTGATATCCACAGTTTCTGCCATAAGGAAACTGCCCTTAAGATATTTCAATGTACACTGAATTATTACTTCAATACTCTTAGATTGTTTCTAATGAATAAATATGGTTTTGTGAACTGGAAGAGAAGCACTATAAATAGAAAAGAGGAGGTGAACATACATCAAGACGTGTAAACACCCCAGACTCTGGAGCTATTCTGAGCAGAAGCAGCCCCCCTGTTGGTTCAGCATTTAATCAAAGAGCTCTGGATTTCAAGCCCTAGGATTCACTGACAAAAAAAAAAAAAAAAAAAATCCATTGAGAAAAAGAGGATGGTTCCATTTTCTACCAATTTCAACTTTGATTAGCAAGTGCTTTCCTGATTCCAGCATCAGTTTCTTAATTTTACTCATAAATACTATAAAACAGGTGATCTCAATTAGAAAATAGATTAGGTAAAGTCTTAATTTAAAAAGAATTTTGGTTGCTTGGAATGAAAATTATATAAGTAAATGTAAACTCATTGCTGGGAAATGCTGGAAATAAAAAGTCGATTTAAAAATGGATGAGAACTTTATATAGGCAAACAATAAAGGCAAACGGTTGTGTGGAAATGGAACAAATTGATGTGCTTATCCATTTGTTTCTCCCTAAATATTATCTCAAAGGGCTGAGACATTTGCTGTGATTCATTAACCTTATGAAGTTTAAGTGACAGTACAGGAGATAAAAGAAAAATAAAGCCAACTGAATTCCAGAGTAACAATGTGCCTTACACAAGCAACAAAGGATGGTACACAGTTCACTGCACTGGCCATGGCGGGCATCTTCCATCTGAGCAAAATACAATTTACTTGGGAACAAATCTGCTTAAAAGGAACTTAGGGGAACTGGAGCATCTGCAAGAAGGCCTAATGCAAATTGGACAGGGCTTCATAAAAGAGAAAGGATGATTCTAGAATGTGGATATAAATAGTGAGCAGAGAATTGCGTGGAGATAGCACAGAGACTGTGGTTCTTAAAATACACAAATATGTGAGAAGAATTTTGAATGCATCTTTGGGGCTGTTGCAACAAAAGAAATGTATGAAGAACAACAACACTGACATCCTCAGAAATAAACGAAATCGACTATTTCAAAATGTCGGAAGTTACGCCTTTGGGTTTATAACAGCACTAGAAATAATGCAAAAGTAACAAGGGGAATGTTAAAGGAAGCAAAGACCGGATGAGGAGGACCTCACTGCACAACCCGCCTCAAGTGATCTTACAGAGAAGAATGGGGGAGGGGAGGAGGGAGGGAGGAAGGGAGGGAGGGAGAGGGAGGGAGGGAGGGAGGGAGGGGGAGAGAGAGAGAAAGGGAGGAGGGAGGAGGCAGGCACAGACAGACAGACAGACAGACTGAGATTTTGACTGATTGAATAGAAACAGAAAAATGAAAGGACCAGACAAGGAGGTAAAACAGTGAAAACATGACATTCTAAGAAGAAACAAGATAAACAATTTTCTGATAAAAGATTATCAGAAAAATTTCCCCAGAAGGAAGGATCAGAGAAAGATTGGTAGAGCCCACAAGGAGTCCAACAGGACTGAGGGGCAGCTGGTCAAAGTAGAATTCTGAGATTTTAGAAGACTGAGGACAAAAAGAAGCCCCTATACAGACAACTCCACAAGCCTCTGTAGGAGAGAGGGAAGGCCTATGCCACCTGCAAAGGACCAAAATTTATGAAAGCTCTGAATCACTTACCAGCAGTACTGGAGTTAGGAAAGCGGGAACAGCTGCCATTCTCTATCAGACAAGCAGATACATGAAGGCATTTTCAGACATGTTACTAGAAGTTTACTCCTGCACACCCTTCTCAGAATGCTACGGGAGATGCGCTTTATGAAAATTAGGGAGAAGTACCAAGAAAGAGGCAGGCATGGGGCATGGGAGTGAGAAGACAACTCAAGAGGGCGGAGGCTGACAGGAGAGAGGCAGCTCTGCTCAGAGCAGGCGGGTCGGTTTCAGGAGAGCTGAGAAGATGAAGATGCAGCTATGTTAGCGATACGAATGTCCTAAGCCAGGCAAACCAGTAATCTGAGCTCCCCCCTCCCCGCCATTCTGGCACATCTGGTGAAGAACCAACTGGAAAGGCAGCGCTTGCGGGGGGGGGGGTGAGAATGGGGGCTGCTGGGGACCACCATACACAGTGGGTGTTAACAGACTGCACTTAATTTTTTTTTTTTTTTTTTTTTTTTTGCTGTACTGGGGATGGAACCCAGGGGAATTCTACCTCCGAGCTACACCCTCAGCCCTATTTTTTATTCTTTTATTTTGAAACAGGGTCTCACTGAGTTGCTAAGGGCCTCACTAAGTAGCTGAGGCTGTCTGTGAACCGTGATCCCTGACTCAGTCTCCCAAATGCTAGGATTACAAGCATGCGCCTCCACGCCTGACGGCACTTAATTTTTTTTTTTAATTTAAGAAAAAAAATATATGAATACAATGTTAGAAAATATAAAGTGGCATTGGGAGAGCTGTGGTTGAGGAAAGAGAAATGAAGGTTATGAACAGAGAGAAGCATCTACTTTTCAGAATAGCTTCATTAAACTGTTGGAGCATATCCATAATTGGTACTGATTTTTTAAAATGTTTTAAAAATTATGTACACATAGAGAGCAGCAATAGGTTTATGTGTGCATGTGTGTGCCTAGACAGGATATACACTCCTCCCTCCCGCGCAGGAGGTTAACTGGGGGCAGACAACTCAGCTGAGATGCTGTGTAAGCAGAGCCCGAGGCAACTTGCTTAGGGGTGAATCTAGAAATAGAAGCAAGAGGTGGCAAAGCCAGGGGAGGAAAGCCGCAGAGCAGGTCCTGTGAAGGAGGCCCTGGCTGGGGCAGCTAGGCGCAGCCCTGGGGAACCCCTGAAAAGCCTCCCTGTGAGGAATAGGGGTGAGCACATGTATACACAGGCTTCTCCCCTGTTGTTTGAGAAGCACCTTCTCCTTAGCTGACACTGCCCAGGTCGGGGCCTGGAGTAGCTGCCTTGGCTTCAGAGAAGGCTAAGAAACCCTGGCGGGGTGCTGCTGGCCCATACTATGCTGCCCGCTGTGGCCAAGGTCAGGGGAAGGTCAAAAGCACACAGCTTCTGTCGGATCATCACTGGGACCAGGGTGGTGATCAAGGGGATGGATCTTTGCCTCAGTCATAAAGAAGCTTTGCTTAGGAGCCTGTTAACCGCCATGGTGAGTGAGCCAGGGCAAGGCCTTCTGGTCTTGACTTTAGTTGTGTTAGTTTCTTCTTTTGTTCTTGGGATTGAACCCAGGGGCATGCTACCTCTCACCTACACCCCCCGCCCTTTTGTTAATTTTTTGTTGTTTTGTTTTAAAACTGCACCTCACTAGGTTGTTGAGAGTTTTACTAAGTTGCAGAGGCTGTACTAGAATCTGTAATCCTCCTGTCTCAGCCTCCTATGCAAGTACTGGGACCACAGGTGTACGCCAACATGCCTAGCTCACTTTGTCTCTAGTGTTCAAATTGCTGATGAGTGTCCAATACTCTGATTCACAGAAAGCCTGCTTGTTGTTCCTTTGGAAAACAATCTTAGGTGATAAGAACCAGGGCCAATGTGGCTTATACACTAAGCCCAAGCAAATCCATCACAAAATGGTTTCAAAGCATTTGAAGAAGACAGAGCAGAGCTCTTGAGCTCCCAACTTGCTCTGTCTTCACCAGTATCTGCCAAGACAGCACCCGAGAACTCTAGGGGAGACGGCTACAGTATGGTTGCCAGCACTGAGGTCTCTGCGGCTATACGCCATTCATTTCCAGGAACTTATTTTATGTTTTTACAATAGCAGTGGATTATATTTTACTTTATTGTATAGTAATTCCATCCATGTCATTATATTATATACAATAGTTATAACTGACATCTCTAATCTCTAAAGCCATAATCTATATCAGTACACCTTTATAACTATATATTTCTATAATTATATCCAAGTAATAAAACTCACATATAAGTACATTTATACATCTACACAATTACATATTATTACATTATGCTTTATTTCATAATTGCTACTATATCAGTGCATGTCTTCTCTCCCAGTGGCTATTCACAGGACATCATCTGTATCTGAATGACTCGATTAGAAGGCTGCATGACAATCTGGGCAACCTTCACGGCAGCCACCCATTAATGGACACACAGGACAGTAGGTGACTGGGCAAGCCGCAGCAGCTCGCTCCAGCAGAAAGGAGCAAGCCAAACGGAGCAGGGACTGCGGCACGGTTGGAAGGTGGCCGGTGCTTTTTCCACCATGAGTCATCGTATTCCAGTCTAACTCTTCTTTCCCCTATTTTCTAGCTGCATTTCCATGCAATGCTTCTCCTGGGGCCCAGGAGCTAATTAAGTGCTTGAGTTTGAAAGGCCTTTCCTTCTACCCGTCGTGCCACAGCATACATGTGGGGTGTAAGGCAGAGCAGAAGGAGAAGATATTAAAAGAGTATTTAATTAAGCAGAGTAAACAATAAGGTCAAATGCAACTTAAAGCTTGCATTCATCTTCCAACAAGGAAGGGAAGCCACCTTAGGGCACAGTGACTGGGAAGGGAGCTTGGGCTGGCTGCTCCTCTGTCCACGCTGTGACATGTCCCTCTGCTTCAGAGGCAATTGGAGGCTTAATAAAGGAAGACAGTGATGCTGTGCTGTATCTAGGAGGAGAGGAACTACCCTCCAGCTGCTTCACACTGCAATGTCCAGGCTTCATTTTATTTTTAAAACTAACCAGGAAAATGAAAAGCATTGAGCCTCATAACCAGATCATACACAGATCTTAGTTGGCCACCTTGAGCTCCGTGGTGCTACTTTCATCTGGAAGCTGTGACCATAAGTAGCAAAGAGTTAGAGAACTCCTGTTTTGCTTTTGCCACCTTGTAAATGAGAAGGATGCTGGGGAGATGACAGATGTTACCAATTTAATACTAGGACTGCACATGAGGTAGGAGTGTAATTGGCATTGATATTAAAATATCAAAAAAAATCATCATGACAGCTCTATCTCAGATGAACTGAATAGCATCTGTGATGATTAATTGTATGTGCCAACTTCATTGAGCCATGGTGTGCCTTTCTGGTCAAACACTATTTTGGATGCAATTTTGTGTGTGTGTATGGAACTGGGGTTCTTGGAAGCTCTCTACCTCCGGGCTACACTCCCAGACCTATTTTATATATTTTTTTTAATTTGGAAACAGGGTCTCTTAAGCCAGCACAGCTGGCTTCGAACATGCACGATCCTCCTGTCTCCGCCTCCCAAGTGCAGGGATTACAAGTGTGCGCCACCACGCCTGGCTTGGGTGCATTTTTAAGAACACTTCTTGATCAGATTAATATCTGAATAGGCCAACTCAGGAAATCTGACTACCCTCTGCAATATGGGTGGGCCTAATCCAGTCAGGTGAAGACCTGAATAGGTCAAAAGATCAACCCTCCTTCCATTAAGAGGGAATGTTTCCCATCTGAAAGCCTTGAACTGGGGATGTCAATCTTCCTGCCTTGGGAGTGTACTGAAACACTGGCTCTTCTTGGGTCTTGAGCCTGTTGGCTTTTGGACTAGAACTTACACTATCATCTCTCCTGTACCATGTCCCTAAATGATGATGTTTTCTTTTTCATTAGAAATTCTGAGTACAGTAGGATGTTAAAATTAATGTGCTTGAGTACTACAGATTCTGTGCAGTAACTTAACAGAAGATAATTCCAACTTTTCTGATAGAATTGAGGGGAATTTAGATTTAGTGCTGTAAAAAGTTAAGAAGTACAGACAGGGGCAACCTACACTGAGATTTCTTCAGTGACCCTTGAAGAAAAATTTTTTACAAATTATACTGAAAGTGTAATTAAGTGTAATAATAGGTCACTTCAAATATCTTAAATGATATAACCAAACATCAGTGTGAACAAGTTCTTGTCGTAATAAATGGAAATTACAAGGGAAAAAAATTCTGACAATGGTTGGTCCAATTATATCAGTATTCTCCCTGGCCTTTCACCTCCGTAATGGTTATGTGTGATTATAATGCATTTCCATATTGGCTTCTGTGCTCAAAGTTCTAATTTGAAAAGGCAGTCCACTGGATGGTCACTTCATTAATTTATAGCCTCAGAAAAACATTAATTCATGAAGCTATCAAACTTGAGTTTGAAAGTAATGAGTGAATAAAAATGGTAAGAAATAGATTCAATAGTAACTCAAAATTCAGAGCAAGGAGGGAGGTAAACCTAATTAAATATAAGTCATCACACATTTATTTATTTACTTATTTTTGTGGTACTGGGGATGGAACCTCCAGGCTAAACCACCAGTCCTATTTTCTATTTTATTTGGAAACAGGGTCTAAGCTGATGAGAGCCTCATTAAGTAGCTGAGGCTGGCTTCAAACCTGTGTGAGCCTCCTGTCTCAGCCTCCCAAGTACTGGGATTATAAGCCTGTGCCACCACGCCTGACTAATTATACATTAAGTATCACACTAAATTATCATACATTTAGTAAAAACATGTGTGAGAAATATGTGTTTTTAAGATGATTGTTTTCCTTTTAACAATAGCTTAATATTACACTTCTAAGAAAATGATCAATGGTGTTATGTCCATTCATATCCATCATTATTCCTCTCTCTCTAGTGAAGCAACAAGGGGACAATAAATATAAGAGAAAGAATAAATAAACATGAAAGGGAGATGAAGAGTGAAAAGGAGAAATAGAGCTATAAGTACATTAGGGGTTTACCTAGGTATTATTCTCTCTAGGGATTCTGAAATATGTATAACAACATGCCTCAACCCTTAGAGCATCAGACAGGGTAGTTTTGCTGTCCTAGAAACCCTCTAGAAGCCCTCTGTGCTCTGCCTACCCATCCTTCCCATTCCCTGGCAACCACTGATCCATATATTATCTCCAGAGTATGTCTTTTTCCTAGACTGCCATATAGTTGGAACCATACAGTGTATAAACTTTTAAGACTGGCTTATTTCACCTAGTAATGTACATTTAAGTGTCCGTCATCCATCCATTCTTTCTTTCTTTCTTTCTTTCTTTCTTTCTTTCTTTCTTTCTTTCTTTCTTTCTTTCTTTCTTTCTGGTGGTACTGGGGTTCCTGGAAGCCCTTCTACCTCTGGGCTACACTCCCAGACCTATTTTATACTTTTTATTTAAAAACAGGGTCTCTTAAGCCAGCGCGGCTGGCTTCAAACCTGCATGATCCTCCTGTCTCCGCCTCACAAGCGCAGGGATTATAAGCGTGTGCCACCACGCCCGGCCATATTTCATTTTTTATCAGTGCAGAATGTTGTTTTTGTTTTTTAAAGTCCTTTCACTTATTGAAGAACATTTTAGTTGATTTCACATTTTGGCAATTACAAAAAAATTAGCCAACCCAGGCATGATGGCACATACCTGTAATCCTTGAGGCTGAGACAGAAGGACTTCAGGTTCAGCAAATTAGTGAGACTCTCGGCATCTCAGCAAGACCCTGTTTTGAAATGAAAAATAATTATAAAAAAAGCTGGGGTACAATTCAAAGGTAGACTGTTCCTGAGTTCAATCCCCAGTAACTAAACAGCAATAACAACCTACTCGAAACCATAAATAAATCATCTATCCGTACATACATATCCACGCAGAAAACTTTTAAGAGAACCTAAGTTTTCAGTGTTTTGGGGTAAATATTAAAGACAGCTAGATTGCATGGTAAGAGTATGCTTTCCATTTTGCCTCTCCACCAGCTATAAATGAGAGTCCCTGTTAACATCCACATTGGCTTTTGTTGTGTTCAGTGCTTTGGGTTTTAGGCATCCTAATAGGTATACAGTGGCAACTCAAATGATTTCAGATAATTTTCAATTCCTTAATGGTATATGATGTTGAGCATCCTTTCATATTTGGTTGGGTAGATATTCATCTACATTTTTGGTAAGGTAGACATTCTGGCTGTGTGTGTGTGTGTGTGTGTGTGTGTGTGTGTGTGTGTGTGTGTGTTATTGGGTATTGAACTCAGAGGCATTCTACCTCTGAACTACATGCTCATTATTTTGTTCTGAAACAGGGTCTCACTAAGCTGCTGAGTCTGGCCTTGAACCAGTGACCCTATCTCAGCCTCCCAAGTACTGGGAGTACAGGCAGCGTGTGCCTGCACACCTGGCTCCTTTTGCCTATTTTTTAACCAGAGTGTTTGTTTTCTAATTTTTGAGTTTTAAAAGTTCTTTGTGTACTTTTGTGTAACAGTCCTTAATCAGATATGTCTTTTGTAAATACTTATCTAGTACCTGGCTTCTCATTCTCCAAGCAGTGTAGCTCAGGCCATTTAGGTAATCTCTCGTGTTACCTTTAGAAATTTTATAGTTTTGATTGTACTTTCAAGTCCACGATTTGTTTTGAGTTAACTTTTTTTGTTGTTTGTTTTGGTGGCACTGGGGATTGAACTCTGGGCATTTGTTCTCCAAGCTACACCCCCAGCCCTATTTTTTATTATTTATTTTGAAATATGACCTCAGTAAGTTTAGGAGGGCCTCACAAGTTCCCGAGGCTGACAGTGAATCTTGGATCCTCCTGTCTCAGCTTCTCAAGTATTGTGATTACAAGTGTGGGCCACCACGCCCAGCTTTGAGTTAACTTTCGTGAAGGATATAGTGTGTGTCTAGATTAATTATTTTGCATGTATGTGGCAGTCTTTCTTTTTATTTTTGCCCATGGATATGTGGATGTGTTATCCCAATATTGTTTGTTAAAAGGGTATTTTATTGCCTTTGTTCCTCTGTCAAAGATCAAGTGGTTATATTTATAGGTCCAGTCTGGCTCTCTAATCTTTTCCACTGATCTCTGTCTATTCTTTCACCAATATTATACAGTCTGGATTAATAAATCTTCACAATAAACCTGAAGTTAGGTAGTGCCAGTCTTCCTTCAATATTGTGTTGGTTAGGTTGGGTCTTTTGCTTCTTCCTATCAACTTTAAAATCAGCTTGTCTAATCTCCAGCACCCTCCCAACCTCCACACAACTATGTGCAAATAACTTGACTTTTTTGTGTGTGGTACTAGGAATTAACCCTAGTGGTATTCTACCTCTGAACTATGCCTCCAGCCGCATTGTATTTTTTGTTTTCAAACAAGATCTCACTAAGTTGCTAAGGGTCTTGTTAAGTTGCTGAGGCTGGCTTTGAACCTGTGATCCTCCTGTCTCAGCCTCCCAAGTACTGGGATTACAGGTCTGTGCCACCATGTCCAGCAGAACTGACATCTTATCAATTTTGAGTCTTCTTATGCTTGCACATGGGATACCTCTACATTTATTTAGTTGTTTGATTTCTTTGATCAGAGTTCTGTATCTTTCTTCATGTAGAGTATGCACATATTTTGTTGGATTTATGTCTAGGTATTTAACTTTGGAGCATACTAGTACAAATGGTAATATTAATATTTAACTTTGGAGCATACTAGTACAAATGGTAATATTAATTTCAAATAACATTTGCTCATTTTTGGTATATAAGAAAACCTAATGACTTTTTTGTGGCACTAGGGACTCTACCTCCAAGCTACACCCCTAGCCCTATATTTTTTATTCTTTATTTTGAAACAGGATCTCACTGAGTTGCAAAGGGCCTCACTAAGTAGTACCGGAAGCTGTTCATGAAACACAATCTTCCTGCCTCAGCCTCCCAAATGCTGGGATTACAGGCGTGTGCCACCACACCCAGCTAGCTACTGACTTTTGATATTAACCTTGTATCCTGCAATCTTACTACAATTACATATCAGTTCTAGTTTTTAAAAAATCAATTATTTCAGATTTTCTATGTGAAAAGCACAGTTTATGACTTATTTTTTAATAAATATACTTTTAATTTTTCTTATTGCTTTATATAGGACATTGTTTACTTTTAAAGTTATTCTGTGAGTCACTATATGACAACTGTAATGACGTTTAAAAAATAGTTATCCTTCACACTGGGCGTGGTGGCGCACGCTTGTAATCCCCGTGCTTGGGAGGCGGAGACAGGAGGATCGCGCAGGTTCAAAGCCAGCCGTGCTGGCATAAGAGACCCTGTTTCAAAAATATAAAATAGGTCTGGGAGTGTAGCCCGGAGGTAGAAGGGCTTCCAGGAACCCCAGTATCACTAAAAAAAAAAAAAAAAAAAAAAAAAAATAGTTATCCTTCTAGTGTTTTCTCATGTACCAGATACTTACCAAGTATCTTTTATAAATTATTTCCTTAACAATCATAAGAGCTGTATGAAGTGGGTACTGTAATTATTCACATTTTATGATGAGGAAACTCATTCAGAGAGATTAAGACTGTCCAAGATCAATCACTCAGTAAGAAGTGAGTATAAATCACAACCAGGACTGGCGGATTCTGCATATACACCCTTACCCTCCACGTGTCTCAGCTGAGGACACATTGTGGCTGTTTTCTATTGGGTGCTTTTTACATACCATTCTCATTTGGTCCCCTCAACAACTGTTAAGTTGAAAGTTAGCTTTTTTTTTTGTCAGAACAAATATGTACCCCATTTGCTATTTTTAGTGCAGTTTTAACTGGTCATTCAAAATACATTTATTGAGGACTTTTAAGTACCAGATACTGTTCTAGGCAATGAGGATGTAGAAGCGAATGAGGTGGCTGAAATCCCTGTCTTCGAAAACTTAGCCTCTAATGAAGCATAAAATATTAAAAAACAAAACAAAACCACTAATCAATGAGCAAAACCCTGGCTGGTATGGTGGTGCATGCCTGTAATCCCTGCACTTCCAAGGCTGAGACAGGAGGATCCCAGGTTTAAGGCCAGCCTCAGCAACTTAGTGAGAGCCAGTTTCAAAATAAAAATGAAATGAAATGAAATGAAATAAGGCTGGGTATGTAGCTCAGAGTTAAAATGCCCCTGGGTTCAATGTCTAGTATTACATGCAACAGTGACAATAATATTCTCCCTCAATTGCTAAATATGTAGTCAAGGAGCATTGGGAATCTGGGGGTGCAGAGGGAGCAGGGCTACTTTGGCTGGGCAGACAGGGGAGGTCACTCAAAGACCTCTAAGCTGGAGAAGCCGGGGAGCTACTCTAAGCCCTGAGACAGATGGGCTGACTATTCATTATCATTTGGGCTCCATTTTAATAAAGAAATGGAGATCTTGACTGCCAGCTTACAGTTTTAGATTGGGAGTCCAAAGATAGAGAACCATTTCTACTCATACAGGAGCATATCGTTGGTTCCTGAGTGGTTAGCTGTCACCCCAGTACAGAGACCATTTTGTGAAGGAGAATAATGGCGAGAAATTAAGCTGTTTGGGCACAACGTGAGGGTCCTCCGTTCCCTCCTGTAGGCTCCATCTGTGTTTGGGAGTTGTTACTGTTTTTGGAGATGCTTGTTTTAATCTTGCTTTCCTCTTAAGCCAATGTCTGCTCATGGAAAACTAAAGTGGGATTTCCCCCTCTGGTTGGAGATTCACTTATCATACAATGGTAGGATACTGCTATGCCAAATGATTTCTTGACATCAGGCCCAGAGTCTGAAATTTACATCTCCTCTGATTCTGCGAAGCGCCAACCTGGGAAGCCCCCAAACCCCGTGTGATTTCTTCCAACACTTCAACAGCTACTTAACTCATCTCAGATGCTTTTCTACTGATGATGGTGGTAATGGACTAATAACTGAAAACAGCCCCTGCTAATGCAAATAAGCAGATAACCAGAAGAACAAAACGAAAACCTTAATGAGGAAGAAAATGGTTCTTTGAAAGGGCATTTCTTTAATCTTTGACATATTTGATAATGGTTCTATCATTATACATTTTGTAAGATCAGTAGAGAATAGATGAGTTAAATGTTAAATTACCAGAAAATTACTAAGTATCTTTCTGTTGGCCCAAAGAATGAGGAAACTGAGAAAATCTGAGAAATGTTGTTTCTTAAAATTTACTTTAAAATTGAAAGTGCTTAACCTATAATGTTCAGACTAAATGATTCTATTGTGGAAAATTCAAGAGTTGAGAGTAAAATAAAACCGATACAGAACAAGAAACTGTTATTAGTCAGGAAAAACTATACTGTGTGTGTTACAAAAAACATAATCTGGAAAAGAGACCCCTGTGGCAGTGGAGAGGTAGTAGGGATTTATCAACATCGGCAGCCATTATTAATACTTATGATTGGCATTTAAGACATCTGAACTACTGAGAGTTTATTTTAAAAACAACTATTTATTTCACTGTTCACTTTAGAAAGGACAGTGTCCATAAACTTTGGGGATTCCATGACTATGAAGAAAGGGAATTCACAGCTAAGCCCCAGTGTTCTCCTGTGGATCATAAAAATTTTCAGAAAATACAAGTATTACATAAGGCTTCCCTGTGGCTATGAAGGAATAATAATACTTGAACACAGAAAAAAACACAAACACTATACATCCTATAAATATAATTAAATACTTCCATAACCAGGCTAATAGGGGTGACGGTTACATTTTTAACATCATACTTAAAACCTCACTGTGGGCTTGTTTTCTCAATAGGAATTATTGATTTACCTAGTCACATAATGACCTGGACATTCATTCCACAGCAAAACTCTACTTTCTTGCACACTGCCCTAAATCCTGACATAAACCCAAATCCTATACTAACTTTTTAAAACACCTTTTTACTGAGATGCACCTATGGTTCTTAGAGTGCTCCCATGGTATAGGCTGTCCCTTGTTGTAGCAAGTGAAAACTCTAACACTGGCACTGGTCTTTGACTGAAGAGCACTGACACTTACTACTTCTTGACATACAGAAGCCCGGGGAAGAAACCAGGTCAACTGGGACTCCCCAGTGAGCACTCTTGCAGCCAGTGACCTGGTAGATATGAAAGAGAACTAACCAGCTATAAATAAAAGACAGGTACATATGGAGGAACTGTCTTCTTTTCCTGATCCTGCCTTTCATCTTTGTTACATTGGACAACAGATCCACCATGATCAAATCCTTCAGACATACATTTCTACCTCATAAATTACAATTGTGTGGTTAAAAGAAAGGATGGTATTACAATATAGATTTCTAGTATCGTCCAGGTATCACTGTGAGTAGGAAAAGTCATGTAATTTTAACATCTTTGTCCTCAGACACTGATTTTGGAAGTGAAATGTGGTACTTAGATACTCGCATTGTTACGCTTTATGACTGCTGGTTAATGGCACTCTCGGTCCTTCCTTTGCTCTTATAATAGACCTAAAATGCATCATTAGGCTCATCACTGGCACAGTTGCCACTGATGTCATCATTATCGTCATCCTCATCTCTGCTAGCACTACACAGTACACCTCCAAAACCTTCACTGTTATCAAAGCAATTAACATTTTTGAATGTTTTTCTTTGTACTGGATTTCATGTTACATATGATTTGTGATCTCATTTAATCCTCAGTACGATACTAGGAAGACAGTGTTAGTATCCCCCTCATTTTACACGTAAGAAAACTGAACCAGTGACATAAAACAAATCCAAAGGAGCAGAACCAGGACTAAAGAGCAGGAAGATCTGCTCTCTGGCCCACACTCCTAGCTAACATGTGGCTTCTGACCTACATTAATAGCAATTTAGCCAATCAGGTAAAAATGGGAAAGAGAAAGAGAAAGAAAGAAAGAAAGAAAGAAAGAAAGAAAGAAAGAAAGAAAGAAAGAAAGAAAGAAAGAAAGAAAGGAAGGAGGGAGGGATGGAGGAAAGGAAGGAAAAAAGGGAGAGAGGAAAGAAGAGAGAAGGAGGAGGAAGAAGAGAGAAGAGAGGAGAGGGAGAAGGCAGGCTTTGGGCAGCTGCTTGCTCTAGGACTTTGAAAAAACTGCCTAGAAATTTCTCAGGTTCTTGCTTCTGAAGGTGGCTGTATTATTCTGGAAAGCTTTATGGTTTTAGAGGCTTTCATATTTGCCTTAATTGAAATTATTCCCTGAAATGATAGACTATTAGAATGATTAGTAGGAATGTTTTCAAGTAGATAATAATGTTCTCTGAAATTAGTAACCCAAAATGCACCTGTCATCAGTGAACAAAAATAAAACAAAAAAACCCTCATTAATTTGGAGGCTAATTTAAGGAGATTTTCTGATAATTCAATGAGGGCAAAGCATATGTGAAGTATCATGGAGATTAAGAAGTTAATCAGATGCCAATTCTCCTGCCTTCAAGTAACTTAAGAACACAATAAGGGAAGATTTGAGACAAAAACCGAAATCTCTAGACACAATCAAGGAAGTGACAGATTATTTGTGTGTGTGTGTGTGTGTGTGTGTGTGTGTGTGTGTGTGCGCACGCGCGTGTTACTGGGGATGAAGCCCAGGGGCATTCTACCAATGAACTATACTCCCAGCCCTAATTTATTTTTTAGTTTGAAAGAGGCACTCACTAAATTGTGGACTAAGTAGCTGAGACTGGCCACCAACCTGAAATGCTCCTGTCTCACATTCTCAAGTACTGGGATTACAAGTGTGCACCACCAAGCCCTACTCACAGGGATCTCAAAAGAAGTGGATGTGAGGTTTCATAGGTGTTTACAAATAAAGTGTGGTCTGTGTTTCACACACTTCTACTGAATAGAATAATTTAATGTCCACTGAATTACTATATAATAATCAAAAAAGGAAAAGAAGTACACTTACATTTTGTGTGTCCTTCTTATTTCATTGTTCTAGTAATGAACTGTTACTTACTGTGCAAGAGTTCTGCTAAGGGGTGGAATGAACATCAATAGTCCTTTGCCACTGACAGGTTGAGAAACAGCACATGTTAGAGCCATGTGGTTCTATTCAGGGTGCTCAAGGGGAATACCTGAGAGTACACTGCATTTATTAAAACTCAGCTCAGCATCATTTGTGTGCCCATATAAATTTAGACACTCTGCATATATGTGTATATAGGCATGTGATGAGTATAATACATACCCTCTAATGTTGTAAACATTTCTTTAAAGATATTCTGAGTTTATTTTATTCAACAGTTCATATAGGATTATATTTTTTATATCATCATGAATATGACTTATTCTCAAAATAAATCTGTACAGGAGTAATAATGTGCCATTATATATGTTTAAAAATCACCAAAACTGTGATCAATTAAATCTGGACTCTTTTATTATCCATAAAGTGATTCTGTAAAATCAATAATCACAGTAAGCATCTTTCCATTAGAAAAAAAATGTGTAAGATGATAATCAAAGGCCATCCTCTCTGTCATGGTTACTTAAGAGATGAGGGAAAGTCTGCTGTGTGGCTAACCAGAGATTCTTCAATTCCAAACACTGCCTGGCCCTGAGTAGGTGCTGATACTAGGTCAACGAATGGAATGCTGTTTCAGGGACATGTCGGGCATACAGAGTTATAGTGCCAATCCCAATGTTGCACAAGGGAGGGTGAGGGAGGAGGTGGAAGTCCAGGGCGGGTGACCAAGTGCTGTGTGCATGAAGTCTCTATCACTGTGAACCTCAGAGTGATGTATAATTATAATGTACCAATTAAAAAGGATAAGGCAGTGGAGCTTGGTTAACATTGTGGAGATAATCTTGAACAAAGATGTTTCTCCAATGGAAATAGCACTTCTTTATAGGAAGACCCACTCTTATTTCACAGTGAGAGTAGGCTGGTCAGTAGAAGGGCTCATTCTGGAATACTGGAGAGAGAGCTGGAACTTTGCCACTTGCTAGTGTAGAACAAGATATAACTTTCTCACCAGTAAATGAAGATAGTGATAGGACTCATCTCACAAGCTGGTTATGAGATAAATGGCATGATATCACAAGCCTTTTTACTCATGTTTAGCACTTAGCAAATACCAAATAAATGTGAAAAAGCAGGTGTGATGTAAACTATGTGAAGAGCTGATATGCTACCATTTTTAAATACAACAGTGGCAGTTTCAAATGCTTCTAATAGCCATAGTATTTAGCTTAAAATATGATAAAACCAAAAAAAACCTTTTTGCTCAAAATAACTTATCAGTGTATTATTTCTCTGTTACCCATATGGCTCTGCCTGTTGACATGTCTTCCAGGAATGCTTTCCCAAAGCCTGGGAAGCATATCATAAAAGAGCAGTGTGATCAGCAAAATCCGCCAAAGCCTGAAGGCAGGGTCTGCCCTCAGCATGCACAGTTACACTGAACTGGTTCCAGAGAGGCCAGGAAGGCTACAATAGGGACAGACATTCATGTTAGAAGTCCTCAACGATTCTATGGTTCTTTGTAGACAAAAGTACCAGAGAATATTTGAGCATGATATAGAAAATAGTTACAGGTCAGATTCTGCAAACTTTGGCTCTAGCTATAAATAAGTGTTGGCCAGATAACATTTGTGGGAGGAGCTGATACAAGTTTATCAATAAGAGTTAGTGCTGCTACAATTCACAATAGCCAAAGTATGGAACTAGCTTGGGTATCCATCAACAGATGAGTGGGGCTGAAAAGCTGGTGTATACACTACATCATAAAGAAGATCAAAATCATGTCATTTGCAGAAAAACGGATGTAACTACAGAATATTATGATAAGACATAGACAAGAGTTCTATGTTTTCTCTCGTATGTGCAAGCTGGAGAACAATCGGGAACCAAGAGACTTCAGTGAAATAGTGGAAGGGGGTTTGCGGAGGGATATGGGGTGGGAAGGAAGACTTGATGACGGAATCAGAATAATCCTATATACATTCAGGAAGCTATCATGAAGCTATCAATACCAATTTCAATATTATGAATGGAGAGGGGAGGGAGAGTGGGTGGGACTTGGAGGGAAATGCACTAGGTGCTATGTAAATGTATGTTTGTACAATCAAACCTTAGTATCACGTTTAATGCACCTCAATCTCAGTGCACCAAAGATTCACAGACTTGGCTACTTCCCAAACCAGGAATGGTGGTGGTGGTGGTGGCTCAATCTGCCTCAGATCACAGAGACAGGAGGGCCCAGAGCTTGGCATGCCTGTGCCCTCCCTCTCAGCCCCTTTTCTTGCAGTCTGTATGCTTCATTCACTGGTACAAATTATTTCTGTTCCTCTGGCATCAAACACACACGTGGTTCCTAATGTAGTACTCTGCATACAGACTACTAAATATGTGTTGATTAAAAAAAAAGAGCACTGAGGGCAAAACTCATATTCCTCCAGTTACCATCACCACATTCCTGTGTTTGTGTGTGCACATGCGTGCGCATATGTGGTACTGAGTATTGAATCCAGGGCATTCTACCTCTGAGCTACAGCCCTAGCCTTTTTTATGTCTCTATACTGTATCCACCACCACTATACATACAACTGAGATTCCTCTCTCCGAGGTAAGAAAAACAATCTCTAAAATATAACAGAAATTCTTGTTTCTACCTATATTTTAGAATATAATTAATTAATTAATTAATTAATTAGTGGTACTGGGGTTTCTGGAAGCCCTTCTACCTCCGGGCTATACTCCCAGACCTATTTTTATACTTTTTTTAAAATTTGGAAACAGGATCTCTTAAGCCAGCGTGGCTGGCTTTGAACCTGTGCGATCCTCCTGTCTCTGCCTCTCAAACGTGGGGATTACAAGCGTGTGCCACAACGCCTGGCCCAGAATATAATTATTTTAATGGATTTAATTTTTATAACTCAGAAATAACCCAATTCCTTGAGGTCTGGAACCTTTTCTATAAAGTCTAATGCTACAGATTAGTTACAGCCACAGTCAACTAGAGGGATCATTTTTCATAAACAGCACCATCATTTGGATGTGTGTGTCCAAAAGCCCATGTTAAATGGCTTGGTCTCCAACACGGTAGTAGTAGGAGGTGGTGGAACCTTTAAGAAGTGGAACCTAGTAGAAGGAAGTTAGGTGATTGGAGGTGTGCCCTTTAAGGAGATACTGGGACACCAGCCTCTTCCCATCGCTCCTTTTGCTTCCAGGCTGCCATGAGGTGAGCAGCTTCCTCTACCATGTGCTCCCACCAGTACGTAAAACTTTGCTCCAGGCCCTCAGGCACCAGGGCCAACCAACCATGGACTGAAACCTTCAAAGCTGTGAATCAAAATAAACGGTTCCTCTTCCAGAATTGATTATCTTAGGTATTTTGTTATAGTAACAGAAAGCTAACACAGGCAGAAAACATAAAACTTTTTTCAACATTTGATGACTAAGTGATGGCAGGAAAAGCTGAAGAATGAATGTGCGTTCCGTGTGGAAGTGACAAGAGTGCCCTGAACTTTGCTCTGACTCTGGCATTCGGGAGGGGAAAACCACAGAGCAGCAAGCGCTGTAGTCGTGGGTGTGCAGGACGGAGAACACCAATCTGCGGTGGTACAGCTGGGCAGCACATGAGTTTCATCAGAGCGCTGAGAGGCCAAGGATGACAATGGTCTATTTCCTGTTTTTAAGCTTATAAACTACCACTCTCCATGCTTCAATTACAAATAAGACTATATAACAAAAGCAGGTGATAGCTTAAAGAACACTATCACTACTTCGAGTGTTATTTATACATTTTTTATGTGATTAAAAAAGAAAAAAACTATCAAGCAGACTCATCAAAATAATACTTTCCTTTAAGGAAAATTCTTCAGGTGGGTCATGATATCACAGGATGAATTTCAGAAGTCTGTAATGACCCTTACAAAGCTCAGTTTTAATGGTTTCCAGACCAAATACGTAACTTCAAAGTCTTACTCAAATGCCTGTAAATACGATTACACTCTGAAACTACCCTTTCTCAGGTCACTTCTATTTTAAGGGTCTCAAAACTACTAAATGTCCTTAATTTATACATGTACCCCACTTCTCCCCTTTTTTGTGGTACTGGGGATGAAACTTGGGAGCATTCTACCGTGAGCTACATTCCCAGCCCTATTTTGTTTGATTGTTTAAATTTTGAAAGAGGGTCCCACTAGGTTGCTGAGGCTAGCCTTGAACCTGCCATGTCCTGCCTCAGCCTCCCAAGTACTGGGGTTAGAGGCATGCGTCACTACATCCGCCTCCCACTTCTCCCCATTTTCTTTCATGGACTGTTCAAACCTCCGGATATTTTTGCATCCCTGGGTCCATCCCATAGGCCACTTTTTTCAACTGGCTGCTACTAGGAGCAAGGAGAATGCCCACTTTCTATGTAGCACTTCACAAGTCAGAAAGGGTTTTCTTTTCTTACTTGATTCAGAGAAGAAGCAAAGGGAACCTGGGCAGGCCCCTGAAGCTGTGGGCACTAAACTGTGGTGTGCCGTTCACACTTTCCTCCCTTCTCTGCCTCAATGGCTCATAATGGCAAGGTAGAGACTGACGGCTGAGTGTCATCAGCAACCACATCCTGTGATTCCACTGTTGTCAATGAGAACAGCTGGCACAGGCCTTAGTGCAAAGACTCACATTCCACCCAAATAAGCAACTACATTCTCCAAGGAAATACAGACTAGATGAAGCAGTCAGCAACGTGTACGGGTGGTAAGGCAGTCAGAAAAACAACACTTGAGTTAAATCAAGTTCTATGCATAGCTGGCTTTGACGGTTAAGTTATAATAAGTCCACTGAAGTCTAACCATGATTAAAATAGGTATGTACGTGTCTTTTTGTTTCCAACTCTCTTGAAAAAATAAAAATGATGCAATACTATAACTCTATGTTAATTAATTCCATTTTTTTTTTTTTTGCAGCAAGCTTTCTCCCCTCATCCTCTATTCCACACCATCTGTCTATGGTGAATATTTAGTTCTCTTGCACATCCTGCTTCCCAACCCACTGAATAAATGTGTCTTCTTAAAAATCAGAAAAATATCCCACTAGATCAGAGGAGGCTCAGGACTTCTATTTCAAATAACCTGACAACACTACTTTATAATCTACTGCTGCCATCTCCTGTGTTACTCAAACAGCACCTTCCTACTCATGGAGAAACCAAATAGTGTTTAACTGGAGCAATTATTACCATCAGTAAGATGGCAAATTTTCTACACACACACACACACACACACCATGTACGAGAGAGAGAGAGAAAGAGAGAGAGAGAGAGAGAGAGAGAGAGAGAGAGAGAGAGAGAGAGAGAGAGAGAGGAGAGCTTAATTTGGTTACCTCTAAATGACTTCGCCTCTCAGCAATCACTCGTTCATCTTTGTTTCCAAACAGTTTCTTTGGGGGAAATTCAAGGGAAGCAAGCTGAAAAACAAGTTTTTAAAATGATGCATTAATACCATAGCTATGTTTAGGCTATCACTAAACTATTATTTGGAACTTATCCTGGGGTAAAAGAGAAAGAGAGGCTGAAAGTTTAAAGATGGTAAGTTCTGCCTTGCTCTGCTACCTGTATGCCCTGAGCAGATAAGAGAATGTTGAGCGGGACTGTCCAATGGTCAAATAAGACACAGTGGTGGAAACTAAGGAAGGATGGACCCGATGTTCAATATTGTATTGCATATGACACATCAGATTCTGGGCCATCTGGTGTTTTACAATTTTTGATTTTTTAAAACACAAATTAGTACTTCCAGTCCCCTTCTTTAGTTTTGTACTGCGACATGAATTTGAAAACTCAGCCTACACACTGCCCAAACGTTTTGTAAGAAAGTTCTTAGACGAGTGCTGAGATCCTCTCAACATTTCACATTGCCTTTTGCAGTTGCTATTGTCAATGAAGGCTGCCCAGGTGAGAGGAGGACTTCTTGTTCAAGCTTCCACCTTATTTTCTAGAAAGTTAGGGTTGAGAATTAGTTTTAGCCTGGTATTGAAATTTCATAGTCCTTTTCCTTATGCTTTTCTTCTTGGAGGTATTAAAATCATCATAAGGAAAGTTTTATTGCAGACTCCCAGGTTAGAAAGGCCTCTTTAATCTGGTCAGAACCTGACCAGCCAGGATCGCCTTGACAGATGAATGCTAAGCAGCAATAACTGCTGCTGTTGATGGAATTCACTATTTCCTTCCTTTCTCACCTTGTCGAGTCCAGACAAATTGAAGCCAACGAAGCATTATTATGAAAAATTGAACATTTCTCCCTTACTGTAGGGCACGATGTGCCATGAAATTCCTATTTTATACCTATGGAAATCTCTACATTCATTTAAATTTATATTGCCACAGCAGGAGCAAAAAAATTAAAGCTAGCACTTGTCTTTGTAAAACTTTAAAAAAACAGTATTAATATATACTAGCCATAAAGGAAACCATATATATTATAAGGAAACAACTTGATGAATTTCCAAGATCTTACCATATTTGTGCCGCCAACACCCAGGCTCCTTCCCACCCTCATAAAGGTGTTAGCCTGACCAACTTCTAATAGCAGTACAGTTCTTCCTATTTTTTTACTTTCCTGTAAATAGCATCATTTTCTTATGCGAATCTTTTTTACTTCTTAAAATCGTGTGTGTGAGATCCATCCATGTTACGTGCAGAAAGAGACTGCTCATTCTCTTTGCTTTACAGTATTCTACTTTGTGAACTTTGCACATGCTTGCTCATTCTTTTACTATTGAGCTCTTTGCTCATTTCTGGTTTTTAACTATTTAGTATGGAACTGATATAAACATTTTCTGATGTGTATACATACACACACACACACACACACACACACACACACACACACACTTCTGTTGGTAATACTCTTCAGAGTAGAAATGCTGGATCTTAGGGTATGCCTGTGTTCACCTGTATTCAACATGAGTGAATGAATGGTTTTTCCAAAGTGTTTTTATCGACTGAAAGTCCTTTTAGAAATGACTGAGAGATCCAGTCACTTCAGATTGTCACCAACACTTGGAATGGGGGGAGGGGTGCAGTGTGAGACTTTTCAGTCTTGGGATTTCTGGTGGGCAAGTAGTTGTTTCTATTATGGTTCACATTTGTATTTCTTTAAAGACTAATGATATTGAACATCTTTTCATATACCCATTGTCCACTTTGTTAATCATTTTTAGGAAGCGTCCATCTAATGCTTTTTCCATTTTTAAGTCAGGAGTCTGCCCTTTCACTCTCCTAATGGTGCTGTTGATAATTTTCTCAAAGTTAATGGTCAGTTCAGGGTGTCTGTTCCCTTCATGTGCCAGTGCTTTTCCTATCAAAGCAGAGAAACCATGTGCTGTGCGGGGCATGCACAAGGGATGGGTTTCTTCCTTCTTTGCTCACCAATGTTTTAATTTGTGGTTAACATTTAAATTTAAAATTAGTTCAAGGACAAGTGAAAGACCATGGGCATGAGATAAGACAGACTTAGTTTGAATCTTGGCTGAACACTAACTTAGCTCCCTAGATGTGTTTCTCTGAGCCTGAGTATTCTTTGTTTAAAAAAAAAAAAATCCTCAGACAATGATACAGAACTTGAGAGGTTTCTGTGACAATTTAGTAAAGAAAAGTGAATGACCCCATCCACATCATTAGTAGTTAGAGGTCTGGGACCTACCAAGATAGCACTGCGCCTACCTGCCCTAATGCCCTCTCTCCTAGACTGACGATGTGGCTTCAAGGAGCACAGGTGTTCTGGAATCTAGCCTTGTTGGAATGTACACTTTCCCCATGTTGATGCTCAGAGAAGACGGGTACACCAGGGCTTGTCTTCTGAGCTTTGTCCCATTCCAATTTCATCTTACACAAACATTCTCTTCCCATGTAGAGATGCTGAAGGCTTGGCAAGCGTGCTTCACGGTTGGTTGTTTTGCTTATTTGGCTGATGAGGTGACATGGTTTCTGTTGGGGAATTCACAGTCACGCTCACAGGCTCAGCTGGCCATGGTGCACTGAGAGGACTGCAGGCACCTGAACCAGGTAAGGAGAGAGCATTCAAATTTCCTTGAGTCACACTCTTGCCCTGGGTAGAGGCTAAAATTATGTGCTATTAATATTCAACTATGAAATAACCATGTATAAATGATAGGCGAGCCTCTGATTCAGATTTTAGAAGGAAAAGAAAACATGAACTTTAAATGATTCTCAGATGATCTTAGCGTGATGATGTGCAGCAGTTTAATCACAGAGTTAAGGAAACACAGGCCTAGAGGTTTGTGACCTAGAAGGCCTTAATGTCAAGAAGTGGCAGAGTCAAGATGAAGAATCAATGAGGACTGACTCTAGATCTTGAGCATCAGTAGAGTAAAAGATGTCTGCAATGTGTGGAGGAAGATGGAGCTGAAAGAAACTCCCCTGAGGAGTTCTACACCAGAAACATGAAACTGGAGCTGTAGGCAGTGATGGACAGTTCCATCAAGAGTTTCAGTGGAGTCATATGAGGACAGTACCTCAACAAATGAATGGAGAACAACAGGGACTGGCAAGGGCAGTAGGGAAGTGGGGGAGGAGCAGGACCTGGACCTCCTCCCTGGAGGTCTGCCCTGAAACACACAGGTCAGTCAGCTCCTTTCATCACCTTGCTCCCTAGTGAAAAGATAACAACAATGGCAGCTATTCTTGTACATAGTTAAAAGGATGGAGGGAAGGAATAGTAGCAGAAGTTCCAACTAATTTGGGATAGAAATGCAAGCTGTGGGTCCACGTTCTATGGGTGGAGCTGGGACATGAATGAACCAAAGTAGAAAGTCAAAGCCAGGAGGCAAAACACACAGCTAAGAAATGCCTTCGTGAAAATAACTATGTTTACATCAGAAACATCTTTCTAATTGCAGGATGAGAGAATTCCTTCCCTCTGAAAGAGAAGAAACTACATTTCTCCCTTTTAGAGAACTTAACAATAATGAAATTTTAGGCCTCATTTCTATTAACTCAGGTTGAATAAGATGAAATTGTCAATTCTGTCAGTTAAAACTTTTTGAATATCAAAAATTCCATCTTGTTAAACCTTGTAGAAGATTTTGATGCTTTTTAAGTGACTGCTGGGATCATTTATATTTCTATCCACTGTATTATCTGCCAAGTGGAAGTAATCTCACTTGATGGATTGCTGATTAGATATATCTAAATGAATTTATTTCAAAAGAATATTTTCTTAAACCTCTCAAAAAACAAAGCAAAACCAAATGAAGTATATTAAAAGTATATGACACTGAAACAGCTGAGGAGTTGAGAAGAGCAGGTGCAAAGAGCCATTTGGGGAATAATACAGCAATCTCCCCTGTCTGCAACTTTGCTTTCCACAGTTCCAGTTTCACTTGGCCTAAAATATTAAATGGGAAATAACCACTTCATAGTTTTAAATTTCACACCTTCTGAGTAGCATGACAATATCTTACTGCTCACTCTGCGCTGCCTAGTCTATGAACCATCCCTGTGCCCAGTGTATCTGTGCTGTATACACTACCCCCCCCATTAATTGACAATTATCAGGTCCACTGTCCCAGCATCTCAGTGCTTATATTCAAGTAACCCTTATTTTATCTAATAATAACTTCAAAGCAGAACAGAGTAATGATGCTGGCAAATCAGAAAGGTTAGAGAAAATCTATGTATTTTCTTTAAATCTAAGTACTTTCTTTAAATAAAAAGGTGAAAGTTCTTGACTTAGTAAGGGAAGAAAAACATTGAATGCTGAAATTGGTTAAGATTTACTGAACAGTATTTTGAGGGTGAGAGAAAGAGATAGGGAGGGGAAGGAAGAGAACGTGAGAGAGAAAATATGCATAAACATGTTATTATAGCCTTTGTTATAGTACATTTTTATAATTGTTCCACTTTATTATGTTATAATTTTTAATCTATTACTGGGCCTAATTTAAAATTAAACATCAACAGAGATCTGTTTGTCTAGGAAAAGGCCGAGTATATATAGTATCAGTATTATCTATGCTTTTTTCTTGTTTCAGTTATGGGCATTCTCTCTCTGAGTGACCTCCTCAGCCCTATTTTTGTATTTTTGAAACAGGGTCTCACTAAGTTGTAGAGGGCCTAAGTAGTCGAGGCTGGCACGAACCTGTGATTCTCCTGAATCAGCCTCCCAAGTACCTGGATTACAAGCTTGTGTCACCACACCCAGCCTATCTGTGGCTTTAGGCACCTGATGGGGAGTCTTGGAGCACATCATCTTGTAAAGAACAGGAGCCTACTATAGTTGCTGACATGGAACATATTTATAGTCACATTTCTAAACCCATCTTTCAGATCCTAGGACCATCATTATCTTTACTTGGACTGGCTTTCTTGGCTAAAATAAATGAGTCCCTGAAAAGCAAGGTAAGAGAAGGCCTTGATGTTGCCCCACTGTCTAACTGGAATAAGGGAAAGGAGGACAGAGGGATCATCTGATAATGATGGTAATATAGTAAAAACCCTTACAACAGCTTAGAAGTCCAGGGAAGAGGCGAGCCCTGGACCTCCTCTTTCTATAAGCACAACACTATTGCTTCATTGCATTTGTATTAAAACAGAACACAAAAGCAATCCTGTATAGATTTCATTTCTGAATTATGAATTAACTAAACCACTTAAAAGGCATAAAATTAATAATTTGACAAGACCAAAGAGCAATTAGCCAGGACAAACAATTATGTCTGGAAAACCAAAGGAAAGAACAAAAAAACATTTTCCATTGGCCAGAAGTGCTGCTGCTTAAGACATAATATTCCCCCAAAACTAAGAATATAAAAAAGAGGTTGTGAATCATCCTTGATATCTCCACTAATGTCTCCCACATATTGACATCTCTTGTTTCAGTTTCTCATGTTAAATAAAGAAATTTAAATACAATCAGCAATATTATCTGGATCTTTTCATTTCCTCTCAAATGCTTGCACATTTTCATTTTTATTGCCTCGTATTTCTAATCTGGTAGAAAGTCTAGATTTGTTTTTCATGAGAAGTACTGTCAGAAACAATCTGTGGATGGAGAGATTCCTCTTTGATTTCCTTTATAACCTTGGACAAAAAAAAAACAGTGTTGTGTATTTCAAAAAATTAAAGTACCTGAAGTTCTATAGTCCTTACAACAACTAAACTCTAAAGGGACTCAAGTAAGTATGTCTGATTTTTATAAAATATTCAAGATACTTGACATTCAGTGAGGAGAGAACAAGAATATTTTTCTTTGTGTAAGATTTCATTTTCATAAGGAAGAAGCACAATCATTTCCCTTTGTAAGCCAGATGAAAAAAGTCTCATCTTAAAAAGGTATGACTGTAACAAAAATAATGTTCCATAAGTCATAAAAATGGATGGGATGGTTTTGGTTAGAGACAGTGGTACAAAGGCTTTACCCGAATCTATAACCTCCTCCCAAAGCACCAGTAACATCAATAACAACAGAATGAAAAGTAAAGAAAAAATTCTGTTTCCTACCTGGGAAACTGGCCCAGCTCCATGGTTAGCACCCAGGTCAGCCCCACAGAGAGCAGAGGAGATGGGTGGGAAATGAGATGGAGACAGGGGAAGCAGCCTCAGCAGCACAGCTCACTCCTGCCTCCTGGACCTGCGGCACCAAAGCAACCCCCATATGCTCAGGCATTCCCATCATACTGGGAACTGAGACAAAGGTGTCTAAATGTGGGGACAAGAAAAGGGAGGAGATGCCCACATGTCTAGGCAGGAGGCAGGAGAAACCTAAGTCGCTGGTGGCAGAGGGCAGGTGTTGGGCTTACTCATCCACAGCCAGCTATCCCAGAGCCCTAGTGACCACCAGGTGACAAGAGAACAGATGTCTCAAAATGAAGAAAAAATTTCACAAAAGCATTCATAAGAAAACATCACGATTATATCTTAGTGGGGGACATTCTACATAATTCCTGACCAGTCTTCCTCAAAAGGCTTAAGGTCACTAAAAAAAGAAAAGAAACTCTGAGAAACTGACAAAGCTAGGAGGATCCTAAGGAGAGACCGCAGGTAGCAAGTAAACATAATAGGAGATTCTGGGTGAGATTCTGGAAAAGGATGTTCAGTAAGGTAATATGAATAAAATATAGACTGTGGTTAATAATGTGGGCCAATATTGCTTTACTAGTTATTTTAAGTATACTCTACCAATGGTAAAATACTACTGATAAGGGAAGCTGGGTGTGATATACCAGAATGCTCTATGCTATCTGCACCTCTTTTTTATTTTTTTCTGTAATCTAAAGCTATTCTAAAGTTAGATTCCTGGTTTCTGATCCCACTTGTAAGAAACGTGGAAGTTATCACTCTGGTACTCACAACTAGAACAGAGCTGAACAAAACTGGAAATCAATGACTCTTCTTAGATCCAGCAAAGAAATGAAGTCACAGGGCAGGCTACTGCCCCCAGAGTGGTGAGATACATGGTAGACACGAGAATCACAACTTTCCTAGCATGGAAGCCTGCAACAAGAGTCAACATTGGTAGAAATCATAACTCTGGATTTTCTGGAGGCTCAGGATAGTATTTATGAGTGCTAAAAAAAAGCCAGAGGGGGACTAGTCTGGGGAGCCATTGTCATCACTTTTGTGAATTTTAATTCCAGGAGCCTTCCCAAGTTCTCGCTGTGAAGATGACAGAAAAGTTCCCACACCATCTGAGAGGAGCATGAAAAAGCCACCGTTCTGAAATATTCCCAAAGCACTCTGCTCTCTTTAACAAGACCTGTCCTCAAGAAGAACTGTTTTAACAGTAGCTAACCACCTTGGATTTTACCAGAGCCTAACTAATAGGTGTGTGTGTGTGTGTGTGTGTGTGTGTGTGTGTGTGTGTGTAAAATGCTCAATTCAGGCTCTCTAAAAAGAATAAACCTAAGAGCACTCTAGGATCTTCCCATCCCTGCTTTCTGTCACACCAGTAGGGTTGTTATAGAACAGAAGGTTACAACTAAAAGAACTGCAAGCTTCAGACTTCACGCAGGGAGTCTCCAGGAAATTTCAGACCACAGGAGAGACAAAAGCAAGGGGAGCAGAGGAAAATTTACCTTCTGAAACTACAACTACTAAAAGTTAGTAGCCACAGCCAGGCGAGGTGGTGCACACTTGTAATCCCAGCATTTGGGAGCTGAGACGGGAGGATTGTGGTTCAATGACAGCCTCAGCTACTACTTAGTGAGGCCCTTTGCAACTCAGTGAGACCCTGTTTCAAAATAAAGAATAGCTCAGAGGTAGAATGCCCCTAGGTTCCATCCAGTAACAAACACACACACACACACACACACACACAGTAGCCACAAAGATAACAACTCACACTAAAGGCCAATATACAATTACTTTTGCCCCATGCATGATGTCAGCCTTTCAATGAAATACAAGTATGCCAAAATGCAAAAACAGAGAATGAAATCACTCTAAAATTAAAAAGACTTAAATTAACAAAGCAAAATAATCCAGTACCTTTATCTGTATTTTCTATTGGTGCACTGTAGTTTCATATCATAATGTAGTCACAGGAATGGGGACATAAACACATACAGCACTTGGTGGTATACTCCCCGCAACCCCACCTCCAGCAAAAGTGAGCCAGTAGAACCCAAGAAAGATATGGAAGAAAAAGAAATTTTATTGGAATGAAAGCCACTTTAGTAGAAGAAACAAAAGAAGATGAAAACAACGGTAGCACAGTTTAGCATACAGTTTATATACTTGAGAGAACAACACAAAATAAATTGTGTAAAGGGAAAGAAAACGAAACTGAAGAATAGTATATCTAACTGAAGTGTCTCTCAAGTCTACAGGCCACACAGAAAGGCATTCTCAAACAGACAGGAATACAGACAAAACATATCAACATATAAAAAACATCCTAGATGCTCCAAATATTCACCCAACAGATAGCACAGTATAATGATCTCAAAGTTTAGAAAACCATGATAAATATTGCTTGTGCTTAAACTCACACTAAGAAGTAATCATGTAGCCAGGTGTAGTGGCACACGCTTGTAATCCCAGCATTTGGGAGGCCGAGACAAGAGGATCACGGACAGCCTCAGCTACGTAGCGAGGGCCGTTGCAACTCAGTGAGAACCTGTTTCAAACATAAAAGGACAAAAAATAGGGCTGGGTGTAGCTTGGAGGTACAATGCCCCTGGGTTCCATCAGTACCGCAAAAATAAATAAAATAAAATAAATAAAGAAGTAATCATGTATATTTTTTCCATAAAAGAATGTGAATGCTACATTTCTTGACAATGTAAGAATAATAAGGTAACTTTAAAAAATTGGGAGGTGGGAGTAAACAAAGCTAATATCTCTGTTAAAGGACTCAATCGACATCTAAAATGTATATCATCTGAGCCGGGCGTGGTGGCGCACGCTTGTAATCCCCGCGCTTGGGAGGCAGAGACAGGAGGATCGCGCAGGTTCGAAGCTAGCCCCGCGCGCTGGCTTAGGAGACCCTGTTTCCAAATAAAAATGCAAAAATAGGTCTGGGAGTGTAGCCCGGAGGTAGAAGGGCTTCCAGGAACCCCAGTACCACCAAAAAAAAAAAAAATGTATATCATCTGAAAACAGCAGATGATATTTTAATGTCTTAATGTCTTTCATAATTTCTTTCCCTCCCTCCCTCCCTCCCTCCCTTCCTTTCTTTTGATGTAGCAATGGGGATTGAACCTAGGGTCCTTCTCCCTTTGAGCTACAACCCAGCACTTTATTTTGAAACAAGGTCATACTAGCCTCTCGTTTGTGATCCTCCTATCTCAGACTCCCAAGTACTGGGATTACAGGTGCCTAACTTTTTTCCTCAAGCCAAATATAAGAGGACTTATATCTTGTAGTTGAGACATTTTAATTTCAATTTCAGCAATTTGTTCAGTTTTACTTGGTTTTCTTTCATTTCTGTTGCATTCAGGTAAACATAAATATAATGTTTGTACTTAACATTAGGCTATCTAGGATGAACACATCTTAAAGTTATTTTATTCCTTTTCCCTATCCTTCTTTCTCTCATTTTAGTTCTACTTTAGCAATTTATGTATCCATCCCTATATCTGTGCTTATTCATTTAGATACCTGAAATAATGCTCATTAAATGGTTACATTAATTATATTTAGAGAATTACTTCAGGTAATCTGTTTCTTTTTGCTTATATTTCCTTGTGTTAAGTGAAGTCTTATAAATGAGCATGTATCATTTTTATAGAAACAGTAAAAAGTGACTTTTTTTTTTTTTACAAATTTAATGGAATAGTTAAATTAACACCATATGTCTTTTCTTTTTACTAAACTGTGATTTGGGACAATCAGATTTCAAGTCTCAGCAAATTGCTGGTTATATAACTTGCGCCATTTGTAAAGCCTTTCTAGTTCCGAGTCTGATCATCTGTTAAAGTGAGGGAACTCCACTGTTTCCTTTCTGCTCTGAGATTTGGTAACTCGGGGGGGCTGATGATGGAAATCTCTCGTGGCTGAGTTACAAGTAGCACTTTAGATACTATGGAGACATTTTACCTATTATCACGGCTATACTGTGTTGCTTCTGAGGTTACTTTACTCCCTGTAAAATCTCCATAGCATTCTCACTTGAAATAAGGCTCAGATGTGTGGAAGGAAAATGGAGCCCAGCATAATAATGAAACATGTTATTTTCCAAGAGGCTATAAAACAGAAAAAGGACAGGCACAAATGGGGATGCAGTATTCATGAGAAAAAGTTTCACAATGGCATTTTTTCCTGTGACTGTCATTATCCTGAGAGCAAGGGAGGGAAATGATGCAAAGACATTTGGGTTCTTATGGGAAAACTGTATATTAAAGTTATACATGATGACTGAGGTCAAATAAATTGGATATTTGTGAGAGATATGATAGGTCCAGCAAGTGCTGGGAGAAATTTTAACAACAGCCCTATGGTGTACTTTGCATAATTATGAAATTTGATTATGCAGAGTAAAACATAAGAAACAAACAAATGAGGATTAAAATAGCACACTTTTTAGGCTCGAAGAAGCATAATAACAACTTGTTCTGCAATTCAGTAAATAAAACATAACAGAGACCAAAAGACTGAAATAAAAGGCCATTAGGAAAGTGAAATAAATAGTTTTGAGATCTGCTGACTTCTCATGAAATCTGTCTTTCTCTTCCTCAGTACATGTGGAACTTTAAATCCCTGGTTATCAGCTTTAATTTCAATACGCAACCAACAAATATCTAAGGTTTAGGTTAAAAAATGGATCAATATGAAGAATTATCAACAGTGGAAGATAATAGTTACTTATAACCAGCATAAACATTTTAGGTGTTATTTGTGAAATCAAAATTTGGGAAAATGAAACCAGAATATGCATTCATCCATCTCTTGAGTTGGCCAGCTATGTGCATATGTGTGCATATTACAAAGACAGACTGCATTCTCTCTGTTGACCTTGTGATATTTCTTAATGACCCCAGGAAGAGTGGTATTTTCATCTACAGGCTGATTTTTTTTTTTTTGTGATTACCAGTGCATTGATGTAGCCCAATTTTCTTCCAAGAGCATGAAACTCAAGTCCTGACTTCAATGTTTATTATAATAAGAAGGTTGGCCAGCCTACTGCCATCAAGACAAATTCAATCTAATGGAAAAATTTTGCTGCCATTCAAAGCTTTCTCCCTCAGCCAAGCTCACTTTTCAGGCTGGCCAGGCCCTGTACTAAGTCCAGGTGATCTTGAAGGCAGCCATTAGAACAGGTTTTGATGAATGGCTTCATCATTGCTTTGGATATAAATAATGGCAACTTTAACTTATTGAAATTTAAGAGTAATAAAAACTTTATCTTTAATGATTTTAACAAGTAAGCAACTAAATTGGACTGTAAAGCATTAAGAAACTAAGAACTAATAAGGTTGTGTTTAAAAAAAATTTTTTTTCAATACTGGAGACTGAACCCAAGGGCATTCTACCTCTGAGCAACACCCTCAGACCTATATAATGTATATAATTTTTTTATTTTTATGAGGATCATATTGAAAATGGCATACATTCAGACTGTACTTGGTGCCCCCCCACCCACTTCCCCTTCCATCTCCCAACAATGAGTGTCCAGGTTAACCATGCTACATTTATACTTGTACACATATTCGAATGTAGCTACTCCATTAATCAACCTCAGCCTTTTTCCTCTCCTATCCTTCCATTCTAGCTTTGCTGAGGTTTCCCCTCCATTATCTGGAGTCCCTCTGGTATCCCTAATGCTCCCTAGTTTGGGCATATTAGAGAAAACATATGTCCCTTCTCTTTCTGTGCTGGCTGATCTCACTTAATATAATGTTTTCCAGGTCTTTCCATCTTCTTGCGAATGACTTGATTTTGTTCTTCATAGCAGAATAGAATTCCACTGTGTGTATTTCCCATAATTTTGCAATCCATTCATCCGTTGATGGAGACCTAGGTTGGTTCCATATTTTGGCTAATACAAATTGTGTGGGTATGAATATGGGTATGCATATGTTATTGTAGTTCTGAATCAACCCCTTTGAACAGATACCCAGGAGTGGTACAGCTGGATCATATGGTGGATCATTCCCAGTTTTCTAAGGAATCTCCACACTGATCTCCATAGAGATCAGTGAACTAGTTTGGCTGAACTAGTTTGCACTCCCTCCAACAGTGTAAAAGAGTTCCTCTTTTACACATTCTTACCATTTGCTGTTATTTGATTTCTTTATGCTTGCCACTCTGATTGGGTTTAGATGGAATCTCAGCGTAGTTTTGATTTGCATCTCCCTAATGGCTAATAATGTTGAACATCTTTTCATGTATCTATTGGCCATTTTAAATCTTCTTTTGTGAAGTGTCTATTCAATTCAGTTGCACATTTCTTGATTGTAGAGTCTTTTGAGCTCTTTGTATATTCTGGGTATTAGCCCTCTACCAGAGTAGTGTCTAGTAAAGATCTTGTCCCATTCTGTATGCTTTCTCTTTAGCTTCTTGATGGTTTCCTTTGAAAAACAGAAACTTTTTAGTTTGATGCCATCCCACTTGTTAATTCTTGCATTAATTTCCTGTGCTTTGGAAGTCTTGTTGAGAAAATTACTATCTGTGCCTATATTTTGGAGTGTTGAGTCTATGCCCTCCTCTAAAAACTTCACAGTCTCTGGTCTAATTTCTAAGTTTTTGATCCATCTCAAGTTGATTCCTGTGCATGGAGAGAGGTAAGGATTTAGTTCCATCTTTCTTCAAATGGATAGCCAGCTCTCCCAGCACCATTTGTTAAAAGGCTGTCTTTTCTCCAGCATATGAGTTGGGCCCCTTTGTCAAAGTTTAATTGACTATAGGTGTGTGGGTTTGTTTCTGAATCTTCTACTCTGTCCCAATGGTCTATAGTATAATTTGCAGTCAGATACTGTGATGCCTCCTGCATGGTTCTTATTGCTGAGGATTGCTTTGGCTATTCTGAATCTTTTCTTTCCCCATATAAAATTCATAACTGATATTTCTAGGTCTATAAAGAATGTTGTTATTTTGATAGGAATTGCATTGAATCTGTAGATCACTTTTGGCAGAATGGCCATTTTGATTATATTTATTCTGCCTATCCATGAGCAAGGGAGATCTTTCCATCTTCTAAGGTCTTCTTCAATTTCTTTCTTTAATGGTTTATAGTTTTCCTTATAGAGGTCGTTTACATCTTTGGTTAGGTTTATTCCTAGGCATTTTATTGGTTTGGAGATTATAGTGAATGAAATTGCTTTCTTTATTTCTTTCATTGTGGATTCATTGTTGACATATAGAAAAACTGATTTCTTTAGATTGGTTTTGTATCCTGCAACTTTACTGAATTGGTTAATCAGCTTCAGTAGTTTTTGGTTGAGTTCTTTGGGTCTTCTAGATAAAGGATCATGTCATCTACAAATAAGGATAGTTTTAATTCCTTTCTTCTTATTTGAATTCTCTTGATTTCCTTCTCTTGTCCTATTGCTATGGCAAGAGTCAAAGGAGTGGTGATAGTGGGCATCCTTGTCTTGTTCCTGATTTTAGAGGAAATTTTTGCAGTTTTTCCCCATTCAATTCATGATGTTGGCTTCTGGTTTATTGTATATTGCCTTAACAATGTTGAAATACGTTCCTTCTATTCCAATTTTTTGCAGTGTTTTTTAACATGAATGGGTGTTGTATTTTGTCAAATGCTTTTTCAGCATCTATTGACATGATCATGTGGTTTTTGTTCTCAGTTCTACTTATACAGTGGATAACATGTATTGATTTGCATATGTTGAATCAGCCTTGCTTTTCTGGGATGAAACCAACTTGGTCATGGTATACAATTCTCTTGATATGGTTTTGAATGCGTATAGCTAGTATTTTGTTGAGAATTTTTGCATCTATATTCATCAAGGATATTGGTCTGTAGTTTTGTTTTCTTGAGGTATCTTTATTTGGATTTGGGATTAATGTGATACTTGCCTCATAGAAGAAATTTGAGAGAATTCTATCTCTTTCAATTTCCTGGTATTGGGATTAGTTCTTCACTGAAGGTTTTGTAGAATTCAGCTGGAAACTCATCAGGGCCTGGACTTTTCTTTGATGGCAGAATTTTTATTGCTGTTCATATTTCTTTGCTTGCTCTTGGTTGGTTTCGGTTTGCTATGTCCTTGTGGTTCTATTTAGATAGGTTATATGTGCTTAGAAATTGCCAGGCGTGGTGGTGCACGCTTGTAATCCCCGCACTTGGGAGGCGGAGACAGAAGGATTGCACAGATTTGAAGTCGGCCATGCTGGCTTAAGAGACTCTATTTCCAAAAATAAAAAAGTATAAAATAGGTCTGGGAATGTAGCCCTGAGGTAGAAGGGCTTCCAGGAACCCCAGTATCACCAAAAAAAAAAAAAAAAAAAAGGAAAAGAAAAGAACTCCATCGATCTCTTCCATGTTTTCCAGACTATTGGAGTATAAATTTTCAAAATAGTTTTGGATAATCCTTTGAATTTCCCCACTGTCTGTGATAGTCTTCTTTTTCATTTCTGATTTTAATAATCTGAGTTGATTCTCTCTTTATTCTGGTTAGGTTGGCCAGGGGTTTGTCAATTTTATTAATCTTTTCAAAGAAGCAGCTTTTTGTTTTGTTGATTCTTTGAGTTTTTTTGTTTTCTATTTCACTTATTTTTGCTCTGATTTTAATAATTTCCTGCCTTCTGCTGACTTTGGGATTATACTGTTGCGGTCTTTCTAGGTCCTTGAGATGTGTCATTAGGTTGTTTGCTCGAAGACTCTCTGTTCTTCTTATGTGGGCACTCACTTTCCTCTTAACACTGCCTTCAAAGTGTCCCATAAATCTCAGTAAGTTGTATCTCTATTTTCATTTAATTTCTGAAATATCTTCATGTCTCCCCTTATTTCTGATCTTACCCACTCATCATTCAATAGTGTATCATTCAATTCCAAGGATTTAAATAGTTTCTTTTGGTCCTCTTGTTGTTGATTCTACTTTCATTCCATTGTGGTCTGAAAAGATGCAAGGAATTACATCTTTTAAAATTGCTGGTGCTTGCTTTGTGCCCCAGGATGTGATCTATTTTGGAGAAGGTTCCATGGGCTGCTGAGAAGCATGTGTATTCTGCTGTTCCTTATTGAAATATTCTGTATATGTCTATTAGATCCATTTTAGTTTATAGTTTTCTTTAGTTCTGAAGAGTCTTTACTCATCTTTTGCCTTGAAGATCGATCTAGTGGTGTGAAAGGTGTGTTGAAGTCTCCAAATATTATTGTATTTGAGTCTATTTGAGATCTGATATCATGAAGGGTTTGTTTTACAAATACAGGTGCACCCACATTTGGGACAGACCTATTTTTTAATTCTTTATTTTAAAACAGGGTCTCGGTTGGGTGTGGTGGAGCATACTTGTAATCTTTGTGCTTGGGATGGGAGGTGGAGACAGGAGGATTGTGAAGGTTCAAAGCCAGCTGCACTGGCTTAAGAGACCCTGTTTCCAAATAAAAAGTATGAAATTGGTCTGGGAGTGTAGCCCGGAGGCAGAAGGGTTTCCAGGAACCTTAGTACTACCAAAACAAACAAACAAACAAACAACGACAACAACAAAAAAAAAACAGGGTCTAAGTTGCAAAGGGCCTCACTAAGCAGGTGAGGCTGGCTATGAACCTGTGGTCTCCCTGTCTCAGCCTCCCAAGTGCTGAGATTACAAGCATGTACCACCATGCGCAGCTCAGGTCTTTATTGATAAAATAAAAATATTTGTCTTTTTGTTAACATTTAATAAAAATGTACATTATTGCTAACCTTTATTTAATAGTCATTTTCTTTAGTCCAGTGATATTTGACTACCTAATTATTGCTTTTTTAAGATTAGAGGGAAATATTTAATGTGGCATTCTAACTGGTCAAATTAATTCTAACCTGTCTTTTTTAAGTATATGGACCTGTATATAACTGGCAGTTTTTAAAACATCCATATCCTGCAGGTTTGTGGCTGTAAATTTCAGCTACTCTGGCTTCTGAGAAATGCAAATAATGAAAACTCATCAAAAGGCTGCTGTATTTCTCACAGCTGACGAGATGGAACCATTTTCGACAACTCAAAATTAATAGCAGCTCCCAAGGCCGTATAAGAACACCTGTCATTGATAAATATACTTGCAAACAAATAAGCAGTTTTCTTCCAAGTTGGATTCGTTTGAGGCATGAAGCAACAACTCTTTAGGACAACCTGGATGGATTATTATGGAGCAATATGAGTTACCTTTAGACCTTTGATAGGGTAACTTGAGCCCATACCATACAATATGTAATATCATCAGCTCTCTGCCTAACCCCAAACTTGTCACACACTATACTCCCATGGAATTCTGCAGAATGAAGGAGCACACAGATTTCTTTGTTGGTGGTCATGTGGAACAGCCAATAGTTACAACTGAGACACATCAGTTGTGGAAGCTTCTTTCCTCTTGTCACCAAGGTGCTAAAATCTGGATAACTCCGGATTTTATAAAATCATACTTGAAAATTGAGTTATGATTGCACTGACTTTCAGTTATATTTAGCATAAAGATTATAACTTTTCCATATGAAATTTCACTCTTCCCAAAGCCAGAGTCAAGTTCACTCAGGCATAAGCAAGTGAAAAGATATCTGAGGAATTTCCTGTATGCCTCAACAATTTTTGAAAGTAAAAAATACATCCAAATTTGTGAATATTAAATATTGCATCTTAAATAACAAATACGAAATATGCAATTGAATTAACTCAAATGCTTGTATTATCCTCCTCTTACCATGATGCAAATTGTCTCTTTCAGGACTGAAACATGCCAGGAACTTGTTATTGTAGTGACATTCAGGAGAAGGCACACAAGTTCTGGTTATCTAGATAAAATCCATGAGGACTTGCTATGCAACAGATTTTTGTGAAGAATAGATTTTTTCATTTTTAATCTCATCTAGAATATTCTGTAAGCATCCCTTATAGAAAGAACACAGTCATAGAGAGAAGGAGGCTCAGGTAAATAACATAGGATGAGGAATCAAGAGTCAGGAGCCTTGCCTGTTCTGAGGTCTTATTGTGATCTGGAACAAAACTCTGTAGGTATTTGGCTCCTTACTTCTACAATGAAGAACAGGGCAACTCATTAAGGTCCTTTGGCATGTAGACATCTTATACTGTAGTTTCCAAACTCATTGTCACAAAAGCTTCCTAGCTTGCTACAGAGCACAGTGCAATACAAATACATGTCCTTGATGAGCAAAGAGACATTTCTTCTTTGTTATTCAGATATGAACTAGTCTGTCATTAATGTTGGTAAGACTCATGATTGTATGTCACTGGATATCACTGTTTTGATTTAGTGGTCTGTGGTAATGAAAAAATCAACCACTATTACCAAAATAGATGCCAAAGAAAGGACAGAGAATACCTTGACCAGTAGTCCAGAGAACATCATTTGGCAAATCACTTTCCCCACTACACACTCTCAGATCCCACTTCAGATCTACTGAACCTAGTTTGGGGCTTGAGTCTACATATTTGGAAAAGTTTCCGCGGTAATTCAGATGCTCCTTCCTCTTCCATGCACCCTTGAAAGTAGTGATTTAAATACTGTTTACCTAACAACTAGAGAAAATAGCGTGATATGAGCCATGCAATAAAATACCCGTGCCTTTGATAACATGCCAGGCCAGACAGCTGGCACCTTACATATCTGTTTTGTATTTAAAAATTCGGGGAGGCGGAGGGCTGGGTTCAACTAAATTTACCTGAGGCTTGCTGGAATCTCCCTGTGGCAATGGTTAGTAGCATTATAATTTGGGTGGTGAACAGATCTGCAATTTTTATAGTAAGCTTGTGGTGCTGGTTATAAATGGTTTCGAATGCACTTCAATGTTGGATGGTAAACTGCGGTCCAAGACAAATATGAGACCAATAGTCAGCTTCTGTTCTCATTTTTCTTTGCTACTGCTTTGGAGAAATTACTCAGAAAATAAAGTGATAAATTGTTCCATAAGTACCAACCAAAAGTCCATACACAAGTTAAATAACTTCTTGCCTAATTGATTTTTTTTCCTCCTACTGGTATTTATCGGGCACCCAGAGAATGTCACCTGTGAGACAGGACATTGCTCTACACAGTAACCTTCCATTTTTACTTGAACACTCTCAAAGTTTTCTCTCACTTGGCTTTGTAGGGAGCAGGAGCCCCCGGCAGGATGCAGCTGATTGAGGCTGATTGCATGCGGCACTTGAGGACTCCAGTGACTCTCATTCTCTTTGGAAACCATGACTTGGTTGCGATGCTGGCTGGCAGCAGGGACTGTTCCATGTAACTTGTACTGTCACCAAGCACGGGCATTAAAGGTTCCCTTAGCGCTTGTTGATTGTACATTTTAATGTATAATATATCCCATTTTCATTGTTCTTCCTTTTGTCTCTAGGCAGACCAACACAAACTGGCTTCAGGATCACTTCTAGCCAAGAACACTAAAAAGGCCTCCCATAATCAACTCCAGTGAATTGCTTCCCCTATGAGATGAATCTCCAGAGAGGTAAAGGCCCAGTCTTAGTCTATTCCTGCAGCTATAACAACATACCTTAGACTGGGTTATTTATTTATTTTATTATTATTATTATTATTATTATTATTATTATTATTATTTGGTGGTACTGGGGTTCCTAGAGGCCCTTCTACCTCCGGGCTACACTCCCACGGGCTACACTCCCAGACCTATTTTTTTTTTTTTTACTTTTTATGTGAAAACAGGGTCTCTTAAGCCAGCAAGGCTGGCTCTGAACCAGCGCGATCCTCCTGTCTCCGCCTCCCAAGCGCGGGGATTACAAGCGGGCGCCACCACACCCGGCAAACGGTAATTTATAAACAACAGAAATTTACTGCTCAGTGTTAGGGGCTGAGAAGACCAAGGTCAAGGTGAAAGCAGCCCAGGTGCTTGGTAAGGGTCTGTTCCTGAAAGATGGCAGCTCTGTGTCCTCACATGGTGGCAGAGAGGAGCTAGTCTCTTGGGCCCCTCTTATCTAGCACTAATCCCTTTTACAATCCTCATGACCTAATCACCCAATTTGATACCAACAAATTGGGGAGTGTCAGACACAAACTCTGGAAGGACATGAACATTCAGTCTATAGCAACTTTAAATTGTTTTAAAATCAGACAGTTTGTAGGCATCTCTGAACCTCCTAGAAGCAGCAGCTTTCTCAATGACTTTCCAGCCTCACGTCATAGTTCTTTATTAAAAACCTTTTAATAAAAGGTTTTTATTAAACCTTTTATTTGGGGCCCACTTGACCAGTTATCCAAAAAGCAAGAAGGGATGCTGGGTGTTCACTATTCATTCTGAGGTTTAATAAAGGAGCGAGGTGGTGGCAGCTGCATAAGCCTATAATCCCAGTACGTGGGAGGCAGAAGCAGAAACAGGAGAATCATAGGTTTGAAGTTAATGTTTGCAGCCTAGTGAGGTCCTTAGCAACTTAGCAAGACCTTGTTTCAGATTTTAAAAATAGGGTTCACGTGCAGCTCAGAGTAGAATGCTCCTGAGTTCAATCCCCAGTACCACAGGGGTAGAAAAAAATAGATGCAAGTTTTTAAAAAGTTCTTTCATTCTTTCTTTCTTTTCTTCCTTCTTAAAAAAATAGCTTCTCAATGAGCTAGGCTTCTTTGAAGGATCTTCAGCCTATGATCTACTGGTAAATTTCATAGACACTAGACATAAACAGTAACTGCATCTCCTCCTCAGAGAAACAAAAAAGGAACATTTAGTGGGGTTTTGTTCCAGAGAACATAACTCGATTGATATTAAAAAGCTGATACTTATTTTAATAGAGTAAAAAATCATGGTTTTAATACAGAAAAAGAGCACTGCAGAAATAATTTGTATGATAAAATTTCACAGACATGCTATCTGGCAGATGCTGCATAAAGCTTCATAGTTGCTTTCAGGAACATATTTCATCTGAGGCTCTCACAATCTTTTACAAACTAGCTGTGTCATTATCATTTTATAGATGCAGAATTTGAAAACAGAGTTTAATTTAATTAAGATTTCATACAAGGTCAATGAAGGGGAGCAGAGAATGAAAACCAAAGAAGCTATTATCCTGCATAATACATGTCAGCATATGAAGAGGACAAACTATTTCAAAGCAAAAGGGGAAGTCAATTTGGAATCTGGAAGAAACTGCTAAGAGTAAACAAAATGAATAAATAAGAGTAAAATAACAATTTTTAAAACAACCAAGACTTTTAGAACTGATTAACAAATTCAGCAAAGTACCTGGATATAAAATCAATCTAAAAAATCAGCTTTTCTTTTTTTAATTTTTTTAAATTTTTTTTCTTTTAAATTTTTTATTGGTGCATTATATTCAAACATCATATTGGGGAGTTCCTCCTATGACCCATTTCTCCCTAACTCTCACATATTAGGGAAAGCATCTGATTTCTTATTTTTTGTGACTGACTAATCTCACTTAGCATAATGTCCTCCAGTTCCATCCATTTCCCTGAAAATGATGTAATTGAGGGGTTTTTTTATGGCTGAGTAAAATTCCATTGTTTACATATCCCACAGTTTTGTAATCCATTCATCTGTTGATGGACATCTTGGCTGGTTCCATAGTTTGGCTATGGTGAATTGTGCAGCTATGAACATAGATACACATGCATTAGTTTGGTAGTTTGGTTTCTTTTCTTTTGGGTAGATACCCCACAGTGGCATTGCTGGATCAAATGGTAGATTTGTTCCCATTCTTCTGAGGATTCTCCATACTGTTTTCCAAAGTGGTTGCACTAATTTGCAATCCCACCAACAATGTCTTAGAGTTCCCACTTCTCCACATCCTCACCAGCATCTGTTGTTGTTTGTGTTTTGAATGATTGCTATTCTAGTTGGAGTTAGGTGGAATCTCAGGGTAGTTTTGATTTGCATCTCTCTGATTGCCAGTGATGTTGAACATTTTTTCATGCATTTATTGGCCATTTGAATTTCTTCTTTTGTGAAGTGTCTATTTAGTTCATTTGCCCATTTTGTTATTGGATGCTTTGTTTTCTTAGTGTTGAGTTTCTTGAGTTCTCTGTATATTCTAGATATTAGTCCTCTATCAGTGGTGTAGGTGGCAAAAATCTTCTCCCATTCTATTGGCTCTCGATTGAGGTTCTTGATAGTTTCCTTTGCTGAACAGAAGCTCTTCAGTTTTATGCAATCCCATGTATTGATTCTCCTTTTAGTTTGTTATGCCTTTGGGGTCTTGTTGAGGAAATGTTTGTCTGTACCTATGTGTTGTAGTATTGGACCTATGCCCTCTTCAAGGAGCTTCAAGGTCTCTGGTTTAATTTCCAAGTCTTTGATCCACCGTGATTTGACTTTTGTACAGGGTGAAAAAGTGGGATTAATATCCAATTTTCTGCATATGGTTAACCAGTTTTGCCAACACCATTTGTTGAAGAGGCTATCTTTTTTCCAGTGTATGTTTTTGGCCCCTTTGTCAAAAATCAATTGGCTGAAAGTGTGTGTACTTGTTTCTGGGTCTTCTATTCTGCTCTATTGGTCTATATATCTGTTCTTTTGCCAGTACCATGCTGTTTTTATTACAATGGTTTTGTAGTATAGTTTAAAGTCAGGTATTGTAATTCCTCCTGCGTGGTTTTTGTTACTGAGAACTACCTTGGCTATTCTGGGCTTTTTGCTATTCCAGATAAATTTAAGGACTGATAAACAATCAGCTTTTCTATATGCCAATCATAAATCTACTGAAAAAGAAATCCCAAAAACATTTTCACAATAATCTCAACAATAAAATACTAAGAAATAAATCTAACCAAGGAGGTAACAAAGGACCTCTACAATGAAAATTATAACACACTAAAAGAACCTGAAGAACCTCAGCTACTTAGTGAGGCCCTTTGCAACTCAGTGAGACCCTGTTTCAAAATAAAGAATAAAAAATAGGGCTGGGGCTAGTTCAGGAGGTAGAATGTCCCTGGGTTCCATCACCAACAATGCAAAGGAAGGAAGGAAAGAAGGAAGGAAGGGCGAGCTGGAAGATTATAGATGATGGAAGGATCTCCCATGCTTTTGAATAGGCAAAATAAATATAATCAAAATGGCCATGCTACAGAATATATTCAACCCATATTAAAATGTTAAAATGTTATGGTCATTCTTCACAGATCTAGAAAAATCAGACCTTAAACTCATATGGAACAACAAAGACCCAGAATAGCCAAAACAGTTCTCAGCAACAAGAATCATGCAAAAGGCATCACAATACCTGGATTCAAACTATAGTACAGAACCATAGTAATAAAAACAGCATGGTATTGGCACAAATGCAGTCACATAGACCACTAAAGCAGAATGGAAGATTCAAAAACAAATCTACACAGTTATAGCCAATTGATTTTTGACAAAGGGGCCAAAAACAGATGCTGGAAAAAAAGATAGCCTTTTCAGCAAATGGTGCTGGCAAAACTGGTTATCTATATGTGGAAAAATGGAAATAAATTCCACTTTCTCACCCTGCACAAGAGTAAGAGTCAGTTCAAGATGGATCAAAGACTCAGAAAACAGACCAGAGACCTTGCAGCTTCTTGAAGAAGCATAGGTCCAACACTTTAACACAGAGGCACAGGTAAAAGCTTTCTCAATAAGACCTCAAAGGTAGAAGAAATTAAAATGAGGATTAATACATGGATTGCATTAAACTGAAGAGCTTCTGTGCAGCAAAGAAGCTACTGCCTGGGAGATGTGTGGCAAAGTTAGCTGTGTGAACTGCCACACAGAAAGCCTGGGAGGCTATCACCACGGCTCTGCCCTCCTGACAGATAGTGGTCCCTGTCCTCATGTTCCCAGGGACCTTGATGGTGAGTACGGTCTATGGAAACCATCTGAGTCTGAATTATACCTGGATCTAAAAAGATCTTCTGATGGGTATTGCATATGGCTACCTTTGAGGGTCAGACTAAGATAAACTTTCACAGTAAACACACACACACACACACACACACACACACATACAATAATAATGTCATTCTTTCATCACAAACATATAATCTATTATTTTTAAAAATTACTGAAAGAAAAAAATCTTCATAAAGAAAACTGTCACATTAAACTATTTTAGAGTATATCCTCCAGGAAGATAAACTCCAGAAGGAAGTTTGTAAGAACAGGATATAATTTTAGATGAAATTCCAAAAGATTATAGGCTGTGACTAAAACTAAAATTTTAATGTGACAAGAAAATTCCCTACCACGGTAAATACATTACAGATTCTGTGTATTTTGCATTCTGCTATGCTCTTCAATATTTTTGCAACTTGTTTTAATATCTGGAGTCTTAGATCAGGTAAATTTAATACATATCGTGTGTGTGTGTGTGTGTGTGTGTGTGTGTGTGTGTGTGTGTTACTGGATTGAAACAAGTTCTACCTCTGAGCTACACTCCCAGCCCTATTTTTTACCCTTTATTTTGAAACAGGATCTCACTAAGTTGCAGAAGGCCTCACTAAGCAGGTGAGGCTGGCCGCAAACCTGTGATCCTCCTGTCTCAGCCTCCCAAGTACTAGGAGTACATGCACAGCTATATACCTATCATTTGAAAAAACTATTACTACTTCCATAGAAATAATGAGCCTGATCTGGCGTAGAAGTGAGAGAAAAACAAAAACAACGACGACACATGGACACAAAAACCCCCTGTTCCCACTCAGCTGTAAAACAGCTGTGCAAGAGAGGAAATTTCCAGGGTCTTTCTATAATCAACATGTCAGCTTTTCTGAAGAAGTTATGCCTGTTTAACTTATGTTTTTTGGTGATTGGTAATGAAGACTGAATGCAAGGTATTCTATTTCTGAGTGACACCCCCGGTTCTTTTCAGTTTTTATTTTGAGACAAGTTCTCACTAAGCTGCCCAGAATGGCCTTGAATTTGTGCCTGTCTCAGCCCCCCAAACACAAGGATTACAGATGTGTACCACCACATCAGGTAAGAAATTATGTCTTTAACAAGTCAAATAATTTCTAGGATGTCTGTAGGTCAAGTAGACCATTTGGAAATAGCTGATTACTTAAAGGTTAACATTATAGACAGAGATGGCAATAATGGCAGCAGTAATACTTGACACCCAAGAAACTAGAAAGTAAACAGGTCAGAGAAAAGCCTCCCCAGAAGGAAATGTAGGCATTGCCATCCAGCTGTGACGAGAGACTTCCCACCTCTGATGCTGCCGCTTTAGATACCCCACGTCATGCGACCCTGCGCAGTCACACTGCTGTGGCATGAAATCCAAGTTAATATACATAACGGGCAGTGTAACTTCTGAGAGTTTACAAGCCCACCACGTGGCAGAGGAACCTCTCTCCTTTTTGCTCTCTCTCCTTTACTCCTCTCCTGGACTAACCAGCTCTGTGGAATTTTATCCAACAAAGCCTTCTCTGGAGGGCCCTATCTGTGCCCCCAAGATGAAATTTTTCTGGGAGGCAAGAACTGAGGAAAGACCCATGACCCTATAACAATCTCAAGTGCCAAGATGCACTTAGCAAGTAAGACAGTGTGAAGCTGAGCTCTGTAGAAACAAAACCCAAATGTACAGAAAAATTCCTGGCTGATATTCAGTTTTATATTTAAGCTTCCTCTTGAAAATATTCCAAGAGCAATAGTGTTCTTTGACAAAAATAAGATTCATGTATATTTAGAATGACATGGTACTGTATTTTTAGAGGTCATGTGTTGTTTTCTTAACTCAAGTTCAATGTTAGGGTTGGTATAGAAATATTAACAGTCCAAGTGGCTGAGTGTAGGTGCTGGCTTCCCTCTCCCGTCGTGTGGCACTGGACTTGCCATTCACCACCTCTTTCACTCTCAGTAGATCAGGGACCCTACGTTCACAGTGCTGCCAGGAGAACCGCAAAGCAAACCAATGCCAAGCACAACACCAGGCGTATGGAAGCACCCCAGAGGTGGCGAGGAAACGGGTCACAGCTGTGGCCTCTAACAGGCAGTGTCATGGGCACCGCCCCTCAGGCTGCAGAATCAACACACTTTCCTCTCAGCACATCCTTTTTATTTTGAAGCTTACCACATGGTTTTAAATAACTGCTCATCTTACCTTTGTCTTTGAAATACATGCACATGTGATGGGTTCTCTTTTATAAGTTATGCATATGTGTATATATATATTCTCCCTTTTGTATATGTATATGTGTGTATATATATGTGTGTGTATGTGTATATATATATATATATATATATATATACACACACACATATATTCTCCCTTTTGACAAAGTAATTCTAAGTGACTAACTAAACCATTTCAATAGTAAGAGAAGTCAGAAGTCATGTCAATGTTCAGAAAATATTAGTTTACTCACTGTGAGCCAAATTAGGAACATGATTCTGATTCAATTACTTTTAAGATGTCATAAGAAACTATAAAAATAGTGCTGAGAAGCAATAGTTAATGAAAACTAGCTAATTAGACAGTGATTGTTGGCTGATCTGCTGTCAGTTGGATGCCAACTTTCCAAACATTTCTACCTGTGCAGGTTTTCTTTAATTGAAGTCAAGTCATTGCCGTCCTTATCATCACTTTGAAAATATACATTCATTCTAGGAATAGTTTTCTTTGCTTAAAATAATTTTCAAATGCAGTATTTTGGGATGGGTGTGGTGGCACATGCCGGTAATCTCAGTACTTGGGAGCATTTTAAGGACAGCCTCAGCAATATAGTTAGACTCACAGCAACCTAATGAGACCATTTCAAAACAAAAACTATAAAAGGGGCTAGGAGTATAACATGGAGGTAGAATGCCCTGGATCAGTCTCCGGTGACACAAGCATACACGCATGCACGCACGCACGCCAGTGCATGTCCAAAGGAAAAAGATTACTAATATAACAATATACTCTGGACATGTGATCCGATACATGAAATACTTTCTTGTATCTAGATAAGTTCATATTATTAATCTACTGACCTTTCCATGTTTAATAGCAAAATAATTGTAATGCCTCAATTTCTCTCTACATGGAAGTCTAAGTATGAATGTGGTCTTTCTTAGTAGAAGAAAGGGAAAATCTATACTAAGTATCTTGTTACTGTTTCATTTAATAGGTCTTATGGTTGAGAAGCTGTAAATTGATTAAAATATTTAATTTATGAAAAGGATAGGATTCAGTGCTGACATTTTATCATTTAAAAAATCTTACATTCAGAAAATCTTTAAATTGTGTAGAACAGAAAAAGAAAAATGAGTAAAAATTAAAAAGCTGCCAGTGAAATATGAGTAATTGAAATAAGATCTGGAAATACAAGATAATAAAGAGAGAGGATATTGCTAATGCAATCAGCTCATTTACTTTATGAAATGAATGTTCTTAATTGGAGATAATAATTTCATAACTTACCTCTGCATACTTTAATTTCAATGTTTTATGCATTTCTCGAAAACGACTGTAACGCCTGAATACGGTCCATGTCTCATCTAGGACAGTAATCTATTAACCAGGCAAACAAAAATGAATCGGCATTAATTAGAAGGAAAAGTAACTAAAAATTTAAAAACACAATTTAAAAATTAAATTAAAAGTGATTAGCATGTAAAATTTCTCCAGAATTGAAAAAAACATTAATCTAACTGCATAAATACAACTTATAAATAATAATTGCACTTTATTAAATATTCACCTTGGCTCTCAAATCTTATCACAAGCAGCATATGCCAGATGCCAGAGGGACAGGCAGATGCTCACCTCTTGATCAGTTATAGAAATTGTCCCTTAATTCTGCACGTGGGTAGTAGAAAAACCCCATGGTATGACCACTTTGGTATAGTGGTATGCTCATACCAGTGTCAACAGAAGCCACCACAGTGGACAGAAAGGAACAAAAGAAAAAAGAAAAAGGAAATCAGAGAAAGAAGAGAGTGAAGAGAGGAGTTGGAAGGTCACAGAAAAAGGAAGGGGAGAGAGAGGACAAAACGTTCTTGCATCTCTGTGATTATTAGTATAAACACATAATACATCTCAGCTTTTTTTTTCCAGAGAGAATTACAGATCTAGCTTTAACTGGCTGATAGTTGGTCATCACAGTGCAGGAGGCTGGTGGACCGCATCAGCCTATCACACCCAACACACAGGCTAACAAGTTCCGGCTCCATTTCGACCATTCTTCTAAGCTACAGACCCATGTACTCAGCTTGGAGACATCTTTCTTTGGGTGTCTCGGATTTGCCTTGTCTTAAGCCATATTTGATATCCCCCATCCCTACCACCTGTCATGCGATGCCAGCCAACTAGAGATGCCATCCCTGAGCCGCTTCTTCTAACAGCCCTACCTAACAGTGAGGGCCAGGCCTTGCTCCTTTCACCTCCAGAGCATGTCATGCTGGAGCTCCCTCCTCCTGCCTTTTTCCTCTACTGCCACCCTATCCCAGACTATCGGGTCTCCTGTGGATTCTGCAGAGCCTCTTCAGGTATGCACACATGCCCCTTCTAACCCCTTCTTTCCACAACTGTTAGATCTTTTCTTTTCATTTTTTCTTTTTTTTGGTGGTACTGGGGTTCCTGAAAACCCTTTTCTGGGCTTAATTCTCAGACCTATTTTATATTTTTTATTTGGAAACAGGGTCTCTTAAGCCAGGGAGGCTGACTTCGAACCTGCGCGATGCTCCTGTCTCCGCCTCCCAAGCGTGGGAATTACAAGCGTGTGCCACCACACTGAGCATCTGTTACATCTTTTCAAAACTCAAAATGAATCATTCCAGCTAACCCAACAACTTCATTCTGCTCCTAGAAAAGACCTAAATTTTCAACCTGGCACCCACTGCCCACAGCATCCTCACGTTGGGCTCTGTTCTCCAATGTCTTCGCTCCTGCTGCATCCCCTCAACATACATCCCCTCGCCACATCAGGGCCTTTGAATGGCCATGGCCCTGAATGGGGAATCTCAATCAATCAATCTCTCTCTCTCTCTCTCTCTCTCTCTCTCTCTCTCTCTCTCTCTTTCTCTCTCTCTCTCTCTCTCTCCCTCCCTCCCTCCCTCCCTCTCCTTCTCCCTCTCCCTCTCCCTCTCCCTCTCCCTCTCCCTCTCTCTCAAATACTTTTATTGGTGCATTTTAATTTTACATCACGTTAGGGTTCAAGTGATACAAATATACAAGCATAGAAAGCTTGGCATGCGTCCCTCATCATCCGACTCTGCTCCCTCCTCTCCCCATACATGTTAGTGGGGTTGCTGGTGATACCTTCATAGATGGACACAGCATTATTTGAACTATAACTCTCTTCCTCAGTCCTCTTTTTTCTCCTATCTCCTTTCCCAACCCCCTTCCACTATTGTACAGTCACTCTCTTGAAGTCCCCTTTGTTTTCTATTTTCTGCTTCTACATATGAGAGAAACATACAACCCTTCACTTTCTGAGACTGGCAGATCTCATTTAATATATTTTCTAGTTCCATCCATTTCTTTGCAAATGACATAATTTTGTTCTTCTTTATGGCTGAGTAAAACTCCATTGTGTGCATATAATACATTTTCTTTATTCAACTGTACTAGGTTGACAGGTATAAGAAAAGATTTGAGGTTATAACAATTAAGTAAACAGTAGCACAGGTTGTGCTGCGGGGTGGTGACCTTCCAAGGGCAGTGCACGTGTCACAGAGGCTTGGGAAACGTTGCTCCTGGCCTCAAAGATGGCTTCCTTTCCAGTCCACTTTTTGGTCATGGTGCAAGGCCAGAGCAGCCAGTCAGGATAAGGACTTCTTCAGGACCAGAACACAGCAATGTTACCCAGACACAAACCAGCGGGCCAAGAGAGAACAGAAGGGAAGTGGGCCCTCTGCCTTCCCACGTGGTGGGAACAATTTAAATTTACATGCAATGGCTTCCTGGAAGCTCACATCTCTTCTCTGAACCCAGAATCAAATATCCTACTGCCTGCGTGGATGTCTAACTTGTGCTTCCAAAGTAACATGGTACACTTAAACCAAAATTAATCCTACCCAAACCAGATTCCCTTCCCCATCTCAGGAAATTACAGTGCCATCTTTCTGCCTGTTTCACTAATAAAAGTGGCATTATTCTTAATGTCCCTCTTTCTCCCACGTCATATTCAGTCAGTAAACCTTCTCCGCCAGCCTCCAGAGAATGAGAAGCTGGCCAGATGTTCCACCGCTAACATCCTAGCATCATTGTTCTCTGGCTTCTTTGTAAAGGCCTCTCTCTCCTGACTGCCCTGCTCATGTCCTCATTCTCTGCTCAACACCGCAGCCAGATCTTGTTAAAAAATAAGTCAGATGAGGCCATTTCTTTGCTCTAATGAGACACCTTCTCAAGGTGTCCCATCTCATCTAGGTACAAGTTCAGATTTCTTCACTAACCTACATGGGTCTCCTTCCTAGCTACATCCTCAACCACTCTCTCTGGATCACTCTGGATTCCCTGTTTATCCAGGATCATCAAACACATACACCTTAAGTGTGGCCCCAGGGACTTTGTTTGTGCTTTGTCCTCTTCCTGGAATGCTCTTTTATAAGTGTTCACATGACTGGTTTTCTTGCTTCCTTCCAGTCTTTTCTCAATAGTCACTTACTCAGTGATACCTTTCTGAAATATTCAATCTAAAATTGCATTCTCCTTTACCCATTCCACACTCCTTCCTCCCCTCCCTAATCTGTTTCTGTACTTAGAGCTTTTGATCATGATACATGGCATAGGTTACCAGTAGGTCTTGTTTCCCCACTAGAACATAAGTCCCAGGAGACTGGGCTTTTTATCTGCTGGTCAACGCACCTTAGGAGAGTTTATGACACATTGCAGGCATTAGAATGAAGATCTGGGAGAGGGAGCCCCATGGCGAACTTGCTTGAATATACCCGAGCTCTTATTGACTTTGAACTACCAATGAGTTTCTTTCCTTGGGCAGAAAAGTTCTTAAAAAGATCTCAACCAAAATTAGAATAAAGTAAATCAGACACCTAACTTGTGGGCTGGGCCGGGGAGTTCCTCCCTCTTTGTCGACATGACAGCTCATTAACATTGAGCCATTTTTTAAAAATCTTTTGATCAGCAAAATGACATTTCAAACCTACTTTGTGATTCTGGGGGCCGTTCTTTCCACACAGTAGCCCTAGGATAGGACCTTTACAAGGGGTGCCAATTTCCCTAACAAACCACATATATTAAATATTAGAAAGAGTGAAGATGCAGCTCAATGACTTAAGGGCAGTAGGTATCAGCATTTGGGAAGAGGATAACAAGAGCACAAGAAGCCCACACTGAACTGGGCATGGGGTGAGATGTTGATCTAGAGGAGAGGGACAGTAGATCAGTTACAAATGATAAGCCAGACCTAAATACTCTATTATTTTTTTAATGTTGAGAAAGCAAGGCATCACTACTGCATATTTTTGAGGAGCAAATTCATTATTTCTCTTTCTCTGAATGGTTTTACTGATGTAAATTCATCTTTTCTGGGCCATAAAATGATCAACTACAACTTAAATATCATAAACATGTCCATACGATGGACTGCATTTACTTATAAACAATTTGCAATTGAGTGCTGCCCACAAATTTATGTTATATACATACTTTGCTGGCTTAAGGACTGTCAATTTTAAGATCTGTCATCAGTATATATTTGGTTGTATATATCAGTTTTTCATCCAAAGAAAGATACTCTAACTGGCCCCCATTTAGCCAGTTACTTGGTAAGTTTTCTTCAATAGTATTCATTTTTAATAACATCTGTCAGAGTCACTTTGAGTATTTATACATACGTGTGTGTGTATATTAGGCTCTCATATACATTTAAAAAGTTTTGTCCGATTTTTGCAAAATAAAGTCTTATGAAACAACATGACTCTGAATGTGTTTGAAATGTGGAATAAGGTTCAAATGTATGCACACTAGCCGGGCGTGGTGGCGCACGCTTGTAATCCCCGCGCTTGGGAGGCAGAGACAGGAGGATCGCGCAGGTTCGAAGCCAGCCGCGTGCGCTGGCTTAGGAGACCCTGTTTCCAAAAATGAAAATGTAAAAAATAGGTCTGGGAGTGTAGCCCGGAGGTAGAAGGGCTTCCAGGAACCCCAGTACCACCAAAAAAAAAAAAAATGTATGCACACTATGCACAGCAGCACACGTTAATGCACAAATTTAACTAAAATCTTCTCAGACACAGAAAATGGAATAAAAGGAGAGGAGGCAAGATGATCCACGGGGTGTGTAAAGACTGAAATTTTCTATTTATCTTAGTTTCTTCACATTTCTACTTCTAGAAGTGTAGTATAATAAATAGGTATACTTAGTGAATGTTATGCTTTCTAAATAAATACAAATAGATATACTGGCCTTCACTGCTCGGTAAGCTTTTCACTGATAAACATATTTAGGCATTGCTACTCCAAGCCATAGCTGCGGAAAGACAAGTGAAAATCCCATCATTTGCAAGATGGCAGAATCTAGCTCATTAACTCTACTCAGTATCTTAGGCAGCAACATAACTTTGAACATGTTTAAAGAAACATGAAACATATTCTAAATGTAAGAATCTGTATGGTAACACACATTAATGCATTAGGTTTAATTAAAGTCTCTTCAGACAACAACTGCAAATGGAACTAAGCCCAGGGTGGTAAATGAAGCCAGCATTTCATTAATCATTGCAATGTCCTGTAGAGATCACAGACTACCATCCCATTATTTCTCCTTGTGATCTAGCTCTAAGATCACCAAATATGTCACCAAGGACCAAAGTACCAATGCTTTCTGATTTCCAGTATGCACATGTACCTCATGGGTGCTGAGACTGCTGGCTTCTCCACTGAGTCTCCCTGGTACAGCAGTATACCTCTCCCCTTCTGGACCACTCAACACAGGTCCAGCTGGGCTCTGGACAGTCCTCCTCCCTTGAGGGGCCAGCACCTCAATCCCTTCTGGCAGGGTCCATCAGCCTGTGTTGTCCCCTTGTCTCTCCTAGGCTGGCCAGCATTGCTGCAGAGAGCCACGAGGAAGGCAGGGCACAGTCACAGGAAATGCAGGCTACTTCAACAGGGCAGTCCTTCCTCCCTGAAAAACCTTTCCAGTTATATTCTCTGTGATATGTATTTCAAAATGTTCTAGATCTCAGTCCTCCCAATGGTCTTGTTTTACTGGGATAATCAGGGTCACCCAAGACCCACTTCCTGAGCACTCTTTCAGTGACTCTGAAAAGGATGCTCTTGCTACACTCTTTCTCCTTCCCACAGATGCATCATCATGCAATTTACTAATTCACATCTACCTAAAAGGAGAGCCCCTAAGGTTAGCCTCAGACTCTGATACTTCCTGTTAACTACTTCCTTTTAATAGCACAGCAGCTGCATGTTTCTGCACGCAGGGTTCCCATCTCTCAGAATGCCTCCTCTCTCCTGCTACTCACTGGAGTCCACTTATCTCTCTCAAGGGAGCATGTATGGAGTCCACCCTGCTGTCTTCCAGATCACCCCTGCAGGCACCTGTTTGTTCCACACTGCTTGATTTCTCTCCAGGTGTTTCTCTTCCCTACTGACTGTCCCTTACAGAAGTGTTCCTTACAGAACCATTCCTTGAGTACTTTACAAGTACACAAAGTGTTCCTTCATCTTTTCTGTCCCTTGGCATGTCAATACATCTAATACTGTATTTAAAAATATTTATAAGTACCAAGTGAATATTTGCTAAATAATCAATGAATGGATAATGGAGACTATGGAGCTCAGAGTCTCTTTTCAATAAATACTTTTCAACTTCATTTCCCAACTATTTTCTCTCTTGAGCTGTGGGAAACATAGTCACCTATGTTTTTATCCTTTTCTGGCTTACCTATAACTATATAACATTTTTAGCAAGCAGGCATTGAGGGAGATAAGGACGAGGGCAAAGAACTGTAAAGCAAAGAAAGAGAAAAAAAAATTTTAAATCAAATCCCAGCCAGGTGTGGTGGCACACGCTTGTAATCTTAGTACTCGGGATGCTGAGACAGGAGGATCGCACAGGTTCGAAGCCAGCCTCAGCTACTTAGTGAGGCTCTCAATAACTTAGTGAGATCCTGTTTCTAAATAAAATATAAAAATAGATCTGAAAGTATAGTCTGGAGGTACAAAGCCCCTGGGTTCCATCCCCAGTAACCTCCCCCCCACAACACACTAAATATTCCTCTTGGGGAGAACATTCCATCAATTTAGAAGAAACACTGTGATAAACGACTTGGGGATGAGAATGGGTGCAGGTGAGGCGAGGCTTATAAATGACACATCAAGAAACATAAACTCATCTCTAAACTGTCTTTAAGAGGGGGGATTCTATCAACCTGAGGGTCTCCTGTTTCCGAGTATCAGGTTCTTTGGGGGTACTAAGCCTGAGGATGAAAGCCAAGCACGTGGGCTGGAGCTGAACTTGGCTCAGTAAGGGGCAGCAGTTGGAGCTTCCAGGAGTCTCTAGGAAGGAGGAATAGAAAGCCCAGTGTTATGGGAAGAACATGACTGTCTAGTGAGTACTTTAAGTAGTTTAACTCTGAGATGTGCAATGTATCTCTTCTCTGGTCTCTCCAGGGAAACTTCAAAAATGTTCATTTACAAGAAATTGGCAACTGAATTGAATAGACACTTCACAAAAGAAGAGATACAAATGGCCAGTAGATACATGAAAAGATGTTCAACATCATTAGCCATCAGGGAGATGCAAATCAAAGCTACGCTGAGATTCCATCTAACCCCAATCAGAGTGGCAAGCATAAAGAAATCAAATAACAACAAATGCTGAGGAGGATGTGAGGAAAGAGAAACTCTTTTACACTGTTGGTGGGAGTGCAAACTAGTTTAGCTACTATGTAGATCACTGTGGAGATTCCTGGGAAAACTGGAAATGGATCCACCATAGGATCTGGCTATACCACTCCTGGGTATTTTTCCAAAGGGACTGAGATCAGAGAACTACAGTAACATATGCATACCCATGTTCATAGCAGCACAATTCATAATAGCAAAAATATGGAACCAACCTTGCTATCCATCAATAAATGAATAGATTTCAAAATTATGGGAAATATACACAGTGGAATTCTACTCAGCTAGAAAGAAGAACAAAATCAAGTCATTCTCAAGAAGATGGAAAGACCTGGAGAACATTATGTTAAGTGAGATCAGCCAGCACAGAAAGAGAAGGGACATATGTTTTCTTTAACTTGACCAAACTAGGGAGCACTGGGGATACCAGATGGACTCCAGATAATGGAGGGGAAACCTCAGCTAAGCTAGAATGGAAGGATAGGAGAGGAAGAAGGCTGAGGTTGATTAATGGAGGTGCTACATTCAAATAGGTGTAAAAGTATAAATGTAGCATGGTTAACCTGGACACTCACTGTTGGGAGGGGGAAGGGGAAATCGGCAGGGAGAGGGCAGCAAGCACAGTCTGAATGTATGCCATTTTCAATATGATCCACATAAAAATAAAAATAAATAAATTGAATAAATAAATAAACAAATGTTTATTTCTCCTTCCGGTAAATCCAAAGGAGGGCTAGGCTTTGTAGCCAGGTGAGCACAAAGGAAAAGATACTGTCAGCAGCCATTTGGGCTCTGGAGGAAAAGGCACAGCTCTCTATGGACCGTTCTACCAGCTGTGTGCGGAAGCCCTGAGCCAGTGGGCATCCCCTCCCTACTGCAGTGGCCCCCAGCCAGCAGCATGACCAGCAGAAGAAATTCTGTCTCAGGCACCTGCAGAAAGAGTCTGGGCCCACAGAGGAGTCTACTCCCAAAGGCAGTACACTATACAAGCAAACAGGAGCCTAATTCCCACCCTAGATTTCCCATCTGTTAGTAACAGGAGTAAAAGATACACGAAGTTTGGAGAATGAAGATTCCTCAAACACGGGACCCATACAAATAGAATATTCTTCAGCAGTATTCTCCAGGAAAGCCCAGAAGCCCCTGCTGGGTAGGCGCTTGACAGAAGTACAGAACATGCCTCAGGCCTTTGGGCCTGTGACCCTGGTCTGAAGCCGATGTGCTCTCAAGTGAGCCAACGGTGACTACTGAGTTAACACTCATATGCCAGATAACTAGGAAGTGGCCCTAAACTAAACAGGATATCTAGCAGGCCTGAATCTAGCTTTCTGCCATAACAGAAATAGGGGCTTCGTGCTTCAATTTCAATATGTTAAAATTGGGGATAATACTGCTTATTTTAGTATACTTACAGTATAGAGCAGATTGAAGGTAAATTTGATAGAATATATGAAGGCCCTGAAATTATGAGAAGAGAGAACCCTTTCAAATCCAAGATCATCACCAATAAAATATGTCTCCCTCCAAGCAGGTAAGAAGCAGGGAAAATTATTCTACTTTGAAACGATGAGAGATGGGGAGAATGATAGTCTAGGCATTTTCCTTCAGATTATCTAGATATCAAGACACAAAGCAAGGAATGCAAACTCTCCATCATTATGAAAAAATGCCTGGTCCCATGATCACATTCCTGAAGATAGGCCTTCGGTTATGTGCTGTTGAAAGGCAAGGATCCCATGGGCATCAATACAAAAAGAGTTCAGCCAGGCAAGGCGGCACATACCTGTAATCCCAGGACTTGAGACTGCGATAGGAGGATAAAAGGTTTGAGGACAGCCTCAGCAACTTAGCAAGGCTCTCAACAACGTAGTGAAACTGCATTTCAAAATAAAAACTTAAAAGGGCTTTGGTCAGTTGTAGAATGACCTTGGGCTCAATTCCCAGTACTCGATACACACAAAAAGGGGGAAAGGCTTAAGCCACTTCATGACTTATTTTATGAAACAATTTATTCTAGGAAGAAATGTAAAACTCCCAGAATTCTGAAATCAAGGAAGAGAGAATATTAACCCATTTTTGTTTAAAAAAAACCAGAAACTTGTGTAAAATGGAAATTCAAGATATAACTGTGAGGTGATGACTACACCAGCTGTAATTGCGACTCAATCTCATTCTTTCTTAGTCATTTCTCTTATATGCAGCATTGACTTTGTGAAGATAAACACAACTGTCCAAGTAAAAGCAATATAAGAGATTAGTTGGTCGGCGTGAAAACTGGGGAAGAGAGAACTATGCTTTTCCTCGTTTTTCAGTGGAAGACAAAGTTCTGGAAGAGATGAGTGCTTAATAAAAAAAACTGGATAAATTATGATTCTTCAAGTGCTAATGCAAGTTCTTTCATTTGCTTTTTAAGTCTAAAAACAGCACACAAACTGATCATTTGAATCTGGTCGGGCCTCGGCATATGCAGACTCCATTTGTCTCAGCTACATGTAGGGAGGTCGTCCATCAGGTTACTAACAAGCACAGATTCGGATGCCAACACACCACTCTTTCTGGGGAGTAAGTGTTTCTAAAAGATATATGTGTGTACAGTTTATCTAATAGACTGGAATGGCTTTCATTTCTATTCTGCCAAATAAAGAGAAATTTCTCTGGCTGTAAATGTGATTACTGCAACTCCCAAACTGCAGATTTTCTGGGCATTTCTTCTTCATGATTCCTGGCAGGTATATCCTCCATCAAATTCTACAGGTTTCTCAAACAGCCCCACTTTATAAAGTACTCGTAACTTGCTCAAAATTCAAGGTAAGAAGTTGAAAAACACACTAAAATAAAAGTAAATTTTGAAAAGAAGGCAAGGATTTGGAAATGGCCACTATGTTTAAGCTAATATTAAAACATTTCTTAATTTCTAAAAGTGCAGAGAGTAGTTATATCTAGAAGGTACATTTAAAAACAGGGAATTGGAGGTGGATATGGAGGCACACAGCTGTAATCCCAATATTTGAGAAGCTAAGACAGGAGGATCACAAATTTGAGGCCAGCCTCAGAAACTCAGCAAGACCCTCGGCATTTTAGAAAGCTCTGTTTGAAAATAAAAAATAAAATAGAGCTGAGAGATCTAGAAGGCTCCTGGGTACAATTCCCAATTTCACACACAAAAAATAAAACAGAAAAGGCTAGAGGTATAGCTTAAAGACGGGTTCTATCATTGTACCGAAAATAAAGAATAAATAAAAAAGGAGGAGGAGGAGGAGGAGGAGGAGGAGGAGGAGGAAGAGAAGGAGGAGGAGGAGGAGGAGGAAGAGGAGGAGGAGAAGGAGGAGGAGGAGAGGAGGAGGAGGAGGAGGAAGAGGAGGAGGAGGGAATCTATATTGTTCCATGGACTTAGATTTGACAGGAGCATTTGGGACCTGGATCCACTTCCTAGTGGTGTGGTTTCTGGCAAGTCATTCACAATTTCTTAGTCCATAAAATACAAATAACATCTCCATTTTGGTGCACTTTCCTTATTTGTGGAAATGTCTAGCAAAATGCCTAAAGTGACAAAGGTGCTTGATATATGTTAGTTTTTTCTTCAAGAGGGGCTTCAGTCTCAACTACACACCTAGTATAGTCCAAAGAAACCTGTGAGAGGCTCAATGCATGAAAGGTAACAGGGAAGGTAGTGAGCCCACCATAAGGTTTGAGAACATTCCCTTGTGCTTTACAGGATGGATGAAGCTCCTGAGAAGTGTTATGCAAGTCACTAAATAAGCTGGAAGCTCGGGAGACATGGGTAAATCTCACAGGATGTGTTAACACAGATAGCAAGTTTGTAGGCAGCCTCAGAGACACAATAAAACTTGTAAGATATGCTAAATACACACTACTGGTTCTTTTTTTTTTTTTTTTTTTTGGTGGTACTGGGGTTCCTGGAAGCCCTTCTACCTTCTACCGGGCTACACTCCCAGACCTATTTTTTACATTTTCATTTTGGAAACGGGGTCTCCTAAACCAGTGCGCGCGGCTGGCTTCGAACCTGCGCGATCCTCCTGTCTCTGCCTCCCAAGCGCGGGGATTACAAGTGTGCGCCACCACGCCCGGCACACTACTGGTTCTTAACGTAAAAGACTTGCAGAAGACAGAAAAATGTACAAGAAATATGATGGAGCATAAAAATACTACTTAGAGATAGGAAGAAAAGTATTAGAGCATGATATACCCCCTTTGAGATGACAGCTGCTACCCCTGGATTGACCACTCTTATTGACAACAGCCTGGTCCAGTTCTTCCCTATACATGCTCTGTTCAAGAAGTACAGGTGAGAGTCAGGGCTGTCCACAGCACAGCATGGGCCGGCTCCACAAGGAGCAAACAGCCTTGACTCTGGGCACCCATCACCTGTCATGGTCTACTCTGGTCTTCATAAGAAGGTCAGCAGGAAAGGCTGAGGCAGAGGAAAAAGGGAGAGGGGGGAGAGAGGAAGAGAAAGAAAAGAGAAGAGGAGAGAAGAGAAAAGAAGAGGAGAGGAGAGGAGAGGAGAGAAGAGGAGAGAGGGGAAAGGGGAGAGGTCATGTTCATGACCTCTCTGTGCTAAGCATCTCCCAGCTGCAGGGCGGGACAGAGTGACATGAGAAGGGAGGGCTCACGTGTGTGTAAAGCAGGTGACAGGTGAGAATGCCCCAGTGACTGCTCTCTGTAATAGTAATAGTCTCTCTGTAATAGTCTGCAGGTGGTCTCCACACTTGGGCTGGGAAACTTCCTGGAAGCCACATTTTCTTACCATCATTTATTATACATTGCATCTCTGCCCCCCTCTATTAGGGCCGCCAATTGGGAGATAGAGCAAAATGAGGCAGTATTTTGCAGAAGTACTGAGGAAGGAGACTGTTACTAGGGTAACATCGAATAAGATGATGAGAATTTGGGAAGGCTTCGGGTTGCATCCTGTATGTTAGGGGTGTATGTGGACTTGTATTCCATTGCTCTGCAATAGGACTGAAGCAACACTTGTCCAAGGACTGAAGCTGCAACTGTATGAGAAAAGACAAGGCCCGTGCTTTCCCTTCCCAACGGGGAGTGAGACTAGGATGCTAGCAGGCACCTTGGAGGACATGAGGCAGAATGAGGGCTTCCACAAGCAAGGGCTGGCCAGTGCCCAGGTGCTCAGGATAATGTGCAGAGCTGACACGAGCCTAGAGATGCACCTCTTTGACAACAGGAGCCAAAGCAGAATACAACAACCCGTAAGTGCTAAGCCAGTCCTGAGCCAGGGCGTGTGAGTGCCAGCGGGCTGGAAAGGGAGAGCTGAGAAGGCGGGAGGGGAGTTGAGAGAGAGATGGGCGGCTTCGGCACCCTCAGATGTAGACACGATCAAGAAGTTCCATTCCCCTGAACTTCATGACTAAAAGCCACACACACACACACACACACACACACACATGCACGCGCGCTGTACCAGGCCTGTGTGAGTCACACTGCTGGGTGGCACTAGCAGTCAGAGGCTGGTTTGTGACAGGCATTCAGTGGCACGCGAGACTGAAGGGCGAGGCAGTGCAGTGTCTAGAGAAAGACCACAGATTACAACGACGGTGAACAGAAATGTGACTGTGAGTTGTGACGGGGTGAAGCGGGCACATTGTGCAACAAATGGAGGCTGGGGTGCAGGCACTCCTGCATATCACACCACTCCAAGGACACGGCAGACAGCGGCCTGTAATGACAGCTTGTCTACGGACAGTCCTGGGAAACAAAATGTTAAAAGACACACCAGCACTAGCTTATTTCTTTTTTTTTTTTTTTTTTTTGGTGGTTCCTGGAAACCCTTCTACCTCCGGGCTACACTCCCAGACCTATTTTATATTTTTTTATTTGGAAACAGGGTCTCTTAAGCCAGTGAGGCTGGCTTCGAACCTGCGCAACTCCCGTCTCTGCCTCCCAAGCGCGGGGATTACAAGCCTGCGCCACCGCGCCCGGCACATTGGCTTATTTCTTATCACGTTGTTATGTAAATTAAAACACAAAGAACTTAAAAAAATGTCAAATTCTATGACAAATGAGCATGACATCCTCTGTTAGCCTTAACTACAGATTTCCCAGGCTGGCGCTTTGTATCATGCTAAAATGTAATTTAAAAATTCAGTTTTACCCACTCTAGTTTCAGAGAAAATGGCAAGCACGATGCAGTGCAATTGATTTCATGTATCAGTCACTGCAAGCTTAGGAGAGGGCATTTTAAGATGACTGCTGTAATCCAGTGAGCAGTGTTACTTGTGGCAGCTGTGGGTCAGGGAAAGCATGTAATCTGCAGATGCATGCTGCAAGCTAACAGGCGACATTCTGCAATACTCAGTTGCAAATGCACGCTGGTCAAAGAGAAGTCAGACTGTCCCATCTTCAGCTTCCTGTCTCTGACACCTGGAGGTAGGAGGTACACCTCTTTTTACACATCCGTGCTCTTAGGATTTGCTGGAAGTGTCAACTCCAAAGAAATGGGAACTGAAAGCTGAGCCAGGAGCTTCTAGGCATATGACTTTCAGGGATCAGTAAAATAAAGTGGGATGGGGGCCACACAGAGGAGTGGCTTTCTGCATTATGAGAAAAGAACATTGAAACCAACACCAAGGAGTGAGAAAGGAATTCATGAATTCTGATACAGCCATACACTGAGATGCTATACGGCCATAAAAAAGCAAATGAGTTTAATACCAACTATGTGGATGAGCCTCTCAGACATTACATCGAGCAGCCAACACAGAAGACAAATGCTGCATGTCTCCGGCAGGCTAGGACATGCACAGCAAGTCTGCATCCGCAGAGATCAGTGCTTGCCTGGAGGCTACACATGGGCGCTGACTGCAAAGGGCATGAGGAACTCCTGAGTACCTGAAATACACTCAATCCTGATGGGGCGCATCCCGTGGTGTGTGTAAAAGCCACAATCCATCAAACCACACCCGCAGTGTGTGCAGTGCCCAGCAGTCAACGACAAAGCAGATTTAAAAGTTAAATGAGGCCAGGCGTGGTGGTGCACACTTGTAATCCCAGCATTTGGGAGATAGGAGAATCGTGGTTCGCAAACAGCCTCAACTACTACTTAGTGAGGCCCTTTGCAACTCAGTGAGACTGTATTTCAAAATAAAGAATAAAAATAGAGCTCAGAGGTAGAATGCCCCTGGGCTCCATTCCCAGTACCAATAAATAAAATAAAAGTTAAATGAGGCCAATCAACGGATACCCATCTACATGCCTATTCTCAAAGTTGACAAAAGAAAGTTGTTATCCTCAAAATAAAAGAGGTATAAAGACAGTGTTTTTGAATTAAATATATTTTAGTTTAAAAGTCCTATTATTGTCATTTTAAAGCCCAGTGGTGGGAATCTCCTAGGGACCCATGAGGGATGAGCAGCCACGCTGGACAGTGTTGTCTCCTGCCCTCTCTGTACCTGCCTGGAACGGTTCCCCAGCAGGCAGAGAACCACTTTATCCTATAAGGAACAGAACCATGGAAGGTATGAAGTTGGGAATTAAAATAAAAAGAGCCAAGAAGCAATGCTTGATAAGGTTGATAAATCCCTGGGTAGGGGTGTGGCTCAGTGGTAGAGCACTACCTAACATGTATAAGGTCCTGGGTTCCATTCCCAGCACCGCACAAATAAAAATAAAGACTGGAAAATCCTGCCTAAGGAAGGGTGGCCAGAGAGGGCAGAAAGCAGAAGGGATGAATAGAGGAGGAAGAAGCAGACAGAAAGACACACTGGAAGCCCCTCTCAGTGCTGATGAAAAACAGCCGTGGTCCTCAAACGTGTTTCAAGCCTCTGCACACATCAATGCACACACGCCTGTTGGGCAGGTCTGATTATCCCTGCTTCCCAGATGAGACTCAAGGAGCCTTCCCTTCTTCAGCTCTTTTGGGCCTGCCAACTCCTTGCTGCCTTTGCCTTCCAAGTGCCACAGCTCTCTAAAAGAATTTAATAGTAGTCAAGATAACAGTAGTCAAGATATTATCAAAAGTGAGAGTATTTGTTCTTGAAAACATGACCAATGCGTGGCATGTCCAAATGACGGGCAGAGAAGTTTGGCAAACTTAAGGTTTTTCTTAACAATAAAATAATCTTAACATAAAGCCTTTAATGTAAAGTTTTATGAAAAAGCTCACAAAGCTGCTTCTTTAAAACTCTGCATAATATTTATATAGTTCTCAGAGCAGTACAAAATTGCATGTCCACAGAATTATTAGAGTCTCAATGGAGAATGTCTGAAAAGATTTTAGCATCAGGTGCAAAACAGCTGCAGTTCTATTTCAATAATGACAATGAATGGATCTGTTTTCTCTCCTTGGGCTTTCTTTTATGCATTCTTTAATTTTCAAGTTCAGAATGCCAGGGAAGAACAAAAAGAAAAAAACAAAAAACTCGTTAGCCATAAAGAAAAAACAAAAAACTAAGCCCCAAATTTCATAAAGACATGATTGCATATTAGAAGTATCTGAGAGGATAGCAAAAACAAAATCTCCTTCATTCTCTGGGTTTTTACATAATATTAATAACAAATACTCATCCAGCACTTGGGTGTGCTGGGACCACTTTGCACGCATAGGGTTATACAGTCCTCACAGTGCCTGTCAGGCAGGCTTCACTGCTCCCATTTTCAGGTGAGGCACAGCGAGGCTTTGACTTTCTGAGACTCCCTGATGGAGAAAGGTCGATTGCCGACATCCATTCGCATTCTACCAGCTGCGCCTGGACCTGGAGCTAGCCCATTTTTGCTATTTACCGAGAAAGGATATATTTGTATGTTCATTTCTAGTTTAGGCCCTAATACTTTTGTGACACGGTGTCCCATGGAAACCTGGCCTACTGGGATGACCAGCAAGTCTCCAGGCGAAGACTCAAGTCCACTGCTGCGGCCAATGGCAGCACACCTAGGATACCAACAGAAGGAGGCGGCACACGGGTGTTCAGACCTGGCTTTGGCTAAGTTCAAAGAAAGGATTCTTTGGATTTAAAGTATATGTATTTTGAAATGAAAGCTTGTATTCTTAAAGGCCACACGTGACTTTATGTATTTGGTTTTCCTAACTTGCTTTGACAATGCCATCTTCAAATTTTGGCTACATCTACAGCACATTGCCTGGGCTATTATTTGCTTGCAATTTTTATTTAAAACAGCTCCATTTAAAAAAAAATTAAATGTCTTCTTTATTCAAATTCTATACATGAAATCAGTTACATTTACTAACATATTTTTTAGTTAAGGTAAAATAAACCCATGCACCAACTAAAATCATCGCATGTTTTAACGGGTAGGTGTTCTAAATGTTGAACAACTTTAATTCTGAGCTGATAAAAGCCAATATTTATCCTCTAATTCAAAATTATGAAAATAATACACTCTCAAAAACTACTTTTACCTATGTATATAACATCTACAAACATCTTACATTCCAAAAAGGTGAAAACAAATGAAATGAAACTGAGCGGGAATTCAACATTTTTAAATCAGAAACAATGGCAAGTTATGGATCAAGGACATGGTGTAATATTTTAATAACACACATATCATGCTTTCCCAACAAAATCCTCAAATATATAATTTACTGTCCAGTTGATTTTTCTTTAAAGAAAAACTCAGTATGTAGAAATAACAATCTAAAAACCCGATTAATTTATATTGTTTCCTTACAAAGAGTGAAAAAGGTGCCTACATGAATAGAGGGACCCCTGAGCCCACGGCTCCCCTCAGGCGCAGCGGGAACGGAGGACGAGGAGGGCTTCCTCACACAGGTCTCTCCCCCCTCCCGGCCTCCGGGAAGCTTCAGGCTTAAGGGCTTTTCAGTGGCCATCCTCATAAGATATTATGAACAAAGGGGCTTCTCAGGTAAGATGAAACTTGGAGACCACTAGTCTCATTTTACCAATGAGAAAACTGAGATATGGACAGGTTAAATGTCTGAGAGTCACTTGGCATGATGTGGCAGAATCAGTTTATAGAACACAGATTCGGGATTACTTAAAAAAAAAACAAACAAAACAAAACAAAACAAAAAAAAAAAAACAACTTCCAGAACACCATATGCATCCATACACTGGTGATCCTCATGGGCTTCCTTATATCAGTACCCTTGCTTATCCTTGAGAATGAATAAGTATGATTTATTATTAATTCACTGAGGAGGGGCTGGTCCTCTGCAACATTTAATGAAGTGTTATGAGTCAATGGAAATAAATTAGAAATGAGATGAAGTCATTATTTCAGAAAGCATGACATAACAGGCACATCTCTCCCTTAAAAATTGGATAAATCAAATAACTGAAACAGATTAGGAAAGCTTTAATTAATAATAGCTGCAACAACAAGGAAAACAGCATAGATATAATTTATTGTTTATTATATTCCTACTACTGAATATATCACTTTACATGTGTTAATATATATCCCTGTGATATAACCATTATTCTTCCCAATTCCCAATTTTATAAATAAGAGAATTGAGCCTAAGCCCATGGGTTGAGTGACCAAGTATCCTGGTTTGTCCAGGACTGGGGGAGGAGGTCCCAGAGCACGGACTTTCAGGGCTGCAGTCAGGGAGGTTGTGGGTACGCTGTCATGGCTGGTCACCTCACCTGTGAGGCTGGCAGGTGAGGGGACTTCCCAGAATATCTGAACCTCAACCGACATGATCTTCTGTGAGGTAACCACCCTCCTCGTGCCACATCTACAGCTTCACAGGCTGCTTTTAACAGAGGGCGGGACTAGTATCTTACAAAAGAAGGTATTCACATGGGACTTCATCTTCTTTTACAAAAATTACAGAAAAAGACCTCCATAGCTTCAACCTCTACTCTCGAATAGTAAAGAAAATACACTTACCTTGACCTCAAACTCGAAGTGCTCATCCTTCCCTTGCCCACAGAGCACATAGCGGGGAATACTAATCTTGATCGGGTCCTTCAGGTCATCTGGATTGGCACCCAAAGGGCGAGAAACCATCCGCTATCAAAGAAACATCAGACAGAGAGAACAAAGAGAAACCAAGATCACTCTGCTGCAAATACCCTGCTTGGGCAGGAGGGAGAAAATGTGTTTCAAGTAGAGAAAAGAGCATCAAAACAGTGGAGTTTATTTAGAAAAAAAAATGAAGGTTTCCTTTGAAAGAGAAATGCAAAGCCTCTCTTATAACAAAGGACCATTTCTTTAGGTATAACATTCCAAGAAGGTAGGGCAAAAGCACTTCAAAATGTTGCTTGGCTTTGAAGTTCCTTCCAATTTATAAGAACAAGTGAAAACGGGGCAGATTACATATCCTGACTTTAAAAAACTGCTACACAATAGATTTCTTTCTCAAGTTTTTTTTTATCATCTAATGAACTTTTTTGTTCATAGACTATCACACTGACATGTAAAGCTGTCAAAGCTGGAAATTTTATTCAAATTTATTTCATCTATAACTTTCAGCCATTCTTATAAGCCATTGTAATATGGAAAACTCTTTAAATCACAATCAAAATAAGTCGCAAGTTTTTTTTTAATTAATTAATTAGTTAATTATTTTTTTTGGTGTTACTGGGGTTCCTGGATGCCCTTCTACCTCCGGGCTACACTCCCAGACCTATTTTTACATCTTTATTTGGAAACAGGGTCTCCTAAGCCAGCGTGCACGGCTGTCTTTGAACTTGCGCTATCCTCCTGTCTCTGCCTCCCAAGCGCGGGGATTACAAGCATGCGCCACCACGCCCGGCTTAAAATTTATTTAAATAATAGCTTTTCTCCGACAAATATTTATGGTCTGGGTGCTGGGGATCCAGAAGAAGGGGCATGATAAGAAAATTTTTTAAAATAAGTTCTCTTGATTATAAAAAAAAAGAAATCTCTGCACCATCCTCACTACTCGCACCAACTTGGGGTTTCAGAACACATTAGAAAATATGTTTTAGAAGCAGTAGCACTAATAAAAGAATCAAAGTCATACAGGTAGCATTTATTTAAGACTTACTACCTACCATGACTCTGCTACATAGTTTATGTGCTTTGGCTCCATTTTTCTCCTGACCCTCCCACCATGACCCTTACTGACCCCGCAGAAAAGATGAGAGGCCCAAGGCTGCGGGATGTTGTCACCAGGTGAGATCACATGATGGAGGTAAGTGGTCACTCGGGTTTGAACTCAGGAAAACCAGAGCCAACCACTGTCACCACTAGGCTCTAACAGAGGGTAGTTTTCATGATGACAACATCATGAAATTTTAAAATGTTCTCATTCATCTGAGATAAATGCAGCTAGCAAATATTTCAAACATACAGATGATCTAAGAAGCTGGAAACTCCATGGATATACAGTAAAATGTACTTCTTTGACAAAACAAAAGCACAAACAAAACCTAGTGAGTAAGGAGTCCCCTTTCTCCCAGGCAGAAAGGGGCCGTAGGTCCCCAGGCCAGGCCCCACCTAGCTGTGTGTGTGAAAGTTCAGACTTCTGGGTGATTCAGAGATGACACGCTTCAGACGGATGCATTCAACTGAGCTGAACATTTTGGCACACTGTAAAGTTATCAAACCCTTTTAGAGCATCTTATATGTTGTCCCAGTGGCTGGTCACCCATAACAAGAACCACTACTGACCACAACTGCATAGCTAATTAGCTATTCCGGATGTCAAAAACCAAAGTGAAAATCATTAAAGAAGGGTTTCTCAATATGAACACTGGTCCATTTCAAATTACATCAAATATAGAATTTTCCCGAAGCCTGAAATATGTTTATTTAAACGTGAAAAGAGGAGAAATCATTTGGTGGTTTTATTACAGGCAGGCATTTGGTGTTAAGCAGTATCTTCAACTTAAAAGTGCATGGCTTAGCCGTGAAGTTCTTGCTCTGATGCCTATGCCTTGATTTCTTCTAGGTCTTGCTTAATAATTATATTTTTTTAGCAGAGTGTGGTGGTACAAGACTGCAGTCCCAGTACTTGGGAGGCTGAGACAGGAGATTGCAGGTTTGTGGCTAGCCTCGGCAAGTAGTGAGACTCTCATCAGCCTAGTGAGATCCTGTTTCAAATTAAAATAATAAAATAGAGCCAGAGGTGTATCTCAGAAGCTGAATCCTCAGTACTACAACAACAAAAGAAAATACATTTTAAAGTAGGAAGATCATCTCTTTCCAGATAGGACACCATGTCTCAGAGAGTTGGTTTACTACTCTATATACATGGGAGCTGGAGATTAGGAATTATAGCTGGTCTGGGAACCACCTTGAGATTGAGGAAATGATGCTATAAGGGATTTTGAATAACAACTAGCAACTGACAGCACCACTGAGAAGGAAAGACCCACTTACCCTACCTCAGGAAGAACCTAGACTCTCTCTAACAGGTAAAGCAAGGCCCACCTCAGTGCTAATCTGGTATGGAGCTGTCCCTGTGTAGTTAGAAGCTCTGTGCTAAGAGGTGAGGAAGAGGAAAGGAGGCAGGAAGGCAACTGACCTCTCCCTTCAACCTACTAGGAATGGCAATGGTAGAAATTCTTAAATACACACAACCTTTTCAGGGATCATATTAGCATTCTTTCAAACTTATCTACTGAATTTGTTATTTAAGCACGTGGTTGTCATAAACACATTCGGGAGGGGATCTAAAAGGTTACCTTCCTAGTTTTTCACATTTTGCCTAGGGATGCCTCTACGTATATACTTCAATCTTTTGAAATCACACGTATTATTGGGTTCTCAAGAAGTATGGATCAATGCCATCACCAAGCATAACATACTTGGTACTGAAACTCTAGCTTTAACTGCTTCCCAGGAATAGCTGCATAAAGTGGACTTGGGGCTGAACATGGTGGTTCAGTATTTGGGAGGCAGAGACAGTAAGATCACAGGTTTGAGGCCAATCTCGGCAACTTACTGAAGTTCTCAGCAACTTAGTGAAGCCACATTAAAATACATATGTGGCTGGGAGTGTAGCTCAGAGATAGAATGCCCCTAGGTTCAATCCCTAGAACCACAAGAAAAAAAAAAAAAAGAGTGGACTTAGGATCCTAGGTAGTCTTACCTCAACGACTCAAAAGGAGGAGACTTGAAACACAATCCTATCTGTGGGACTTGGTCGTTGACCCCTCTGTACCTCAATTTCCTTGTCTATGAAAATGGGCATGATTTTACCAAACTCCAATGACTCGGAGTAAATCCAACTATGAACAGTATGATTCTCTGCCATGTGGGCTTAAAGTTAAAAGCAAATGATAGTTATGACCACAACCAGATTGGAAAGTTTTGATGGGGAAACAGAAAATGATTAAAATAAGTACAATGCTATCTAATGTCATGAATATTGCTGAGGAAGAGATGCAAACAAAATTGCCCAGGCATATTCTGTAAGCAGCAATGCAGACTTAACCTTAATTTTGCAAATACCTTTCTGCTACAGCATCTTGTGCAGGCCTTGAGCAAAAGCTCAGCTGGGGGACACGCAAAGGCTAGAGACCCCCAGGAGAAAAACTAGCCCTTCCCCCTTCAAAAGAATTATTTTAAAATTATTTGAATTAATATGTGTAATTGGAATTTTATGTGTGTGCATTATAACTAAAAGAGATGGGCAGTGACATGTGAGAGACTGAGTCAGCAAAGATCTTTTTTTTCCCAAGGATAAAGTTTGAGCCAAAGATTAAGCTCAAGCTGACCTTAGTTTGGGCCAACATATAAGATTAAGTTCAAGCTGGCCTTGTGATATGAGGCAAAGCATACTTTCTATGATTTATTAAATGTCTGGCATCCTGTCCTGAAGTCTGTTAAAGACTTTTTCTGACCTTGAAGTTTCTGCTTGCATGACTGTGGTTTTGTCTATTTTGCCAAGAAGAAAAGAAAGTTTAAAGATTGTAACAAATCCTGAATAAAGTCGGAGAAGCTGGAGAAGCTGCCATCTGGTCTCATGTGTCAGGGTCTTCTCTCATTCAACCTCGACTCTTCTTGCACCAACACACGACCCCCGACTCCTGCTAGGGCTGGACCCCGGCACCTTTCCTTATAGTCACCACTAGGATACACAATCAAACATTGCCAGCTACGTGTCACCTGGAAGGTAGGGTCCTGAGCATATAAAGTAACTTTTGCAAAGCCTTTGAAATTTCTTAGACCTTTATTTTTTTCCATTGCATTAAGATTTGAATGAAGATTTTGTTTTCACTCTGAATGGATTCTACTCTAAAGATAGCATGAGCTACCTTGACTTTCTCTTTTTATAAGCCAATTTGAAAAATGGGCTAAAAATGCAATGGATGATCTGGTTATTAGGTGGGGATTTTATCACTGGAAAGCTCACTCTTCTTAGAACACAATTGTGAACTCAATCCATAATCAAAGGGCAGTAATGTGAGGCTCAGGTTCAGACAAATTCATAGAGAACAAAAAACCCTGCCAGGATAATTTTACTGGGCATATGAATTGAGAAGGGACCAGTTAATAGGACTAATTGGATATGATAACCACTAAGTGCCTCACATCTATCTAGAATGGCCCTCTACACACCAGCACTGTTAGGGGGACCTGTATCAATGGTTCTAGACTGGATACTAGAGTTAATGCCCCCACCAGGATCAGCCAGGTAAGTGCAGCAGCTCCTTTGCTGAGAAGATATCCCTCTCTTTATTACTCAGTATGCTGGAGACCAAAAATACTGCCAGACCCAGTATCATCCTTTGCTATATATAAATTTATATATAAATCTCATTGATTTCCCATCAACTAAATATTAATTATACAAACCATAACAAAATGAGCTACCTGAAGCAAACCATAACAGAAATGAACTATAACAAACATGAATAAATGAAATATAAGTCAGGGAACTGAGGACACTGAACAAAAGTATAATAAATATATAAAGAAAAAAGTATAAGCTTCCATCAAATCATCATTGCAGTATTATTTTTAAAAATTACTTTATACAGTCAATTTCATGAGGAATGTAGAATTCACAGGATACAGTGTAAAAGGTTCTTGACATCCTGGGAGTGTAGCCGGGGGGTAGAAGGGTTCCATCCCCAGTACCACCAAAAAAAAAAAAAAAAAAAAAAAAAGAAAAGAAAAGAAAAAAAAAGGTGGGAGAGGAGAAAACATTTCCCTTTATCAAAGTTTTTCTAGAGTGGACTTAACTTTCCAACTAAAGGAGCAACATTGAGTACACGTGGTTATGGTTATCTATATTATATTCACTTTATGCTTCTGTCCAGGCTTTTCTTCTATAGGGGTTAAACGTGAAGAGAGAAAAAAGGAGACAAAAGGCCCATGTTTATATTGGGCAGGAAAGAAAACTAACATAAATCTCTCCTAAATTTATTCTTAGCTTGAAAGTGGCCGTATTTTTCCTATCTTGAACGTTACATTAGTGATGTATATGTGTGCTGTAACACATTATATCCCATTTTTTAGGGAAAAAAATTAAATATCTGTAGTATTTATTTTAGAATCAGTCATTTTTCCTAGTTGTGGCAAAGGAAAATCTGAAAAGGAGATAGAGAGACATGAAAGGCTGTGTGTTTGGAAGAACCTCCGTGTATACATAAGAAATATATTTTAAAATTAAATACAAAGAAATATTTTCTGACAAGTGTGTGTTTGTGTGTGTGTGTGTGTGTGTGTGTGTGTGTGTGTGTTACTAGGTAGAATACCCAGATGCATTCTACCTCTGAGCTACACTACCAGCCCTATTTTTAAATTTTGAAACAGGGTCTCACTAAGTTGCAGAGGGCCCCGCGAGGTTGCTGAGGCTGGATGTGAACCTGAGATTCTCCAGTCTCAGCCTCTCAAGTACTAGGATTACAAGCCTGGATTCTGATAACTTTTAAGGAAATCATGTCCTGTGTCAACAAATATGCTCTTTTCTACTGTGAGTGAAACAGTGTAGAAGAGACTGGGCAGACAGGGCTGTAATCATTCAGATTAGACTCTTTTCTTCCTACATAGGCTGTCGCCTTCAAAAGGGGCAAATTGAGGAAATGAACAGGAGTGGCATTAATATCTATTCAGATCACTGCCAGCTCTGCAGAGGGCATGGAATGGTCCAATTCTACAGGGACTCATCAACAATTCCCCCTAAACGTTCTAATGATGTACCAGCTGGTACAGTTCAGTTCACTCTGATCATGGCAAGGTCAGACCCAAGAACTGTTATCTAATCTGAAGTCCACATCTAAGCTTTGATTCTAGAAAGCAAAGGAGGTTTATTCCACCTTCTGTTTAACCACACATGTGTAATAACAGCTTTGGTTAGAACTATCATGTATCAAGCACCTACTATGCCCTAGCAGTCCAAACAAGGTTTTGTATGGTAAGAGCAGTGATAGTAGGATCTGTTACATTCTCAAATATGAGCCACATTATATAAAATAGGAGTGAGGAGAACTTGTATGAGGGAGTGCAGATTATGGGTTTATATTACATCAGAAAACAGAAATACAAGTTTTCAAATCAAGGAACATTTTTAAAAATTCTGATATGTATCCTGAGGGATAAATTGTCTAGAAAATGGCAAACTGCTAGACAAAGATGCTTCTAGGATACCTTGAGTTTGACTGACAATTTTCAATCCACAGTTCTTAACTGAAATTGTTACTTCTTCTGTATAAATCTGAGTTGACCAACATTGTTTCTTCAAGTATTAGAAATATTTGATATCTACCAAATGCTTCATTTTGAAATTAATAAAAATACCACTATTTTTTTGTGTGTGTGCAATACTGAGGATGGAACCCAGGGGGATTTTTACCTTCGAGCTACACCCAAGCACTATTTTTTATTCATTAGTTTTTTGAAACAGGGCCTAAGTAGCTGAGGCTGTTCTTGAACCACGTTCCTTCTGTCTCAGCCTCCCAAATGCTGGGATTACAAGAGTCACCGCCACGCCCAGCTCACTACCTATTTTTTATCTCTAGTTTTGTTGGTCATCATCTCTGGATAACCCCATCAGTAAATATTTGCTGAAACAGAAACTAAATATTGGGTCCAGTATGCCTGATTGATAACACTGGTACCAATCACCACCAAAACTGCATCCAGTTTGGGCTATCAGGGGGAAACCCAGATCACCTCCTTCGGTGTGTAAGGTCTTCAGTTAATCATGGATTGCAGCACTCATCTTCACTCACTGATTTGTTTTTTGCTGAGCTGAAAGTGAATTCTGTGGTCTACGAGAAAGTAATGTAGGAGAAGAACCAGGTGTGGTGGCGCACGCTTGTAATCCCCGCACTTGGGAGGCGGAGACAGGAGGATCATGCAGACTTGAAGCCGGCCTCGCTGGCTTAAGAGATCCTGTTTCCAAATAAAAATATAAAATAGGTCTGAGAGTGTAGCCCGGGGGTAGAAGGGTTCCATCCCCAGTACCACCAAAAAAAAAAAAAAAAAAAAAAGACAGAAAAGAAAAGAAAAAAAAAGGTGGGAGAGGAGAAAACATTTCCCTTTATCAAAGTTTTTCTAGAGTGGACTTAACTTTCCAACTAAAGGAGCAACATTGAGTACACGTGGTTATGGTTATCTATATTATATTCACTTTATGCTTCTGTCCAGGCTTTTCTTCTATAGGGGTTAAACGTGAAGAGAGAAAAAAGGAGACAAAAGGCCCATAAAAGGAAAAAAAAAGAATTGAAAAGTAACTAATAAGGCAATCCTTAAAAACAAGAACCACCACCACAAATTCACACAGAAATAATCTTTAATGCGCATGTAAGAAAGGAAGGAATCAACATAGCAATGCTTGACAAATATTCTTTGCTAGAACATACAAAAAATAAGTTTACTCAGACAGTGTCAAGAATGACAATGACTAGGAGGTGCTCTGGCATTGTGGGGGAATGCATATGATCTACAATAAGGAGGTCTGGATATAAGTCCCAATTCTCAACCAACTAATTCTCAGTCTAAATTCCCAAATGTACAATGGAGATCAAGAGTAATTTACCTATTCCAAGAGGGTCATTTTAAGGATAAAAAACAACACTATACAGGGAAAAAAAAAAACCCACTATACTTTGTAAACTACAATATACATGATAGTTGGGATTGCTGTCATCAAGGTACTCCTCTACATCTTTAGCAACAAGGGATTTTAACCCAGTATGGGCAGGAGGAATGATTTACAATAGAATTTATTTTCTTCTCATCAATAGATCATTCAGTTTCATTCCTTATAAAGGCAAATTACAAATATACATCATTGACACACAATTAGGTGAAGATGGTTTGGAAACTGTTATATAAGGGAAAGATTAAAGAATGTTGTAAAAAAAAAAAAGAAGAAAAATTAGAAGATTTAAAGAGAGAATCCTTCTTTCTGAGGGCTGTGATATAGCTCAGCATGCAGAACAGACCTGCTTTGTTCTGCTTTAGAAGGTGACTTGGCTGGAAAGACTGGGCAAATGGATAACACTATAAGGAGACTATAGAAAGAATGGTCTTATAATAACATCTCCAGCAAGCTAACTGCTTCTGTGGTAGAAGTAATGAGCCCATCCATGGAGCTAATATTCAAACAAGTTTGAAAGCAAGATGAATTAGGTAACTTTAAAAGCCCTGGGATATATGTTCTTCCTAATACCTGGATGTTTCCATTAGAAAGAAGTACTACAAGGCTTTTTATTTATTTATTTATTTATTTTTGAGTCTTAGCTTCAATAGAGCCTTGAGAACTTTGACAGGAAGTACCTGTGGTACATTTAATGAATGGCCCCAATTCTTTCCTTCCCTAAGTGGGAGTACACCTCTCTATCTTGGTGGGCCTCTTGTGGATAGAGTGCATTTCCTTGACCCTTAACTTTGGGCGATTCATGTAGTTTGAGGGTTGTTTGTTACTTGGCAATAGCTGACTGATATAACATTTGTCACCACCGAAATTTTGAGAAGATAAGCTACATTAGGCATCCAGGCTATTAAAGACTGTATTTATTATTAACATTAATAAGACTATGTCACTAGAAACTAGTTCATCCAATCAGATAGCCTGGCTATCCAAGAAGTATTAAGGAGTTCAAATTTGTTTATCAAACAAAGCTTTAAATCAACTGAGAAAAAGACTATAAGTAAAAATTTCCATAATCACTGCTACTAGTAGGCTTTAGTGTTCTCTTCCTACAGGAATCATACACATTTTTAAAAATTGAGATCGGGAGACACACTGTTTTGAAATGTTTTCCAACAAAGTCTAAAAAAAATTCACCCTGCCAACCACAAATCTATAAAACAGGCAGCTGTGAGCAAACTGTGCTGTAATCAAATTTGGATGAAATTATTATTTCAAAAGTACTCAAAGAGGTATTGTCTGGAATATATCAAAGACTCTCACATGTAAATGTTCGTACATATAACAATGCAAACACAACATAACTAATTATGTCTGAAACTTTATGTTTCCTGATTCAGTAACCAATTACATCCAAGATGTGACATGAGGTTGAATACCTAGACTCTTGTATTTGCTACACTACAGAAGTGCCGTGGGCTTGGAATCCCTGAAGGATGGGCCAGACGAAGGCCGCTATGACGGAAGCCATGGTGGACAATGCCACAGGCTCCTACACCTCTTCTCCCCACATCACTATAACTTCAACACCTGCCTCACAGAGAATCAAACTCTCATACTTGTGATATTTTATCTCTAGATACACAGGATGCTGGGGAGAGAGAAGTGACATAAGAAACTTGAATGCAGTAGGGATGGATGCTTCTACTGTGTGGTGAGATACCACCGTGGCCAACCAGGATCGTGGCTGAAGAACTCACAGTAAACAATGTGACTTTATGCAACAGTCACATTTGTTGCATGCTCCATCTATGAAAAGTACTAGGGACCAAGAGCTGTAACCTGGTAGAATTATGCTTTTGTATTTGTGAGGAAAAGCAAGTCTGTTTAATATTTAACAGTCTTTGTTAAAATTATATGCTATATTCAGAGGTAGAATGTCCTTGTACCATACACACACACTGTCCTAATCCTGGGAAGGATAAAGGCTGTCGATGAAGGCCACAGCCAGACTGGGCACTTTTTCAGGAGCACAAATTAGCATACCAGAAGCTAGCAGGCACAGAAGGCTCCAAGCCTTCAGACTAGAAATTGACACAAAGGTGAACAATCAGAAATGCTTTAATCATCTCCCAAATAATGAGGCAGACCCAAATTTACAAGCCTGAGTCTCAAAGTAAATGAAGTGAATGGTAATAAAGATATTTTATCAGCTATTTTCATTTTACTGTAGATATTTAAAATATTTATATTATCAGTTTAAGAGGTCTGATTTCTTCCAATTGTAATTTCATTAACTACAATAAATTAAAGATCTTAAAATTAAGACTGCATCTTTTTTTTTTTTTTTTTGGTTCTGGGGGTGGAACCCAGAGGCTTTCTACCTCCAGGCTATACTCCCAGACCTATTTTATATTTTGTTTGGAAACAGGGTCTCACTAAGTAGCTGAGGCTGGCTTCAAACCTTTGCAATCTTCCTGTTTCAGCCTCCCAAGCACTGGGATTATAAGTGTGTGCCACCATGCCTGGCTAAAAGATTGCATCTTTAATTAAAAGTCTTCTTCCTAGAGTCTTGTCAAATGTGAGATTAGCCAAAGCGCCTCATCTTGAGAATTAAAAGTAAGTTTCCAGACCTCAGGGGCCCCATTCTGACCAGCCTGTGGACACCACAGGGCAGTGGAGATCGGGACACTTGGGGCTTCCTGAAGGTGTACAGATGGGCTCTTTCCTGAGTCCAGTGCAAGTCTGAGTTTTTGTAAGAAGACAAGTTCTATTGTTGGTAAGGTTTCCTTCGCTTCAACAACCACACACCTAAATTCACTTAAAGCCCGGCATTTGATCACATCAAATTGCGTCCCTGGAGGAAGTGTGTTTAGGGAGCGTGTGTGGGGGTAAAACACGTGATCCTCCCTCACGAGAGCGATGTGGCTGCTGAGAAGGACTAGTGATAGGCACAGGTTGCAGACAGACTCGCCCTCAACTCTGACCTTTGTGTAGAGCAAGAGTCGAACCTCTGCCAGAGACGGGATAATGCCTTCCATATTGCCATGAAGGGCATAAATAATATCAACCAAGGTAGTTTGGAATTTGGATGAAAAGCGAACTCCATTTGCCAAAACTAAATCAGGGACTTCTGCTTGCCAATCAAGAGAAAGCTGGACCAGATCTCGCTGGAGCAAAGGATGATGTGCACAGGCAACGGCTTCAGACTTGGAAATCAGGACACGCAGGAGGTCATGGCAGAGCTGCTGAGAGAGGCCCTTGTTGTAACTGAGTACAGTGAGCAGGAGGGCCTCTGTAGAGCCCAGGAACCGGATGCTCTGCCCACCAAAGCCGATCTGAATCTCCTGTAGTTCAGAAAGAGGCAGAGCGTGGAAGAGGCTCAGTGAGCCCTGGTGATGCCCTGACAAGTCCAACGCATACAGAGCTGACTGCAGCAGGAGCAGGCAGGCTGGCCGGGGCTTGGGTGCTGCACAGTTGGCAACAGCAAGCCAGTAAATGCCTCTGACTTCCTCCACGTCACCCAAAGGTTCTGGCAGGAAGCAATTCACATGCTCAAGAAGGTCCTTTACTGGAAGCTCTTGAAATCTCAGCATTTGATCTGGGAATTGCACAAGGGCCTGCTTAAAGGCAGAGCTCGTTCTTGCATCTTCGTACTCAAGGCGGAAAACTGAACTTGGAGAGGAACCTGGTAAACCTGCAGGTGCAAAGGCAGAGGCCATGTGAGTCTGAGTGTCCTCTCCTGGCCTCAGGCACCCTGCCTCTTCACTGTCCCAGCGGCAGACCTGAGCTCTGGGCAAAGACAGAGTTCTCGATGGTGCTACGTGGGCCTTCATGGGCACATCCAGTGGTGAGAGCTTCAGAAATGGCAGGCTTCTGAGGAGTGTGGTCACACGGGAGGTGAGCCCACGCGGATCCCACAGGCGCGCCACACGCTTGGCTTGTCCAATCACCTCTGCGCCGACCTGTCGCAGGTGACTGCTGTTACCTTTACAAAGGTCTGAGAACCTGTAGTACAAATATCCCCAGCTACCACTTCCTTCTGCCCTGATATTTATCCGTGAGGCTGGAGAGCGATTCTTTTTAGTAGTTAACTCTGTCTCAATCTGCTGCTCACTGCCAGACACGGGAGTCGGAGCACTCTGTGGAGCATGGCTCTCCTCACGAGAAACGCTTTCTGAGAGAACAAAGAGCAGCAGCCTGCTCTGCCTGGACTGTGTGCATCCACCATCCACGTGCGCTTGCCGGGCCGCATGTTGTGAGAGTGCCCAGCTGGACTCTATTCCCAAGCTGTGTTCTTCTTTATGAGTCATCAGCTGGTTGAAATTTTGTGACTTGCCCTGAATATCTTCTCTATCATAGGTATCACTTTCCTTAGAGACAGAGAGCTCAGGTAGATGAAAATGTTTTGGATCAAGATATCCAGAGTGCTCAGAGCGACAGTATGCGTAATTCTCCTGCAGCTCCTCAGGTACTGAGAACAGGTCCCTTCTCTCTAGTGAGGCTGAGGAGGAAGTTCCCAGGCCTGAGATGCTGTGCATCTTGGAATGACACCCATGGCTGCTTGGATCCACCTCCCTCCTTTCTTTGCTAGTGTTCCTGGAAGTACCAGTGGCATCTTTGGGCAGAAGTGGGGCAAGATATCCTGTTGGCCAAGACTGACTTTTCTGTTTAAGATGTCAAAAAAAGTTGAAATTGGGATGTGGCACTACTTCCTGCAACTGTTTTGCACATGATTCTTGCAGCCATTGATTTTATTCAGTCAATCAGTCCAGAGATTAAGAAGAAAACCCAAGCCCTTTGCATTGATTGACACATGATTTAAGAATAGGTGATTTGATTTATACGTAGCACATCAATTTCCATATTATCTTATAAATCACCAAGTACTTTGATACAAGTATGTTCTGTAGGATAAATACAAAATATCCTTATTTTGGTCTAAGATTATATTTTCTCTAAAGCAAATCCCAACACCTTTAACTCAATGTTTACAAGGCTATTACTGTGAAAATAAGTACATGAACATATATCTAAAATGTAAAAATGTGAGGACATACTAAATGAAAATCAGAAGGAAAAGCCAAAATAATTTCACAAGTGTGCCCATACAGGTCAATTCCCCTTCCTTTTTGGTTTATTTTGTGAGTCTCCTTAATGGTGAACTCCTGGGTTAGGTTGCTATCACTGTTACCTGCACCATCACAATGGAAGGCTTAGTGTATGCCCGCCATTGCCAGGCACTGTGGACACACAGACATGAAAGAAAGGCAGCCTCTTCCTCTGCCAGGGGTTACCCTCAAGGAGGTGGTATTGAGAGATGGGTAATGCCATTGCTGTATACGTGGCAGAGGCCGTGGATGAGGTCAAACTCAGTTAAATCCATGGTGCAACCTGCACCCTCTGGCTCCCATACAGTACTGTACAGATACTGGCAGGATGATTTCTACAGCCTAGCAGGGTTTTGTTGTTTTCATGGGAACATGCCTCTCAGTGAAAGAAAATACAGGTAAGACCTTACAAATTGCATGCCCAAATAATGTTAGTTTGACAATCTACCAGATAAATAAGCTAATCAATCAAGAACATTTCCTCTGTATTACTGCAACTCAAGTCTACAAAATGAACAGGTTTTTTTGTTTTGGATTTTTTTTTTTGGTACTAGGGGTGGAACCCAGAGGGTTTCTACCTCAGGGCTATACTCCCAGACCTACTTTATATTTTTATTTGAAAACAAGGTCTCACTAAGTTGCTGGGAGCCTCACTAAGTAGCTGAGGCTGGCTTCGAACCTGTGTGGTCCTCCTGTCTCAGCCTCCCAAGCGCGGGGATTACAAGTGTGCGCCACCACACCTGGCTGAACAGAGTTTTTAAAACATAGAAAAGTACTTAGCTTCATTTACAAACCCCATATCCCATTGTGATTATATAATTCTGCCTTTTAAATGCAGACCCAGGAAAAAGATACTGTTACAAATGCAAACTGGGCAAAGACTGACCACGGTGACACGCTGTTCAAATAAACAAAGCAGTTTTCAACCTCCAGGATTCTGCTGAATTTTAAGTCCATACAATAGCTTGCCTTCTCTATTAGCCACTAATCTCACTGGGACTTCAAAATTCTAATTATGCAACTAAACATTAAGAAAATCTAATCACAGAAGCATGCTATAATTTAAGGCAACCCTATCAATCTGAAAAATCATTACCTACCTCATATTTTAGCTTACGTTGAATGGTGCCATTGTGAAGTTTTGCATTATCCTGAAAAGAAAAGAAAATGCCCTCTCTATTAATTATAGCATGTTTATAGAGGGGAGAAAAGCTGATTTGATTAGAAGTATTTATGAAAACAAAATTCTACAGAAATGTTGTCATTCAACAATGACAAGTCTTGTATAGAATTTATATTTCTAAGGTAAATGTGACTCTGTTGTTTCATGGGTCTGTAAGAGAATTGAACCATTTAGTCCTGGTCTTAAAATTCTAATAATATTGAAAATAAGATTTTTAGGACATTTCTGAATTTGCATGTTATAAATGAATTGTCTTTGATGAAAATCAGTGTCACAAATATATATCATCTCAAGAGGAAAAATAAATTTCTATTTTGGATAATTTATAAAGTAAATTAATTACTATGAAAATATATTGTATTTTGGGGAAAAACATAAAAACACTACATATAGAATTTTTATAAACAAGCAAAGTAAATACAGCATTCTAGGAGAATTTAAATTAAGAGTTTTCTCAGACTTATAAAATTATAAATAAAGTTACTTTTGAATTAAAACTGTTAAAAATTCACGTAAGCAATATATACTCTTTTGAGGGACATTTTATATCTGAATTTTCTCTTACAAAGTGATACTAAACCAGGTATGGTAGGGCAGGCCTATAGTCCCAGTATGTGGGAGGTTGAGACAGGAGGATTGTAGTCCCAGTATGTGGGAGGTTGAGACAGGAGGATTGCAGGTCAGACACCAGTCAGAGCAACTTAGAGAGACTCAGCAACCTCGTGAGATCCTGTTTTAAAAAAGGGCTCAGAGGCAGAATATCCCTAGATTCAACACCCAGTACTAAAGAAAAAGAAAGAAAAAAAAAAAGAAATAGCAACAGCAAGGATACCACTATTACTGCTGCCACCACTCACTTATCTGCAAGGTCACCTTCAGAAATAAATGACCACACTACTTAGCTCCTTCAACTTACCTTCATCATATCTGCAGATGTGCCGCTGGTATCACCAATTGCATGGTGCAAATCCTGAAGCCGTCTTTGGACTTCTTCTTCAATGTAAGCATTAATCCTAAAAACGACAGAGAGGGAAAAAAATCTGAATTACTGTGTGTGTGTGTGTGTGTGTGTGTGTGTGTGTGTGTGTGTAACTGAAGATTGAACCCAAGGGTATTTTACCTCTGAGCTACATCCCAAGTCCCATTTTCTTTTTATTTTGAAACAGGGTTTCGCTAGCTTAATGAGAGTCTCAGTATTTGCTGAGGTTGGCCTTGAACCTGCAATCCTCCTGTCTCAGCATCCCAAGTACTGGGATTACAAGCATGGGCTTGTAAACAACTTGTAAACCCAGGTAAACAACTTGGGACCTTAAACAGCTTTCTTCTATCCAATAATAGAATATTGAGACTGGAAAGGATACTAAATGATTTCATTCAAATCTTTTCTGGATTTTCTCAGTAGAAATCTACTGCAGGGTGGGGGGAAATCACAGCCCCTGATTTCAGAGGCTCTGTGGTCTCAGATCATAAAATGGAAATATCAATGATAGTAGTCATTTCTCAATTAAAATGCCATTTGTGAGAACTATAAAAAAAAAACCAAGGTGGATACTCTATAAATCTTCACTATTCAGCTAGAGCAATGTCTTCCATTATTGTTCCATTCCTGGCATGTCTTATCTCTCTAGTTGGATTATCTGCACCTGGCCAGTGAGACCACATCTTGAAGGTCTCCCCCCTCCAAAATACCTCCCTTAGGGCCAAGACAGAGTGGAGGCCATAGTCTTGTTCCTCTGGGCTTCCACCCAGAGGAACCAGAGAGATTAGAGAATTTCAGTGACAACAAAAATCTCTCCAATGGCTTGAACTGCCCAACTGGAGCCTCACTCAGCTCTAGTCTTCAATCCCACAGGCACTGATGTGATCGATCGTTTCCACATTACATCTCAGCACACTCACTACATAATGAAATCTGCCTTTGTCTTTCTAAACACATGCACAACCCTGTCAGCATTTCTATGCTATTGACCAAAAGAGAAATCATTTTTCAAAATTCTAGGTAAAGAGATAGACTAGCCCAAATAAAGTACAATATTTATCTTTCGGTATGGAAAACAAATCATGTGCAACTGACCATGAGCCAAGGCCATTTATGAAGCATTTTCCCTGACCTTCACTAACTTTTAAACTAGCCCTATGGAAAATACAGACCTAGACGGAAGGGGCTACAGAGTCGCATGCCACTATGATTACACTTTTATATACAAATACTTATCTCCTAATAGCAAGGCCTCAGGACTGTCCAGTCTAAAATGTCCCTGAGATATAGATGGGACAGAGGAAACTCATCACTGTTTTCCATAGGCACAAAGAATGATTAAGATGATTTATCTGAGAGCTCTAAGCCATAGAGCCATTCACAATGCCACTTACATTGAAAATTGTTTTATTACAGTAACATAAGATGTGCATTTATTATACTCAGTCATTCTGAATATACTAGGACAATTTTCAAACTAAACTCCAACTACCTATAGTCAATACATATATAAAATAACAGCAACTAAGGACATTCTTCCTGGTATAATTTAATTAATTCTGTGTGTCTGTGCTTGTCAACCTGGCTCTGCACCACTCTGTTCCGGGGTAACTGGTTTCCCCACAACTTTCAATTCTACCTTCTCATATAAACTACTTGCACCAAGATTCCTTGGATTGGGCCAACCAGTTCTCAGTTCCTTGATTTCCTTGAAATGATGTTTCCCCCACCACCAGCCAGGAGGTGGCTGACAGATCACTTCTCAGTCAAGAGCAATACTGTTGCCTTGACAAGACCCCTCCACGTGCAACCCGGCCAATATGGTTTAATTTATAGAAACATTTAATCAAACCAAATGCGAACACAACATCAGACTACTGTTGAGTACCTGGCATCCATTAGGGGAGTCAGGTGAGAGTTTTCAGCACTGGATGGCAAGCGGAAAGCTGCAGCCTTCCCCTCCATGGGCCCATGGTCACCTCTTTGAACACCATCACCTTCACATATCTTCTGCTTTAGCTGCTGGATTTCATGTTCTACCCTACAAAGTTAAAAAGCACATGAATTCTTTCATTAATAGTACCTCTTGAGCATGTTACCTGTGTAAGACATTTTTCTCAAAGCCACAAAGACCTTTACCTTCTAGCAGAAAAGGTGCTACACACCTATAAGACAAAGAATAAAGTGAAAATGAGACTGAAAAAGGGCATCCTTCCTCTGAATAGGCATCCAAAGGTTGGGGATTTGGCCAGTATATTCCAAGCAAGACCTTAGAGACATATTTCTAAACAAATACAACCTACCTAAATTTACCCAAGAAGATAGAGAAAACCTAAACTGGCAATAGCAAGCAAAGAGACAGAAACAACAATTAAAAAAGTCTTCCATCAAAGAAAAGCCCAAGTCCAGAGAGATTCCCAGCTAAATTCTACAAAACTTTACAGAAAAAACAACCCAATACTTCACAAGTTATTTCATGAAATTGAAAGAGATGCAATCCTTCCAAACTCCTTCTGTGAGACCAGTATTACCTTAATACAAAAACCAAATAAAGACCCCTCAAGAAAAGAAAATTACAGACCAATATCATTGATGAAAATACATGCAAAAATTCTTAACAAAATAATGGCAATACACATTTAAAACGAGATCAAGAAAACTGTATACCATGGCCAAGTTAGTTTCATCCCAGGAATGCAAAGCTGGTTCAGTATATACAAATCAACATGTTGTACACCACATAACTAGAACTAAGGACAAAAATCACACAACCATCTCAATAGATGCTGAAAAAGCATTTTACAAAATCTGAGACCCATGCATGTTAAAAACACTACAGAAAATCAGAAAAAAGGAACTTATCTCAACTTCTTCAAGGCAATATGCAATAAACCCCAAACCAAGAGCATATTGAATAGGGAAAAACTGTAGATACCCACCACTATCACTCCTTTTTAATATAGTACTCAAGACTCTTGAAAGAGTGATAAGGCAAGAGAATGTTATCAAAGGAATTCAAATAGGAAAAGAAGAACTGAAATTATCTCCATTTACAGATGACATGATCTTATATTTAGAAGACCCAAAAAACTCAACCTAAAGACTTGTAGAGCTGATTAACAAATTCAGCAAAGTAGCAAGATATAAAATCAGTCTAAAAAATTACTTTTCTAATTCCAACCATTAATCCATTGAAAAAGAAATCAAGAAAAATTTCCATTTGTAATAACTTCAAAAACAAAACACATAGGAGTAAATCTAACTAAGGAAGTAAAAGACCTCTACAATAAAAATTATAAAACACTAAAGAAAGAAACTGAAGATCTTTGAAGATGGAAAAATCTCCAATGCTCTTGGATAGGCAGAATAAATATTAACAAAATGATCATTCCACCAAAAGTGACCAAAAGAGTCAATGCAATCCCTATCAAAATATCAATGTTATTCTTTACAGACCTAGAAAAATCAGTCCTAAATTTTATATGGAGAAATAAAAGGCCCAGAATAGCTGAACAGTGCTCAGCAATAGAAACCATGCATGAGGCATTACACTTCCTGACTTCAAATTATACTACAGAGCTATAGTAATAAAAGCAGCATGGTATTGACACAAAAACAGACACATAGTCTGCCGGAGCCAGCCGGCAAGAGTACGGGTTCTGAAGTGAGGCATGAGGATGGGAGAATTTTAAATTCTAACATGGGGGAGCTGCCAGCCTACTATCTCTACTGGTCGACCCCTGTTCGTGGGTCTATATTTCCTACGGGTCAACGACTATGCCTGGGTCAGTATTCTCTATTGTGCCGACACTCCTGGCCAATGCAACTTCTGGGTCAATCTCATCTTTATTGTGCCAATGCCGGGTTTGTTTTTCCAGAGGTATTTATACACATACACAGCTATGCCACAGGCTTTCAGCTTCTTGCTTCTTTGCTCAGTCCAAATGGGGCGCGAATTTATTCGTGGTCGATCTCAGTAAAGATGGGATAGAGTGACATACTACAGATTCTTATCTGTAGTGGTTCTTTCCTAGGAAAATAATCCTATGATCGGCGCTTTTTGAAAAGAACCTGACATGGATCAATGCTTCTTGTGCAATCGAACCACTTTATTCTGGACACAAGATTTTTTATATATTCCCCTCTTCCAGTGAATTTCTAGTAAAAAAGTGCAAAACACCCAAAGTACAATAGAGAGATACACATGCAGATTACCAACTCTGAACAAGACAAAAGTAAGGCCTGGGATATCTCAGGTCTTTGTGATTGAGATTAGTCCCATTATCTCAGGTGGGCCTTGTGCTTGACCCAGCCCCCTTTGGCCTTGCAGCTGCAGAGGCTTTTATTTGGCTAATTCCAGAAAAACAAAAGTCACACCCAAAATCACTTGAAGAGTCCGATTTTCTTTAATCCTTGATTTTCTTTAACCCTTTCGGAGCTTTCCTAGGGCTTAGTCCAATGTCCTTCTTTATCTATCAACCTCCTTTGAGCTGAATGGGGGACGAAGTTCGGAGATTCCAGCTTTCCTATAATGATTTAGAGAATTTCGATGAATGTCTGCTGGATTTTGTCTGTAATACTATCTGCTGTGTGAAAACTTAAACAAACTCATGACACAGTTTAGCAGGTAAACACCAAGAAATAACATGAAGTCTTTAGATTTAGTTGTCAGATATATTTCTCTAGCAGCTGAGCATTTTTCCTCAAGCGATAGGCTTATTAGAAGCCTTTTCCTCTTTTAATAATCCATATTCCTATCACTAACCCTCTGCAACTTTCTTTTCTTTTCTGATTACCCTAATTCTCTCTTTCCCATTCGGGACAATCTTAGGATAAGCTCTTCTTCATACAAAAATACTTTCTTATTCTCACCATATTTTCTTTCTTTCACCTTTACACATCTATTTTATCTGTCCTTTGTTTTGACATAGCTATTTTTAACCAGGTGGTGTCGCTATAACTCCAGGCAGGCATCGCTATTACTAGGTGCAAAAGCCAAGATTTATTGAAGGTCAAAGATAAGGGTGGACTGGAATGCTGCCACTGCATTTAATTACCATTTGAACAAAACTGCAAGTTTACTGGAAGGATTATTTTACATGGATTCAGTTTCTCTCACAGTCCTGATCTTTATTTTCACCGGAGCAATTCGTTTGGAGAGTTAAAAGAATCATTACCAAAAGGATAATAGTTATGAAAGAATATCTAAGAGTGGAGGAGTTTTTTGGCCAGAGACGATGCCCTCTCTCGGGGCTAATAACTACATGGATTTTCACACACGTAGATGCCGAGATGGAGTGGGCAGCAAAGTCTTGGCACAGCTACAGGTCAATCAACATTCTCGTGCTACCACCACCAGAATAAAATAAAGACTAATACAAAACACATACATTACAGATAGGCCTATCAGTACCCTTGTGTCATCACCATCTGATCCTCTCTCAGACCTCTTTGAACTTTCCATAACCCCAAACCTTGTTGACTCTGGGCGAAGGACAGTCAGCTGAGTCAGAGACACTAATCTAGGGGAAAGTCTTAATGGCTCCCCACAATAGACCAATGGAACAGAAGATACAGAAACAAATCCACACACTTAGAGTCAATTGGTTTTCGATAAAGGTGCCAAACACATACACTGGAGAAAAGTCAGCCTTTTCAACAAATAGTGTAGGGGACAACTGGTTATCTATTTGTAGAAAAATGGAACTCAGTCCTTACCTATCACACTTCACTAGAGTCAACTCAAGATGAATTAAAGACCTGAAAATTAGATCACAGATTGTGAAGCTATTAGAAGAAGGTACAGGTCCAATACTCCAATATATAGGCACAGGTAAAAACTTTCTCAATAAGACACCCAAAGCTCAGAAAATTAAAACAATTAATAAATGGGATGGCATTAAACTAAAAAGTTTCTGTTCATCAAAGGAAACCATCAAAATTGTAAAGACACAGCCTACAGAATGGGAGAATATTTTTGCCAGCTATTCCTCTGATAGAGGAGTAATATCTAGAATATATCTAGAAAACTTAAAAGACTTATCACTAAAAAAAAAAAAAAACAAAATAACTCACTCAAGAATTGAGCAATTCAACTAAATAGACACTTCACAAAAGAAGAGATGCAAATGGCCAAGAAATACACACACACACAAAATGTTCAACATCTTTAGCAATTAGGGAGATGCAAATCAAAATTACATGGAGATTCCATCTAACCCTAATGAGAATGGCAGTCATCAAGAAGTCAAACAATAAGCCAGGCGTGGTGGCGCACCCTTGTAATCCTAGCATTTGGGAGGCTGAGACAGGAGGATTTGGGTTCATGGCTAGCCTCAGCTACTTAGTGAGAACCTTTGCAACTCAGTAAGACCCTGTTTCAAAATAAAGAATAAAGAAATAGGGCTGGGGGTGTAGCTCAGAGGTAGAATGTCTCTGGGTTCCATGTCCAGTATCACACACACACAAAAAAAGAAGTCAAACAACAATAAATGTTGGTGAGGATATGGAGAAAATGACTCCTCTATACTGTTGGTGAAATTAAAAGTTAGTGAAGCCACTATGGAGATCAGTATGGAGATGTCTCAGAAAATTAGGAATGGATCCACCATATATATGATCCAGCTCTACTACTCCCAGGTATCTTTCCAAAAGGACTGAAATCAGAAAATTATAGTAATATATGCATTTCCATGTTTATAGCAGCACAGTTCACAATAACAAATTATGGAACCAACTTAGGCATCCATCAACAGAGGAATGGATTAGAAATTATGGGACACATACACAATGAAACTCTATTCAGGAACAAAATAATGTCACTTGCAGGGAAATCGATGGACCTTGAGAACATTACATTGAGGTTAGCCAGTCACAGAAAGTGAAGGGGCATGTGTTTTCTCTAATATGTAGAAGCTGAGGAAAAAATTGGGATACCAGAGGGACTCTAGATAATAGAGGAGAAGCCCCAGTGGAGCAAGGGAGGTGGTCTAGAGTAATTGGGGGAGGAGGATCAATGAAAGAATCATTATGTTCACAAATGAGAATATCAATGTCAATCTCAATATGCTGGACTGGGAAGAAAGGGGGAGAACGGGGAAAGAGCATGAGGAAAGCCAAGTGTGTGTGCATGTATGTCACTATCACTATGCTATACATTATGATGTGAGACTATAATACATCAATAAAAGTACAAAAAATAAAAAATAAAAGGATATTCATAGAAAAAATAAAATTAAAAAAGAACCGCTACTCTAGCTATTCTGGGAAGCACTTTATGGTCAAGGCATCCTGAGTTTGCGAAGGCCATGGGAAATGCAGGCATCTGGAGGTGACAGTGAAAAGTGCTCCAGGTGCAAAATAAGCAAAGAAACTAGGGCATAAAAACCAGGAATCCACGTTGACTGGGGCAAAGGGTGGGGAGGGAAAGCAGAGAAGACAAAACTAGGAAAGCAGGTTCAGTTCCAGGAAGCAGCCCTGAGTTTAACCAGGGCCTCATCTGTCGAGTGATGAGTAAGAACTTCCTGAGAATCAGCTTGAAGAGCGCAGATGATTCCCAAATGCAGAAGGAGGAGAATAAAATAATGATATAAGATGCCAGGTGATGCTCAAAGAATCAGGGAATGAACAGTATCAAGAGGTCTCAGTGATGGCGAGGAAAGTCCACAATGTTCAGTAATCAGCAATGTTCATGGTCAAGAAGAGACCCAGCGGAGGTGTCCAGAGGTGCCCTTCAAGGCTTGACAGTGGGAAAGACTTTGCAGAGCAAAAAGGGTTCCAGTGGGGTCCTGAGGACTGTATAAAATGAATATGGGTGGCCAGGAAGAAGTAGGGCAAAAAAGAAATTCTGGGTAAACTCTATGGCAGCTGTGTGGTCAGCAGAGGAGGGACAAAGTGTCTAAGAGTTGGGTGGGAAACTGACGTAGGTCCAAGCTGACATTCTACTGCTCCCTGTGTGACACCAGTCACCAGGGCTAAATAATGACTGCAGGTTCAATTTCCCCAGTTGTTGACAGGAGGGGAAAGGGGGATGGCATTTCCTTTGATTGGAAGAGTAAATGACAAGGCACATCTGGTATTAAGAGCAGTTTGAGTTACACAGGATTATTCTTCCTGGTTGGCATCATGACTATGACCATTATCAAAGGACTGATAATAAAATATGATTAAGTATGGGTGCTGACCGCATTCCTCTGCAATTCCTACTATGGTGACAGAAAGGCTTTTCTGGTGGAGCTGAACGATTTATGTTAATTGGGAATCCTGGAATGAGCAGAAGATGGAAAAGAAGACAATAAAATGAATTAAGCCTTGTTCGTGGGAGCACTGGAAAGCCAATGGAAAGCTGAGTTCAGTGTCCTGTTGCTAAAGTGGGCCCCATATGAATTTGTGTGTGCAGCGTCTGGTGATGGGACCCAGGGGCATTTGACCTCCAAGCTAACCCCCTGCCCTATTTTTGATTCTTTACTTTGAAACAGGGTCTCCATAAGTTGCAGAGGGTCTCAATAATCAGCTAAGGTTGTCCACGAACGGCAATCCTCCGGTCTCAGCCTCCCGAATGCTGGGATTACAAGTGTGAGCCACCACGGCCGGCTCTCATATGAATTTAATAGGTCACACCTGTGGAGTGTCACAAGGGGCTGAGTCCATCTGCACAGCAGGTCCTGGCTTAGCTATTAGCACCCAGAGAGAAAAAGAGAACATGATAGAAACACCCAGGAAAAGCTGCAGGAACACTGCAGACACCTGGCCCGCGCTAGATCTTAGCAAAGTCTATTTCACACTGACTCCTGCAGCTAATGGCCTCTTTTGCATGGCTGCTGGAGTAAAGCTGACTGGGAAATCACTTCTACAGAAATCACCATTCTGTGTCCACTATCAGAGAGCATTAATCCTAAGTGGCTGGTTGACAAAAGCCAAGACATCAAGCTAAAAGCTCATGCTGCCCTCTTACTGCACACTGCAGGACACAAATTGAGAGAGTGCCCTCCACTGCTTTAATTTCCAGGGGCCGGAGCCTTGTCTGGCAATTTCCTTTACATAACACACCTGCAATCATTTTCTTAAACCTCCAACCTATTTCTCTGAAATAATAGCATTATGGCTTTTGATTGTTATTTTCTTGCTGTTTGGCCTGAAGGAATCACCAGAGAGCAATAGTTAATATATTCCACAGAAGAAGCTGATCATTTACAAGGATTTGATCTTTTCAGAAAAAATGATGGGTGAAGGCTACCGTAGCACTCTGAGCAGGTCTAGCCTGGTCACCAGCAGGTGACCCCATGCCTCTGCCAAATGCCAAGCTGGGCTCTTAAGGAAGTCGCTGGGCTTCTGTTGAGCCCCTCAAGGGGCCTAGTAGCTGAGAGAGGACAGTTCCAGGCTCTCCAACCTGGACTTCAGTTAAGATTTCAACTGACTGAAGGGTCGGGAGCTAAGAGAAAACGCAGAGTCCTGTTATCTTCTTCACCCTTGTGCAGGTGTTGAGACTGAGATCGACGTCTCTGGGAGTCTCGGCACCATTTTGCAGAGCTACCAGAAAAGGTTCTCAAATTTGCATTATCTATTCATTCTGAGAACCTACTGTCTGCTGAGCATGGTGGCAGGGATTAGGTTCAGAAAGATAAATATTCTTTCCTTACCATAAAGAGTGATAGTGTCTTATTTTTCACACCAAACACAGTATTCCATGTATCAGTGAACATGCATGAGTACCCCGCTGTGTTCAGAATCACCAGACAAATGTGCTGATCTGTTGTTTTTTAACAGAGTGGTGAGGCCGCCGCTCAAGTACTTAATTCCAGAGCAGTGGGAGAAGCCTGGGATTCCAGTTCTCCCAAGCTGTGGGAATCAGGACTATGAACTGTGGGGATGGTGCTTTATTGTAACAAGTGCTACTGTGGAGAGAAGATGCAATGCTGCTAGTGAGACAGGTATGGAGGAGGTGGAAGGCAAGGGAGGAGGAAGAGAGGAAAGAGCGGAACTAGGGGGCGGGAGGAGGGGAGAGGGAGGGTGCAGGCAGAATGAGAAGGAGAAGGGACACAGGAAGGGCAACGGGAAGGGGATGAGGGGCCCGAGTCCAGACTAAAGTGTTCTTAGACTTTTGCACTTGTCACTGTTAAAACACATCCCACATGTCAGTGGAGCAATGGGAAGACCCTGTTTTTTTTCAACTTTAGGCCAACAATTCCACAACAAGGATCTTTTGGAGAAATGAAAAGATGCTTAGGAATACTTTCCTCAGAGTTGGTGAAAATAAGCACTTACCTATATATTAAAAAATGAAAAGGTTGGCCGGGCATGGTGGTGCATGCTTGTAATCCCCGCGCTTGGGAGGCGGAGACAGGAGGATAGCGCAAGTTCGAAGCCAGCCGTGCTGGCTTAAAAGACCCTGTTTCCAAAAATAAAATAGATCTGGGAGTGTAGCCCGGAGGTAGAAGGGTTTCCAGAAACCCCAGTACCACCAAAAAAAAAAAAAAAAAAAAAAAAAAAGGTTGTGAGAGGCCCCAAGAGGAGTGCAAAATGAGCAATAATTTGGCACCTCCAATATGCCACACTCGCCCTACTGTTGTCTCACCTCTCTGGGTCTTTCTCCAGGGCCTGCGGCTCAGCTTCCAGGCTGGGCTGGGGCCAGGACTGGCTGCTGCTGCCAATGGCCAGGCTCTGCCCCTGCTCTTCCGTGTCCAGGCCCAGGGCGATGTGCCTCTGCAGGGCAGAGTGTCTCTGCTCCAGCCTGGCTACCGCCTGCTCCAGCGCCTCTCTCTGCTGCTTCTCCCGGGATTCCAGAATCTCCTTTTCCTTCTTCCTCACCTTGTCCTCCTGGCGGGCCACGCTGGTGGTGAATTCGCAGGTGGCCTGCAGCTGCTGCAGCTGGCTCGCGCTGGCGTGGTATTGGGCCAACTGCTCTTCTTTCTCTTCCATTTCCTTTTCTACTTGATAAAGAGTGTTGTCTAAGCTGAGGGGGCCTCTGTCAAGGATTTCCCGCACTCTCTGCTTTTCTTCCAAAAGAGTCGGCAGATGATTCTGAAGGAGGAACCGGAGCTGCCGTTCTCTGTCCTGCAGACTGGACTCTGCTGACTTTCCCTTCTCTAACCCTTGAGCCACCGTTGCGATACAGGTGTCACTATCGCCATTTTTTGCCAACAATGTAGGTTCCTCCTCGTTCTCGTTTTTTAAGTGCTGGAGGATTTCTTGCCCTTCTTGGACCTCTTTTCTCAGGAGTTCTTTCTGCTGCACCAGGTCTCTCTCCAAGTTCGCTAGCTTGACAAGCTGCCTTTTCTTGAATTCTAAAAACTGCAGCTGCGCTCTCCCCAGCGCCTCGCCGTCATCCCTGCCGGCCTCCCTGGCCTGCAGGAGGGCTGCCCGGATCCCTGCCAGGTCTCGCTGATCCTCCTCTGCACGCTGGACCTCCCCCCGCCACAGCAGCAGGACGGTCTCCTGCTTCTCCTGCAGCTGCTCCTGCAGGTGCGCCATGAGCAGCACCTGCTCCCTTTCCTGCTCCTCCAGCCTTCTTTTCTCTAGTTCCAGCCTGGTGTGCTGTTCCTCTTTCTCCCGCTGGAGCTGGTCCAGCTCCTGGAATATGTGGGTCTTCTCTGCCTGCTCGCTGGGGCCCAGTTCCTGAAGGCGCCCAAGCTCGTCTTTGACGCGCATGATGCTCTCTTCCTCCCGTCGCTTCCTCTGCAGCTCGATTTCCTGCTGCTCCCGCTGCCTTTCTTCCTCAAACTTTTCCTTCTCGGCCAGCAAGTCCTTGAGCTTGTTCTCGATGTGGAAGCTGCGGCGCTTGAGGCTCTCCTCCTGCTTGCGGATCTGGCGCTGCACGATTTCTGTCTCCTTGCGCTGCGTCTCCACCTCCTGCTGCATCCGCTCCAGCTCGGCCTTGTCCGACTTCTGCTTTTCCTCCATCTCTTCTATGAGTTTCCTGCAGTGCAAACACTGGCCAGTCACTAATTGGTCACTAATTTAAATACAGCTCTAACTTTTTCCCACCTGGGATGCTGGATGTTCTAAAATGCATACACAACATAATGCCAAACCTTCCATTAAAATCAAAGAGGAGTTGCTTTCTTTTCAAATTTCCAGCAGCACACTATTTCATCTTCTTATTCTATAACTGCCCACCATCCCGGCTGCCTAGTCTCCTGAAGTAGCCTCTGATATCACTTCTTTTTAGTGCTTACAATCATGTGTTATGCATGGTATAATTTTTAAAAGCCCCCTAAGCTAAAACAAAAAAATCACCATGTCCAATTTAAATTTAAATGTGAATAATTTTGTTAGCCCAGAGACTAAAACTCAAAAGAAATGCAGTTACAAGATGTCATTAAATAAATATGCTTATGTTGTCTTCAAGTCACTGGGGTAAAATATCAAAGTCTAGATAATGGACAGCTCACAGTTCCAGCTGAATAGCTACATGCTCTCATTTAGCGCTTAATCACTAGTTTAGAATAAATGGTGATCTCCAAATGGCCCCAAACACTACTTTATTAATGTGTGACACTGAAAATAACTGGAGTTTTCATCTGCAATACTCAATGCAGGATTCTGGGGGCTGCGTGTCAGGTTTTCTCTTGGCATACAAAGCACTCACTAGAAACTAAATTGGTTTACAGGGGTGGGACAGACGCCAAGTAAGAACATGCTTACACAGCCTCCACCTCCTGGCCACCACGCAGCTACCTGTATAAGCCCATTCCTGGGAACTAAACTGATTCCTCTGCGACATTTACACTCTTATTATGTAGTTTATTATGTACTTATTATGTAGTTTGCAGATTCTCTTTGACCTTGGCTTCTTCAATATCTATCTGTGATCCATTTCTTGGTTTGTTATATAGGACAGGAAAAGAAAATAATATATTATTTTATCGTAAGAATATCTCCTAGCATATAAAGAACTCACCAAGCAAACGCCAGACAGGTGTACATACTCCAAGAGACAAGTGCACAGAGGACGTAAGGAGGCAAATTATACATGAGAAATTCCAATGGACAACCAGCAGAGGAAAGATGTTTTATAAATGGGGTGGGAGTAAGAAGGGGAGAGGAATACTTTTGATTCTGCATTTATTTTTTCATCCATTCTTTTGGCTCTTTTAAAAACTCAAGGGATGTTATTAAGATATGATTCTGAGTTAAAGTGAAGCAAATATGTGTTTGGTGTAGAAAATTATACTGGTTAATTAAATATGCGTTCTGACTCTAATATTTCCCCTTTCACACAAGTATTTGAAGATAATCTGTTTGACAAAATTAAACATGAAGTATATTCAACCAGTTAAAAAAAAGTTACCTAGAGTCATTAGACATATACATAACAGACCAGAGTAGGAGAGAGGCATTGAAACAGGCACAGATGAAATAAGTGCAGAATATTAACACAGGAAAAATATGCAAACCCAGTGTGCCTTACCTTTTATTTTCTAATTTTTCAAGTTCTTCACGCTGTTGCCGCTCAAATTCCAGTCTAATAAAATCAAATGAAAATAAAGTCACTTTTCTAAAAGAATATTTTCTCTTTTTAAAAAGAGTGATATACTACAAAGCACATCAGTTTTGCAAGTATTATTTTTAATTACCATGGATTAGCAAGTTTAAAATAAATCCTTTGCTCTATGACTATGATTAGAAATTAGACTTTTGGATGCTTGAGTCCACAATGAAAATAACAGATTTGACTTGAAGGAAAACAAATGAAGCACTGATGTATTTTGAAAAATAAGAATTAAACACAACACCTAAACGATAAGCATGCCTTTTCTACTCAGCTTAGTTACTGATGAGTATGTAAAAAATGGAGAATCTCTACCTTAGACAGATGGGTCCTTTTATAGGGAAAAGACTGCCAGGGATGTAGAGGAGAGAGAGAGAGCACAGACGTCAATTTAAAAATAATTTAACAGAAGTAAATATTAGAAGAAAAGCAGTAAGGTACTTAAAAGACAACGACCATGCACAAATTGAAATGCCTTTTTACAAATATGACATTTCATAATAATTTCATAGTGCAAACACTCTAAAAAGTCAGCTCTGTTGTTTTGCACACTTCTCATGATAATCATAACTTATACTAAGTACCAATAACTGTGAACATCAAAGTCATGTCTTTACTACTGTACAGGCAGTTACAGTACATGAAGGCTGGTGGAGGTCCTCCTGTGAACAAATTTACACAGTGGTTGTAAAATAAAGAGATATGGACTGTTGGGAATTTACTAAAAAGTTGATAGTATAGGATGATTTCTCAAATACTAGATTTAGTTATTGAAGATTTCACTATTCCTACTAAACAGCTTAATCTTACACATTTTTGTTGCTGTTGTTGCTATGGCAGATAGCAAATAGAGTGGAAAAGCTCAACAATGGAAAAACTCACCACAAACTGTTCCTTGTATAATATATAAATCCAGATTGACAATAAAGTTACTTTGATAATGATCAAAGAAATATTTTTAAATATTTAAATATTTTAAATAGATCTCTTTCCAACAAGATATCCGTGACCTTTGTTGGCAGAACGGAGCATATGTGGCATGGCGGTGCTCACTAATTAACACGTCTTCTCCCTTTGTCCTCCCAGCAAACCTCGAGGTAGCAAAGAGTGGCTCCATGTTACAGATGAAGTACCCTAAGCTCAGATATGTAAAGAATTTGTTCAATGAAGGAAACAACTACACTGGCATTAACGTGAGAACACCAATGCCAATCTCAACACCTTGTATGGGGAAGAGGCAGGGAAGGAGCCAGGTGGAAGTTCACCAAGCGCTATGTGCATGATGTGACTGCTGCTACGGCTCTATTAAGATGTGAGACTCTAGCCGGGCGTGGTGGCACACGCTTGTAATCCTAGTATTTGGGAGGCTGAGACAGAGGATCATAGGTTTGCCTCAGCTACTTAGGCCCTCCACAACTTAGTGAGACCCTGTTTCAAAATAAAGAATAAAAATAAAGAATAAAAAATGGGCCTGGAGGCATAGTTTGAAGGTAGAATGACCCTAGGTTCAATCCCCAATACTGCAAAGTAAAAGTGAGACTATAATGTATCAATGAAAGGACATACACAAACACACACACACACATTATGTGTGTGTGTGTGTGTGTGTGTGTTTTCAAGGCCATAATGGTAATGTGTGGTAGAGTCAGGATTTGAACCCACAAGAGCCTGCTTCCAAAGTACTCTCTTGTGATACATTTCCTGAACAGTGCTCAAGTTTATGATAAAATATATGCATTAAATATTTGCATTAAATTATTCACAAAGCCTTGTTACCTAGGATTATATTTATCCTACTGTCAACTGAACATAATCTGCAGCTTACTATAGACATTGCCATCCAGGAGAAATCAGGCGTATAAATAGATGCATTCATGCACTTGCCGCCATGGAGCTGAGTCTGAATGTCATTAAGTACAGGACTTCATCAACATTAAAATATGATCACTTTTATTTAACAAAAAACAGAGCTTTAGTTGATATTTTCAGACTTCAGTACACAGTTTAGTCTTTCTAGAGGTATTTGCATAACTGAAAAGTCTCATTGGATAAAATACTCTTGAAATCAGAGGATTTTTCTGATGAAATTATTCTTATTCTTACTTTTCATTTTCTGTGAATAGCTCAATGTGTCCATCAGTAGACATTGCTTTGACAATGTCACACACATCTGGCACTAAGTCAAATGCTATATGATAGCCAGAGTTTGGACGAAAACCTGTCATGTGAGGATTGTTTACAACACCCAAGAACTGTTCTTGACACTTGGCATGCACCACCCTCTCCTGTTCTCCCAGCATTAATCACCCTCATTTCACAAAGCAAGAAACTGGGGCTTGGAAGCACATGAATAGCAGAGGGAGGACTGGAGTCAGTGTTTGCTACTAAAAGCCATACCCATTCCTGCTAAGGAGATGTGTTCTCTGGGAGGTCACAAAATTTGAGTTACACTAGCTAATGTGATATTTTAGTACCTCCTTCTTTTTTGTCAAGACAGTGCTGAGTAGTGTGGTAAGCAGCATGTGAGAGAGATATGACCTGGCCAGGCCTGTGAGTAACAAAGTGTCACACACAGAGAAGGGTACTGGACCCAGAGTTTAGTGATTCCTAGAATTGAGGCAAGCTTCCTGATTCTAGGTACTACCTGTGCCATGCTTTCTCTTGCAAAATATAGAAACACAGGGAATGCTCAATAAAACCAGATCCTGGTTTGCCACATGAGAAGTGGAAAGGCGTGAAACTTGGGAGAACCACAGAGGCCTGACAGCAAAGTTATGTCACAGATTTTGAACTGATCTTAAAGATGGCAGCAGAACGAGGTTGTTGAACACATGTACTCGGTGTTTTGTAGAGAGCTGCTGGAAGGGTAGCAAATGGGAATCCCTGAGACAACGTGGGATGTCGCTGCAGTTACTCAAGGAATGATGAAGGCAGGACTCAGGACAACTAAGATAAATAAATCAACATGTTTTCTGATATTCAGGAGGTCATTGCTGAAATTTGGTAACTGCTTGGATTTTGGCAGGAGTGGTGATAAGAAAGGAAGAGTCCAAGATGAGCCTTAGGTTCCTGGCCACGGGATGGAGATGGTGGAGAGGAATATGACTGCCATGAGATAGAGCTGTGCAGCCAGTCTGCGGGGATGCATACAAACTGCCTAAGAGACTCCTGTATGATCTCATCTAGTGTTTCATTTTTTCAGATGTTAAAGAAACTAAAGACCCTATCTCAGGGGTTTGTAGACAGGATCAAGTGGATAATACAGGTAAACTAAACGTCTGTATGAGACCTGCCTATTAGGCACCATGTACGCCTATTACATCACAGTCCACTCTCCATGCTACAGTCCACTGAGGCCGGGAGGAGTGCCGGGGAAGCAGTGCGCGCTGCATTTGTGCCAGTCCTGGGGTGAGAGAGTCCAGGGTAGTACCTGCCACCCAATGAAGCTCCCAACCAACTCCCCTCACGCTGGCGCTGCCGAGAGCCCTACACTGAATTTCCATGATGATCTTCTACCTTCTGGAAGGTGAGCTCAGTTTCACACACGTTCAATAATTCCAGAGTTGCCCAAATTGAGATGCCCAGCCAACAACGAGCTGGTGCTTAGACCCTTCTTAAAAATGGGGATATAGATTTTGTATTCACCAGCTTGCAGACAACAATTGAAACCACAGAGTGGGTGAGGTTTCCCAGAACACATGGGCAGAATAAGAACAAAAAAGCTTAGTGTGAAGTGTGAAGGATCTGAATGACCACACACTGCGCAGTGCCTGGCAGATACAGAGAGGCCCTCATGTGAGGCCAGGGCAGGTACTGGGGGCAGAGAAAGCACCTGAAAGCAGACAAAGGGGAATGCTTCTAAAAAAAGAAATCAGTGGTGTTAAATGATTTGAGGATGTCAAGTAAGACAGAACCTCAGCAACAGGTCCCCTTAGACTTAGCAACATGGAGTTCCCTGGTGACCTGGGAATGACCTTTGTCAAGTTGAGGCCAAACCACAGTAGGCTGAAGAGTGAGGAGGAGAAATGTGGAGACTGTGAGTATAAATGTGGTGGAGGGCTTTCTTGGTGATTTTCTTGCAGAAGGAAGGTAGTGATTTTAGAAAGATGGGTGTTCATTTTATTAAAGGAAATAGATATTTGCCTATCTGATTTCAGTACAAAGATGCTAGAAGGGAGACAGAGCATCTGGGTAGAAAAAAACTGGGATGAAACTAAGACTGTAATCAACAGAGGTCCCTATGAAGGCAGGGTAGAATGATGTGCAGGGCCAGGGCTCTGGAAGTAGTTTAACCCAGATCAAATTATGGTTTCTAGAGGACCAAGGGAAAGTCTCTCAACCTATCTAAGCCTCAGCTTTCTCATCAGAAGATAGACTAAAAAATAATCCTGGTCCTCACTAGATGAAAGGATTCAATGAAAATACATATGAGCACTCAGCAGCTAATAAATATTGAATATTAATCCTATTGGAATCATAGTGCAGGTAGAGAAGCTATTCTGAGACTGGTGAAAGGGGAGTTCTGCCATTGGGACAGGAGGGAAGGAGGACAGAATGGATGCAAAGCAGACATAGTATTTAAGAGTGTTGTTCTCTTAGGGCTTCTGTATTCTCTGTAAGTTCAGAAACAAAGCCCTCTACTAAGAGTAAGGAGAAACTATGGTGGGGTTAGAGATGTAAGAATCAGAGACATTATTTGTAATAGGTGAAAGGATTGGTGGGCAAGAGAACTGATAGTAAAATTAGCAAAAAAGGGCTAGCTAGGTATCATTCAAGCTTTGAAATGTGGTCTTCTCTTGTAGCACTGAGCTGAGATGCCTGGACAGAAGTTCAGGGTAGAGAGAAAGCTTGCTAGTTCCAGAGCTGGGGGTCTGTCAAGTGAAGAACAGAAAGAAAAGCTGAGACTTAAGGGGGAAAAAATGGCCAAGTGGACTGACAGGAGGAGGATGGCAGGAAGACTTGATTAGATATTGACTATGGACCTGGACAATACAAGGCTTAAGGAAGACAATGGGAAAGCAAAGGTGTCCCAGGATGGAAACTTGAGTACCACATCTACACTGCAGGATGGGTTACCAACACAGAACCACCAGAGAAAATGGCAGGGTTTAGAAAGATGATGACAGACTTTGGAGAAAATATCTGGAAGGAGAGGAGATGACAACAGGAAGGAGAGGCAAGCATGTGGGGGGGGGTCACACATATGCCGATAAGAAGTGCTCCAGGGGGCGGGGAAGAGTCTGGGAGCAGTGTGGAAGAGGACCTAAGTCTCTGGGCTGATGGAATCCCTGGCTCCTCCTCCCCAGGACATTTTCCTTTTACAACATTTGATTGGGATGGAAATGGGGAGAGACCTGCAGGCAGGACAGCTGCCAACCGTAGATGCTTGAGGCTGCAGCTTTGGCCCCTGCTGAAGGGTAGAATCCACTGAAATGCCAAGTCCTACTCAGGAAATCAGAGAGATATTCCCGTTTTAATTCCTCATAAAGATGTGTGACTTCGGCTCTGTGTTCTCTTTCTAAACAGGGAGTTTGGTTGTTTTCTAAGAAAAGTAATATGCGTTTGCTAAATAATATGATCATTTCCCCCAAAATAAGAATAATAATTTTTAAATGTTCAGTCTTAAAACAAGGTCACAAACAGTATGAATAGTCATAGTTACAAAGTTGGGAACTGTATTTTAAATATAAGATGATGCGAGATATTGCCTATATAACTCCTGCACAGTATTACATATTTTCTAGTTATACTTTAAAATGCATCTCTTTTCATAACTCATTCTAATTACTTCAGAGAGCAAACCACAATAGATTGCAAAATGTAAAAGCGAATGTGTCAGTAGCAAGAAATGTATATAAACAAAAATTGTATTTGAATGTGACTTCTTTTTTAAAGTAAGTATATTTCACTATCTTTACAGAAATTACCATGGCCCCAAATGCTGGTTTTTGAAATAATATAATTAGAAGGTAAACAACAAAAAGATGTATTTTTTTTGCAGGTGTTTAAAAATGATGGTTGGAAGCATACACACTGTGTGATATCCAACAAAAAAGCACAGCATACAACTATTTTTAATCAGAAATAATCGTTTCATTAAAAGACATCTGGCATTTTTAGGTATAAGTGCACATCTTGTAATTTACATTCCTGTCATCATTTAGCAATGGGAAAAGCAAGAGTTGGGAATCTCTCATCTCACACCATTACATCACAGAGATTAATTATATTAATCACAGTGAGACTGTGATTATTAAAAAAGGAAACAAAATTTAAATGAATTAAAAGCATAAACATATTCATCCTTATGTTGTCCTGACGGTGACCTCTGATACGATTTCACTTTCTAGCAGTAGAAAGGGGGTTATCCAGGTCCAGCCAATAGCTAAGCCGGTGGCTCTGGAAGGTGGACAGGGTTAGGGAAGTGAATCTCACCTGGCAATGGCACCGAGCTGGCGCAGTCATACCAGTTAATTCCACTACATGAATGTTTTGCTCTATTTTCTCAGCATGTATATGATTAGATAAGGTACAATTTTTGGTCAACATCATATTCCATACAGGATTGCCTTCAAGGTCACGCAATCCATGCCGCTGCACAGGCTTGAACTCTTCTTGGGCCCCACACCCGATGCTTTGCTACAGCCATCCTGAAATTCTTAACAGTGTTGGAATTGGGAGGGCCCATGTTTTCATTATGTAGCTGTTTCTGATCATGCCTACACCATCTATCAGGGTTCCTGTCTAGAATGCTTGGTGAGATTCTTCAGTCCAGATTTCAGCTAAGAAACTAGAAAAAGACTAGAATTCAGGAACTTTTGGCCAGTTCTACAACCAGGCAAGTCTTGAGGACACTGGGGCATCTTCAGGACTAAACAGAAACCTTACTTAGATTTGGGTGCTGGGGCTGTGCTAGCCAATCTTCTCCCAAAGCTGGAGGACATGACACATTCTAGGTATTATCTCAAGGCTAAGTGGAAAGCAGATACTCTCCAGAGTGGGTGTGGGGAGATCCATGAAAAAAAATACCCAGCCATCCATCTGGCACCAGCTCCTCAGATAAAGGCCTGCAGATGGGCACCAGCTCTCCTGTAAACCCCCTGGAAAGCTAAGAATAGCTGCTGTGCAGAGCAAAACACTATAATTTCTATATCACTCACTCCCCACCACCCTTCTCAAACCACTGCTTGGGTATCCAACAGAGACTGGCATACAGCTATATATCAGGGGAGGTGGTATCAAGATGGGAGATAAGACAAGAGGTCTCACAAAACAACTTAATACAAAAGTTTGTGAAATTAAGCCCTTCTTAGGTAGCAGAGTTTTTAACAAAAATACCCAAAGTACTCTGGGAGTGGTTTTCTAATGAACTTTTAAGTCCTTAGTCTAGAAAAGTACTAACAATTGCCAAAAAAAAAAAAAATCTTGTCTTTTGTACTGCACACAGACCATGTCCAAAGAAACAATGATTGCTTTATACTTTAAAAATAGTAAAAGTTGATGCCCTAAGCATTTTCAGTGAATTTATTTTCAGTCTCTGTCTTATAACAGTGGTGTGACTTGTTCTAATAAAGACAGCCAGGACCACAGGTGTTAAACACAGAGGAATTTCTGATGGTGCCCTAAGGTCACAGGCAATGTGAAAGATGGAGACTCAAGAGTGATGTCATATACTGAATGAAGTGATGTCATATACTGAACGTCATGTACAAACTCCTAAGTCCTGCCCCCTCCCTCATATTTCCTAGGCCAGGAGGCTGAAGCCCACAAGGTAGCAAAGAAGTACAAAACTTAACTAGCTCTCCCCAACTCTGCATCCATTCTTACATCTACCATGAAAGTCTGTCTCACCTGCTCAACCAAACCATGTATCTGTTATCCCAGAAAGAGCCTCTCCACAGTTAAAATAATTCATCCTTCCAAAGCATATGCCTTCCTGTTGGATGCCCAGAAAATTATGCTATAGGCCATTTTCCTACCACTTAGGCAGCCATGCACACTATATGTCCAGCAAATCTCTATCGGGCTCCTGCTGTGTAGGAGGCAGGAGGCTGGGGAGAAGAGAGCGGGCAAAGTGCCTCTTGACACTTGGGAGAGTGACCACAAGGTAAAGAAACGTGACGTAGGCACATCACTCAGAAGGCGACATGCCCAACAAGAACGGAACACTTTGGCCAGAGATGGCAGGGGTGGGGGTGCAGGCTTTTCAGCTGCAGGGAGCAGAGAAGGCCTGGCAGATGCAGTGCTGGCTGATCTGGGCTGTGAAACATGGACCACATTATGCTGGGCACGGTGCCCTCGGGAGCCTAGCTCACCAAGTAGAAGAAAAATAGAGAAGACAAAAGAGAGGTGTGTGGGGGAAGCAGCACACACACAGCCTCCTCCATCTACTTACTGGGTTAAGTAAATGGAGCTATGAGAAATAAAGCCAGGAAACTGGACTGTAACCAGAACGTCACAGGCCCACCTGACACCCTCTCAGGGTGCTGTCACAGAGGCGTCTCTCCACCAACCAGTGCAGTCCTCGTCATGGCTCTGGGCAGAACATTCAGGTGCTGGTGGCGCATGCACCCGTGAATTCACCTGTCAACATGCCGCCCAGTGGCATGCACTGTCCTAGGTACTGCAGATTCAAGAAAAGAAACCCAGTCTCTGCCTTTATGAACTTTCTTATCAGTGTGGGAGACAGTTAACTAACAGGTATTGAGTGCATTATGTGACAGGTGCTGTAGTAAGAATAAAACCAGGGGAGAGGGTGCAGAGAGAAGGGGACACCCAGAAGAGAGGTTTAGGAAGAAGCAACCATCAGGTGCATAAATGGCCACCATGAGGGGGAGGCAGGCAAAGACCAGGAGATGGTGAACATGGCCCACTGAGCGTCCAGTAAGACCAGCAGGTGAGAGGGGGAAACCAGGCCCAGGAGGGGCGAGGGCCAAGAGCACCGGCACAGATCAGAGGGCAGGAACTGTTTCCCCTCTACCCGGCCCTATTAGGATGACCCCTCCACACCTCAGCTCACTATACCCTGAGGGTGGTCTTCAGGACACACAGTAGGTGTCTAGGCAGAGACTGTGATGGGGAGCACTCTGAAGTCAGCGGCCTGTGCTCCAGAGCCAGGATCTTAGCCATGAGGAGGAGCAGGGAGGGAACTCGGGTGAGGAGAAGACGGTGCCAGCTAATGCAGGCCCCTCTTTGCCCTAAGAAATATCATTCCAGGTGCGGTGGTGCACCTAGAATCCCAGTAGGGGGGAAGCTGAGATAGAAGGATGATAGTTTGAGGCCAGCCTCAGCAACTTAATGAGACCCTGAGCAACTTAGTGAGACTCTAAGTCCAAAAACAATAAAAAGAGCTGGGGGTGCAGCCTCGAGGGAGAATGCTCCGGGTTCAATTCCCAGTACCACAAATTAAATAAACAAGCAAACAAATACTCCTTATCCCCTTGTGATGTGAAATAATTCACTGCAGCAAACTTAGGGAACACAGGTAAATAAACCAGTCCTACATTATCACTGCCCCACTGTGGCATCAGCCTTCAGCCGTTACATCCATGTACATGCACAAGGCTGAGAGTCCATCAGAAAGTCTACTTAGTAGTCATGTCTTCATAATACACACCTGGAACAAATTCCCAAGTCATTGACTATTACAGAGCAGAATAGTTTAATATCCACAGTTCCACAAAATAGATGCACTATGATTTAGGAACACAATTTCAGATTATTGGAAATGCACACAGACAGCCACTCTAAAGTTTGCTGGGATCTACACTAAATAACCCAAAAGAAATTAGTTTAAGAAAAGAAAGCTGCCTGCATTTGCAGAGTGCAGCAAAACAGAGAGCAGAGAAATCTGAAGATGCAGAGAAGACTTGAGCTGCACCGCGGCTCCTCTGCGGTGACGATACATCACAGAAGCAAGAGCTTCACAAGTGTTTTACATGTGTGTACGCCTTTGATACTGCACAAGAAAGACAGCATGTCAACGCATCTAAGCAGGCACTGCTTAAAACGAGCGCCGAGCCTCGGTGTGGGTGCACTGCTGGGCTGGCCTGTGACCACCCGGCTCTCCCTGCACTGCAGGTTCTTTTGCAGGCCTTCCACTCATGCCTTCTCCCCCGACTTCTCTCTCTTGACATTCCTTTCTCTTCCGCTACTCCCCTGATGCTTTAATTTAAGCAGTAGCTGTCACTGGAAAAAGAATTTTGGGTGCTGACAAAATACCAAAGCGGGCAAAGATTTATGTAAGAGGATTCATTGCAATGTTATAACAACAATTTAAATGAAAGGGGGAAACCTGAAGTTTGAAGTGTCCTTGGTAATAGGCAAAAGTTACACAAATTATTATATAAACACTGAATAAATCATGTCCAGTGACCTCAGGGGACGCTCACAAGAAAATGCTAATTTTTTAAACACTCTATATGAAGGTTTAATATAAAATATACAATTAAATATACATATACTTTATAATATAAGCAAATGGTACCAATATAAACCAATGATTATTCTTGGAGGAAGGATTATGAACACTTGTGATTACTTTCATTTCTGAGTATTTTTCTATAGCATTTCCTTTAGGATGAGAAAAACTACCTGAATTTTTAAAATCTACTTTGATTGCAGTAACCATTTCGGTTCGGTTTATGTCTATCAAACTCTTGTTCATTGCCGTTTATTTCCAACAATGATGACGATTGACCTTAGTAGATCATCTGATATAGTGGTTGCTGGCGGTGTCTAAGCATCTGAGGCCACTGAGTTGGGAGCTAGATCTTCAAGGCTCAAATTTTGTTCTCTGATAAGAGAGACATGCAAATCCTGCTTCGGAAAATAATCAACACATACACATGTGAGATCAAGAAATAATCCTCAAATACTCAGAAGTGGGAAAATGGTATTGAGAAAACCAAACTCTTCCATCTACCACTAAAAATAGAAACCAAGAGTGTATACATAGTTTCACCAACAGACACACTGCCAGCTGCTTACAGTGGTGACCAGGAATGAGGAGGACAGAAGGAGCCAAGAGTCCAGAAGAAACGGGATTGGGGTTGGTAAGACCTCTTTGGAAAGCGACATGTAAGTTGAGATCTTAGAGACTATGGAGGATTCTGTCATGTGAAAACTGACTGATGGTTGGACAAGTGTTGCAGGAAGAGGGAACAGCATTTGCAAAGACTTGGCAGCAAGAAGGCATTTGTACAACTGGAACTCTTTGTGGAATCAGAAACACACTCTAATCAATAAGTTAAAAACAGAGCATGGGCAGCATGGAGTCAAGTTAATATGATGTCACTTCAGAGGAAAATCATGCTGCCTCATGGGACTAAGTAAATCTACTGTCTTCTACCCTTTCCCACAACCATCATCCATCATTTCCTAGGAAAAGACCCATTTGCTCAGGTAACCTTTGTAACTTTACTTTAGGCTGCACATGTATAAAGAGCGCTGCACAAATACAGTCCAGCTTTCGGACAGGACAGCCTTCAGTGCCGGAATAAAGAGAAAATGTTATTTGAATTCAATGGCTCATCTTCCTGCCTACTTTGAAAACAGAAAACACACGAGCTCATCATTTAAAGTGGTTCACAGTGCAATAACACTCAAGGACAAAAAAGAAAAAAGGCCAAGTCAGTAATTAACACTAATCTCAGTTAATGGAGAAGAGGCCCACTTTGTTGAGCGGCCTTCATCACAAGTTCCCCAACACTGTGTATCTTAACAAGCTATTTAAGATAATCGATAGCAGTTGTAAAGTTAGCAAATGGGCCATAAAAAATGAGACAACTGAGACCAAAAACCGGAGAAGAAACCAGAACTGCAACAAACTAAACTAGATATAAGGGAACGCATAATTAAAAAAAAAAACGCCAGCAGGGACCAACACAGTAAATAACCATCAACTAAAACAAGGGCCAACTACCAAGCTACCAGCAGCATAAATACCGCCAACAACTTGCATAAAACTTCTGTGCTCCAAGGTCAGTGAGAAAAAAAGGAAGAGACAATTTTCAAGTAGGAGATGGTGAAGAGACGAGGAAATCTGGGCTGGCCAGGCAGTGTGCTCCTCCGGGATGCCGCCTCTGCTCGCAGAGGGTGCAGGGACCAGGACCTGGCTGAAGGGGATCCCTGCGAGGAGGTCTCTAGCTACCACCAGATTCTGTTTCTGAAGCCCCTTCTACATTGCTGTGAAGGGGAGAAGGCACCCCCTGAGCTCACACTGTTTAGTTGCCTAGTAAGTTCCAGGTTGTACGTGGGGCACCGAGCAAATGACAAGCCAGATTTGGTTCCTGGAAGCTTACAGTCATCCACAGTGAAGCTAAGGTTTGAAACAATGAACGATGTAACCCTGATTGATACTCTCTTACTTTGTTGAAAAAGGCGAATTTATCCACCCAGTTTACTGAAGGAAGGAGGAGGAGAGGTGTGGTAAGGAAGAAACTAAGAAAAGAAAATGAAACCAGATTCTTTTTGTGTAAGTGACTCCTAAAACATTTTGTTAGGAATCTAGTTCCTTCCAGCTTCACATTGCAGAGCTCTGTTCCCATTCTTAACCAGTTAGCACCAGGAATGCTGGAGCCAGGCTGAGAAGCATCCTGGAACAGCAGGTCGCTCAGGAGCTCCAGGAATCCTTGGTGGTAACACAGTGCCCGAGAAATGCTTTTCAAAAAAGCCATGGCTACAGGAACCCTCAATTCTATTTCCTGGGAATAGAGCCTAGAATTGGGTCCAGGAGAGTATACCTATACCACTGACACATTCAAAAAGTCAAGAAGATGTCTTTGCATCATGTTGGGGGGACATCCTCACATAGTGACAGTGGGAGTGGCAGGGATATGCACAAGCATTATGCAGAATGATTTGTGAGTATGGATCAAAAACCTTAAAACTACCTACTCCCTCTAACCTAGAAATTTCACCTCTACCTTTTTTCTCCCCTGAAGAAGCCACCATAGAAAAGCACAAAATTTTTCTACAAATCTCTTTATCCCAATAGCTTGTGATGGCATACAACAAAATGCCTATCAAAAAAGCTAAACTAAAAAAAGATATGGAATATATACACAATGAAATATTATATGAACTTGAAAATGATATGGAAAGTAGTTATGGAAGGATAATAAAAATAAATTGCCAAAACCTGTTACAAGTCCAGTATAACTCCATCTTATTAAAAGTAAAATGGAAACATAGATATATTTGTATCTTTCTATATTTCTATCTGCAGATATCTACATAGAGAGAGGGATAAAGGTTAGAATATACAGCAACATAACTAACTCTGCAGTAATTTCTGTTTTGCTTTTTCATGAGTTTAGATTTCCCATGGAGAATGTGTTAATCCCTCATCTCTTTCTCTCACTACTGAGACTTCAGACCATCTTCAGATCTGGGGTCCTTCCACAGCTATGAAGGTCTGTGTTGGCCCTGGTGTAGCCCAACTCACCCGCCTCCTCTCCTTGAGGAAGTTCCTTAGGCAGCTCATCAAATACAGGCCTGACCCTGGCTTCTGACATTCTTTTGTCTAAGAGGGCTTGAGAATTAGGTGTTTTTTTTTTCTATTCAGAATTTAATTATTCAAATTCATCCATTGAAATGAGCTCACCACTGGTTAGTACTTAAAGAAGGCTAATGCGACAGTTAATTTTTTTTTTTTTATTTCCAAGACTGAAAGGAACTTGGAATGTATCTAATTTTGCTTCAAGTACTTTCAAGAAGCTGTGAAAGCTCCCACACCCTGCCAAATGAGCTGCCTGCTTGCAGTCACGTCAAGAGGCACCGGAGGCCTGGGCCGTCAGCGTGGTTCATCTGAAAGTTGCTCTGCCAGCTGAGAAGAAATGTTTCCCCTGCAGGGAAATTATTTGCTGGCAAAGACTCTGACTGGGCACTTCTCCCAAGTGGAACAAACTCCGAAAGAAAGCCACAGGCTGCTTGCCCATGCAGAGGCCTCTGGCACGTGCACACCTCGGTTTCCAGGCAGCTCAGGATGAGGCCAGCGGTAAGTTCCAAACCATGTTAGAAATGATATGCCCAACTTTAGATGTCCAGTTGGGATGCCAAAATATCCTTGGGTAACAACTTTACTTTTAAAAACCTTTAAATCTTGCTGTTTCAGCTTTTGTGTGTCTGTGTGCTATATGGGTAACTTGGAAAATTAGTAGATTGCCTCTTAAACAAAGAGAAAAATGATTGGCCACTTTGAACATAAGTTGGCTCTTACTGAATGCAATATTTTGCAAACCAGCTATAATAATTCTTTAAGAGAGCTTCGCTCTGGGAGGAACTGGGTACTACGCAGAAACTTTTTATTTTCTTGTAAAAAAAACATATTGAAAGCCAGGTATGGTGGCGCATGCTTGTAATCCCAGTACTTGGGAGGCTGTGACAGGAGGGTTGCAGGTTCACGGCCAGCCTCAGCTATTTAGTGAGGATTGAGGCCTCTGCAACTCCATGAGACCTTGTTTCCAAAGAAAGAATAAAAATTAGGGCTGACGGTGTAGCTGGGAGGTAGAATGCCCCTGGGTTCCATCCCCAATATGGCACACACACACAAACAACAACAAAGAAAATATATTGAGGCTTATATGACACTGAAGAGAACAGAGTCTTGTTGTTTGAGAAAGTCACCAAAGATGCCAGAAAGGCTCACAAAGCCAGGGCAGGGTAACGCCTACACAGCATGCATGGCCACGGGGAGCGTGAGGCTCCTGGAGACCTGTGGGCAGACACATCTCTATTGGGCAGAATGCCTGCCCAATGCAGAGGAAGCATTTAGCTCAAACTAGAGAGGCACAGAAAGAGGCTGAGGACACACTCCTATACACAGCTGAACAAAGACGGTGTGAGGGTTGATAGACGGTTTACAGACACAGAAGCCTGGAGAGAGAGGTGCATGGTGCTTTACCCACATAAATCAAAAGATCAAGGTTGAAAGAGACAGAAGAGCATGAGAGAGGACAAGGTGATGAGATGTGGTGGGGTTGGAATTTACTCTGCAGAGATTGAGGAGCCAGGTCAGATTCCAGGGAGAGAAAGGGGTCACCACAAACAGCTAAGGAAGGACAGTGAGCGCCACTCCTGGGTTCAGGTTGGGAGGGGATTCCGGGGCATGCCCAGGAGTCGTTTCTGTATAGTCAAATGGAGGAAGTGGAAATCAGAGACAGACCAAATCCTGAATATGGCCACTGGACCACATGGGCCGTTTAAAAAAAAAAAATCTCTCCCATGTGTTCTTCTGTAAGGGGAGCTAACAGTTAATAAGTATCAACTTTCCTTATGCAATAATTAAGCAAGGGCCAGAGTGGAGGGACAAGTCTTAAAAGAAGAAAAAGGTGGCTTCAAATCTATGATCCTACCATATCAGTGTCCCAAGTACTAGAATTACAGGTGTGAGACTTATTGAAACCCTCAGCAATATAGGGAGCCTTGTATCCAAATTTTTAAAAAAATTAGAAAGGGCTGGGGATGTAGCTTGGAGGTAGAATGCCAAGAAAAAGAAAAAGAAAAAAGAGGAGGGGCAGAAGAAGGCTATGAAACAAGCTTTGGAGCAGGGGGTACCCCATTGATTCCTTGAATTCCTGTTTGTTAAAACTGGTACTACAGTCGGGCGTGGTGGTGCACGCTTGTAATCCCTGCACTTGGGAGGTGGAAACAGGAGGATCGCGCACGTTTGAAGCCAGCTGTGCTGGCTTAAGAGACCCTGTTTCCAAATAGAAAGTATAAAAATAGGTCTGGGAGTGTAGCCCGGAGGTAGAAGGGTTTTGAGGAACCCCAGTACCACAAAAAAAAAAAAAAAAAATTGGCACTACAGAGATGACAAGATAAATATGGGGTAAGAGATTCCAAACCTGGCATTATCACCAGGGCTTCGTCACTGGTCATACCAGAAGCTGGACAGTGGAGACAGATCCCAGGACTGTAAAGATGTGGTACCTGTGAGATGGAGCATCACCGAGACCTGGGGCACTGGGAGCAGGCCAGACTGCACAGCCCTCCCTCGTTCAGAGCCTCCAGAGTAACCCAAGTTTGGCATGTGCAAAAACAATACTGCTCTCCTGATTCCTGACGGACACCACGAGCATCTTCCCAGCATACTCCAAGGTGTCCAAGGCCCTGTGTGTCTTAACCACTCAAGTGCCAGCACAGTGCTGGTCAGGAGACAGCTCTCGAGTGCCAGGGAGTGAACGGGGAGTGGGAGGGCTGCGGCATCTGTCCCACTCAGCGGGATGAAGCGCCTCCATCCTCATCCACGGGGCGGTGCTGCTGCCAGACCGCACCACAGAGCCCAGCTTTTCCCACTCTGCTGACAGAATGCTCAATGCAGCCACTTAAGGCAGAAGCTCAAGGCCCAGACCCAGTTTCTCAAGATTGTTCTCATTGTTCACCTTGCCTCTGGACGACCTGTTCCTCCCCCTCCTCCTCCACATGTGCACTTCTGCTGAATGGCATGGGCCATCCAACCAATAACTTAAGCCGGAAAAAGGAAGTCAACATCTTTTCCTAGGTCAAAGTCCCATCCGGTCACCAGGACACTTTACTTCCTTCCCTGATTATCTCCACCCTCCCTCTCCCTCCAGGCACCTCTCGCGGAGTCTCAGGTCAGGCCTGTCGCTGTGGGTGAACCTTACAGACATTAAGTGTGCCACAAAAGGACTGCATGATCCCACCTGTACAAGGTCCTAAAGTAGTGAAACTGGGGGTTACAATATGTAGAACAGTCGTCAGAGCTGAGGAAGAAGGGAACCGAATTAATATTGGAGGAATACAGAATTTCATTTTGCAAGATGAAAATTGTTCTAGAGATTGTTTGCACAGTGAAGTCAATGTATGTAATGCTGCTATACCGTACATATAAAATTGGTTAGGATAGTAAACCTTACATTATGTGAAGTAAAAAATAAAGTGAAGAAATGTGTTACCAAATACACATGCGCATATACAAATGTTTCTCTGTTATGTTTTGGACCATGCATTTTAATCATAATCATACGTTCCAAACATGCTTTAAAAACAAGCTAATCATGCCGGGCGTGGTGGCGCACGCTTGTAATCCCCGCGCTTGGGAGGCAGAGACAGGAGGATCGTGCAGGTTCGAAGCCAGCCGCGCTCACTGGCTTAGGAGACCCTGTTTCCAAATAAAAGAAAATGTAAAAATAGGTCTGGGAGTGTAGCCCGAAGGTAGAAGGGCTTCCAGGAACCTCAGTACCACCAAAAAGAAAAAAAAAAAAAAAAAACAAGCTAATCAGAACTTACAAAAATGTTACACATATACATTATTATATATGTGCCCAAGCAACCTGAGCTACAATTTCTTTCCTACTTCTAACCCATCCTGCCCAAACATAAAAGTGTACTTCCCCAAAGAGTAGTTCCATTCATTTATCAGAGCAAACTGCAAATACTGGTGCTTGGCTTTCAGAGTTCTCTAGCCAGGCCTCACCCCACATACGCCTCTCCTCTCATGCTAACTCTTATCATTACTCCTCCACCATTCATCTGGTTGGCTCATGCAATTTTCCTCACACAGAACATTTTCTCTCCAGAGCCCAGAAAACAGTGGAAGTGGACTGGGGAAAAGAGCTGGGGAGGGGAGAAGGCAAACTGAAAAAAGAGCCAGGGCAAATAATGCTATGCCCATGTGTGAAGATATCACTACCAATAGCATTAACCTGTGCGGGGAGGAAGGGGCATGGGATCCAGACAGAAACACCACACATGCTGTGTGCACGTGTGTTCCTATCACATTGAACACGCAACCTCAGTATAGTGCATAATTACAATGCACCAACAAAAAAAGTATATTAAAAAAAAAAACAGGCCAGCCATGGTAATGCACACGTGTGATCCCAGTACTTTGGAAGCTGAGACAGGAACAGGAATATCACAGGTTTGAGGCCAGCCTCAGAAATTTAGTGAGACTCTGTTTTGAAATAAAAAATGAAATAGGGCTGGAGGCATTTGTAGCTCAGATGTAGAATGTCCCTATGTTCATGACCAGCAGCAGAGAGAGGGAGGGAGGGAGGGAGAGACAGACAGACAGACAGACAGACAGACAGACAGACAGACACAGAGACACAGAGACACAGAGAATGAGAATCTTCTCTCCAGTCTGCCATTCCTCTTCACGAACACTGCAGAGCCCAGCTCAGGTCCCAGTTCACTTGTGAACCATGGAGAGAATCCTCCAGCAGATGAGGGCAGTGATTTGGGTTGCTGAGGGGTGGATGGCCAGGGCCAAGTCTGACTAGCATTCTTTTCCTCTTTTCTCCAAGTAAGGCATTATTATAGACCTGGGACAGCTCTAGATCCTCAGCTATGGAAAAGAAAGCACCGGGCCACAGGCTCCAGAGAGAGCCTTACAAGGCTCTCAGAGGCTGCCATCCCTCCATGGTACACCCTTCCTTGACAAGAGGACTAGCTGTGAGTTCCAGGCTGTGTGTTACTATACTACTGAAGATGAGCTGAATTACACAGAAATTGGGAAGGTGTCATGATAGGGGAAAAATAGGTGGTGTCTGTAAGCTTTGAGGCCAAATGGGCTCCTATGAATTAGGCTGATCACACCAATTCCATGATGGAATCATGAAGGTGACCTCAGTGTCAACAAACACTGCTACTGCTAAGCCAATGGCCTCTGGTTTCCCAAGGCACCCACACATGCAGCAAGGCGCCCAAAGGGGACTGGCACCAGGAAAAGAATCCCTTCCTAGCACCCTCCCTTGCACCACGCCCTCCCCACCTGACCCCCCAGAGAACTGGCTACTTACTCCATCACTGCCAGCGGGAATCACTTGCTGTCTTGCTTTTACTCCACCTGCGCTCCGATGCAGAAGTCCATTTTCCCAGGCTCAGGGAGAAAGCCCGATGATACTTAATGGACTGCAGCCACCGCAGACTCAACAAATACACACTGATCTCTTCAAGTATCTTAGTGCTCCCTTCCACTCTTGAGAAAGAACATGTGCTTGTGTCCAAGCAGCTGATTATCTGGGATTAAACAGCTATTAGCTAGGGCTCAAGTATTAGATATATTTCTTTCAAAGTTCTTCCAAGTTTATTACATAGTGCTTACTTTAGGCTAAGGGTATGTATACTTGTAGACTTTTTTTTTTTAAGTATAATGAGTCTGACTTTGGCTTTGATTCTGTTTTGTTTTACTGAGTTGCTAGAATGGACAACTTCATAAAGAGGTATCTGCTTGCCATAAATCAGAGTAGGCAATTTTTCTCCAATTATATTTTAATTCATGAATAAGCATTCTCTATAGCAGGTAGCAAGTTGAGGGAGACTGGAATCCAGGGAGAAAGAAGGTATGAAAAGTATCAAATATTTTTTATTTGAATTTGTACCAGCAAGAATGTGTGTGTTAGCAGAAGCCAGGTGAACAGAACACATTATGCTGGAGGAGATACATCAGAACCATCCTTTTGGCCAACTGGATTCAGCTAACACAGGCCGCTTCTCACGTGTTCTCTGATTGCCTTTTCCTGCCTCCCAGCTCCTCATAAAGCTTTCCTTCCACCTTTTGCTTGAGGATCATCAACATGAACTTGAAATTATTCAAATAAAAATGATAACTGCACTGTCATTTGAGACTCAATCTACACCACAAAAATGCATCTGTCTGCATAATATATCTTGTTCCAATAAACTTAAAATAACCCTTCCCCAAATGATGCATGTCTTACTAAAATTCCATTCCTGATGTGTTGGCTATATTTTTATTAACCATATTATGTGATTAACACTTTAAACATAGTAATGAATAAGATAAGGCCCTTGATCCCAAACAGATTCCAACTAGTTGTAAAGACACGCAGCAGAATTCTTACCCAGATGCAAGCTGGAGCCCATCCTCTGTCTGCCCATCTCAGCAAAGGGTGTGTCGTCACCCTGGTTGTCCATACCTGACCTGGGACTCAACCTGGCTTTAACCTTGCTCCCCCTCTATGACTGAACTCAGATCCACGCCTCGTATCTTCCACTACAACTATGAAAACAGCTTTCCAAATAGAAGCCACTTCTATGTTATATTCTTGAAATAACATACATCCTTATTTTTACAGTAAGTCCACCTTGTTTAAAGCCTTCTAGAGGTCTGCCAGAGCTCTTAGCAAACAGACTCCTTCCAGCAGTCCACGTGAAGCCACTGCACTCGCCTCCCATCTGCCTGGAGCACGCCCCACTCTCCCCTCCTGCTTCAGGCTGTCACCTTCACTCACTCCACTCCAGCCATAGTGGACTGTGCCCTCCTCGGGCAGCCTCCCTGACAAGCACCGCCTCACAGCATTCTGGGCTGTTTTACTTCTTCTTTCTGGATTGACTTTCCGTGACCTGCTGACTGCTTCTCTCTGCGACCAGCATGTGAACGAGCCTTGCCAGGGCCATGGGCGGCTGTGCCCATTTAGAATCAGGCCTGGTTCACAGCAGGTCCTCAGAGAGGCTTGCTGACAGATAAACGTTACAAATAAGAAGAAAATAAAGATGATAGGAATGCAGCAATGTATGGTGAAGAGAGACAGTTGCTTTGGCTTGCAGGAAGGGAAGTTGTGGATAGCCTCCTGAGGCGAGATCACTTGCACCCTGCCTTGGAGAAGGAGCAGGTGGCAGGACAGACATGTATCTCAGGCTCTAAACTGTCAAAGGAAAGGCCCCACGGCACCAGCTAGTCCATGTGTGGCTCAGTGTTAAGAGCAGGCTCCGAGGTGGCCTGGAACACGTGGGGGGTACCCAGAGAGGGGCGCAGCTGGCAGAGAGCTGGGGTGGCAAGGGGTCAAAATTTTATTTTTTAAACCATGGCGAACCATTAAGACTTCCTGAGGATAAAAACTGGCACTCTTTGACCTGCACTTTATAATCACTGCACAAAATGATTTGAACTTAAAAACAAACAATAAACAAAAGATGGCACCACCTTTCATAGCACTAAATATTTCTCTGTGTGGCAAGGAGGGAAAAGGACTCCAATCCCATGTGTAAATGCAAGACAAAGAGGAACCCCAGGTCAGTGTCTCAGTTGACAAGCTGAGTGCAGAGTACTTTATGATTCTGAAAGACACACGATAGTCATGTTACCTTCCCAAATGGTTTCAAATTAAAAGGTGCCAGTGTCCCTGAAGAAAGGGGCACCTGAGTTTCAGGATTAACCAGGTCCTGGGCTAGGCAAGCACTTTTCAAATCACAGAACAAGTAGATAAGAAAAAATTATTTAACAGAGGACACCACACTATTTAAGCTGAAAATAACCCTACAGACCTGCATATATATTAAATTTAACATAAACATATAAATGATTAAATCTTAGTCACCTTAAAAGACATGTATAAAAACTACTGTAAGGAATTAAGGACCTATGATGAAAATGTGCTTCTATGCCGCCTCTGTGTGTACCTGGTGCTGTGTGACTGAACCCAAGCCGTGGTGCAGGCTGGGCACCACCTCCACCACTGAACACGCCCAGACCATAACACATACTGCCTGAAGCACTGATTGTTCAGGTGCTCTGAGAGAGAGTTTTCTTCTCAGGAGTCTTGCAGACATGTTTCATTTCAAAAGAGAATTATGTAATGAGCCAAACTTCCCTCAAAGCAATGGAAGGAGATGAGAAGGCTGAATGGTGAAGGCAAAAGCAGATCCAAGGGTGTGTCCTGTGCCCTTCCAGAAGCTGCAGGCCTGGTGTCACATAACTGGCTGTCTTTCTTTTCTTCTCTCTTTTCTTTTCTTTCCTTTTCCTTTCTTTTCTTTTCTTTCCTTTCCTCCCTTCCTTCTTCCTTTCTATTCGATCTCTCTCTCCTTCTTTAAACTCAAGCAAGGCACAGGATCTGGGCTTCTGTCTGCTGGTCTATGACAAAGGAATCTAGAAATATGCTCCCTGTGGGCATGGGCTTTCGCAAAGCAGACACTGGCCTGATGTGCTGGAGCGCGGGCCTCTGGGCTGATGGCTCGGCACCTATGAGAAGTGCTGAGCAGCAGCGCCCGCAAGGCGCAGCCGACTTACATAAGGTGAGCAGGATTCAGGCCAACATGGTGGTGGAGTGAGAGACCTGAGCACACACCACAGCCCCAACTCTCAAGCAGCGGGCAAGCGAATGTACACAAACCCTCAACAATGAAACAGGAATACAGTTGTTGTGGGAATTAAAAGAAATACATACAAGGTGCTTGGCACGAGACTGGCACATAGGAACCGCTGATAAGCTACAACTCTAGATGTGTTCTTATCTACCTTGTCTGCTTATTTACTGCTATTATATTATGTGAGATTCTCCTGGGAGGAAGGGAACCAGCCAGGACACTCAAGCTCCTCTCATCCGGTGCCCCCTTGCCAGGCACGTGTGTTAGCACCATTGTTTCCCAGATGTGCCCCCAGGGACCTGAGCAGGGAGGCTGACCACTCAGAGTCATGGGGCCACTCAACCACCCAGAAGGCTGGTTGTGTCCCCAGTAGACCCCTGGTGTTTGAAGCAGGAAAGATAACTTTGATGCCTTCGGAATCAAGGCTGCCTCTGTTACTGCAAATAATTTGCAAGATGAAATAAAAGTGTATGAGCCAAAGAGATCATGTGCTGAGTAATCAAAGTGCCAGCTTTAACATATTAGATAGTGATGAAAATGATAATGAACCATTGTAACAATCCTTGCTAATGCTCATTATGTTGTTCAGCAAAAAAAGCATAATCCCATTTATTTTGTGATTATAACCGAGTCAATTATGTACATATATATCAAGGGCTGGAAAGCAACTGGAAAAAGAGTGCAGCTGATGTGCTACAAAGGTGCCCTTGGAAGTTTACTTTCACCTTGCAACTGATGGCGTTGACCCAGTAAACCCCACAGCGGTGACGGTGACGAGGGCAGGGAAGGAGGCCTGCCGTGCACTCACCCAGGGTTATACAGCATGACCGCGGACAGGTTCTCACAGGACTTGGACAGGTCAGTCATGGACAAGCTGAAGGAGGACAGAAGGCCACTCTAAGAGCAGACACAGGGCAGAGCGGTTACCTTAGCAAGGAAGAGAAGGCCAGCGCTCAAGACTTGCTGCTTTCCACTAGTGACAGACAAGGGAATGCTCACACTCCTACTGAGAGCGCCACCTGAGGGCAGCAGGTGGGACCTTCGGGCCCTAGGACTCCTCACACCAGGCCCTGAAGAGGAAGCACTTTTCCCGGGCCTTGGCCTTCCAGCTGGGGGAAATTCACTGGGAACTGGGCAACCCAGACGGGCCTGGGCCAGGCTGCACTAAAGCTCAGGTGGACAAAGGGCCATGACCTCTGCCAGGGACCTTCTGGGCAGACAGGCTCTTCCCAGGATCTGTGCACGCATGTTCACCTAGTGGTAAAGACGAGAGGAGGAGAGGTGCGGGCACCAGAGGGGGATGTTTGACTTGTTTTGCTTCCATGGGAATCTACTCGCAAACAGATTTTCTTCCCTCTGGTATTCTAAAGCTGTACATGAAAAGGGACCCGCCAGGGTGACCCTTGGCTGGAAGAGAAAAGAGGCCTCCCACCAGCAGCCCTGGAGAAGGCCAGGGTCCGTAACCACATCGGCACTTTCCGCCTATGGTCTTGTCAGCCAGAGGCAGCTCTGAGGGAGCAGGCTGAGAGCAGAGGCTATGCAGGCTGGTGGCTGGGGCAAGGCTTCTGGCCTGCAGTCAGTACTGCGGCCAGGCTACCCCCAAGCCCTGTGTCCTCAGAGCAAGCGAGGACAAGTCTGTCTCGGGCCAGTTTCTCATCTCAGTGACCTGTGATATGGATGTGGTAACGCTGCTGTGGCTTGCAGGCCACATAGGAGAAGATAGACAGAAGAGAGGCACAACTCCTGGTGTGCAAAAACTAGTCTCTACTGTCCTCATCAGCCCAAGGACCAGCCGAGATGTCCCTGAACAGATTTTTTTTCTCTTATGTCTTCTTTCTCTTGTCCTTACCTCACCTCCCCCATTCAGCACTTACCATAGCCTCTGCATTGACCCATCTAACCGAGCCAAAGTCTATCCCAACTGCCCTAAACTCACCCCTGCTCTGCTTCATAAACTGGTGAAAAACCCAAATTATTGTGGCTGATTTAATATGAACATGATTCCAATAAGGGGTTAAGTCCTAAGGCAGATGCAGGTAAGTGGAAGTCACTCTCCACTTAATGCAAAACACTGCCCAATTCCTTCGAGGAGGAGTGGAGCCTGCAAGGAAGTTTCTCCTTGCTCGCTCTCCTAGTCCAGCAGCCAATCATCTGCCAGGAAGCTAACTGCCTAGAGTCTAACCAGGTCCCAGGACTTTCTCTCAAGAGCTTCTGCATTCCAGAAAGTCTAAGAGTGGGAACCAGGAAGGACACCCCCAGCCAGGTCAGGAATTCCCGCCCACAGAGAGCATGGCCTCACCTTCCTCTTCTCCCTGAGCTTAGCGGCTTCCTTTGGGTGGTTAAAGCGAAACATATTGGTTCTTCCCAAGAGTATCACAGCACCTGAGAACACAAAAACAGGGATGCATTTACGGTAGGCAGTGTGGTCAGCTGGCAACGCCACAGCACGGAATTCTGAGTTTGAAATGTAATTTCCGGTGTCTTATAAAATAGTAAAGGAAAGCTTTAGTCTCAAAAGTCCACTTACACAAGCTAACTTTAAATCTGCAAGTACATTTTTGTTTTTACAGGTGGATGTCACAGTATTCATAATAAGCTAGGCAGAAATGACAAATGTAAGCATTAAAACCTATTATGAGGTTTAAAACTTAATATACTAATAATCTAATTTATGATTGTTTGGAAGGAAGAAACAGTTTTCTAAAGAGATATAACATCAAGCAAAACATATGGCCACAAATTGAGGAGATGTCTATTAATGAAAATAAATGCAGAAATCTTAAAGGAAAATGTTTTCAAAAGAAATTGGCACAATACATGTTACTATTACTAAAATCTCCCTCCAAATTTGACAGGAAAGAAACTGTGTACATATATGGTTTGTTTCCAAGGAAACACACAATTTAGCATCAAATTAAATTAAAATTTAGATGGCTGCATTGGACACTCAAGAAAGGCTCCTTTAGATGATCAGAGGATTCTTTATTCAGAAAACAATTGCAAAGCAGGCAAAAGAATTCAAGATAAATGGCCAAAGTTTAAAAAAAAGATCATGGCAGCTGAGAGGATTTCAGCTTGATTCTCAAGTCAGATATGTCCAAAGTTAGCAGTGAGCTCACTGGAGATGTTGAAGAAAAGTGATGTAGAAGAGATGCCCTGCTCTATACAATCCCATCATGCCTGTTGGTCACCTTGTGGTCGCTGTGACCAAAATACCTGACTACAACCCAGAAGGGGAAGGGTAACTTGGCTCATGGCTTCAGAGGTTCAGACATGGCCAGCCAACAACAAGGAAGAAACCCTGGGGTGGCAGAGGTGGCAGAGGGAAACTGCTCAACACAGGGCAGCTGAAGACAGACCAGGAGAGGGAGAGAAGGGGGAGGAAGCAGTTAGGGACAGAGGTGATTCACAAGGTCACACCCTCAGGGGCCACCTCCAGCCACCACGCCCCACCTCCTGTGTTAGGGACAGGCTTTCACCACAGGAGACTTTTGGAGGTACTATCAAGATTCAAATCATAACAATGTCTGAATGTCTACAACATCTCAGGACAACCCCCCATGATCAGTCTTTGCCTAAAAACAAAAAAACAAAAACAAAAACAAAAACAAAACTTATTTGTGAAGAAGACCCATACACTGAAGTAAGTTGACTATGTGTTTAGCCTCTAAGTGACAATTAAGACTATAGCAGCTTGGGCCAGACTTCTGTACTGAGGATCCAAGCTGGGTCTCACTGGACAACCAGAAGACAAGAAGGGTGTTTGCTGTGGGGGAATACCAGGGAATTTCCCATGGGAAAGGCTGAGCCTGAGGAGGGTGGCTTGCTATGTTTGGGACAGAGGAGAGAGCCAAATCCACTCAACGGACAGGATGTTGGAAACAAAAGCTACAAGTGGCACTTGTAGATGAAACAGAAACAGACCATGTGGGCCTGGAAAGGAAAGCAGGGATAAAATGTTTTGACCTAGGCCACCAACTGGTAAGCAGTGAGAACACTCAGCCCACAGGTATGCCTGTGTTCCCCATATAAGACTGCAAAACCAAAAATATTTGCTGCCAATAATTAAAAAACTAGAGATTCCACACAAAACCTCATTGTTTCTTTCTGATATACTTGGACAATTAGAAAGTATATTATCAGTGGAATTTTGTTGCCAGTTGGGAAAAATCCCAAGGCTCCTGCTGGCTGCCTCCTTTGGTCCTTTGGACACAGCACATGACTTGACCATAGTCACCAGCCTCTTGCTTGGGTGATATCTTCACCTGGACCACAAAGGTAATATCATAATGCCATATATATATATATATATATATATATATATATAGAGAGAGAGAGAATATATATAATATATAATATATAATTATATAATTATATAATATATAATATAATTATATATTATATATAATATAATATAATATAATTATATATAATATAATATAATATAATATATAATATATTATATATATTATATATATATATTCAGAATATATATATGTATATATATATACATATATATATATATATATTCTGAAGCTTCCACCAGTAAATCTCCCTATCCATTCAACAACTGTCTGATGAGTCTCAGAGGAGTTTGAAATTCTATCTAGTTGAAACCTAACTGGCTCAATCATGGGGGCAAGTGCAGGATGAGTTTTAGTGGTTGTTAGTATATGACAGGTATAGAGTCAATATGAAAAGGAGAACACAGTTTCAGGAGACCGAGAAGGGTGATAGTGTACATCATCTACTCTGCAGTCTGCGAACCCCCCTCATGGAAGATTTCACTTCTATATTTTCCAATTATGAAAAGGAAGGTTTACTATAATTAAGAAAGGTGTTTCCCATACTTTTTTACAACCAAGACTCAGGGCAAAGTGCTTCACAGAAAGTCAAATGTTAAGCAGCCACGCCAAGTATGTATGCATATTTAATGCTTTTAAAGTTACATTACAGACTAATAAGGCAATTGTAATCCAAGTGTTAATTCATCTAATCTAATTCTTTTTCTTTCTGTTAATCAAATGCCCAGCCACATAAGTTGAAAATTGCTAAAATATGTTAATGAGAAAACAAAATAGCATTGTAGAGATATACTTCAAATCACATTAAATTACTGGAAATAATCTTGCCACCCATGTTATTTGCATGAAATGGACATAAAAACCCTCTAAGAAATTACAGAAGAATGCAAAACTATCAATGACAATACATCATTTCCATCCAGACGATGTGTGCCAACTGCCTGGAATGCAAAAAGCCTCCCCAGGATGGATGCCCCTTCCCTTTCCTCCACTGTACATTTCTGCTCAACAAACATTGGATTTAAAAATTTGCTTCATTTTTATATGATGTTGTGTTCACTAATCAGCAAATACTTAATGAATACTTACTGTATGCTAGTCAATATGATAACCACTCCAGAGACAGTACATAAGTCAGACATATGCCCTGCCCTGTACGGCTTAAATAGAAAATAGGAGAGAAAGGTAAATAATCCAATAATCAAATAGTCACATGAATAGGTGCAAAGCTGCAGCTGAAGAAAAGAAACCTTACTCAGGGCTCCGAGAACAAAGGAGGAGGGAGTGATTGTAGGGGAAGTTAGAAAAGGATTCCTTGAAGAAAGTGGTATTAAAGCAAGCGCTGAGGATGGCTTAGGGAGAAGGGTATATGGAAAGGTGCTGTGACAGGAAAAAGCTGCAATGACAGTGATCATTGGAAGCAGCCACATGGCTGTGGCAGAGGGAATAAGGGACATTACTGCACAGGCTAAGACTTGAGAGGGAGGAAGTGGGGCACCTCAAACCCTTCAGGATACAGCACAATACAGCACAGCATCTTGTGTTTCACATCGTTGCAACAGGATGACATTGCAACATGATTAGATTTGGGGTTCAGAAAGACCATTCATGTAAATGACTGAATAGAGACAAAGGGGGCTACAGTAGACGGGGATGGACAGGCTAGAGGTGACTGCAGTGGTCCAGGTCAAAGATGGTCTAGGACTGAGGGGTAGGAGTGAGGGAACAAAGTAAACAACGCTGGAAGCTATTCAGGAGACAAACCCACAGGATTCAACGATGGGCTAGACACAGGGAAGAGGGAAAAGAGGAAGGGGGCTCCTGGCTCTTGACTGCATAGCTAGCTAAGTGGGGAGACATCCATCCCAAATGAGAGCACTGGAAAAGGACTGAGACTTGGATCGGAGGAATAATGAGTTTGGTTTGAGATATAATGAATTTCAGATGCCTTTACATATATATATATATATATATATATATATATATATGTACACATACATACATACATACATATACATATACATATATTGCCTGAGGTTCTAGAAGAAAGTCTGGAGTATCTACCTATCTATTAATTACCTACATAACACTTGCATATGCATGTGATGTTTATGTAAACATTCATATACATAAACATATTCATGTGTATGTTTAAAGATATACATATATGTATATATAAACAAAAATATGTTCATTGTTATACTATCTCTATATATTTGAGAGTCTTCTTTAACAAATTAGAATGTCATCTGAGAAAAGAGAAAGGGATGGGGGAGAGTAGAGTAGAGTAGAGTAGAGTAGAGTGACATAGAAAAGAAGACTTAAGACTAGGTGCTTTTGGAATGCTGGCTTCCAATGACCAAGTACAGAAGGATGAACTTGCAAAGAAGATGGAGGAATCACCAGCAAGAGAGGAGAAAAGCCCCAGGAGCCTAAGGAAGGAGAGGCCAATGATACAGAGCATCCCTAAGACACAAATGAGATACAAACCCTGGAGTAATCCAGAGATAAAGAAACACAGATCTACTGAGTATGCACAGCTCACTGGAAATGTCCAGGCATGGCAGAAAGAGAAGGGGACATGGATCCCACGGGTGTGTGTGTGCTTTACTGGAGGTTGAACCCAGAGGCTTTCTTTCTCTGATCCACATCCCAGCCCTATTTTGTTATTATTTTCATTTGGAAACAGGGTCTCATTAAGTTGCTGTGAGCCTTGCAAAGTTATTGAAGCTGACTGCCAATCTGCAATTCTCCTGTCTCGGCCTCCCAAAGACTGGGATTACAAGTGTGTGCCACCACGCCAGGATAGAATTTTTTTTTAAGTATACTTAAAATGTAATGAGTAAACTAAAAGAACAAAAAGAGGACTTCCGGGAAGATGGCGACCGAGAAAAGCGGAGCTTAAGAGCCCCGCTAACAACCAATCTCCATTACCACAAAATCAGCGCCTTTCATAGCCAGAAAACACCATCACCAGAGAAACAAAAAAAACACCAGGCTCCAGAGAGAAAGTGGACTGAGAACAGAGCTCAGAGCCACAGAGGAGATACACCAGCCTCACACCCGAGGATGCGGCAGCAGCGCCATACTGCTGGTGGCAGCGGCGACTTCACCGGACGGCTACAGCAAGCTGAGGTAAGCCGCTGCAGAACAGCCAGGCGAGATTTTTCAGCGCAGGGAACATCTAAAGCTCCCAGTGGCTGAGCTCAGCACATACTGCAGGCACTCAGAGTGGAACTCAAAACCAAGAAGAAATAAGCCAGCCTCACGGCCGAGGGCATAGCAGCGGCGCCATATTGCCACCGGCGGCAGCAGCAGCGAATTCACCGAGTCCAGTAAAGCTACATCTGTGAACTCAAGAACAGTGAGTCAAATTGCGGGCCACAGAGGAGAAATCCCAGTACTGTACTCCCTGGGACTTGACCCAGTGGGGGAGTGGCGGTGGCAGAGATATCACACCATAGGAGAACGTGCAACCTGGCACCCCCCATAGTTTAAAGCAGCCTCTATCGACTCCCTGGGTCGGAGACTCTGTGATGCAACCCAGTAAAGGAGTAGTGGGGTCTGAGATACTACAGATTCGAGATCCATAGCACCTTAAGTGAAGTCATAGTGACCCAAGGGAAAGAACCCAGAGAAGGCACAAACTTCCGAAATCATGGGAAAGAGGAATAACACTGGAGCAATGAATGCCCACAAGCCCACAACATCAGAACCCGATAAAACAGAAAATCAGAGATTTCTAGAAGATCAAATCAGGAAAATAACTGTAGAAATAATAGAGGTGCTTCGAAAAGGACTCCGAGAGAGCCAAAAAGAGATAAAGGATGCAATTAATGAAGTAAAGGCCTCAATTCAAAGCACAAACAACTGATTAGACCACATGGAGAACAGAATATCGCTCTTAGAAGATGATCATTCCAAAAATGAACGCATAGTATCTAATCTAGAAAAAAATATCCAACAGCAGGAATCTGACATTGAAGAAATATGGGCCCATTTTAAGAGAGCTTACCTAAGAATAATTGGAATAGAGGAGGGAAAAGAAAGTGAAACCAAAGGGATCAACAATCTCTTCAAGGAAGTAATAGCAGAAAAATTTCCAAACATAGAGCAAGAGGTTGATACACAGGTCCAGGAAACTTATAGAACTCCCTTTAGACAGGATTGGAGAAGAGGATCCCCACGCCACATAATTGTCAGAATGACCAATGTGGAAGCCAACCAGAGAATCTTAAAGGCAACAAAAACAAAGGGCCAAGTGACATTCAGAGGCAAACCAATTAGAATCACTCCAGACTTCCCAAACCAAGTCATGAGAGCCAGAAGGGCTTGGAGTAACATATTCCAAACTCTTAAGAAAACAACTTCCAGCCAAAAATTTTCTCTCCAGCAAAACTTTCTATCAAATTAGATGAAAAAATAAGAAGCTTCCATGACAAACAGAAACTGAAGGAATTTATGTCTTCAAAACCAGCGCTAGAGAAAATACTCAAAGAGATTAACTACAAAGAAGAAATAGGTAACACACACCAGAAAAAAAGAAACAAGATTTTTCATCCAACAGACAACTAAGATTGGTTATCTGTGGAGATTCATTATTTATGTTAGTCTTTTACCTATCTCTAAATGGTATTGTTTGCCTTTATTGTTGTTAATTTTTAGGATTTCTAGTTGGAATATTAATATACCTTCAGATATAGCATTTGGAAATATTTTATCCAATTCTATCAGTAACTTTTAACTCTGTTTACATTGTCTTTGGACATACAATATTTTTTTATTTTTTAGAGAGTTTATTTACCCTTTTTTTGCCTGTGCCATTGAAATCATATCCAAGAAATCACTGCCAATTTCAATGTTGTGAGGTTTTATGACCCAGATTTTCTTCTAAAAGTTTATAGTCTTAAGATTTATATTTAGGTCTTTTATCTATTTTGAGTTAATACTTGTATATGGGATTAGGTAAGGGTCCAATTTTATTCTTTTACATGTAATTATTATTTTTCAACAATATTTAGTCAAAAGATTATTATTTCCACCACCAAATGTTCGTTGAAACCTTGTCAAAAATAACTTGATAATATAGGGAAGAATTTAGCTCTAGGCTTGTATTTAACTCCAATGGTTTATATATCTGCCTTTAGAACAGTACTACACTGTTTCAATTATTGTAGTTTTATATGGTTTGAAATCAGAAAATATATATCTTCTAGCTTTGTTCTTTTTCAAGATCGTTTTGGGTATCTAGAATCCATATTCCATATTAGGATAGATTTTTTTCTGAAAAATAAATATATAAATATATGATAGTTTCACCTAAAAAAATAGAAAAAAAAAATATTCTCTGGTAAGAAAGAAAGCAAAAAGAAATATTGAAATGTTATCTTTAAGTCATCAAAAGCTTGGTATCAGACAAATAAAACTGTTATGTGAGATTATCATTTTTAATTTTGGATAAATTGCTATAATACTAGATGTCAACCACTAAGCCAAGCATGGGAAGGAGGGATGGGGAGAGAATGGGGTGGGGATCGGGTGGGGGCTGACTGGGCGATGTGTGCATGTATGTCTACAAAAGTTTGTATCCCACTATGATGTATGAATACAGTGCACCAATAAAAAATTTAAAAAAATAAAAAATAAGAACAAAAAGAAATAGATGAGTGAGTCACAGAACAGATTTTGGGAATGGCTGATAGTATAGTTTTTGAGTGAGACCCAGAGCTCTGCCTTGAGATCTTGGTGTGCCTCAGGGCAGATCACTGTTTAACTTCTCCAGAACCTAGTTTCTCCACACTATGCAGGATAATCAGGAAGATCCTTCCAGGTCTTTTTTTTTTTTTTTAAGTGGTAATGGGGATTGAACACGGAGGCATTCTACCACTTAATTACACCCCAGCACTATTTTATTTCTTATTTTGAAACAAAGTCTTGCTAAATTACAGTGCACTGACTTGAAACCTATAATCCTCCTATCTCAGCCTCCCAAGTATTGGGATTAGAGGCATGTTCCACTACCCCCATTGTTAACAGTTTTTAAACTACTGGCTATTTCATGCTCTAAGTAAGGTTAATGCAATAAATCATAGCAGATGGACTTTTTGTGATACACTCAATTTTTAAATTTGAGAGCATACCAAAAACAATATCTACAAAGGCTTCTTTTTTGTGGTACTGAGGATAGAACCCAGGGGCATCCTACCTCTGAGCTACACCCCCAGCCTTATTTTTTATTCTTTTATTTGGAAACAGGGTTTCATTGAGTTGCAAAAGGCCCCACTAAATAGATGAAGCTGGCCATGAACTCAGATCCTCCTGTCTCAGCCTCCCAAATGCTGGGATTACAAGCATGCTCCACCAAGCCCACTTTACAATGGCTTCTTTGAGATAATTCCAGAGCTTGTTAAATACCTAAAGACAAATTTCAGATGATCTTAAAAGGACATGGAGAAAAAAATGACACTATAAAAGGAGAAAGCTCTGCATTAAAAAGAAAAAGTTAAAGAGGAAAAGCTTCATTAAAAACTCTGAATAAGCCGGGCGTGGTGTACACGATTGTAATCCCCGCGCTTGGGAGGCTGAGACAGGAGGATCGCACGGGTTCGAAGCCAGCCTCAGCTACTTAGTGAGGCTTTCAGCAACTTAGTGAGACCCTGTTTCCAAATAAAATATACAAAAAGGTCTGGGAGTATAGCCCGGAGGTAGAAAGCCTCTGGGTTCCACCCCCAGTACCACCAAAAAAAAAAAAAACTCTGAATAAACCAGGCGTGGTGTGCACGCTTGTAATCCCCACGCTTGGGAGGTGGAGACAGGAGGACAGAGAAGGTTCGAAGCCAGCCTCTCTGGCTTAAGAGACCGTTTCCAAATAAAAATATAAAATAGGTCTGAGAGTGTAGCCCAGAGGTAGAAGGGCTTCCAGGAACCTCAGTGCCACCAAAAATAAAAATTAAAAAGCTCTGAATAAGTACCACTGAATACTAGTTTCAGATAAGATTTTATTTTTTTAATATTTCAAGTAAACTGGAAATAAGCATAAAATATTTCTAGTAATTTCTAAGGAGTGCAGACATAATTATTCATGTACATCACCATTAATTACCTTCCTCCTCAAATTCTACATAAGGTTTGCTAATACAGCTACTACACAAATAAATGAATTTTTTTTCTACTATATGTCATAGAGTACTTCAGAAGATGATGTACCAAATATGTCGTTCTGAGCTATAACTACTACAAACATGAGACAATTATATACTGGAAAGTACACTGTCCAGTGTAACATGAACTTAAAAGTCACTACAGCAATAAAAATGTATAATTCAGCCGGGTGCTTGGGAGGCGGAGACAGGAGGATTGCGCAGGTTTGAAGCCAGCCTCACTGGCTTAAGAGACCCTGTTTCCAAATAAAAATATGAAATAGGTCTGGGCGTGTAGCCTGGAGGTAGAAGGGTTTCCAGGAACCCCAGTACCACCAAAACAACAACAAAAAAACCTGGATAATTTAGCTCTTTGTAATTCTGGTTTAGGGCTCCTCATCCTGTATTTTAATTACTTTTGAAAGCACCCCCCCCCCCGCTGCTCACACACACAAAGACAGGATATAATGTACTGCTAAAGCATGCGCAGTGAAATAAGTTTTCATTTTAGATGTGACAGTTGGAGAAGCCAGACTTTCGAGAGGAAAATATAATTTTCTGAAATGTCACTGAATGAGAGGTCAGGGTGAGGGAGGATGCGTAAAGTCGTCATTTCATTGCCTGATTTAAGCAAAAAGAAACTACTTGTAATAATTTTCCTTCAAATTTAAAATGTCTTAAAAATATGTATTTATACTGAAATGAATTACAATGATGGTACCAGTCTTGGGTCCTGACAAAGTCCAATTTGTAATAACATGCTGACACATAAAAAACAGATTAAGGAATTTGCTCTAGGACCTCAGATAGTTGTAATATTGATTTCATTATATAAGATGCCTGAATTACAGTGCTTCCCTCCTATCTCAAAACTAGGAAGTTAGTTGGGAAATACTAAGATCTGATATGGTGCTTGTGATGGGTAAGTACTCAGTGGATGTGAACGGGACACATGGTGTGGCGCTGGCTGGCTTAGGCATGATGGCAGGAATTCTGCATTAACTGGGTATTTTATCAAAGCCGCCATCAAATCATGAGCTAGAATGTGTAGGCTATTATATGCACATGACACCTTACCCAAAATCCACATATACAATTCAAATATGGATTTAAATATTCCTGTATTCAGTAAATCACTTCAAGCCCTTTTTATTCTTGGTAAAGTGAAAATTGCAACAAACTTAGATTCTGGGACTCTGAAAAAGAAAAAAAAATTCTTTTCAATCTTTAGTACTGATGTTTTCAGACAATCCATCAAAACTTGTTTGATGAACTGTGTACAAGCTGAATATAGAGCTTTATAAAATTTCAGGATGCACTAATCCCATCCTCAAAGAAATTTTCATATGTGTGTATGGTAAACAGAAAATGATCCTTTCTTTCTTTCTTCCTTTCTTTCTTTCTTTCTTTCTTTCTTTCTTTCTTTCTTTCTTTCTTTTTTTCTTCCTTTCTTTCTTTCTTTCTTTCTTTCTTTTCTTTCTTTTCTCTCTCTCTCTCTCTCTCTCTCTCTCTCTCTTTCTTTCTTTCTTTCTCCTCTCTCATCTTTTTCTTTCTTAAAATATCAAAGAAGAAACAAAGAGAATGTTTCCAGTTTGGAGGAGGTCTGTCTTCCCTGAGACAGAGGTGAAAAGTGTACAAAATAATTAGAGGACAATTCAAAACTGTGACAATAACATGACAGGTTTTCACAGTCTTGAATGGAAGGGATTACAATAACTGGTCACACTATTAGTGACTTTCTTTCCATTAACTCCAGTAGTCCATATTCTTTGTTACCAACACCACTTACACTTTTGGTAACAACTTCAACTACTCATTTCTCACCTCCCACACACTTTAAGTTTTTAAGAGCCTATGTTACTTCCAAAATAGTGCTTGCAAAGCGCCCTCGTCTGTCCCTGTCCTGAGCCAGACAGTCTACCTTTCCACACTGCTCCCCTACTTGCTTCCCTCCGCCCTTCCCCTCTCACCCACACCACTCCTCTACTGAACGGTGAGCACTGCTATCTTCTGGCTTCCATGGAAAACTCACGCAAGCATCTGGGCCCTCGGCCTACAAACTTGCCTGCGAGGCCCAATCCTTGGTCTCACATGACTTCCCCACACATGGCTCCTTTCCAATCTCTGGACATTTCTGCACATGGCACTTAGGTTGCAGTACATCTGAATCCGTTTTTCACCATATGCCATGATGATAAATGCATTCTTTCACTTCAGAATTTGGCTTGGGGCAAGTTTCACCCTTTGGGGAAGTAGAAGGCCACTACTGGGAGGAGTTTTAGTTCTCCACAAGATAGAAATAGCAGCCTCCACCTTGCACCCCCTGCTCAGTGAAGATGGAGCCTGGACTGAATGCATGTGGCTTCACTTGAGGTTTCTGGAAAGTAAACAGTGGTAGCTAGACTAAAGAATACAGGATTTGAAGCACCACCCAACTGATGGCGAGTTTGCCTTTTTGTCACCCTCTAGTGTTTCCTGGCTTGGTCTAGAAGAAAATTCAGAAGTGATTATTACTGCAAGAACTCCTGGAGAGGTGCTCTAGTTCAGACTACAGTGGCAGCAGCAGGAAGTCCGTGAGGAAGGGATACAGCTGTGGTCCCCAGGACAGGGGGGCAGACCTCCGAGGCTGTCTTTTCTGTCTTTCCTTTCAATTCTTTCAAACAAGACATGGGCACATAGTGCATACAGTAGAAGGCAGAGGGACTAAAGCTCCAGATTCCCACCTGGAGGAAAGAAATGGGGAGATTGGTGGAGCCAGGGAGTTATCTGGGAGATGGTAAAGAGGAAGATGCTCAAAGAAACCAGCCTTATCGAGTCATTAGTGAACTCTTGGGCTCACCACCACCTGTGCACACATGGAACTGATCCTCACCCACACACTGAGACTTGGAGAAATGGTCTAAGGCACAGACCACTATTCAGGTCTCACACTCAGAGTAGGTGGTGTACTCATTGCAACTGGAATAGCACCACACAGGCTTTGAAAGGAATCAGGTAGAGACAGGATCCACATAAGCTGACTCTAACTTACCCAACCAGGTGAAGTGCCTTGCAAAAGAAAATGTATCAACATTTCCCACAGTAATTAAGATTCAGCGTCTCTTAAAATAATATTCAAAATGTTCAGGATACATTCTGTTATGATACTTGATAAAGGAAGGATCAGGAAAATCTCAAGTACCAGGGCAAAAATCAATCAATCAACAGAAGAAAATGCTAAGATGACAAGGACTTTCATAAAAATGCTCCAACAAAGATGTTAACACTTTTGAAACAAATGGAAAGATTAAAAGATTAACAAAGAAAAGAGAGATTTGTGAAAGAATATTAGAATATCTAGCTTCATGTTATTATAGTCCAGAATTAGAGAAAGAAAATTGTATAATTCAGAAAAAAAATCAAGTTGAAGACTTCTTGGATCTGGAGAAAGACATAAGCCTACAGCTTCCAGAAGCTCAACAAACCTCAAATAGGTAAACTCCAAAAAAAAAAAAAAAAAAAAAAAGAAAGAAGGAAAGGAAAAAGAAAAGGGAAAAAGCCAAGTGTTTCAGTCAACAGTCTCACTACTATAATCCAAAAAAACTGACTACATAACTTAGAGAAAGAAATATTTGCTCAGTTTTTAGTAATCTAGGGTCCAGTCCCTGCGAGGCCAGTGTCTGAGGATCTCAGGGCAAGGGAGTGGGAAGCAGAGAGAGGGAGGGAGCAAGGGCTCCTGTGTTCCATCCTTAGTACCACAAAAAAAAAAAACATTCTTTTTCAACCTGTCCCTGATGAAAAGTTCCTCAGCTCCACTCCACAACAATCACCTGTTCCCTCTTTCTGAGTACTTGAATAGATGCAAATATATTTTGGCACTCAAGCATAACACATTCAAACGTGCCTAAGTGTGACTTTCCCAGATGCAGTTTCTGTAGCACTTCTAAAATGTGAGATGAATGTTCAGTAGATTCGACAAACCAGCAAGAAGACCAAAGGGCTCCACCGATAGAAATAGAAAAATCAATTACATTTAACAACTATCACAATATGTTAAAATAAAATATAGCAAGAAAAATAATTAAAATAAGAGAATAGTTCCCAGCAATTGTAGGACAAATTCTGAAATAATTTTCAGTCACAATGCACTTGATTGTTTTATCATTTCATCAATATTATGAAATAAAAAGAAGAAAGAAGAGCACTATGGACAAGACAATATGATCAAATTTATGGTTTTTTTCTTTCCCTGGAATCATTCTATGAAATCATACCATGGAATCATGGTAGAGAGGTGAAGTGGACGGTAGAGGATACATCAGTCAAAGAACATGGTTGGACACAAAGTTACATATCATATGTACTCAAAAGAGGAAGAAAGTGCCACATGCCACATTTTAAGCAACATACACTACACATGCCATACCAATTCATGCTAACAGCACTAGCAAATGCTCTTCATTCAAGTGACAACTCTACCACATGAAAAAAAATACTGAAATTTAATGCAGGGAGAATAATTTCTGCAATCTGAAGGAAGATAGTTAGCTGATACAGGTGAAAAAAAACTTGCCTCTAATAGTGACAACCTGCAGAATTTAGATAAATCTATTAGCTGGCATTCACTGGTGTTAAGTGATTTATATAAGGAAGTGATAATTACTATTTGTGCTCTTTAATGGGACAGCCTAACTAACACATTTCCAAATGAATGCAATTTGCTAATGAAAAGAGACCTCTCAATAACAGATATCAGAAAACAAGTGGAAAGTCATAGTGCAAAAGTAGGGTGATGCTGGTAATGCAAGGTGAACCAGGAATCTGGCCAACCATGGCATTAACATACTTAGAAATGAATAGGATTGAGCTGGGTCAGTGAAACATATTTGTAATCCCAGTACTTTAGAAAACTGAGACAAAAGAAATTCAGGTTCGAGGCCAGCCTTGGCAATTACCAGTACCAGAAGATAAAATAATAACCAAAAACAAATTATTTGAACTTGGGTTAACATCTACTCGTATTCTGTTCTTGCTAGCTTATCTTTCTATAAAAGGGAAATGCTGCTTGACTCTGCTTCAAAAGGTTTCTTTCTGTTATGCCTTTCACAGATGAATCCATGGGCTGGAGAGCAGTGAGGGTCTATTCTGAGCACCAAGAGAGAGAAGGTCAGAAGGGACTGAGGTCAATAACCACCTCAGTACACTAGAAAATGAGGTTAGGACAGAACGTGTGGTGGCCTAGGGTCACTTGGATTTCATGAGCCAACAGCGGTGGGAGGAAGGCCTTGCTCTGCTTGAACAGCTACAGAGATGAAAGCGTGTATACACATTATTCAAGCTTCAGAGGGGGAAAGCATCGAGCACAAGAGTGATACAGAATGGTCTGATATGATTTTTTTGGTGTAGCGTTCTGTTCCAATATGGCACTACACAGCCACTCCAAGATCCATCCCCAAGGCACTGAGATGGCATCTGCCACTTCAGAAGATCTGACTTTGCAGAAATTAAGGAAGTTGACAGCAGGATTGTGCAGAAGCACTGTACTTTAAAAATAATTGTTTCATGGGTAAAAGCTAATATAGCTTTTTTTAAAGTAGAAAAACTCTTCTGTTTATAATCCTCTTCCCCACGTATTATGTTTTAATGATTTCAAATCTTGCCTCATCTTTCTTCCCCTCTAGTTGTTAAAACTACTCTGAGATAGGCACATATCATTCCTATTCACATCTTTTTTTAAAAATTTTACTACAGAGCCGGGCGTGGTGGCGCACGCTTGTAATCCCCGCGCTTGGGAGGCGGAGACAGGAGGATCACGCAGGTTCGAAGCCAGCCGCACGCTGGCTTAGGAGACCCTGTTTCCAAAATGAAAATGTAAAAATAGGTCTGGGAGTGTAGCCCCGAGGTAGAAGGGCTTCCAGGAACCCCAGTACCACAAAAAAAAAAAATTTTTACTACATACTTTCATCACCACAAATAACATATTACATCACTTTGTGTTTTAAAAACATGTCCCCAGAATGGTCAGGTGGAGAATTTTAATTCTTAACTTCTGAAAGAGTATGGATAATTTTTCCCTGGATAAGATCTTTCACTGTTAAAATTTGTGTAAATTAAAAAAAAAAAGCTACCATCTTTCTCCTCTTGTGTAATGCCTTGAATTGCAAAGCCATCTTGCATTTCACTCTGCTAAGACTTGTTAATGGCATTTATACTCAGTGCACAGCTTTGTAACACCTTCAAACAAAGCATTTTTATGTCAATTTCATTAGCAGTGATAGTGAAGAAGCTATTCAGCAGCCCAGCAGAATGCCAGAGGAACTCAAGCTCATCCGATCTGAAAATCATGGCACCACAGTAATAAAACAATTAAGAGCATTCCACAGGGAAAGGCAGGGCCAACGATTAACCTTCAATGCCAATTAGTACCACCACTTTCTTGGCACAAGTCTATCTGCAATATGAAGATGACAAAACTGAGTTCCTAACTTGAATCACTAACCAGAATAATCAGATTTTTAAAATAAACATACCATTAAGGAAAACAGTTTAATTAAAAAAAAACCCAGCAAAAATACAGCACAGAAGATTATTAGTCTACCAAGCCCTAGCTCTGTGACTCTACTGATTCCAATAAATAAATAAACAGCTGGCAAGAAGAGGAAGCTTTTTCTTATGACAAAAAGCCAACTGATAAGTGAAGAATGATGAAGAAAATGACCTCTTGGCAACCATGACAATAGCAATTAAACCAGTAAAAGAAAAAACTAGATTCTAAAACTAGTCGGTGAAAGTATAATAAAGGAAAGAATATGTATAATCTCAAAGTACCTTCCCAATGTATGTATTACTACAGGGGAGGAGGTAACTCCAGAGAAGAACTGAGCATGACTGGCACTGGGCATGTAGAAACCATGTAATAAGACAGGAAAAAGACATCCATCTGACATCTCCATCAAAAGTGCATAACAGACCATGTACAGTGACCCATGCCTGTAATCCCAGTTCTTGGGAGACTGACACAGGAGGATCACGGGTTCAAGGCCAACCTCAGCATCTTTGCAAGGCCCTCAGCAGCTTAGTGAGCCTCTGTTTCACAATAAAAAATTAACTAGAACTGGGAGTGTAGCTCAAAGGCAGAATGCCCCTGGGTTCAAGCCCCAGTAACAAAAAGAGTATATAATATCAGTGCAACCATGAGGAAACACTGAATAAATCCTACTTTTGGGGGGGTCATTTTACAACATATCTGTCCTGCCTTTTTCAAAATTGCCAGTGTTGTGTAAGTCCAAGAAAGACCAAATGGCCTGACTTGACTAAAAAAGACTAGTCAGATGGGGAACAAAATGCAATCTCAATGCTGAGTGGATGGTTGTATTACAGTTCAATAGGAAAATGCCACTGTTTAAAGGAAATATACATTGACATGCTTGGCGGTGACAGGGCACTTAAATCCTGAATCCTTCAAAGGATCACCTGTTTGGAGTAGAAAGTAGGAGGTGGTAGACCTTTAAGAGGAGGGATCTAGTGGGAAGTCTGCAGATAAATGGGGGTGTGCCTGTGAAAGGGAAGGCTGCAGCCCCTTCCTCTTCCTGTCTTTTGCCTGCTGACCACGAGGGCAGCAGTTCTGATCTGCCACATGCTCTGACCATGATGCATGGCCTCACCACAGGCCCAGAGACAAGGGGCCAGTTGATCACGGATTGAAATCTCCAAAACTATAAATCAAAATACAGCTTTCTCTTTATGAGTTGCTTGTCTCAGGTATTTTTTTTAATAGTGATAGGAAAATGAATAACACATGTGCCATATACTTTTACTTTCAAATGGTTCTATAACCAATGTTTATGTACTATTCTTTCACCTTTTGGACTATATTAAAGTTATTTCAAAAGGAAAAAAAACATGACACTAAATCCTCTATGTATATTATAATTATTCATAAAAAGAATATAAACAGAAATAAAATTAAAAGAAACCATTGTGTGATATTATACTATTTGAGGGTTTCTTTTAACTTTAAAAAATCCCTTAATGTCATATTTCCATAACAGTGATAACTTTTAAGACAATTTCACATATGTTCATGTTTGATTCAACAAAATAATGAATATTATAAAGAAGTCCTCCAAAAAAGGAGAAAAGAGCATAATGAAGCACACAGTCTTCATCCTATTTATACCTCTCAGTAATTAATTCCAAGATACACATGCTCCCCACTGCTTAGTCAACTTGTTTTCTTGAACAATATATACAAAGAACTCTGAAACCCAGAAATCAAATACCTTGATTTAGGTGCGTGGCCTCCATGATCTGAACACCATTCACAGAGCACTGAGAGCCACTCAAGGGTATCAGGGTTACTGTGCCCCCAACATTTTCAAACACACAGTGCTCACTCTCCAAGTCAAGGCCATGAAGAACTATGTTGGAAGAACAAAGGAGAAAGATTACAAACATTCCCAACCATTTACTTATTTTTCATTTTGAATACCCCTCTTCTTCCATGGAAGTATTGTGAACATTTATGTTTAGTGAGAAAACTGAAATTTAAAAATCTGTGGCATTAACAGAAATGGAAACATCCCTTCACTATTATCTCAAAGGGTCTGGATATCATCTATATAAAGAAGTAAGTTCTTGGATGCTAACTGATTTATTTCCAAAGGAAAAAACAGTTGACTGGCCTGTTTAATTGAATACCATTGAATTCCTCTGTTTGATAATGTATCAATTTCCTTTACTAGCCACCCAAAGGCCACAGAAAAACAGAAAGGCAAAAGTGCTTGTGTCTAGGACTTCTTATGACCTCTACATTCACAGATAATGTGTTTTGGGAATACATTTTTTTAGGCTCAGGAAGATTCTAGAAGCTGTTGTGGGAGGCCCATTTCCACAACCTGTGCTGATCCACAGACTTCACAAACAAGCAGTTTGCTAAAGGTTCACATAACTATGTATGGACATCCTGGGCTCTTCGCGTTTGTGAATGACAAGGCACAGAAAGGACGCCTGTCAAGTGAGCCTGTGTGGTTCTCAGGAGGTTCTCAGCCCGCTTCAGGAACACAGGCCAGTAGCCCCCCTTCCTGCTGAACTTCTTGATCTCAGAGAACATGTGCTTTTACTACTCCTCAGTACAACCACACTAAAGGTCAAACATGTAATCTACCCAGAGGCCTGATGCCAACGTCTACACAAAACCACTGGAACTTGGGAACTTCGTGGCTGGGTGCTCAGCTCTCCCAGGCACACAGTAGTATACAAGCATAGCAATATGCTAGAATTAGCCTAATTAGTAACTTACAATTGGCTGAAAATCAAGCATACAGTCAGCAATCATAAAACATCTCAAGTTATAATTCTCCTCCCCGCTTTTCGGCCTTGCTCCCCACACATGTGCATCTACCCCCACCCCCACTCCTCCTCCTCAAATTGCCGGTGTGCTGCCTGAAGGCCTGACAGGACCTCAGCCTCTCAGGATGGATTTCTGCTCCTATGTGTGCCTGCTGAAAACGAGGTACGGCATGCAGCTCCATACTGCACCTTCGCTGCACAAGTCAGCAGTGTCTACACCTTTTCTTACAAGGCCTTAGGTCTTTCATCTGTTGGCATAGTTTCATCGGTTACTATCCCATGGAGGTAGCATGGAATGATTTAAATAACTTCAGAAAGAAGTGGCAGCATCGGGAAACCACGTGGTGTGGTGGAAAGGAATCACAGCTCTATTTTCTTCAACAAATTATTTGTTCTTCATTATTCACCCACATTGTGTTCAAAACTTACAGAGACATATAATGGCCAATGTTGTGTTTCAAAATTTATCTTTTATAATTACTTCAATGTCAGTCATCCAAAAGAAGTTTCTTCACTAAATATGACTTTTAAAAAGCATCACTGGAAGAGATAATTGATAGAATCTCACCAATATCTTGCTCTGATGAAGCATCTTCTCTACCAACGTATGTTCGACCTTCCTGGGGGAAAAAAGTAGAGTAACAGTTACTAGTAAGAATAGGAAGATGGCTCGCTTTTTCATTTTTCACTGGGGCCCAGGCAACCCAATGGCTGCTCAGGTAAGCGTGTTATGGCAGGTCACAGCCTGGGTGGCAGATCCTTTCTGGGGAGTTTCTCCTCTGGTGGCCGGGTGTTTCCCCGGGCCTAAAGACATGGTATATGGAAAGCCATGAAACTCAAGTGCAATACCATTCTCATTTTACATCATGGATCAAAGAGAAGATATTAAGGTCAAGGTCACAGAGGCAGCCATTTATACCAATCTGGAACTCTGGATATGGGTAACCTGCTCGGAACACCAAGCCAATGATGGAAGCAGGAGACAGAATTTTCTAATTACTGCTAGGAAACAGGGAATCCAGTTTGGGGCACTTGTAACATTTCTTCCTCAGTCTTTGTACCTTTATGTTCCTTATCTCCCTTATGATTCTACAAAATAGAGGCCAAAATAAATGACTCATCACTTAACTTTAAAACTATATAAACATGGGAACTTCAAATGCCAGAATCCAAAGAACTGCTGGAAATCCCTAAAGGGCTCAAGGATTTGTTGTATATCCTTTAATTTAATAGCTGTGTTCATGGCCATGAGGTATTACAATAAACCTTGTTAGTGTTCAAAAGGAAAGCTGGAAACAAAATTAGAATGTTGCACTCAAGCAGGTTCTACCTTCAGGTGATACAGGATGATCCCGGTGCTCAGAAGGTCGTCATCGATGCCAATCAAGTGAGGCAGCTCAGAATCCAGAACAACCCCGATCCCCTCCTTCCTAAGGGCGAGTGTTTGCTCCTGAAATGAGAAGCAAAAGAAAAACATTACTTTGAGGAAAGAGAACTTCATATTAGTTGTCCTTTAGATTGTTCAGATAAGCAATATTTTATTTCTTATTTACAAAACTGCAAGAAAAAATGGTCTTTAAACTTCCTGTTAAAATTCTGGCAGGTAGTGAGCAAACGGCGCATAGGGCACATAAAAAGCGCAACATAAAACAAACTGCTGCCTTGATATTTAATCTTTTTAAAACCAATATCAAAACCTATTTTCCTTAGGAAAGACTTTAAAATTTACTGCTACAGAATACTCTCTCTGCCTTCTTCACAAACTCTACTTTATAAAATCCAGAAATCCCCTTCTTCCCTGCTCTCTTGCTCTGGTGACTGTGGTGACCTGTGCATGTTCTGGAGAGCAACGCGCCTGAGCATCATCCCTGCTCCTGAGCTGTCCTAGGCTAGGCGAGCAACTGCTTAACCTACTGGATCACTCCCACCCACCGCCATACAAACCTGCTCAGCAACTCCCACGCCAGCCCCCATCCCACTGGTCCTGCATCTCCCTCCAGCTATCACCAGTTTCTCTGTGCTCTTGAGATACAGTTGCCCCCAAGCTCCCCTACAGGAGTGGCTCTCTGATCCCTCCCCTCAGTCTTGTGAACCCACCCAGGGAGACTGTCATCCCTGGCCTCTTCCTGCATTCACTCCTTGATGAACTCATCCTGACTCTTTAGCTGGTGTCCACACGCTGAAGGCTCTCACATTGAAATCATGAGGACAGGCTGCCACTCAGCATCTCTCTAGAATACATGAGCTCGAACTTAACACATTAGAAACACAACCCAAACCTGAAGACTGTAACATCCCAGTAAACGCCAGCCTTCCTTAGAGTTACTCGAATCAAAAACCAAGACTATACTTCGCTCGTTTCTTCCTTTAAACTCTATACCCAAAGTGTTTGATGGGGACAGTTTGATGGCTAATAGGAGCAGTATTAATTACTAATAAGAACAAGATTTCATACTTAGGCAGAACAATAAAATCCTTTTCTCTGTCTCTAAGATGTCAGCCAAGAGCTGCAGGCAAGGTTGACCTCAGTCAGTTAAAAGTTGGCTTGTTAGCCCAGCTAAACACTGAATGTTAAAACACAGACACCTACCCTTAGAAAAAAGAATTATATAGATTCTCATAACAGTTTAGACTAAAGTTAAAAGATAAAAAGCAAGCTATATTAGTCCCATATTAATTACTAATAACATAAAACAGGTAGAGTTCCTCTAACCTCCATACTTTAAAAGACGATATGCCTGTATATTTCTTTTCTTTATCATAAAACAAGTTTTCAACATAGTAAGTAACTTCTAGCAGATAGAGAAGAGGAAAAGCTGAGAACTCACCAAAGACATAGGTGGACAATATATGCTTTAAGAATAAAAATAAAACCAAAACAAAGCAGGCTTGTACCACATAATGAGAAGGTAGAAAGGAAGTAGGCAGGTAGGGAAGAGGCCTCAGTAGAAAAACTTAATTTCCTGAGGGGCGACCAATACTAATTAACTTCCAAGGCTCCTAAAAGAGACCAGCTCTTCCAAGGTTCAGAGATAAGAATGACCAAAGCTTCACAAAACCATCTGTTTACTAATCAACAAGCCCAGGAGACATCACTGGAGCAAGTCTGACACCTTGACTGAAAGGAGACCCCTCAAAGGACATGCAAATATCCTATGCAAATTTTAAGAACTGCTTCCCAGACTCCAAGTAATAGAAGACATGCAGAGATATATAAACCCCTAGACCAGTCACCAGGACAGTTACCCACTCTGGGAACCCCTCCCCGTTGGGAAGCTTTTCTCTCTTTCTCTCTCGCAGGTCATGTTAGCTTTGAGAGAAGGTGGGGTGCAATTGAAGGCACTTGGCTTGGGCTACACTTGGGTAGTGACCTGAAGGCCTCCACTGGACATCAAGGCTGACCAGGGCCCCTAGGGGTGACCTGTACTTCTTTTCTGGCAGATCGCGTGGACTCTGGGAGAAAGCAGCTTGCAACTGAAGGCATTTGGCTTGGGATACCTCAAGTATTGTCCTGAAGGCAGCTGCTGGACTTCAGAGTTCCTAGAGCCCTTAGGGTTGTTCGGCCACTTTTCCCTATTCCCTGCTGCTTCCAATAAACTTTTTACTCCCTTCCTGTCGTCTGCGGGTGTCACCACAGACAAGAATCCGGTAAGGAAATGCCGAGTTTCTTCTCAAGAAACCCTGTTTCAATAACCCCCTGACCTTGCTAACCGAGTAACACAATTTAATCAGTGGTCACACCTATGACACTCTGAAGATGAACAAAGGAGGCTACAGAAAAGGCTCACACAGCAGAGATAAAGAGGTGCAGGCGGGCCTGCACCTGCTTTGGGTAGGCAAAGAGGACTACTGGCAAAGGAGGATGGGAGAGGAGATAATGAATTCTTATAAAAACTGTTGTGTTCTGAGACCTCAGTGTCTTACTTTCAAGGCACTCCACTGTGTTGCCTCTGATATCGTGCTTTAATTGTTCTGTCCCCCCTTTCTACCTGTAATAATAAAACTTTGCTGAAGCTTGCAGCAGTACTGTTCTGGCTATTTTTTTCTACAGTAGTAAAGAACAAGAGCCCTCGGTGACATCACAAACTGTTCCAGTGCTGACTCTTTCCTTCCAAGTATGCCCCAAATCTATAATGTCAGGCCACCTGTAACACTTCACTGGCCAAGCCACCATCATCTCTCAGCCTGATAGCTGCACTAGTCCAGCCCATTGCCGACACTCCTGTGACATACTCACAACTCAGCAGCCAGAGGGACATCCCAAAAGGTCACCCCACTCAGTCCCGTGTGGCCTCTGGTTCCACTGAGATGAGATAAAAGCCAGTTGGTGCTGTGCAAGCATGCTTAGCCCACTCTCAGCCCGTGCTATCCCGCGCCTGTCTCTGGCCTCTGGGCCTTGCCAGCTCCTCTCTGGGAGCCCTGGCTCCTGGCTGCTCCTCACACTCATTGTTCTGTCCCCATAGGCTGCTTCTGCCATGCCTCCTGTTCCCCTAGAGCAGGCTCTCTCAACCTCAGCCATACTGATACTCAGAATTCCTTATTCTTAAACACTGGGGGATATTTAGCAGCATTCCTGGCCACTAGATGCTAAAAACACACTGTCCTTCCCCCCAAAGGTGGCAGCAACCAGAAATTTATCCTGGCGTTGCTCAATGTCCCTCTTGGGGATACAATCAGCCCCCCTTTAGAGCATGGCCCTAGAAACACACACAGCCTGGCCGGTCACTGTGTGCAGGCCTCTGCTCAAAACCACCTTCTCCATCATCCCATACAAGGCACCAGGCACCAACCTTCCTCCTGCTGACCTGATCCTCTCCTCAGCAACGATTATGACACAGAGTAACTCCTCCACCAATATTTGCAAGTGCATGAGTGGCTAGATGCATGGAGTTCCGAGTATGTAAGAAGCAGTCACAGCAAGACTTCAGGGAAGAGACTAGCTGACCCATGTTTAACATCAGGTCCGACCCGCCCAAGACAGGAGAGCAAGACCATCTGGTTCTCAGGGAGACCCAAGGTAGGGAGCAGACACTTCCAGAACACTGAAGGCAAAGTTTGTTCTTGAGGCTGCCCTGTGCCGAGTCACACCTGAGAGCGGGACGTGACACTGTGCTGCGCCATTGTGGGTGTGATGAGTTCAACAGGCAGCAAGACCCAGGCTTCTAACAGGGCCCTGGTCCCCATCCTCCTGGGGAACCGCCTCCCGCCCCTTCCTTGCCGTCAGACAGCAGCGGCCACGAGGCACCTCTGCACCTCTGTACCTCCCAGCTGTCTGAAACATGACCGCCCGCTCCTCCTCATATTCCTGGCATAGTACATATATTTGGTGTCATTTAACTCCTCAAACAACATACAGTCTGCCCTTTTCTAGGCAAAGGATTCAGAGCCTCTCAAGCAAGTGTCAGAGCAAAATCCAAATCTTCCAGAGGCGGGTGCTCCTAGAAGATCTGGGACAGGGCAGAGAAGAGGGAAAAGCCCCTCAGGCCATATCTCTCCTGACATTTAAGCCTCAAATGCCACTCTGAGGCCACCAGTCACGCAAGAGGGCGATGGAATGAAGGGGCCAAAAAAAAAAAAAGATAGTTAAAAAAAAACACATAAAATCATCATTTGAGAAAGCAATTTAATTTAACAACCATTAAATAGATATGCAGAGAAAATGACGACTCCATAACTTAGATCCAAGAAAAGGAAATGAAGTGTATCACGGTTCTTCGGTTCTTCAATCACTCCTCTTATCAGCCAGGCTCTCATTCCACAGCTGAGACCTCAGGGTTGGTGGAGACTTCAGTAACCTTGATTTACTACCCCAAGCCCTTGCAAATCTTACCTGAAATGAGCACTCTATGGAAAACAATCCTGACTCCTACCTCTAGGATATTGGTAGAAACTGTGCTTTACTTCCTGCCTGTGGAATTCAGGCAGAAGGGGGTTATGTGATTTCTTTGTAAAAGACATATATCACAGAAGGGAATTTAATCACACAGCTCCATTTCACAATGCCCCCCTCACAAAGCACACCAGGTAATCAGCCCCAAGGCAATGAACGGATTCAGGCCTGTAGGTCCTTGTGGAGAGGATAGTAGCTGTTCTGGTAAGTCCAGAGGCATAGGTATTTTATCTCTACAAAAAAGGTGGACAATAAACCACCTCCCCCTAAAAGAAAATGTTATGGTTTTGGACTGCTATGGTTTGGGAAACTGTCCCCAGGGACCTTTATTAGACTCCCGGGAATAATTCCCCAAAGAAACCCCCCAAAAATGCAGGTTCTTGTCCTGAGCTAAGGATAAATATGCAATAGCCTACTCTTGCTGAATATGTAAAGGAGTTTATTAAAAAGATAGAAATAGAGAAGATAGTTACAGCCTCAGGTTACCCAGGGTAACATGAGGGGGTGCTTCAAAGGAAATCACCAAAAATCCCAGGATGCAGAGTATTCTTATAAGCCAGCCCAACCAGGTCTGTGGCAGGTCCTTTGATATGTAGATATCCTGCTCTGTCTCAAGCCCAGGTATCCTGCTCTGTCTCTGACCCAACCAGATCCACCTCCTGGGGGGGGGGGGGGCAGCTCTGTCTCCAGCACAGACCTCCACACCTTTTGTTACACTCCAAAATGTGTTAAATTGCTCCTTCTATTCCTTTGCTAATTATCCATGGTGAAATCACCCTCCCTCTCCCCAATTTTAAAATTGGAAATCTTTCCCCAAACTGGTACATTATACATTTTGAAACCTCTTCCCAATACTGGTACAGAAAAGGCAATATTTTAAGCTATAATAGATTCCACTTAAACTAGTGAAATAGCTTTGAACTATATCCAAATTTAGTTTAATGTTCATTATACACACACACACACACACACACACACACACACACTCTTTTTTTGTTTTTGAAGTAAGTCCCAGCGACTTTGAAAAGCACTGAAAATTAGTAACTTCTGAGCTACTGGGTCAAATTACTTGTTCCCACCATTCTCCAACACATACATACTTGTTAAGAGATACAACAGGCAAAACATGAATTAGGAGAAAGTTTTCCAGGATTCAGAGTGGGGGAAGACAGATTTAAGATTTATGCTGCCCTAAAGCTCTATGACATTCAAGCTGCATTCAACTACATGGTATTATAAAAGTGTCACCTCATAAAACTGAAAACAAGGGTTTAAATCATTTCTCAAGTGAAAAAGTAATTTCGGACAAAAATATCTACCACATATAAAATATTTATTGAGTGGCATCTACTGTTATACATAATTTATGAAACACCTCTTGGATAAGATGGAATACTTAACATAGTAGAGCCGGCTGCCCTCCCTCAACTCCTGGTACATTGGGTCCCCCCCAAAAAAAAGGTAAAAATAGAGACAGTTGCACATATTTTGCACTGAAACAAAGCTTTTGGCAGCCAAGAACATTTGGGAAAGAAAAAGAAACTATAGAGTTACTGTAGTATATAGACTGACTAAAAATGCCAACTTATCTTAAATATCATATTCATTATATTTGCAAAATATATGCTCAAAATATTTCTGTTCAATCTCTAGAAAACTATTCAGGTAAAATACCTCTGAATTCCAAACATGCATCCAGTGCTGGGGCTGACTCAGAATCTCTTGCTATATTTGGGGGCTTGGTGGGTAGTGGGCAGAGCTGCCCAGATTGCAGGGGAGACCAAGTTAGGACTTGGCTCCCTGGGGACACTTCTTGTAAACACCAGACCTGAGTTTTAGATCGAGCAAAGTTTTTACCACTTGTAATCACAACTATATCCTTAGTATCTCACATAACTAAGCAACTGTCTTGAATAAATAAGTAAAGACTAATAGGTCATCTTACTGGGTCAGTGGCCCGGGGTGAGTGTAGCTCAGAAGAATGGCACATGCTTAGCACGCAAAAGGTTCTAAGTTCTGGCCCCAGAACCAAAAACAAAACAAAACTTAAAAACAACAAAACCTACATCATTTTTTTTTTCTTTTTGGGAATCCTACCTGAAACTAGATTTGGCTTGGAAAAAAACAGAAAAATGTTGGCAGTGTGTCTACTCCACCTAAATTAACAGCACTCAAAGAGCAGAAATTATGCTTCCTCATAGTGAGTGTGTTGAGTGAATACAGCTGCACCAGGTATACCGTAATCATACGATAGGTGCTGATTACTTGGTACTAGAGGGAGTGATTTTTTAAGTGGCTGTTTTTTTCTGAACAGTCAGAAGTTAAATGTCATAATCTTTTTGTGGAAATTTATGCTACAGAGAATTCTATATTTCACTACGTAGTAAAATTTTGTAGAGGTGACTCAAAAAGTACACTTAACTTTTACAACACTTAGAAAAAGTGGGGGCAGGAGGTACCACACTAGGGATAAAGCACACAACCAGCATAGGTGTCCAGAGGGAGAAAGTCAAACAGACAGGAAGAGTCCTATAAAAATAAAATTACTCTAGAGAAGAGCTACATTTCAATTTGAAAAGTGCATGTGGTTTTATTTAAAAATTTCCTTTTTTTAATTTATTTTTTATGTGGAACATATTAAAAATGACATACATTCAGACTGTGCTTGGTGCCCTTCCCCACCCTGCCCACGCTTCCCCTTCTACCCTTCCAACACTGAGTGTCCAGGTCAACCATGCTATGTTCCTGTTTAAATTTTAACAGATGGAAAGGAAACTGAAGTACTTGTTGTATCGCAATTGAATGTTTCTTTATTACAAGAGGTATTTCCTAAAATATCCTTCTAAAAAAAGACATTATAGAACCTGTTCGCTACATATACTTATGTTTTGTACAAGTCTGGATTTTAAGTACTATTACCTGAGTTCACACCTGCTTGAGAATATCTGCATCTTGCCTTGACACCTGAATGACATTACAGTGTGTCAACCTGGAGCCGCATTCTGGGTTCTAGTTCCTTTCCCTCGAAATGTTGAATGCATGGCTTTATCAAAATATGTAGTTTCATGGCTTCAGAAGTTGAATGCCATCCAAAGAATTATTAAGCTATTCTAACTTTTTTAGTTCATAATTAGGTTTTGTGCCTGGATGCTTAAGAAATTTTCCCTTTTTTCTTAAATAATTCAGTAGGTTAGTTGGGTGTGGTGGCACACAGCTGTGATCTCAGTACTTGGGAGGCTGAGACAGAAGGATCACAGGTTTGAGGACACCCCCAGCACGTAGTGGACTCAACCTAGTGAGACCCTGTTTCAAAATAAAAATAAAATAGGATTATGGGTAGAGTTTAGAGGCAGAACATCCCTGGATTCCCCAGTACCACACACATGCAAAAAAAAAAAAATTTCCAACAAAGTACAGTGTTGAATATTCTGTATGCACATGTTTTCCTGGAGTACAATACATTCTCCCAAAGTTGTAAGTACAGTTCCTTTATTTATTCTTTCATTTCACAAAAACAATCTTATTTTTATCCCCTTTCATTTGTTGACTGTCTATTTCAGAAACAGATAATCCTTATATTACATCCACTTTGCGCTCTATTGCTTAGCTTCTAACCGCTTTACTATCTTGACCATTTATTTTGTATTCACTGAGATTACCCAACATGTATTCTCTTAGTGTTATGATCTGATATGGAATGTCCCCTGGAGGGCTCAGGGTGACAGTTAAGTCATGAGAGTCTAGTCCTCTGTATGGGTTTATCTGGGTGGTAGCCCAGGCCAGTGGGTGGGCCCCGAGGGAGTGGCCATAGGGACTGTGCTTTTGCCATGGAATCCCTGCTTGCTTGTCCTCTGTTACTTCCAGACTCTGTGATGTGAGAGCAGAGCCCCGCTCCCTCCTCTCTCCACTTCCCTCTCCATGCCCTCAGCTCCACACCCTGACCTCACATGTGCCGAACCCACAGACAAACCTTCCTCCATGCGGTGCAGCGTGGTCAGCTGTTTGGGGTTACAGCAGTGAGAAGGTTCACTAGGACATGTGATAACCTGATTTTCAGTGGCATCTTTTCTTTTCCTTGATGTTCCTATTTCTGTTAGTCCTGTAGTGTTGTTGTGGACCTCAAAATCTTTCTCTAGTCCATAATCTTCCCATTTCATCCCACTCTGCTGTTTATGATCATCTTGTGTTATTAAATCCATGTTTCTCATGTTCCATGGAATGAGACAATCATAAGGAAGTCCTACACCTTGAGATAGAATCTCATGGAAATTAGGATCTTCTGCTTTCACGTGCTATATTCCCTTCCCTTCTGTTTCCCTGTCTTTCCATTCATCCCTGGCTACAACTAAGTTTATGTAATGGTCCTATTTCTTTGCTCTGCCTTGGTATGCTTAGGTACGTCTCTCCAGAAAGTTCCATATGCTTTAACACAGGCCTCCTGCTCTGCCATATTGGTGCCCTCTCTATTCAGAGGACTGAGTAGTAAGCATTCTCTCTACTTTTCTCTAGCCAGATGGAACAGCAGGGGTGATCAGCACTGAGGCACTATAATGCCTGTGCTCAAGGTCCTGGCCTCTGTCCTTTCTTAGGGAAATTCATTAAACATCCTTGATTGGGGTCCCTGCTGCTTGGGAAGAGGCCCCACTCCAACACAAAGGAAGAGGCAGGAAGCCCCAAGCCTCTGCTGTGTCACCAGTCCTTCCCTTCCAGACAGCACCAGCTCAGCCTGCACTTCTCCACCAGAACAGGAGAACCCAAAGGCTCCACTCAAGATTCAGGGCACCCTGGAACTCCTCAGGGACTCAGCTTCTGAAGTTCAGACTTAGGAACATGCCCACCACAAACCCCCTCCCCTGGGTGGCTGACCTAGGACTTTTCTCACTTGCTTCCTCTCAGTGATTTCACGCTGGTATTGTTGCTGCAGGCTCCTGTACTGCTTTGCTTTTTATTGTTATTTCTTTTTTTTTTTTTTAACAGTGATGTCACCTCTAAGGCCCTCTTTAACACTGAAGTCAAGAATGGAATTTTCTACAAGCCACAAGAAAGAAGGGTGGAAACAAGCGGTGCTCCAGTCTGGGCGATTTCTTGAGCAAAATAAGGAAAATGAAAACATGGGCAGGAAAACAAGGACCTGGTGGACATCTGGCTTAGCCGATAAGCCTGAAAAATGACCTGGAAAGCCAAGGAAATGGGTCCAATTTGATTCAGAGCCTGATAAGCCACTAAGAAGTTTGAAAATGGGACATGGCTGGTCATTCAGAAGACAAATTTGACAAAGAAGTGCAGGAGGAAGAAGGATAAAGGGGAAGGGGAGATGGGATCGGAAAGGAAGGGGCAGCTGGAGAGGCACCACAGAGGAAGATGAACTCTCTGTGGCAGAAAGTTTAACATAACCAACTTTAAGAAATGGTGTGCACCTGTAATCCCAGTATTTGGGAGGCTGAGACTGGAGGACTGCAGATTTCCAGGCCTTGGTAACTTAGCAAGACCCTGTTTCAAAATAAAAAGTAAAAAGGGCTCAGAGGTAGAATGCCACTGGGTTCAATACCCAGTACCAAAAAAAAAAAAGAAAAAGAAAAAGACAAAAAAGAAAAGACATTCTACTCTTCTATTTACTCCTCTTAATGAGAAATATGAAAATAGGAAATCTGACGAACACACAAAATATGTGTATTGCTAGAGTAAACATTCTGACATTTTCTTGTAATGCTCTGCATGGAGCCCAGAGAGTAGACATTATTATACTTGCTTTAAAAAAAAATTCACCAAATCAACTAGCAAATGTTGTCTAAAGACTTCACTTTTTAAAAATAGCATACAAATAATAATCATTATCACAACAAAAAATTAGCCTAAATCTTTTTTTTTTTTTTTTTTTTTTTTTTTTTTTTGCGGTTCTGGGGATGGAACCCAGGGGCATTCGACTCCGAGCTACAGCCCCTGCCCTGTTTTTTATTCTTTATTTTGAAACTGGGTCTCACTGAGTTGCAGAGGGCCTCACTAAGTAGCTGAGGCTGTCCACAAATCACGATCCTCCTGTCTCAGCCTCCCGAATGCTGGGATTACAAGCGTGCGCCACCACGCCTGGCTCTAAGTCTTATTAAAATTAACACAGCCAGGTATGATGGCCCATGCTGCTTGCAATTCCATGAACTTGGGTGGCAGAGACAGGAGGACTGCAGGTTCACTGCCAGCCTCAGCAACTTAGTGAGACTCTGGTTCAAAACAAAAAATAAAATCAGACTGGGGGTGTAGCTCAGAGGTAGAAGGCCCCTGGTTTCAATCCCTAGTACCATAAAAAAAAGTAAACCACAAGCTGGGGTTCACCCAGAAGCTACTGTTCTAATATAATGTTTTCTACATAGAAAGAATTTGTGCACCTAACAGACATGAAATGGTTGTGAAGATCCTGGAGAAGTCAGGAAGCAGCCACCTGCCCTGACAGCATCTTCTTCCACATGAACCCAAGCATGCCATCATGAAATGCTAAGCATGCCCTGTGTGCCTGCGGCAAGCAACTTCTAATTTTACCAAAGAGAAGGATGAAGTGAATAAAAACGGTTTTGTAGGCACATTTGATGCCCCTGCAAAGCTGACTTGTAAAATGTAATCCCTCAAGTGAAAGCTCTGCCATTATACCACTGAAATTATAATCACATTTTTTTTAAAAAAAGAAAAGAATAGTTGGCAAATGCTAAGTACGGGAGTCCACCAGGATGAGCTTCCATCAGAAGTAGGCTCCAGGTAGGAAGCACAGGCAGGATGGCAGCTGGCAGCCCCTGGCTGAAGAAAGGGGTCTAGAGTCGCCTCCTCCTTGCCTTAAAGCAGGCAAGCAGCCCTCAGCCACCCGCTGGCTCCACTGCACCTGCATCTCCTGCCTGTCCCAGCCGCCGCCCTGCTAGGTCACAGCTACCCCGTCCTCTGCCTGGGGCCTCTGATGTTCCTCCACTGGTCTTTCTACTGCTTGTCTTCACCATACTTGAGCCATTTCTTTGAAGTTACAGAGATCAGGAGTAAAACCCTGCAATTGTTTCCCACACATTTAGAATAAGGTGTCCTCCACTGAGCGCTCCCTTCTCAGATCCATCCACCCTCCAGCCCCTGCAGACAGCTTGCAACATTCCAGCCACAGTGGCCTCCTTATCCCACTCTGAAGCTTGATATGTGCCATTCCATCTGCCTGGTCACCCCCAACCCAGTGTTCCTGACTTGATCTTCTTGTTAACCTGATCATTTTATACAAGCTGCCGATTCTTTTTTTTTTTTCCCGATACTGGGGGATGAAACCCAGGGGCATTCTACCTCCAAGTTACACCCCAGCCTTATTATTATTATTATTATTATTATTATTATTATTTATTATTATTATTACTAATTTTGCAGGTCTGGGGATGGAACCCAGGGGCATTTGATCTCTGAGCTACACCCCCTGCCCTATTTTTTATTCTTTATTTTGAAACAGGGTCCAGTCTCACTAAGTTGCAGAGGGCCTTACTAAGTAGCTGAGGCTGTCTGCGAACCGTGATCCTCTGGTCTTAGCCTCCTGAATGCTGGGATTACAAGCATGCGCCACCACACCCGGCTTTATTTTTTATTCTTTGAAACAGGGGTCTCACTGAGTTGCAGAGGGCCTCACTAAGTAGGGTGAGACTGTCCGTGAATCGTGATCCCCCTGTCTCAGCCTCTCACATGATGGGATTACAGTTGTGCCACCATGCCCAGCCAAAATGTCAATTCTGTTAGGGATCAGAGACACTAGTGAGTGATAAAGACACTCGTTGCTCAGATGAAGTCCACCTCCTCTGCAAAGCTCCACCCTAGGCCTGGGCACACACTATACTACACCTGATTACGGTCTTCAGAGTCCTCAAAGCCATCCAACTATCAACCAGTTTGCTCTTTGCTTGCCCCTCTAGAAGGTAAGCAATGGGCCCAGGTCAACATGCTAAGCCCAGGCAAGGACCGACCAGGATGGGGCCAGAGAAGAGCAAACCATGCAGTAGTCTTCAGGGCCAAGATCGGCTCTTCTAAGCCCTGTTTCTGTGTTCCTTGCCAGGCCAGAGCAGCTCCTGAATCTCAAAACAATAAATAAAATGCCTTACATAACTTGGAAGCTATAAGGAAATCTGCTAAAATGTTAAGATTTGATTCTGATAAACTATCATCATAAATAATTTAACATGCCCAAGAAATCTATACCTCACATTGCAAAGCTGATATAAGACCAGCACCTATTGCATCATAAAAATTGAACTAGGAATGCAAAAGCCTTCCTCTTTCCATGATTTTGAAACAATTCACATCAACATACCCATGGTGAAAAGAAACACACTTAGAACAGACAGCTCAAAAACACATTTAGAACGGATAGCTCGCAGGACAGAGATGGGAAGGTCAAGGCCTAGTTATCATCTATGCTACAGGACTAACAAGCCAAAATTTCCTGGCATGGCCTCTGAATACTAAATATAACTAATATTATCCTTTTAATGAACAGAAACTCAATTTCCAGTATACAGCTCACTGCAGAAACATCATTCTTTATTTAAACACCAAAAAGCTAACTGCTGGAGTGCAGTTCAGAGAAGTTGCTGTGTAGATCTTTTTGATGAAACAGTCCTCTTTGCTGAGCAAATCATCCAGATGTCAGTATTTAAATTATGCAAAATACATAATACCAATTAAAGAAATTATGTGTGAAAATATGCAACAGCAAATTTCCTCACATTAATATTTAACTAGACTTTTTAAGTAGAGCAGGATCTTATGATCACAAGTACTTTAGTATATCTGACCTAAATGGAAGCCCAAAATATCCAGGAGGATGCATCAGACAGCTCTACAAGGGCATTTTCTATATAGTGCAAGCTTTAGCCTACAGTAAGACAGTAATAAAAGGATTACTCTAAGCGGGATCCCAGACGTCCTCAAGCTGACAATAGTCTTAGACTCTGGTCGTGTAAAGCTGACCTGCTCTTGTTCCAAATCCACAGAGAGAAATATATAAGCTCATCTCTACCTCGCCAGCCTTTGCTCAAGAGGTAAGAGCCACACCCTCTCAGCCCTGTTCCCATCTCAGCCCCCCTAGCCCCCTGTCAGTAATCATGTGGAATCCATGTAGATCCAGAGCAGCCTGACCTCTGCACTGACAACAGCAATCTGGCCTAATTACCTGGATCTTGGTCTCCTGCAAACCAGTGACTTCACATCTACACCTCAAGTGTTCTTCCTGCTAGACAACTGGAGTACCAAGGAGCTTTCAAAAAGTGCTATGCCAGCCAGGCGTGGTGGTTCACACCTGTAATCCCAGTGCCTAGGAGGCTGAGACAGGAGGATGATGGGTTCAAGGACAGCCTCAGCAAGTAGGAGACTTTCATCAACCTAACAAGACCTTGTTTTAAAATAAAATAAAATAAAAATAGGGCTGAGAGTGCAGGGGTATTCTGCATCCAGGGGTGAGTCTTAAAACGTTTGTGTCCTCTAAACCCACACCTCTATTCTGCTGGGTGCATTGTGAGGTTGCTCAAAAGGCAAATGCTCTGACCTATGGCCTTCAGATCTTCAGTCACCCTCTCCTGTGATTCAGTTTACCAACACCTAATGAGTCTGCCACCTGTCAGGCGATCGTCTAAATGAGGGCTATATTAGAGAGTGAGATACACAAACCCTCCATATTATCTACATCTTTAAATCTGATTATAGCTACAGTGTAGAGATATATCCACATTACATAAACATATATAAAAATACATCTATGTGTCAACCTATTAACCTTTAAAAAGATTTACCAGTATCCACTTGTCAATATTATAGTGGCTATTACCATTATCCATATCCTGTTGGCCTCCATTAATTAGCATAAATAATCAGAATTACCAAACAAAAACCCTAAAATCTACAATGAGTATTTGACTTATCCAAAATACTTGACTGACTTCTGAATAGCACCTTATCCAACAGAATCCTAAATCATATGGAATTTGGATAGACTTTGAGTTATAGCAAAATTCATCGCCACCAAGCCAAGTTAGACGCAAATGGGTTGCCAATTCCTAGGCCCAGATCGCCTGTCTTTGCTCGTGAGTTCCAGATAATAACTTGGTGCTGCACACCAGGAAATAACGTGCAGTAGAACAGAAACGCAGAGGCGCCGCGGCTTCCTCAATGTTGGAAGCGAGAAGGTGCTATCTTCCTCTAAGCAACATAATAAGTTGGCTTAAAGTTGCATGCTCCAGAGTCACTGTCGTTGGGGTTGCTTTACAAAGCTGAGGCTGGCGACAGAAGGTGATTCACCCCGCCTAGTACACAATTTTTCTATGGACTCAGCAATCTGGAATAGTCTAGAACCAGGAAGAAATGGGTTTCTGTGTAATTATCACCTGCCAATGTCACAGATGAAGGGCATGTTCACTGTGCTTGTGGCTGGACTTCCGAGTAGCCCTGTGCATCAGGTGTTACTACCAAGCCCCACCCAGCTTTAGAGATAGACGACCAAGACCTAAAGTGATTACATCACCTGCGGAGACCACAAAGCTAGTGGGGTGCTTGCCAACCCAGAACCGTTCTCCAAACACCTTGCTGTCACTCCTCTTCTTCCTCGTCTCCCCTTGGCCCCCCACAAAAGCTCGTGGCTTTTCATTAATGTGCTACCTCGATACCTACAACCATCCACGTCTGATACACTGATCATTTAAATGTCAGTTATGTGTCTTATTTTTTTTTTGAGTGCTGGAGATTGAACCCAGAGCCTCGTGCAGGCTGGGCAAGTGCTCCACCACTCCCTGATGATGAGCTATGCATCTTCTAAGCCTGTAGTAATTGAAGGGGAATGCCAAAAGTAAAGAAAAATCACTCAACAAGCTCCAAGGTACCACTATAATTTCAACATTTAAATCAAAATAAAGGTTTAAATCACAAGTGTTAAAGTTGTCTCAGTTGATTAAATGTAGGAAACCATGTCTCAGTTGATTTTTATATAGGAAATCATGTGGCATGTATTAAAAAGTAGGTACAATATTCACTACAACATGACTGTAATAATGAGACAACTTAAACCTATATATTACATTACACAGACGATGATATCAATGTTAAAAGTGTATGTGTGCATATTTATGTCTGATGCACATATATGTCTGTGTATGATTAATTCACTTGTGCAACTATAACAAAACACCAGGAACTCACTGGCTGAAGCAACACAAGCTTATCCTCCTAGTTCTGAAGGCCTAGACGCCCAAAGTGAAGGTGCTGAGGAGGCAGGCTTCCTTCTGAGGCCTCTCTTGGTATGCAGGAGGCCATCGTCTCACTGGTGCTCCCGTGGCCTTTCTTTGATGCATACGTAGAGGGGAGCTCTGCTCCTTTTCTAAAGCCACCTGTCCTATTAGCTAAGGCCCATCCCTCTGGTCTCACCTAGCTTTGCTCACGTAAGTCACACAGGCATTCAGGCTGCGGCACATGAATTTTTAAAGGCTATAAGGCAATGCAGAGCACGTGAATATATTTCTATATTATGTTAACATCTAAATATATATTTAATATTCATAATATATTTAACATAAAGAATATATGACAAAAACAATAAGTATAAAGAAGAAGAGACAGACTGAGCCTGACAGAGAAGTCTCGTGTAGTATTCCAAAATAAAATCAGAGAGGTTATCACTGGCTAAATTTTTTCTTTATACATTCTCATTTTCCTAATTTCCTGTGACACATTTGTAAAAAAATAATATAATACAAGTAATAACTACTTCATAAAGAAGATATGGAAGCACATGTTCATAAGCTTTAAAACTTAATTTACTGAATTTATTTCAATTTATTTTATTTAAAATATGTTTACCTCAAGCATATTTTCAAGGCTGAATTTTATTTTACACTATATAATATATGCTTAGAAGATCAAACTCTAACACAGTAAAACAAAAGAACAAAACATGGCACCCGCCAAAAATTAAAGCCCAGAGACCAGTTCTCTAGAAGTATTCAATTAAGAAAATCTGCAGGTATCTGGAAGTCAAAGGAACTCTCAGTTGCCCTTTTATTAGCAGAAATCACACTCGAAAGGCCTATTTATGTGTTCAGTAAAAACCTGCCATCCTTCACAAACACCAGTAAAACATACTTGTGAAAATAAAATTTAAAACGCCACGCAGGAACTTGTCACAACACGTTGGCACAATACTGTGCAATCAGACGTCTAGGTTTATAGCTCTTTACACAGGAAACAAACACATATTAGAACACAGATCTGCCAGTTCACTTTTTTTTTTTTTGCAAGCTGCTTTTTAATGTTTTTTTTTTTTTTTTTCCTCACAAGAATAGAAAAAGAGAAGAAAACAGTAAAAGGAGCACATGGAGGAAAAGAGGGTAGAGGCTGCTTCTGCACCTGGGGACTCTGTCCCCAGCCACCTGAGCAAGGATCTCACCAGAAGACAGCAGGAGGGACCTGAAGGAACAGAAAGGGAGGATTTTTAAGACTCTCAGCTTCTCACAGTTTCCTTCTAAAAGGATGTGTACCCGACCATCAGAAACAAAATCTGCTTTTTTTTTTTTCTTTTTGGTACTGGGAATTGAACACAGGGGCACTGTACCTCCTAGCTATCCCCTCATCTTTTTAAAAAAAAAAAATGTTTTTCAGCCAGGCGTGGTGACATATGCTTGTAATCCCCGCCCTTGGGAGGCTGAGACAGGAGAATCACATAGGTTCGAAGCCAGCCTCATCTGGCCTAAGAGACTGTTTCTAAATAAAATATATTTTTTAAAAAAATAGGTCTGGGAGTGTAGTCCAGAGATAGAAGGTCCCTGGGTCCCATCCCCAGTACCACCAAAAAAAAAAAAAAAAAAAAGTTTTTTTTTTAATTTTTTTATTTCTTGGTGGTACTGGGGTTCCCGGAAACCCTTCTACCTCCGGGCTACACTCCCAGACCTACTTTATATTTTTATTTGGAAACAGGGTCTCTTAAACCAGCAAGGCTGGCTTCAAACCTGCGCGATCCTCCTGTCTCTGCCTCCCAAGAGTGGGGAAACATGCACCACCATGCCCGGCATTGTTTTTCTTTTAGATTTTGAAATAAGGTCTCACCAAGTTGCTAAAGCTGGTTTCTCCAACCTATGATCCTCCTATCTCAACCTCTCATGTATTGGGATTACAAAATGAGCCACCACGTCTGGCTCAAAATTTGTTTTTTTAATGGAGAACACAGAGCATAACTCCCTTTCCTCTATTAACAGATATCCAACCCAATTCCTAAAACCAAATTATTCTGATTTGTTGAATAATTGTTACATCATCAACAGCAATGGTTAAGAGCCCACATCAGTAGAGAGGGACTTCTTGCCCCAGCCCCTGCAGCAAACACGGAGAGATAAAGAGCCAGAACAGAGGGCAAGCCCATGCTAGGTACTGGGACAAATAGCTAAACACACTGCCCTCTATGAACCCAAGGAGACAAGCTTTCCAAAGCCATCTGCCACTCTAGACCATGCCTTTAGATTCATGTCCTTGTACCACAGCACCTTGTACTATGAAGTCGTGTGTGTGTGTGTGTGTGTGTGTGTGTGTGTGTGTTTACTTTTTTTTTTACTTTTTTACTTTTACTCCAACTCAAGATCCCAGGTGACCAGGAGGAGAGGATGCATGTTTTGGTTTTGTAAAGACTCTTGTGATCAATCATATTTTACATAAATATTTCCATAAATGATCTGTTATACCTAGAAACATTATTAATAAACCCCTGGCAAGATATATTGTACAGCAAATCAAAAGGACACAGTCACTCAGATTATGCAGAAATGGATGTTCCAAAGCCCAAGTATAATTTTGAATGCTGACTGCACAAGGCTCCAGAAGTTTATTAAAAGCAGAAACATAATCCATTATAGAAAGAGTAATCACATTTGAAAGCTTCTTAAAAGTACAGCATATGCAGCTAAAGGTTATATAACTTGTCAAGGAAACATGAAATTCAAGATAAAACATAAACTGCGTTTGCTGATCTGGTCCATTAAGAGCAAAGCAGTAAGTTAACCATCAGATACGAGGTGCACATATAACACTTTTCAATCACACACTTCATTTACTTTTGCTACAGTGGTACAATGCCAGCCACTAACCTAAATCTCTAACCTCTCACAACCACACCCAGTTAGGAGTCACAAAACTCAAGCCACCGGCCATTGAAAACTCTTTATCCCTAGCCTGACACAAGCCCAAGCCACCATCCACTGACAACTCTTAACAATGCCTGGGGGCCCTGCTTACCTGGGTTCAATTCCCAGCACCAAAAAAAAAAAAAAATACTAGTTGTAAACTGGCTATAATACCACACTTTGGAAAGTGTCATCTATAGCCAAATAATATCTATGCCCTGAGACCCCACAACCCCCTCGCAGGCCCGTGGAGGGGTGGCAGACTATACCACAGGCCATTCAGCAGGGCTGTCTGTTTTTGTATGGCTTGCGTGCTAAGAATGATTTTTATATCATTATATGGTTGCAAAAAAATCACAAAAATGAAAGTGTTGCTTCATGAATATATAAACATTATAAAACTCAAATCCCAATGCTCACAAATAAATTTTTATGGCAATAAGTGCTGCATGCTCCCTCACTAAGTGTCACCTACAACTACTTTGGCCACCAATGTAGCCGCATTGAGCAGCAGCAGAACAAGGTATGGGCCAGGAAGAGGGAGCCATTTCTGAGTAGCCCTCTACAGCAGGCCGACAACCTCTACACTGTGCACAGAAGCGTGCACTAAGACATAAGCTCAAAAATGTTCATATTTTAAACATAATGTTATTTTATTTATTTATTTATTTTTGTGGTACTGAGGATGAGACCCAGGGGCATTTTACCTCCGAGCTACACCCTTAGCCCTGTTTTTTATAGTATTTTTACTTTTTGAAACAGGATCTCACTGAGTAAGAACCTCACTAAGTAGCTGAGGCTGTCGGCGAACTGAAATCCTCTGGTCTTCTCCTCCTGAATGCTGGGATTACAAGTATGTGCCACCACACCCGGCTAAAAGATGCAATTTTAAAACAAAAACACATCCCTGTTGGAAAATATCTAAATATCTGTTAAAAGTTTAGACCTAGTAAATTGCTGTGTACTCATCTAATGGAATAATATACCGTTTGTCCCTTGTGTCCATACATTCTATGTGCACAGATTCAACCAAATGCTGATAAAAATATTCAGGAAAAAAATTCCAGAAAGTTCCAAAAAGCAGAACTTGATTTTGCAGCTTGCAGACACTGAATCCACACATGAAGTGATGTGGAGTGCCCTGCTGCGGGCAGGCTCCCAGAGCCTCACAGGTGCTCAGTCCGTCTCTCTCCCCAGCACTTGTTGGACTGGTCGCCTTATGTCCCTTCATGAACTATGGACATGCAGTTAAGCCTGTAAGAGTTGTCTCTGTGTTAAATCTGAACAAACTTTTTACCTTGTCATTATTTCCTGAACAATACAGAGTAACAGCTATTTACCCAGCATGTGGACTGTATGAAATAGGATACATAATCTGGAGCTGACTTAAACCCCAAAGGAAGATGTATATAAGTTTTATGCAAATCCTCTGCTATTTTATGTAAGGGGCTTGAGCATTCTTAGATCTGGGTGTCCTGGTGAGAGAGTTCTGGAATCAATCATAGACCCATGGGACAACTGTCTAGTAATGAGAATGCACAACACAGGAAACACCGTGGATGAATATCATGAACATAATTTTAAGTAAAGATGCCAGATGGAGAACAAAAACAATGTTAGGAGATAGCATCTGTCTAGGGCTCAAACACTCAACAGAGACTACACAGAAGAAGTCAGGACAGCGGTTACCTTTCAGTGGGAGCACAGTGTCCAAGGGGAGAATGTTTGTGTATGAGGGGGATTCTGGGCTACAGTCTTCCATTTCTTTATCTGAATTTGTGTTACAAGATGCATTCCATTTTAAGTAATTTAGACTGCCCAGCAGAGGGCAGGAACCTGGGGGCCACCTTGTAACTACGCCTGTCACAAAATGAATAAAGTTTCATTTATCTTTCGAAGACATTTACAGTTATAAAACCTGTCACTCTGTTTGCTTTGATAACACTCCAATTCTGAATTTTCAGAAAATATTACCTAAAACTAAGTGAATTGTTTTCTACTAAGCTTGATTTCTAACAACTAAGAAAAGAGGTATATCTATCCAGTTAAGCCAACTATTTGAAGCAATCTTTATTTGCAGAAGTAGATTACGCTCCCATTTTTACTATGTCTAGTTTAAAAGATATTTTCAATGCTCACCACTTACTTTCAATTTTCATCTAGGGACACACGGTGCACTGTGTACAGGCCCCACTATCACTGAAGAGCTTGTCCCCCTCTCTCAACTCTCACTTCAACACTGGCCTAACCAAGGACGCTCACCACCAGGAACAGAAAACAGCAAAAGATATTATGTTCTTTTTATCTATTTTATGCATAAATTGAATATTATACAGACTAGAAAATATAACAGCAAATGTAGTATTCATCAGTCAAACAAAAAATGCCTTCCCCAGCTTTGCTTTATAATGTGCTTGGTTAGCCGGGCGTGGTGGCGCACGCTTGTAATCCCCGTGCTTGGGAGGCAGAGACAGGAGAATCATGCAGGTTCGAAGCCAGCCGTACTGGCTTAAGAGACCCTGTTTCCAAAAAAAAAAAAAAAAAATAGGTCTGGGAGTGTATCCCAGAGGCAGAAGAGTTTCCAGGAACCCCAGTACCACCAAAAAAATAAAACAAAATAAAATAATGTGCTTGGTTAAAAAATAAAAATGGCCAGGCATAGTGACGCACGCTAGTGATGGCGATGGCAGTGCTGGGGAGGTTGAGGCAGGAAGATCAGGTTTGCCGCCAGGCTCAGCAACTTAGTGAGGCTCTGTTTCAAAATCAAAAGTAAAATAGGTCTGGGGATATAGCTCGGAGGTAGAACGCCTCTGGGTTCAATCCATAGTACCAAAAAATAAATAAATAAAACTGATCACCATGTTCAGGTGAACTCCGTAGCAGCTAACTGAGGTCAAGATCACGCTGTGCTCCTCGGCAACCACTGTGTCTGGCACTCACAGTAGGCGTGCCACCACGGTCTGCTCGGCTCTTCAACTACTGACGAACAGCCTGAGTGGGATGAGTGGTATCACTTCAGTCTAAACACCTCCTTTCAGGAAGCAGCTATTGTGTGTGTGTGTGTGTGTGTGTGTGTGTGTGTGTGTGTGTGTGTGTGTGTGTGTGTTTTGCTGGAGATTGAACCCAGGGGCACTGTACCATCAAGCTACACTCCCAGCCCTATTTTAATTTTATTTGGAGATAGAAGCTCGCTAAGTAGCTGAGACTGGCCTCTAACCTCCAGTCCTCTTGTCTCAGCCCCCAAAGTCCTGGGATTCCAGGCATGGGCTACAATGCCTGGCTTATTTTGTTCTAATCCTGATACTTCTGTTGTTGTTTTGAGCAAGGACAGTAAAGTCCTCTGTTATCATCTTGTCCGTCAGCCCTCACATGCACATGAGGGCTGCATAAAGAGATCTACTGTGTTCTGGCTTGGACACTGCCGAGGGTCCTCTCCCAGGACTGGTACTGACTTGAAAGCACTGGCTGTCAGACATGTCAGTCTGTGTTGGAAGGCACCCCAGGTCGGGCAGGTGGAGAGCAGCAAGGGTCTCTGGCTCCACTGTCTGGACTGGATCCTGGGCTCTACCTTTGAGTTCTGCATCTTGCTCTGTTTCCCTTTCTGAAAAGTGGAAACAATAGCACTTATGGCAGAACGCCTCTGGGTTCAGTTGGGGTCCTTCAGAAGAGCAGCTGGAGCCCACCCAGAGGTGGAGGTGAAAATTACACTGGGACCTGGAATCTTTTCTCTCTTCATCACTGTCACATGTAATTTATTTTTTTTCATTAGGGTCAAACTCCCCTTAGAAATACGAAATTATTTCCCTTGAAATGGAGCTATCCTCTTGAAAAACACTGTCTAACCTGAGACACAAGCCTACACACCAGATTTCATGTGAATGACTCAGACCTTTTCATTGTTTGCTTGTTCGTTTATTTGTTTGTTATCCAGAATGAAATTCAAAGGAGTTCTACCTCCAAGCTGCACCCCTTGCCTTTTTTTATTTTTAACATCTCACTAAGTTGCTGAGGCTGGCCTTGAAACTGAGATCCTCCTGTCTCAGTCTTCCAAGTCCTGGGATTATAGTCATGGGCTACAGTACTGGTCACTCAGACCATTTATTTACTTACTTACTTACTTACTTACTTACTTACTTACTTACTTGGGATGGAACACAGGGGCATTCTACCTCCGAGCTATACCCCCAGCTGTATTTTTTATTCTTTATTTTGAAACAGGGTCTCACTGAGTTGCAGAGGGCCTCACTAAGTAGCTGAGGCTTTCTATGAACCACGATCCTCCTGTCTCAAGCCTCCCAAATGCTGGGATTACAAGCATGCGCCACCAGGCCCGGCTTACTCAGACCTTTTAAAACTATCAACAACTGGAGAACATTATGTTAAGTGAGATTAATAAGTCACAAAAAGTAAAAAGTCAGTTGCTCTTCCTAATATGTGGAAGCCAGGGAGAAAAAGGGTCATAGGAGAAACTCTAGACGAAGAAGAGGTTACTACAGATGAGCAAATAAGGTGACCTAACTGAGGGGTGATGGGAGGGAGAAAGAAGCAAATTCCTTAATGTACATGACATATATTTATAAACATCAAAGTCAATCACCCAAGCCAAACATGAAAAGAAGGGAGGGGGAGGGAATGCGGTGAGAACTGATGTGTGCGTGTGTGCCTCTACCATGTTGTACCCCATTAAGATGTCTGACTACAATACACCAATAAAAAATTTTTTTAAATTAATTCTGGAAGCCAGACATGGTGGCAGAAGCCTGTAATCTTAGTGCTTGAGAGGCCCAAGCAAGAGGATCACAGGTTCAAGGCCAGCCTCGGTAACTTAGGGAGCTAGTGAGACACCTCAGAAGTTACCAAGACACTGTTTCAAAGTAAAGAAAAAAAAGTCCAGAGGTGCAGACGTGGAATGCCCCTGGATTTCATCCCCAGATCCCCAGTGCCAAAAGCAAAATAAAATAACATTAGTTTTTGGAGCTCATTCCATATCTGGATATGCAGACATTCCTCATGGTTCATAGTTACATAAGATTTCATTTTGTGGTTACACTCCATTTTTGTTAATCCATTCACTATTCGTGGGCAGCTGAGTTGCGGTCAGAATCTTTCAATCATTGGCCAGGGCCAACAGTGCTGAGAGGACGAGCACTGCACATACACACCCTGGCCTTTTCAGCAAGGGTCGAGGGAGAGAAAGAGGCACTCATGACCGGTTCTCATTTACATATAAGGACAATGTAAAATCCTTCCTAGGAGCTTGGATTCTAAGTTAACTAAGTCCTATGTAGTGACTCAACTGAATCCAGAAACCTGTTACCAGGGTCAGAATGTATGGAGAGTTAGCTAACACATGTGTATCATAGATTTTTAGGGGAAAAGGACATAAGAATATGGATGCTCCTTGAACTAGAAGGGAGATGCACCCCAATGAGCCCAGCATATGTTGAAAATATTTAAGTCAAAATGCATTGCCTACACCTAACCTACCGAACATTCTAGCTTTAACAGCACATGGCCAGCGTGCGGGTGCCTCTGCTGAGCTCACTGCTGCCTGGAACCAACACAGCACTGTGCAGAAGAGGGCCCGCAGGAGGTCAAGACTCAAAACCCAAGCATGGTTTCTACTGAATGTGCCTGCATTTGAACCATTGCAAAGAAAAAAGAGAAATCTTAAGTATAATCATGTTACAAACTATTCTGATTTCCATCCTCTCCCGAAAACCAATACTAACTGCACATGTGGTAGATAATACTCTATAAACCAGGATCCTGTAAAAAGAAGAGGTTTTTGCCTCAGAAATAAATGAATGCAGGAGCATGTATGTTCATTCATTCATTCATTCATTCATCTTTATGGCATATTCTTTTATATAAGTACACATATGTACATTTCTTTTAAAAATCTAATGTAATTCTAACATTGCAACTTGAATACCAAACAACAGTCACAAAGAGCTTAGAGTTCTAACTGACCTCAATTGTCATGGGCAACCCTGATGACTCTTTCCTACAAATGTGGACTTCCATATCCTTGTGATGGTCTTTGTCTAAGTCCAAGTGGGAGAATAGGTGTCAGGTCCTGTCTCATAAGCCATGAGTGTGTCTTTCTCAATGACTTGGAAGTCCAGAGTGGTGTGCCTCAGCACATGGTCAGAAAACCACTTGGTAGCATTCCAGCACACATACACAAATTAAATGCAAATATTCAGAAAGTTTAAGAACAATTTGAAGCAATTTTAGGAGCACTGAATTCAAAAAGACATTGGGGCTTGAATTTTTGTATAGTTCTTCTTTTTCCTTTTTTATTTTTAGTAATTCGTTTTTACTGTGTTTTATATAAAGTTAGCATGCAATGAATTAAACCTGAATTTAAAAAAAAAAAAGAGCTTGCATTTGACCATAGATAATGCAGACAACCTTCTCTCCCTACAGAGCGGGAGAAGGGCTGGAGAAGCCTGCTGATGCTGCCTTGACTTTCCCAGTGCTTCACAAAGAGTATGAACCATAATCAGGAAAACCAAGATCGTCATCTTCAATGAGAGCAAAATTTACCTTCACGCATCAATTAAGCCATGAGAAAACAATCAGGAAAGTAAAACTTGCAGGTCTTTGTTAAAAGGTAAATTCCAAAGTTTGGAGAAACCAGGCAGGCATTTCACTGTGTTCTTCTAAGAACAGTGTCAAACATGAGATGATTCCAACTGCAATAGCCCTGTGGTCATTATCAAACCATCAGATCAGGATGAGCCTTTACTTTAATTAATCTAATGAACTGGTTGTCTGGCTTCAGCAGACACGTTTTAAATGTCACTGCGTAGCTCGGGGCTGGACCTGAACTGGTGGCTGCACTCCCGCACCATCGTGATTCCATTAACTCTTGCCCACGGTGACATTTTACGTCTGCATCCTCATATGCCCTGGTTATGTAGTCAATTTATGTTTTATTAACCCAATTAAAATATAGAAATGTTAGATAATGGAAATCTACAAAACTAAAACAATTCCTTAAAATAGATTGTTATCTTCAATTCAAAAAGAGAGACTATCGCTGCCAGACTTGGTTACCTCAAAAGTCCATGGCTTCTAAAAGCTAGCCAGGAAAAATGCTAGTCTAATTATAAGAGGAAATGCTATTTAAATCCTAGGTATTGTATAATTCAGGCTTCAACATCAGTAAGCACACTACATAGAACTCTGGGTTCACTCAGGCCTTACAGACTTGACAGTAAGTATATCTACTTAAAACGTGCAGGCAAACTTGAAAAAATTATTAGGACTCAAAAAAATTCAACTCTATACTGAATTACATCCACCCACGGTCACCACTTCTAGTCCCCCATTATCTGTTCTGAGAAGAATCTTTTCTAAATGTGTCTTCCCAGTGCAAAGACAGATTAGGCACTTGAGCATAAAATGAATGATCCCTTTGAAATTAAATGAGCATTTTTAAAAAATCATTCAAATATTAGGCCATACTTAAAAACAGGAAAAGAGGAGGGAGCTTAATACATCTCTTTAGAGGCTTATCTGATTTACCTTAGATGTGGGCCATTTAGAACATCTTTTCATTAAAAAAAAACATTGCTATGTTCTAAAAACATTACTACGGCATAAAAACTACTCTGAAATGAGACAGTCCAAGAATGCTGCAGATAAGGAACGAATCACAAGAGACTCATTCCACTCATTCGGATGTGAAAAAATATTACAATGTTTTCAGCCAGAGACCTGCCTCCAAACCCATTCATACTGGAGAGAAAGGGACCGGTGTCCCAGAGGGTCGCCTGAGATTCCATAAGAAAAGGTGTGATAGACAGGAAAGGCCATTACAAATGCTCACCCTCAGTTCAAAGCTCTGATGAAATTCCTGCATATGAGAGCGAATAGGGAAACCACTAGCAGCTGTTCTAAGCTCATCTACCTTTGACTGAAACACAAATAAAACTCAGAAAAAATGTAAACTTATATATACTTTGCACTTAGAAACCTAGTGATATTGGGCAATATCCTGGGGAAAAAGCAAGGTCAAAAAGAAAGATAAGCTTTTATCCATGCCCCTCCAAATCCCCACTGCCAATTCTTGGTAAAAAAAAAAGAAGCTCCTTTCTGAAACAGACTAGATTATTTCAACCCAACCCAGCCATCTCCATTGATACTTCTTTTTTTCCTATCATTTCCACTCAGAGCCATCATCAGAGCCAAGAAAAGGGACAGGCCACTGCACACTGTGTTTTGGCACATGGTGGAGATAACAGGAAGGGCAGAAAAAGACAGAGAGAGAGATAGACAGACAGACAGACAGACAGACTGAACGACCTCCATGCAGTGTCCTACAAAGATTTTCTCACTTTGTCATTTTCAGGAAATGGATGAAACTAGAGAATATTATGCAAAGTGAGATTAGCTAGTCTCAGAAAGTAAAAACCATAAATTTCACTGACATATGGAAGCTGGAGAGAAACTGCAAGCAAAAGGGACTTCAGATAAAAATGGAGGAATACTAGTAGAATAGTAGAAGAGAATTCAGGGACAACGGTAGGAGGGGGGAGGGGAGACATGATGAAGGAGACAGGTAAAATAACTTACTCAGTGCTAGCCGGGCGTGGTGGTGCACACTTGTAATCCCAGAGCTTGGGAGGCTGAGACAGGAAGATCGCACAGGTTCAAAGCCAGTCTCAGCTACTTAATGAGGCTCTCAGCAACTTAGTGAGACCCTGTTTCTACATAAAGTATAAAACAGGTCTGGGAGTATAGCCTGGAGGTAGAAAAGCCCCTGGGTTCCACCCCCAGTACCAATAAATAAATAAATAACTTTATGCTTATATATGAGGTTATCAATTCCAATTTCAATAGTACAGTATTGAATGGGAAGAGGGCGGAGTGGGATCCAGAGAAACACAAGTATCCTGGGTGTGTACGTTTCTGTCAACTCTGAACCTCATTATGAAGTCTGTTTACAATGCATTGATAAAAAAGCATATGATTCTGTGTATTATGAATAAATCTCCCTTTAAATAAACGCACAAAATAAAATGGACATAACCTTCCTCTTCAAAGAGACAAGCCCAAATGGACAAATTACTTGAAGATACTAAGAATTTGGCAAAAGGCTGTACACATAGGCCAGTCATTCAACTCGTATTGTGACAAAATTTTCTTGTAGCTTAAAGGTAGACAGTGTTGAGAACTTAAAAAAAAAAAAAATCAGCCTGGGCAAGTCATTCCTCATCCAGGCAAAAGCCAACAACCAAAGCAAAACCCATGAGATCAATAAACATCACCAGTGTCAGCCAGATGTGGTGGCACACGCTTGTAATCCCAGCATTTGGGAGGCTGAGACCAGAGGATCGCGGTTCGCAGACCGCCTCAGCTACTTTGTGAGGCCCTCTACAAATTAGTGAGACTCAGTTTCAAAATAAAGAATAAAAAGTAGGGCAGGGGGTGTAATGACCCTGGGTTCCATCCCCAGACCCACAAGAAATATATAAATAAATAACCAATGTCAATGACTGTAAACAACAAGCAAGGAAGCAAGGACACTAGCAAACAGCATATGCAAGCAGTCACAGACTACAACAAGAGTCAACAAGAACAGAGACTCTCCTGGCAAGAAGCTTTTCCAAGGCAAAGTAAGGGGAACAATGTGCTCAAGACAACAGAAGTAAAATGCATTGCTCAATCCTGTTTGTGATAAGGAGAGTGAATTCAAGACAGTGGGAGCTGAAGAGGGAAATAAAAACACAAATGAAAAACAGAGGGAACAGCTGAGTTGTGAGTAAAAGTGCAGAATTAAACTCTTTTAACTGAGGAAAATAATCTACACTACAAAAAGCCAAAACAAGTGAAATCAGAGAAAAAATATGAGCTGAAATCATAAAATCAGAGAACAAAAATGAGCTGAAATCATAAAACTCAAAGCATCCAGAATGACATGAAAAAAGGTATAGAAGATGACAGATACAGAAAAAAAGAAAATAGAAAATCTACATTAAAGGGAATGGGTAATGTAGAGCAAGGGAAACAAGCAAGTGAAGAAGCTATGCACACAGTCACAGGAAGAAGACACGGAGGCCAGAACCGCACGAGAACAAGGGCTGTCTTGCAGAAGGAAAGCAAGAGGAGGAGGATACCATTGAAAATTCAAATTTTTAAAATAAAATTTAAAATCCTAGAGTTAGTGAAACAGAAGGAGATAATGTTTAAAAAAGAAAAAAGTATATATGATTCTGTTGGAAGAATATCCCTCAGCAATCTGGAACATAAGGAATGGTGCTCACAGTGTTCCAAGCGCCAAAGACCAACACCAACATGGTTTTTCATTATCAAAAAAGATAAATTCAGCCAGGCGTGGTGGTGCATGCTTGTAATTCCCGCACTTGGGAGGCTGAGACAGGAAGATTGCGCAGGTTCGAAGCCAACCTGAGCTAGCTTAAGAGACTCTGCTTCCAAATAAAATATAAAAAATAGGTCTGGGAGTATAGCCCAGACGTAGATGGCCCTTGGGTTCCATCCCCAGTACCACAAAAAAAAAAAAAAAAAAGTTAAGTTCACCAAAAATGTCTTCAAATTTTCTTTAAAAAAAAAGTATTCATTACCAGGAGTGGTGGTGCCTGGCTATAATTCCAGTACTTGGGAGGCTAAGATAGGAGGATCACAAGTTTGAGCACAGCCTCAGCAACATTATTATTAGAAAAGAAAAAGAGCTGCTTGAATGAAATTGAGTTGATGTAATTTGCTTCAATAAACACTGAGTACCTCCATGACAATGGCACCATGAGACATGACGGCAATTTTCACAGAATTTTTAGTAAGATTATGAGACCAAAAAGCAGAACTATTAGGAGAAAATTTAAATAATTAGAAGTACAAAGATAATTTTTATCTTTCAGATAAAAAATTATACAACTTGACATACTGTAGACAGTCTGAGCCATGGCACAGGAAAGATGAATGTATATATTTTAAAAAATTCTAAATGTAATCCATCCTATTTCAATATTAATTTATGGTAAGGTATATATGTATCTGAGCTTTAACTTCTTGCTATTTTTAGATCTTAGCTAATTTAGACCATAAAAGAAATACATACAAAGCTGGAAGACACACACACACCGGTGTTGATATTTACACAACTTGGGACTGGATTCACCACACCAGATATGAACTTTACAAATATCCCCCAACTTTGCCATTAAACATTTGCACAGAGAGTTCAAAGACCTAACAGGTAATTTCCAGGCTAAGCATCAAAATGATTATGAACTTAGAGTGGCCAAGTTCTACTGAAAAAGCTTTGTCAGTAGGAAGCAGACAAAGGAGGACGGGATAGTGAGAGCAGATCTAAGAACTCTGACCACACACACACACACACACACACACACACACACACACGCACACACATGCCCTCACGACCCGCCAGCCAGGCTCATGTCTGTGCTCCATTTCTCTCTCCACACTGCAGGAACCACTGCTCTCCCTGCCAGACTGTGCTGAAATCCCACACGATCTCCCTTCCTGGGCTGTGAGTGCTCTGAGAACAGGTGAGCGCCCACTTGGGTTCCTAGCCCCAGCACCTCGTAGTGTCTAGCATATGGTACATTATCAACAAACAATGTCAGAATGAACTGGGCTGTAAGTGATAAGAAACACATGACATTTAGAAACACACATATTCCTATTTCAGATCCATATTTGGATGACAGGAACTCGATACTAAAGAGATTTGGAAGTGCCACTTTAGGCAGAGAAGAATAATAAAATGATGTGAGCAGGTTCTATCTTCCGCAAGATGACCCCGATTTGTTCTAGGTGACAGGCCACTTGAGGGGTGAATGGAGTACGTGTTGGCACAGATGACAGTGCTACATTCCGCCATCCCCATGCATTCTCAGACAGGTTTGGCTCAGTCAACTATCTCAGAGTTGCTTCCACACCATCTAGGCAGCCATATACACTGGAAGCAGCCTTCCAAACTCACACACAATGTATGTCTGAAAAGCACAAATGAGAAAGACTGAAATAGAGCATGCCATTTAGCATCACATGTGGCTAATGTCTTTATGGAAAACATTTCTATAATTGTAACTTCCTTATTTGGCCTTCTGATGGGAGACATTTATAGCAACAAATATAAGATGCTGCTTGACTTGGGAGACATTAAAACACATTTCATAGAATAATGAGGGACAGTGAAAAAATATAAAGCTCCTCTAGCCACTTGGAAAATTTATGAAGCATACACAACTACACTTCTCTTATTTAAATTTCCACTGGTGGTGATTCCTGATAAATCATAAATGGCTCAACTGAGCTCTCCTAAGTAATTTCAAGATTTCTTTGTGTGGTTCACTAGGCCATTTAAATTAAACTGAAGTGATTACTACTATGTTAAAAAATCGTTATTCCCCAGAATATTTTAGCCAAGTGCATTTAAGCTCTATCTTGTGGATTTAGCAAAATGAAGTCAGGAGAAGAGGTAATTATTAAACAAACTCTGTATTTATGTTCACCTAACCCAGTTATGGGTAACATTATGCAATCAATGTACATCAAACATTCTCAATATCCACAGAAAGAGACCCAAATATTTTAGGTCAGACCTTGGTTTCATTTAATGCAATATGCATTATTTTTAAATTAAGTTCATGTTTATCTATTTTAAAAAAATTCATTGTTGGGAGGGGGCAGAAGTGGGAGGAGGGCACCAAGCAGTCTGAATGTATACCATTTTCAATATGATCCACATAAAAATAGGATAAAAAAATAAGACAACACAGTTCAAAAACAATAAAAATGTTAAGAATAGACAAAATAACAAAGGAAAAATAAAAAACTACGTGGGGTCTTTTTGAGTTCAAGAAAGAGAATGTGACTGACCAGCCTGGAATCTTCCTATTTTTCCTCCTAAAATTGATGAAAAGCAACTAGAAGAATAAATGGGACCACTCAGGATGTGTTTTCAGATAAAATGGGTGGGAAGCACCTGCACCAGCTGAGTTGCTGGTGAAGGGGGAACAGAGGAAGGTGTGGCGTGGGGAGTACTATTAGTAGACAACTTTCATTGTGTGAAGAAACTGCCCTCGCAGGAGCAAGGAAAGAAGGTACATCTAGCACACTGAGAGGCCAGGAAGGCTACCCCGAGCCCTCCACCCTCACAGGACCCTCCTGCCAGTGCATAATTTAAGAAAGCACAAGTAATTTGAATACGATCAAAAAAGCAAATAAACCTGCCATTCCCACTATAAGAGGAATTAGTTACTATTTCTCAGGAGAAGAAAACTCATGAGAAAAATAAAGTTACAAAGCTAAAAAGTCCCAATAAAACATTCTCCTTACTATGAAGAGCTATGACCATGAAACAGGACAAAATGACAGACACTACCAGCCAGGGGAAAGAGAACCGGCATTTTTTACTCAAAGTAAAAAATTTTTTTACTCAAAAATTTAAATCAAAAATCAAAGTAAAAAAATTTTTTACTCAAAGTAAAATATTCAAAGCCATGGGAAAAAAATCAAATACCTGGAACCTAAAACAGGCAAAGTTTCTTGCAATAAAGCAATACCCTAGCCCAGGAGTTGGCAATTGAGCTCACAGCCAAATACACCCATGCCCATTCACATTTCTTCCACCTAGGGCTGTTTCACAGAAGAAGTGAGATTTGACAGAGACCACATGGCCCACTCTGGTCCTTGACATAAAGAGTTTACTCATCCCTACTCTAAACTGTGGACATGAAGGCGTGCCAGCTGTCTGGAAACACAAGGATGTGCACCAGAGGAAGCTGTGCACATTGATGGAGGATCCTTTCTGCCTGGGCTTAAATACAAAGATACTTACATGGAAAAGCAAGCAACTTGGGCATCAGCATTCAATGCCAGAAAATGTTGGGACAATTCCTATGAAGAAAGGAAGGAGCCAGAGGTGTGTGTGCTTTAAGGGAGCATCAGAGGGATGGACCAGAGGCCACGCTCCACCTAACCAAGAGGAGACTGGAGAAACCTCCATGAGGGCTGGTGGCTGGTGGACACCATGAGGTAGATTTCACTGCAGCACTAAGACTTCAACAGAGGAGAAGATAAAGATGACCCAAAGGCATATGAATGGTGTATTCAACAAGGCTGCAAGGCACAACCCACAGACCACCTTGCAGGTAACAACTGAGGGAGAAAGGATAGCACTTAAATCTGATAACTGTTATTTAAAGATACAAAGTTAATCATTAGAAAGAAGCATCATACAATTGACCAAAAGTGGTGGTGAAAAAAGAGGAAACTAAAACAAGTAAGTTAATTCCATTGCTGTCCAATTTATGAAGCCAATACTCATTGTCTAAACTAAAAGAAAACATAACAGAATTTTTTTTAGTCTCCTGTCATAAAAGTTACTAACACATAAAATAGACTTCCATGAAAGCTGGAAATACACTGCTAAACAAAGCATATATAAGGAAAAAAATCCTTTAAATATGCAAACACCCATAGACATATATAAGTATTGTATAGGCTAGCATCAATGCTAAGCCAATAATATTACTCTTATCAATATATAGAAACCTAAACTAAAACAATCATAACTAAAATAGTCATACTAACCTTATCACTCTATACAAAAATCTAAAGTAAAACAATCATAACTAAAGCAATCATATTGGTCTGATCAGTATATACAAAAATCTTAATTCAATGATCTTAACAATAACTAACTCAGGGAAATTCTTTTATATGTCAGGTGTAAATCAACCTAACACAGAATGAATCATAAAGGTTCAAAATTAAATTAGGGGGAATGGTGTTCAAGAAAAAGGGAAACCAAAAGAATGTATAAATCGGGATCTTGACATTAAACAATATAAAATAAAATAATGTGAACAAAGTAATACAAATTAGTGAACCAACAAAAGATAAAACCTAAAAGTTCAAAAATAAGCCTAAATACATTTGGCCGCTGAGCAAATGGATGACATCTCAAAAGAGTAAAGATCAATTTGTAAATATATGTGGTATGACAACCAAGAGCCATTTAGAAAAAGATGAGATTGGCTCCATACTGTACATACTTTATACAGGATAAAACCTTTACATGGATTACAGATTTAAAATCTAAAACATAAGAAATTATAGAAAAACAAAATGTATTTCTTTATAACTATAAAGTAGAGTTTCTAATTATAATTTAATATCTAGAAGACAACAAAGAAAATATTAATGAATTTGACTATTAACACTAACATGTATGAAGGCATGCCTGTAATCTCTGCTGCTCAGAAGGCTGAGGCAGGAGGAACAGAAGGTAAAAGCCAGCCTGAGCAATTTTGCAAGACTCTGTTTCAAAACAAAAAATTTTAAAAAGGCAGGGATGTAGCTAGATGGTAGAGCTCCCTGGGATCAATCCCTAGGAAGGAAGAAAGAAAAGAAAGAAGGAGGAAAGAAGGAAGGAAGGAAGGAAGGAAGGAGAGAGAATGGGTGTGACTATTATGTTTTAAACACATGTCTATAAACATAAACTTCTACATCATTCATGTACACACACACACACACACACACACACACACACACACACACACAATGAAAATAGATTATTGGGAGAAAACATTTGCCATATATACTGTAGAAAGAGGCTCTAGAAATACTGAGAAAGGGTAGTGATAAAAAATAAATGGAAAAATTAGAAGTTTATAGGAACAGATAAATCACAGAGGAAGAAATACACTTAATTAGTCCTTAAATAAAAGATTTTAATTTTACTCATAATAAGAAGACTACAAATGAAACTAATATGCTGTACTTTTAATCAGACAAACCAAATTTAACAGTTTGACAACACTGTTTAAAAGGCTGTGAAAAAGCAAAATCATATAACCCCTATGGAAAGTAGTGGCATCTTTCTAAATTAATATTAATCTATCCTTGACTCAACATTCTTATTTCTAGAATTCTATCTTGTGAATTTACATGAAGAAATGAGAAAAAAAGTTTTCATGCAGAATTTTTTTTGTTATTTCTTACAACATTTGTATAATTCAAGTAATAGAAAACAAAAATGTCCAGCAACTGAGAAACATGGGGGTAAGCTAGACTTTATCTATATAAAGTTGTACTGTGTAGCTGTAAAGGAAGGAAGGAAGATCTCTCAGGAGAGCTGAGATATATGCTACATAATAAAAGGTATCGAACAATGTATAGAATTTATCATTTTTATAGCAGGTATGGAAAAATACATAGTATTTGCTTTCTAAAAGCATATTTATATTATGGATATTTTCTAATAGAAAACACAGAAGATAAACAAGTAGTAAAATATTATTGCTCTATACGTTTTCAAATTTAGAATTTGAATTGCATATACTTATATTCAGCAACATGTGTAAATGTCTATGTGTATATCTATGTGTATATATAATATATATTTATGCAGCTCTATAGCCTAAATCAATATATAAAAGTTACACAAAAAATATGATTTTTATCCGTGACCTCGTACATAATCATGGCAATCTTTATTCCTAAACCATTAAAAATGATTTATGACTTATTTATTTAAAAGCTGTCTTGAGACAGCATTAATAATATTATAACTAATGATATAGCTATGGAATAAACTTTAAAGTACCGTGGTGGGTCTTCTGTCTTCAGAATGCTTAAACTAAGAAGGACTTTAGTCAAAGTGTTTTCAAATAAATCAGATAGGTAAAGTATCAAGCCATTTGTTAATGGCCCTGGGAATCAAGATTCTTAGTGGAAGGAAAAAGAATTTCCCCTGTAAAATCAAATTAAATGTCGACGCTGTACTCAGTGGCTTAGAAGCAGTAGCACCCCGGCAGTACTGAGCATTCCAAGTGCTCAGAGTGGGTCTCTAATGCCCTTCGTCATTAATGGGAGCTGGACTTCCCAGAGAAATGACTGACTCCACTTGCAGACAGTTGTTCAAAACATGCTTGGACATCTTGTTTTGGCACAAAGCAAGAAAGTTTTCAAAGATTTCTAAGGCTGCACAGGGATATAGACAGAAAAACAACAAATGAAAAATTGTGGGAGTTTTTATGTCAAAGAAGAATAATGCCTGTAATTGACTGAAAAACATAGAAATGGGAAATTTCATGTTCCTGCAATAATAATTAAAACATGGAAAAAGCCAAAGGGGAGGGGGAAAACTCATTTATCATCATTTGAAATGCCTATGAAAACAACTTCTTACCTTTAAAATTATGCAGGAGATAAATTAGATATTTATCCTGCCTTTTCAGAGGATTGAAATGTGCCTTGGTGATAAGGTAAACTAAACTTTAGAAAAGAATGCCGGCCAACATAGGAGGAAGGCACGTCATAATTAGAAAATCGTTATTCTGCAGCAACTTCAAATGAACTAATTGATTCAGGCAAGAACTATCAACTGTTGTCAAAACCAATAAGCAGCTCACAGGGGCTAACGTGACAACACTTATTCATGACTACTTCCACTCTAGTACCCAGCAAGATGCTGCAGAGAGTAAAGACCACGCAGAGAAAAATTAAAAATAAGGAAAGAAAACAAACAAAGGACAGGGGATTAAAGGAGTGAGGTGAGACTACAAGGTGCGTGAGCAAGTTCCACCCAGGCCTCTGCTGAGGATGGGACAACACTCTAGAAACAAAGAAAAGAGGATGTGCCAATATAAAGAATGAGCTTCTCTGCTACCTCATCCCACTGCCCGTAAGTTTAAAAGGAAGCCTTTCCTTAGCACAGTGCCCACAAATACTTTCTGTGCTTCACCAACCCCTTGAGAACTTCTCCTGAGGTTCTCCCAGCACACTGACTTGTCACTGGCAGTGTTCCCAAATACACAAGGCAACATGCCTTTCCAGCACATGTCTGGAATGTCTATGGAGAACTAATATGATCTGGTCCAGACCTATGATTCTGACGGCCTGGCCTAACCTAGTAAAAGATGTCTGGGTATCTAGATTCCAACTTTCCATGTCTGTATAAGCACTTGGCAGAATCATATTTCCTCTGGGGGCCTAATTTGGAATACACAGCTCTTCAACATTTAGGTTCTGAAATTCAATGTGACATTAATGTCTTTGCAGCAAATTGCTTTTCTGTCTTTGAAACAAAGCTGCGAACAGAAAAGGCATTCTATGATCTTTCTAAAACAGTCCCATTTCTTTTCTTATCCCAATTAAGACTCATACATGTGTGTATGCTCGTGCATATACACACACACTTCATTTTAAAACACGCATACCTTGAGTATTCTCTTAAGCAACATGGTTCTTGATGAAAGACCCTCTGAGCCCCAAAGAGAAACAAATAGGCACTAAAAGAGATTGCTGGCATCCTAATACTTAATGCCCACAGATTGGACTTTAAGTGGTCTAACTTCAGCAACCAAGACTATGAGACCACTACTTCTCAACAGCCCATACCTCCCACCCCAAGCAAAGATTCCATCCCCACATTTTTACCATACCTGACTTGGGAAAGAATAGGAAGACAGAACCCAAACCTATATGCTACATATGAATTCTGCACAGGAAACTCATTCAGGGTGGTAGGACCTGTCTCCCCACATGGCTGTACAATTTGGGGGACAAAAGCATATTTCCAGACCCTCAAGATAAGAACAGATCTATGATACCTGAAGATTCCATCCACACATCAAAACGAGGGCACAAGCCAGCCTCGGCTACTTAGTGAGGCTCTCAGCAACTTAGTGAGACCCTGTTTCCAAATAAAATATAAAATAGGTCTGGGGGTGTAGCCCAGAGGTAGAATGCCCAAGTGCCACACACACAAAAAAAAATATCTGTGCCATAACCTGCTGTTTCTACATAAAATCTTAGTATTCCATTGATGAATGAATTTTATATATATATAAAATGGACAGATGTAATCAGATGTAATGGGTAAAATTCTGTGAGCCTAGAAGCCATATTTGGTAGTGTTTCGTTAACAAAAGTAGACTTCTGATTTAATGGCCACATGGTTCTTCATCTCTGCTCCAGAAGATGCCGCAGATGTGGGGAGTAGTGAATAGTTTCCACCACATTAAGGCTTCACTTGCCTCACCCAGAAAATCCCCGAATGTGGTTTATAATCCCATCATCAATGGCTGACCAGGTCGCATGTGAATGCTGTCTGGCCTTTCTCCTGGGTAGAGAATGGAGACTGGTATGAAGGAACGCTTTGAAAGGCCTTTCCCTCCTGGAGTCTTAAAGGTTCTGGCTCAATGTGTTTACAAAGAACCACAGCAAGGCCTCCCCCAGATAAGGAGCTCACCCTTGACACTGGCGAGGACTTGAAACACCGCATCACAATAATCGAGGACAGCTTTTCTGCCTTGCTCTGTCTGCACACTGGTCCACGATCACAGTGAGCCGGATAGAAGCAAAATCCTTTCATTCTTTTGGGATAAAAAAGAAAGACTAACCTGCACTACCCAAGTAAAGCACAACAGAGAGAATACTTCAGAACCAGAGTCTTAGGAGATAAGGAAAATGAGACTGTTTTCTCTTGGCTCCATGAGACCCTTCTACTTTAATCAATCAAGAAATCCATTAAAGATTCTGCCACAACCCAGATCAAAACAGTGTAGTGTTGCTGGGAGCCACTTTGCTGCCCCAGTGCAGCTGCTGTGAGAGAATCCGCATGGGCACTGATGGCAGCGCAGGCTGAATATCAATTAAAGCACATGACAGATGCAGCATAAACAACCGGCCAGGCAGCAAGTTCTGGCGAAGAAGCGAAGACACCCGAAAATTAATGTGGCTGCTTTATAGAACAAGAAAATGTGAAATTAGGAATAATTTCACTTTCTCACAAGACCCACTTTTCCTATCAAATGCTTGCTTTTGTCACCTAGGCAAATGCTCACCCAAGGGTGGATACAAAAATAAAAGCAATTATTAAGAAATCAAACTGTGTTTTTAAAGTCAAAACAGGAAGGCACTGCTAAAATCCATGTCCTGACAGTACTTCTGGCATCAGTGTTTTGATTGATGCTCCGATGTGTACAGGTAGCTTAAGCTGCAATTTTTTTTTCCAAAAAACTCTGTCTTTATGAATAAATGTGGCTCAGTATTCAAAAACGGTATGCAATTTTTTAAACATCAAATTTCACAAAAGTGCCAAGTTGGAGACAAGACTATATTTAAAGAGGAAGCACAGGAATTCACATACAAATATCCATGTAAGTGAGTATGCGAACACACACACACACACACACACACACACACACACACACACACCACTTCCCGCTAGCCACACTGCAGGAAAGCCAAAGAGATTAATGAGATAATTTCTGGAAAGTACTTTGAACTCTTCGGAAGAAAGGTGCTATATAAGTGGAAGGTATTAGTTTTCTTATTCTAAAAGGCATTTTCATTCACTACAGGATGAAACATAATACAATTAACATCCAGCCTGCTTACTTTCAACAACAAAAATTAATCAAATCAGAAGTCCTCTTAGAACTTACATTGAACAAACACCAATTCCCCATTTGTCAACTCTGATGCTTATATTATTATCATTTTTTAAACAAGCGCCTGCAGTCATGATTTTGCACCAAATGAATTTAATATATACTGAATTACAGGTGTACTGATATTTCTGACTTGTGAGGATTATGTGCTCACCATCAAGACAACCACCCACAAACATTTATTGACCTCAAGAGGCTTGCAACTATAGGGAGATCACACATACATAAAAACTATGCATTAATATCACAGTCAACTAATACCGTGGCTATTAGGTTCTCTCTAGGAAAGTGTTTTCCCCCAAGCCTAGGCCCAAATTGTTTTCTAAAATGTAATGATGTTCAAGGGAAGTGCTTCTAATAGCAGCAGCCTTCTTCTGACAGTGGGCTTTGGGGTGGAGCGCACTGTCACCTATCCTGGGATCCTAAGTCGCCAGGGACCTCAAATCCCTCCAGTGCACTTGTCTTCAAGGGAGCCTCTGAAGGTGGCACATAGGCTGCCTTCAACCTAAACCAAGGAGTCTTCAAACTGCTTGAATTTTTGTAATTTTTCTGCTTCTTAGAATCAGCAGCTTGTTACTTATCCCTGTTATCTTGGACATGTTCCTTGCAGCTCCCATTCCACTTCTAATTTGAATTTTGCTAATCTACCGTGGGCTCAGAAAGTAAATAACCCTATCGTAGGACTTGGGCATGAAAGGGTCCTTCCTATAAGTTTAAGCTTCTAAAATATTCAGATGTTTTTTAATCTTTGTTTGACTTTTCACCTGGTCTCAAAGGCTTTACTCTGGCTCAGGGCTCAGCAATTTTCTAGGGAGTCAAATTGTCTAGCACTACTCAACAAACACTTAGCTTAAAAGAAAAGTAGAGAATTAAAATGGGAAAAATAAGTAATACTGGGGGAGAAATGACAGTATCTGTCCAAAAGAGATTTCCAGTTGCTTTTATGAATCCAGACAAATTAAGACTGAAGTGACCAATACCTGCACACATCATGGTAATATACTTTTAAGATAAACTATAAATGCCACATGAAGTACAAATAAAATGAAATGCCACCTGGCTCCAAAGTAATAAAAACCAGGTTTGTCTAAGATTCCTCCTCAGTTCTAGAATGTAGAGGGGGAAAAAAGAGAGCACACCTAAGCTTTTAAAAAAACATCATGGGCCCCAAGGGCAGCCAAGTTGTCATTTAAAGACAAAGCCAAGGTCATCCCTGGATAGTACCTCCATTTATCCAAGACATAAACCAAAAAAGAGGAATGGTCTGGGAAACAATGGAAACCAGAAAAAAAGAGTGGAGTTTATTAATCCAAATACAGTCTAGGCACAAATGAAAACATTTACAAAGTAGACTGTGTAAAAAGATATAGATTATACTATAATAACAAATCGATGACTTGGAATTAAATTCCCAATACATATCAAAAACTAATGGGAACTTTAAAAAAATATTCTCCTAAATACCTATTGGGACAGCAAATAAAATAAAATTATAAACTTCTAGAAAATATAAATAGTACATATTAAAATGTTTAGGATGCTGCCGAATCCATACTCAAAGGAAAATTCATAGCCCTAAACAATTTTTATATCAAAAACCTACATTTTTCTTCTTCGAGATGGGGACTTAAGAGAATGCCCGGGCTAGCCCCAAAGCGCTGGGCTCAAGCAAGACTCTAGTCTCCATCTCCTAAGTAACTCTGACTGGCCACCATGCCCAAATTACACAAGTTTTTAAAATATTAAAAAGAAAAAAGAAGCAAGACATAAATAGAAGTCAATACTTTGAAAACAAAAGATAAAGGTAAGATCTGAAGATACCAACACTAAAATAAAAGGAAAAACCTATGATACGTGCAACATAAAAAATAAAAACATGCAATATCAGTAATAAGGATGTTTTAGCCATAGTGATCTGTCTTTTCTGCATTTTTGAGTAGTCATGTTCCAATGTTTTTGTAATCCAACTCATTTAGAATAAAGAACCCAAAAGCTCATGAAACCTAATAGTGCTACTTTCCCTAGAGAAAGAAGTCAGCAAGTGAGAAAATAAAACTAAATCACATCAACTCTACCAAGCCTTTACTTATCACTACATGCGAAAAAGAATAAACACACATAGATATACTGATCATAGCGAAGCCAAACTAAACAGGATTTATAATAACATCCAAAAGCAAGAATATTGAAACCAAAATGAGCTCAAGACCACACTGAGGAGACAGAGAATGACAACACAGCTCTTGCTGAAAATCACGGGTGTCTTACTGGAACGCAGTCAATATTTTCCAATAATTACCAATTTAACCTCCTAAGTACCCAGCGTCCGTGACCTAGGTGACTGCCATGGTGAGTCTGGAATGTACCCTGGAGTCTCTTGGATTCAGAGGTATCACTTTTGGAAGTCCTTGGATCATGAGGGCTCCGACTTCATCAGTGGACTGGTCCAGGCAGCTGACTGAACTACCGATGATAAGTAACTGCTGGTAACAGGGCGGGACTCCACAGAAGTGTGCACCGTGGGCCCAAGCAATTAGAGCAGAGATGGGAATCTTTAAATAAGCTTCTGGCCAACTAAACAAAGGTAGATATTAGAGATCACTGCCCAAAAGCAGTCATCTTCAAACTGGAAGCTTCTGAGGATTGCAACTAACAAATTAGTCATGGGAAGTTTGAAGGGAATTAATTTCCAGGTCTTCAGTCTTTGTATGCAGACTTCTCTACAATAGATCTGCCTAAAAGACATATTCTCTCTCGTTTCCTTTTCCAAAAATGTTCTTCCTTCCTTCTTTCTTTCTTTCTTTCTTTCTTTCTTTCTTTCTTTCTTATACTGGGAATAGAACCCAGAGGCATCTGATCTCTTCTACCTCCAAGCTATACCCTCAATTCTTTTGATTTTTTTGTTTGTTTGTTTTGAAACAGGGTCTCATTAGGTTGCTGAGGCTAGCCTGGAACCTGTAATACTCCTGTCTCAGCCTCCCAAGCACTGGGATTACAAGCGTGCACCATCACACCTAGCTTTCTTCTTTCATTTTACAAGAGAAGGACATACATGTTACCTACCATAAATTTCCCATGTTGCACCCAAGGAGCCAAAGAGAACATGTGACTATATGCTAAGCTGAACCACCTCCATCAAGGCGCAGGGCAGGGCTTGTCCCTCCCTGTCCTACAGAGATTTCTGCTGAGAGAACTCCTGGTGACAGAAGCTGGGACTCTGGCCTATGTTGGAATGCTCTGAGTTTAGAGGCCTCAGAACCTCTTGAGAGTAAGGCAAACAGAGGAACCCCTAAGACATGGTGAAGATGTAGCTTCCTCATTTCAAGTCAGCAAAGTCCTTTGCTGTACCTCACTCTCCCTGTCCCAGTACTTGGCATTAGAAAACAGAATGGCAAGGATGTCCGAGAAATAGATAATAGCTTATCCATTTGAAGAGTGAGGTTGGATGTTTTCAAACATAAGGCCTGATTTTTCTAATGAAAATAACTAATTGCAGCGTCACAGTTTTCAACACACAATGGAAAGACCAAAATACATATGAAGCCCATGATTTAAATTAAAACACATTTCCAACCTGTCCAAGAATACTGAATTTCACAAGGCGCTTTAAACTGCAAAGGCAGGAGGTATGTATGGTGTTCTCAGAAGTCCAGGTAAAGCTTTCTAGTAGACGTCCAAAAATTGGAAGTAAATGATTCCAGTGATTAGGTAACAAAGCCTTTTTGGAAGTCAGGTGGTTTCGATTTCTTGGCTCTCAACAGGATCAGAAGACCAGAATCTCAAGCTGCCAGCACATATAATATTCAAAATAATTTTTGATGACAGATCACCATGTGGCTTTTAGTTTATTAAATAAAAACATTTAAAGATTTGAAGGACATTATTAGGAAAATTTTTATTTCAATCTCAACAACTCATTTACTTGAAAAAGTTTATTGAGGATAATACCAGGCCCCTCTTCTAATGTCCCTGTGAATAGCCACCCACTACTTCATGATCTAACTGAAGAAAAAGCCCTCATACGTTTTGTCAAGTGATGCGCTTGGAACAGCATCTGTAATGTTTAGAGATTAGTTATCAAATTTATAACACCTATGTTGTTTCAGTAATGTGTATATCACTAATAACTATAATGATAACTCACTCTGTAAAAAATTGTAAATAATTAGAGCCTCGTGGTTACAAGAAATACTTTAATTACATTTAAATTTATCTGCATGGTTTTATTGCAAGAGATTATAATAAAATGATCAAAAAAACTTATAATCACAAGAATATATTAAACTAGGAAAAATTTTGTACGGCAAATTGGATATATAAGTTCAAGGAGAAAAGAGAATGCCGAAAAATTCCTGACAGCTAAAGAGAGAGACAGCTAATGCATTTTTGCATGGTTAACAGTGAGCATCAAACTTCTATGGTTTTAGATTCCATGAAATATTTTAAAAGAGTGGTATAAATTTTATTTTTAAATGCTAATATTTAAAACCTACCAAAAGAAAACCTCAGTCTGTACAAACATGGACTGTGAGACAAAACAAAGTCTGGCCTCTGTGCAAGGGGGTGCAGAGCTTTGAAAACTCCTTCAGCAAATACAGCAGCGTGAAGACAGTACGGGGCAGGCAGGCGGCCTGAGCTCTGGGCGCAGTCATTTTTCTGGGGCCCCCTGGAACCACTATGAGGTTCTTCTTTGAATGAATTAAACTGTGAATTCCTTTGTTTACCTTTCATACTTGTATCCCAACTATCTGAAAGGGTTGGTTTTCAAGATGAAATAAAATGCCATTTGCCAAAGGTTAATTCTCTGCTCTCTGAAAATCTGTTAGAATTGAATATTTATCAGACACAAGAGAGCGCCTAGACTGAACTGTGGACTGCACGAAGAGAGGCCAGGAGTTGAGTTCTGACCACGAATTCTGGGAATGACCTTTGGTGAATCAGTGAACTGCCGGAGCTTCACGCAGGCTCCGGTCTAGAGAAAAATAAATGTGGAGGCGATAAGGACTCCAGCCTTATTGCGAAAGAGGCCTCAAGGGGATTAGCATATGCCCGGAAAAGCATTTCCAGCTACCAAAAGAAAGAAACGCTTAACAGTGGGGTGATGTAGAAGTTTTAGTCATCATTTATTCTAATATATTCTCTGCCTCTGGATAAAATCTAAACAAACTATCCCACGCAGGGCTGGGGGCTACAATGGGATGTAATTATAATGAACGGGAAGTCAAGAGGTTCTCTAGAATAGAAACGATTCTTTGCTCGTACAATTTAGGTTCCCGGCCTCTCGAGTCCTGGGAGGTGGTCAGAAAATCTCAGCGCAGCGTGCAGCCTCTGCCTCCTACCAGCGAAGCGTTCTGCATGCCTCTGAAGTTTGTGTATAGCTAGTTCAGTGGTCCCTGTGTTGTTCCTCATCTTCATTTTAATGTGTTATTTTAAAGAATATGGTGGTAGTTATTCGTATTCCCAGAGTAAATACACATGTGTATGCAAAATCTCTACATCATTTATTTTCTTTTTTTTTCTGATACTGGGATAGAACCCTAATGTTCTACCTCTAAGCTACACCTCCAGCAGTTGTTATTATTTAATTTTGACACAGGGTCTCACCAAGTTGCTGAAGGTCTTGCTAACTTGCTAAACAAGGCTGGCCTCTAATCTGCGATCCTCCTGTTTCAGCCTCCCAATTATTGAGATCACAGGTGTACATAACCACACCTGGCCATGAAGTCCTTAAGTAATTCAACAGCTAAAGGTGACAAGAAAAAAAAAATCACTTTCTAGCCCTCCAACAACTGTCTAATCAACACATTTACATATATTCATGACAGTCACATCATCACATCACATGTTAAGCTCCACATAGCCAAGGCCCAAGAAACAGTCCTTCCTCTTTTCTCACTTAAAAAAAAATCTAAGCCGGGCGTGGTGGTGCACGCTTGTAATTATATCAATTGAGAGGCTAAGACAGGAGGATCACAGTTTGTGGACAGCTACTACTTCATGAGGCCCTCTGCAACTCAGTGAGACCTTGTTTCAAAATAAAGAATAAAAAATAGGGCTGGCGGTGTAGCTCGGAGGTAGAATGCCCCTGGGTTTCTATCCCCAGTACCACCAAAAAAAAAAAAAAAATCTAAGTGGAAGTTTTCGAAATTTTTAGTGAATAAACCATGGCTTCTTTACTTCTCCTTCTTTTCTTTTCCTCTTGAACTTAGCAGAACGAGAGCGGTGCCGCGGGCCCAGCGCTGCTCACCAGTGCAAGCCTGCTGACGGGGCACGGAGTGGCGCAAGGGAGGAGGAGGCGTCACCACCTCACCTTTCAGACGCACAGGGCCGGAAAGTAACAGGCTCGTAATGCAGCAGTTTCAAGTGCCATTCACTCAACGATTTATATGGAAATATACATCACTATAATGGGTTTAAGGCTACTAGGCACAGATGAGGACTTGAACAAGAACCCCCACACCTAGGGTCTATTCCAAAGGAGAAGGAACTGAGACCTGACATCCGGTTTCCAGTCCAGCAGGTACGACATCCGGTCAGTAGTCATGACTCCATCCTTACTAGAGAAAACACTGAGCCAACCGAAGTAACAGCCACTCTCTAGATCTGAGAGAGAAGGGGTGTTTCGGAGCATAGACTGCCCCCAGAGCAAGAGAGACAGAGAATCACCGCTCAGCAAGCAGAAACCCACCAGCAAAAGCACCGCAGGAACCAGCACCAGGCAGAAACCTAACAAATCATGGAGGCTCAGCTAGGACAAGTCTGGAGTACAGGCTCCACGGGGCGGAGGGGACCAGGCAGGCTCTTCTGAGTTTACCTCCAAGAGCCCTGCCATGCTCTCACAGCAAAGATGGAAGAAACTTCCCCTCATGCTTCCAAAGGGGAGGGGAGTACTTTTTAAATACTGCAGAGTATTCTGTTCTTGCTAATAATGCATGCTCATGGAAAATCTATTTACTAAGGGTCTTCTCAGAGTTCATCCCACCCAGGTTAAGGAGAATAACCCAACTCCAGCTCTCTTTAACCATCTTGTCCCATCATACACATGAACACACACACACAAACACATGCACACACACACACACACACACACACACACACACACACACAGTCAAAAAAAGAAACAAAAATATTCAACAAACAGAAACCAGCATGGTACATATTAATCCAGTTACGTTAATAGCCTAACCACACCAGTGAAAAGACAAATTATCAGACTAAATTAAGAAGGACAAAGACCCCACTAAAATGTTGTTTGTAAGAAATTGCTTTTAACTATAAATACATATTTATTTACTTGCTTATTGTGATACTAGGGACTGAATCCAGGGCAATCTAGGTACACTTCTAGCACCTTTTTCCTTTTTGTTTTGAAACAGGATCTCACTAGATTGCTGAGTCTTACCACATTCCCAAGGCTGTCCTTGAACCTGCAATCCTCCTGTCTCAGCCACCCAAGTACTGGGATAATAGCAGTGTGCCACTACAACGGCTAAAGACATATTTAGACACAAAGAGGGAGTAAAAAGTTATACCATGCTAATACAAATCAAAAGAAAGTGGGTGTAGGAGCTGGGCACAGTGGCACATGGCTGTTATAACCCCAGTATGCAGGAGGCTGAGACAGAACTGTGGTGTGAGGTCATGCATGTTAAATTATTGAGACCCTGTTTCAAAATAAAAATAACAAAATCAGGAAGAAAGGAGGTAGACCAGTGGTAGAATACCCCTGGCTCAAACCCCAGTACCATGGAAGGAAGGAAAGATAAGAAGAAAATAAGTAAAGAAGAAGTAATTTCAGACAAAGTAGATTTTAGAACAAGGGAAGTCATTAAGGATAAAGAGAAGCATTATATAATAATAAAGGACCTACTCCAGAAAGGCAAATCAATCATTAATATGGCAGAAAAAGTCAAAATGTTGAGGTAAAAACTCCACAGAGCTGGAAGAACAAGCAGAGGAAGCGCTTGTCCTTGTAGGAACTCAGACGGCTCGGATGTGCTTTATCCCCCAGGGGTCAATCAAGGACGCTGCATCCACAGTGTGGAGTAAGACGTGGAGCCTCTAAGAAGTAGAGTCCAGTGACGGTGACTGGCTCCCTGGGGCTCCACCCCGGGAAGGATGAGTGTAGCTCTCAGGGCACCCAGGTTAGTTTCCAGGGTGCGAGCCTCAGTGCAAGAAGCAAGCCTGGCCCTGGACCTCTCTTGCTTCATGACTCACACGTGGCTGCTCTCCCTCCAGCAACACTTCCACAAGGATGCCATCTGCCACGCTGAGGGTTGGCCAGAAGACCATCACTAGAGGCCCAGCGGATGGCGCTGCCTAAGCTTGGACTTTCAGTCTCCAATACTGTCATTTTATACTTTATACAGCAATAATATTTATTACGAAAGAAAATAGATTAAGACACCTACAGTTAAGAGTTGAAGACTTCAACACTTCTGTATAAGAAACAGACTCCCCAGCAGGTAGAGAGTGAGTAGGGACATAAATGAACTCAACAGTATCATGGATCAACTGAATCAATTGAGTCTCATTATACACGACTGACTTCACCCAGTGACAACAGATTACACATTCTCCTCAAGGTCATCTGGAACATCCACCAAGACTGACCATAGTCTGCACTGTAAAACACAACAAGTTTAAAAGAACAGAGATCACACAACCTCTGTTCTCATATCCAGGACTGAACTAGAAATCAGTAACAGAAAATCTCCTAAATACTCAGAGATTACATTTCTAAGCAATATGGATCAAAGAGGAAATAAAAAAAAATTTTAAACATATTAAGTAAAATAAAAATGTAATTCATCAAAATGTGTACAGTGTAGCAAAAGCAATACCTAGAGGAAAATGTAAATCATTCTATGTTAATAGAAAAAAAATAAAAAATGAATCACTTATACTTCTACCTTAGGAAACTAGAAAAAGAATGAATTAATGCAAAACAGTATATATATATATTTTTTTTTTTCTTTTCTTTTTTTTTTTTTTTTTGGTGGTACTGGGGTTCCTGGAAACCCTTCTACCTCCGGGCTACACTCCCAGACCTTTTTTTTTTTTTTTTAATTTGGAAACAGGGTCTCTTAAGCCAGCGCATCTGGCTTCGAACCTGCGCGATCCTCCTGTCTCTGCCTCCCAAGCGCAGGGATTACAAGCGTGCGCCACCACGCCCGGCAATAAGTATATTTTTAAAAACTAGAGCAGAAATCAATATGATTGAAAATAGAAAATCAATCAAGATAAAGTAATAAAACCAACAGTTGGTTATCTAAACTATTAATAAAAGTCATTAAATGTCTAGCCAGGTTACCTACAAAGAGAGAAAGAGAAGACACAAACTGAGAATACTGACTATGCACAAGCAAGCCAAGGACTCAGCCGACCAGCTGCTAGACCAGGCAGCCCTCAGCGATTACTCCACACTCTGGCCTCACATGAGACAGCAGCAGCTGGCCACGTACTATCTATGACCCTTAGGAACCTTCTATGTCTATTCTTATTTGTGTTCATTAAGTTTTTGCTAATTATATCTTGTGAAAATCTGTGATTATATAAACTCTGAAGGTTATCTTGTTAATTTCTTGGTTATATATATATAAATATATAAATACAAATGATCAAAATATATAAGCTCAAAATATATTAATACATATGATCAAAGCCTTGCCTAATATTAACATGAACCCAAGTATTAAAATCATAATAATAATAACCACCATTGCTACTGAGCTCTCTTGATCTAGGCCAGCTGCCTACAAACCAATGGTCAGATTGAGCACTCTGCCTGCTTCTTGAAATACTCAGTTACTGATACAACCATGTCCATTTCTTGATTGTCCTGTCTATGTCTGTGGTCTCCTTCCAGACTGGGGTAACTGTGGCAGACTATGTGGCCCATACACCCTAAAATAATTGCTATTTAGTTCCTAACAAAAACTCTGCCAATCCTCTTACAGGCACTGTGCTGAGTGCCTTAGACAGAGTAATTTTTACACTGATGATTCCAGTGTGGTAGACATGATTATTAACCCCATTTCAGTAGGAAGACATTGAGACTTATGAAGATTAAATTGAAACCAAATTCACTGGTTGCAGGGAGTCTGAGGCAGAGCGGCAGGCATAACAACTCTGCTTTTACTACCTTCACTAGTACAAAAGCAAAGGACCTGAGTCAATCCCAGAAGCTCAGACCTGCACGCCCTCAGAAGTGCCCAGGGCTGCACGGCTACCAGTGAGCCCAGCATCACCGACTTTCCCACGACGGCACCGTGCTTCTTGCTCCTGCCCTGTCCTCGTGCTGGCTGACCACCGGCCTACTGACTGCAGCCTGCCTGCCCTTGCCAACCTAGTCTATCCCCTCCCCAAGTCCTGACACCCATTAGCCTGGCCCAGACACTGGTGGGCCAGCCTTACACCCTGAGCACAATGCACAGCAACGCTCAGTGCACAAAGCGAGATCCCAGTGTGGAGAAACTAAACAGCCACTCATATTTCAGAATGCCATTATGTCCTAAGACAACAGTTTTCCAGTAGAAAACTTTGCCATTTAAGTAATAGTGGAAAACCAAACGGCAAACTAAAATGAATAAAAAGCACTTTTGTTCTAAGGAATCAATTCAGTATCTAAGTTTTCTTAAGTTTTAGACACAACTGGAGGTTGGGGGAAGCCATCTAGCTGAGAACCAACTAGAATCCTCAGAACCAAAGGAAGTCTGGGGCCAGCGGCCTCTCCCTCCTTCTCAAAGCCGCAAAGCACAAGAATTTAGCAAAGGCCCTCTCCACTTTCTCTAAGAAGGCTGTTCAATTAGCCAATGTCTTTCAGGCTTCCTACATGAGGGGCTTCTCTATCTCTGGAACAATAAACATTTCCTGAATGTCAAGCCCTAAACTACTGATCTAAACTAGAATCTGGGGAGGATAGATATTTAACATATAACTGGAAATTATAAAATAAATAGCAGTGTCCTCTGAAGAAGTGTACGGAGACAAGAGAACACACTCTGGTCAACGCAGTCATGGCGGAAGGATGCTGGACCAGGAATCAGGAGGCTCTCTCCTGCCCTCCGCTAAGACACCGAGTCCCTGTGTGATTCTGAAGCACGCTTGGTAAAGGACACATTGTGTGCAGGCCTCCGGACGCCCTGTGAGACAGCACAGGGCCAGAGAAGATCAATTCTGAGATCCCATTCATTTTGAATACTCTGCCATTAATTCAATGTGAAATGAGAAAAATGAGTAAGAAATTTCAATACACTACTTAGACACTTCAAAAGAAATACTGATGGCTCCGATAATGAAACTAAACAGGAAAAATGTCTTTAGAATATATGTTCCGAATTTAAATTAGCTCAGTATTTTCCTGAAGCAATAATGAACCAGTAAGAGATTTAATGGAAAACTATGATCTGCTGTCATCTGATCCATGCCTGTCTCCAGCCTCCATTCCTCTAAGCCATGCTCCAGGCTCAGTTTCCTCCAAAACCCCTATTCCTTCAGGCACAGGATTCTTCTGAGCTCAGGCCACCAGAAAGCCTTTCTTACCCAACCCAGAACTCCCAACATCATCTTAGTTCTATGACTTCCCTCAAGCCCAGCCCTTCTCTGACACCTCCTGATATCGTCACTACCATCTTCCAAAGACCTGACATGCTGACCTTTGTATCTCACCAGTCATACAGCTGACTAGAGCCCACCTGGCCACTCACTAGCCATGTGACAATTTTCCTACCCACTCCAACTTTCCTTTCCCACAATGGAACAATGAACGTCCACATTAGGATTGTTATGAGATTCCAATGAATTAGGACACAGGATATTCTCAGAAGGGGCCTGGCACACAACAAGTGCTGGTGTCAGGACCACTGCTGCTGCTGCTTCCTTCCTTATGATTGCCCTGGTTTTCTTAGGGGCGCAAGTACACCCAGCTGAAGAAACCACTTCCTAGCCTATCTTGCAGCAAGAAGGGATCATATGGCCCAGCTGTCAAAGGAACAGAGACCCAAGTTATAAGCAGTGCTTAAAAGAGGGGTAAGGTCAGCTAATACATACCCCTTTGTCCTTCCTCATTCCCCTAGACTAATCTCAGATGTGATGCTGTGGTTACAAATACTTTTCAATATCAGAGGGAAAGACTAACAGAATTAAAACTAAGAGGCCTTAATGTGGACAGTCAAGAGCAATTAGCCCATGCCACCAGCAACCCATCTCTGTAGTCTCATTCAGTGAGGAAGAAAGAAAATTCTTAACTGCTTTGAGCACCTCTTCTCCGGTTCCATTACCTGATCCAGTCACCTCTTGTTAACCTAGCACCCACTGCAAGGCATTTCTCCGCCAGTTAAAAAGTATTTGATCATGTTCACAGGACACCCCTCATAGGCAAGTATCCGAAATAGGTTAGCCAAGCAAATGAAGTGACAATGATGGCTGTCATAATTTGTCTCCAGTTTTTTTAATAAGAGAAAAACAATACTTTGATGTCTCAAAAAGATTCTTCTTTGCTACCTAGCTAAACTGAATATTATTTAGAGTATTTAGCCATTCATAAGAATGCTCACAGAGTGCCTAACACTAAAGTGTTTTTCTAACAAGCCTTGTGTTGTCAGGGGTGGTAGCACAGGCTTGTAATCCCAGTATTTGGGAGGCTGAGTCAGGAGGATCACAGGCTTAAGGACAGCTTCAGCTAACTTATAGTGAGGCCCTCCACAACTTAGTAAGACCTCGTTTCAAAACAAAGAATAAAAAATAAGGCTGGGGGTGTAGGTCAGCGGCAAAATGGCCCTGAATTCAATCTCGGGTACTCTTCCTGTTTCTATGTAAACACAGAAAGATCTGGAAGAAAATGTGATCTGAATAGCTGTAAGGATTGTTAACTACAGAGCCAGGCATGGTGGCGCCTGCTTATAATCCCAGCATTTGGGAGGCTCAGACTAGAGGATCGCAGTTTATGGACAGCCTCAGCTACTTAGTGAGGCCCTCCGCAACTTAGTGAGACCCTGTTTCAAAATAAAGACTAAAAAATAGGGCTAGGGGTGTAGCTTGGAGGTCAAATGCCCCTGGGTTCCATCCCCAGACCCACAAAAAAAAAAAGATGGTTGTCTACAATAACCATCTACAACAGGGGAGAGACTCCATCAATACTTGGAGAGCCACAGCTCATTACTAGTTGGATGTTGTAATATGCACAGTGAAAGGGTGACAGAAAGCAAAGACATTGAACTGTCCATTTCAATTCTTTTATGGATTTTTTGAAGATATGTAAAGTGAGAAGAGAAATAAGAAATAACATGAGCAGAGAGGTCTGGTAGGTGGCAGATTAGAGATAAATGACAAAGAAAGCTTTCTAATGGCGGGCCAGTCAAAATGACCGCCCAACATCCAGATTAAGAAAAACCTTTATGCTATAGGTATTATCTATGTATTCTTCTCCCGAAGCAACTGTAGAAAAATGACTTAGCAGAATGAGGAAAGGCCTTCCAGAAATGTAAAGATGACATATCCTCTGCAGTGATCCTCAAGACAGATACGGAAGACATTCCATCTGAATAATTACTTGTATGTAATTCTTTACGGTTGATCTCTCCCACCAACACAGCATCCAGAAATCACACGTAACCAGGCCCACTTCCGCTTAGCTATACTGTCCTGTCCTTTCAGACAACTTTACTACCAAGGACTCTGAAACTAGACATAAGCAGAGCTTCTTTTCCCCAACTGCAGTGACATCTAGTGCTGAAAAATTAAAACACACCCTATAACATAACATTTATTTCCGTTATTAGCACATGAAATGCTAATTATAAAATAGGAATGTGTATAACTCTTAAAATTAGCGGCTTTTTCCATAACTGGGATTGCCAATCACCAACTCTTTTCTAATCCAAAACCTACAAAACCAGAAAAGATTATTCCATTAGGAAAATACACTGATTTGGCTGAAGTGAAGAAACTATTTTGTTCCCAATGTTTCTGTCTGTTTTAAAGGCAACTGTAAGCTGGGCGTGGTGGCACACGCTTGTAATCCCAGCATTCGGGAGGCTAAGACTGGAGGATTGTGGTTTGCAGACAGCCTCAGCTACTTAGTGAGGCCCTCTGCAACTCAGTGAAACCTGGTTTCAAAATAAAGAATAAAAAAAAATAGGGTAGGGGGTGTAGCTTGGAGGTCAAATGCCCCTGGGTTCCATCCCCAGACCAGCAAAAAAAAAAAAAAAAAAAAAAAAAAGGAACTGTATCTTTAGTTCCTAGCAGCAGTCCAGGATATTAATAAACCCTGCAGACATTAGAACATAAGAATCTCTGTTAAATGTAACAAAAAGCATTCTAACATAATATAATAATAAATACAAGCCATATTCAAAGCCAACTTTTAAAATCTCTGATGAAGAATTTAATACAAATGAAGCCCAATACAGAATTATTTTTGATTTAGCTATATCTTGTCTTCAAATTCTATATATTAAAATTATATTAAAATTATATTCTAAAAGATACAGGCTAGCCATATTCTTTTCATCAAAATGATGTGCCATTTGGGTTCTAAGAATATCTGTGTTTGGATACCGTTTTTTAAAATAACCAAGGGATAATAACTAAAGAGCACTGAATTAGAAGAGAGAAGACAGGATTAGGCCCTGATTCTGCCTCTAGAACTTTGAGACCAAGTTACTTCATTTTTCTTAGCTTCAATTTCTGCATTAAAAACAAAGTGATTTGAAGGGCAAGGGGGAGACGAGGGCAGGGCTTAGCCACAATTCTCAAGCCCCCTGTTCTTAACATTCTGTGCTTTATGAACACGATGATTTCTAAGATCTCTTGAAGCATTGCTTCTAAATCACGCACAGTATCACAGTACTAAGGAAGACAGTGCTTAAGACTCGGGCAACAGACCTGGTCTGCACTGGACTCAGTGTGGAATGCAAGCAAGTTCCTTGACAATGTTAAGATGGTAGCACCTAGCCTGGATCAAAGACATGTCAAACTGCATCCACTAGGAGCCGGGGCTTCCTGGGCCAGTGAGTAATATTGATAAAGCTCTTAAGAAATCACATTCATTTAAGTGCCTTTATTGCTGAATCAGGAACAAAGCCTCATTTCTGGGAAAATGATGTTTTGCTGATGAAATACATTGAGGTCTTTGTTTCGGTTACACAGAATGTTTGTCACAAAGAGTTTCTAAAATAAAAGATCTAATTAATTTAAAATATACTTGGAGTTTTCTACCATGATTATGCTATTACTTTCTTATTTTGCAGAAAGAACTTAAACCTGGCTAAAAGGAAACAGCCATGGCTTAGCCGAAATAGCTAAAGAGAAAAAAGTAGAGGAAGGGAGAGACCAGCAGAAGGAGTTGTCACACTCAACAGAGAAGAAAGACAGCTAATGAGAAGCTGAAACAAAAGGCCCACCACATCTGCGATGGCTCCAGGTCAGTGAACTGGCATGCCCAAGTACTGCAGAAGGACCCATGGGACATCTCTGAGGCACTGGTGACTCTTGGATGGCAAGTCTCCAAGCTGATTGTGGTGGAGTTTGCACAAAAGCCCAACGAAGGAAACAGCAGAAAGCTGGAAGAGCGCTCAGTGACCCGTGAGCGAGGACATTAAATGCTGGGCAACTCCCTCCATGACAAGGTTGCAGGGGAAGTCATGTGAAAAAGGATGATAATTAAAATAATAGGAAGTTTTATCCACACCGTCAAGAAATTAAATTAGTCCCACAATGAGATACAACTAAACATCACTAGAATGACTAAGACAAGGTAAAAAGCAGCAAATGCTGGTAAGGATATAGAACAAGCAGGCCTCCTGGCAGGTAGGAGTGTAAACAGTACAACTGCTTTGAAGAATTATTTTCAATATCAAATGAAGCTAAATGTACACCTGTTCATTTACTTCTACTTCCAAGCATCTACTTCCAAGTAGAAACGTGCACACACATTGACCAAGACATGTTTCAGAAAGCTCAGGGCAGCACTTCTTCTAACAGCCTCCAAACAGGGCACAATGCAAATCAAAGAGGAGAATGAGTACATCACCTGTGATACAGCTACAACATGCAATGCTCTGCAAGTATGTTCAAAGACACAGGTGGCCCTCACAAACAATGCTGAATACATAAAGCCAGTCCATAAAATCCACATTCTGCAGGGCCCAAGTGTATGAAATCCAACAGCAGAATAAACAAAGCTACTTTTTCAAAGCTAGGCTAGACCACTCCTTTGAAGGGAGAAATAATGCTATAGGGGACAAGGCAGAAACTCTGGGGGGCTGGTAATGTTTCCCTGGTTACTCGATCTAAGGGTGCTAAGCTAAGTTCATTAAAAATCCATCCACAGTGCTCATGATGGGCAGAGTGTTGTATATATGTGTAATACATAAATGCCCAGAATTAGGAAGAGCCTCAAGGATATATTTGAAAAGGAAGACCAATCACAAACAAAAGCCTAGTGGCAAGGAACAAAAAGGAAGCCCTCCTTCACTCAAGACCCCTGAAGTCAGAAAAGCATCAAGGTCTCTGGGCCCAACATAAGAGACACCCAGTTAACTGTATGTAGTATCCTAGAAGGAATCCTCAGAGCTCACCAGTACCAGGCCAACCCATTTACAACAAAAGAAAACTGAGACCAAGAAAGAAAGGGCATAACTTGGTCAAAGTCCCAAAACTAGTTAGTGATAGATCCAGGTATAAAAACTAGGTAAATTCAGTTAATGAGAAATAATTATAAAATAGCCAAGCCATCAGAAAAGAAAGAACTATGTCACTGCTCAGAATGTAAAGGAAGGCAAGTGGGGGCAAGCTTTTGTCTGTTTCATTTGGATGAGATTAGCAGTAAGGAGGCAACTCCACGCACAAGACAGCTACCAGGAGAGGAAGGGACCTCAGCCGGTGGGGACGAGAAAGCAATCCTGGGGACATCTGGGAGCAGAGCACACTGTGGAGGAAACACAGAAAAACATCCCTAGGCCTCCAGTGTCTATTCTCTGTAGGCAGCACTTGGTAATACTGTGCTTAACTAGACTACTTCTCCTTATCAAAGAACAAATTTTTGATATCTGTCTTCTAATCAACCATCATTGAGTAAAAGGCAATAGAAAAGTTATGTGAAAGCAAATCTCATAAGAAGTTTAAAAAAAACTACATATAAAGGTAGTCAAGAGTGCACAGCTGAATAGATACATTTCAAGGGAAAAAAAATCTGAAAGATGCCCAAAGACATCATTAATATAAGAACAAAAGCTAATAATGTTAAAATAAATAAATAAATAAAATGACACCCAGGGAAATAACCATAACACTTTGCTCAAGAAACAGACTGGAAACAAGCCAAGCCAAAGGAAGACTAAGCTCAGCCTTGGTAGGAACCCAAGATAACAGTGCTGATTTCAAAAAAATTACTACAAAACACAAAACAAAATCTGAGCCATTATTTCACAGAAAATAAATCTTGTCTTCACAGTTATGGATAAAACAGAGCAGATAGAGACTATTTTCGTTTTCAAAATACTACAAACAACTGAATTCATGACTACTAAGTTAGTCCTAGAAAAAATACTCAAGTAAATAAAACACGAAAAAGAAGAAAAGAAAAAAAACTCTAGAGCCAGAAAAGAAATGAATTCCATTTGATAAATAAAAGAACTAATAGTGTATCAAATAGAAAATATAACTCAAAATGACAGGAAATAAATATCACCTCCCTATACTAAGATCAAATATAAATGATCTCAAGTCCCCAATTAAAAAAACAAACTGGTAGCCGGGCATGGTGGCACACGCTTGTAATCCCCACGCTTGGGAGGCGGAGACAGGAGGATCGCACAGGTTCGAAGCCACGCTGGCGTAAGAGACCCTGTTTCAAAAATATAAAATAGGTCTGGGAGTGTAGCCCAGAGGTAGAAGGGCTTCCAGGAACGCCAGTACCACAAAAAAAAAAAAAAAAAAAAAAAAGAAGAAGAAGAAAACAAACTGGTAAAGTGGCAAGAAACTTATCTTACAGGCAAAGCTTACAGGTTAAAAGTGAAAGGATGGAAAAAAAGATATGTCATGCAAATCAAAAGCTAGGCAGGAAGGCCTAACTAGCGTTATATCTAAAGAGTAGAATTCAACCCAAAAGTCAGAACTTGCCCCCAAGAGACCAAGAGGGTCACTTCTTCTTGCTAAAGGAAACAATCTAACAAGAAGATATAATGACAGTAAACATTTATGCCCCAAATGGTATGCACAGTTTTAGAATATAAATAATCACTATCTGACATTAAGACTAAGACCCCAAACAACAACACTGGAAGACTTTATCACACCTCTCTCGCCATTAGACTGGTCACCCAGACAGAAGATCAACAGCAACTCTTCAGATTTAAATCATACTATAAACCAAAAGGATCTAACAGGCATTTACAGAATATTTCATCCAACAACTAAATTTACATTCTTCTCAGCTGCTCATGGAACTTTCCAAAGTAGACCATATTCTATCCACAAAGCAAGTATTACCAATTCAAAAAAACTGGTATAAATCCTTACATCTTTCAGATCATAATGGACTGAAAACAGAAATCAACAACAGAAAGATTCAAAGGAATTAAATACAGGGAGAGTGAATGATATACTTCTGAATGAGGACTGTATCATAGAAGAGATTTCATTAAATTTTAAAATTGAAAGTTCATGGAAAACTTTTAAATGTGTGTAACATACTTAAGATGGGAACTTTTGCCAGGTGTGGTGCCACACGCTTGTAATCCCCGCACTTGGGAGGCGGAGACAGGAAGATCACACAGGTTCAAAGCCAGCCTCACTGGCTTGAAAGACCCTGTTTCCAAAAAAAAAAAAAAAATGTATATATCTGTATCTATATCTAGATATATATGTCTGGGAGTGTGTAGCCCAGAGGTAGAAGGGTTCCATCTCCAGTACCACCAAGAAAAAAAAATGGGAACTTTTTTTCAAATGTAAATTTTATGAAATCAAAATAAAGATCAAGTACAAATTTAACATCTGAATTGAAATGTACTGTAAATTTAAAACTCAGGCCATCTAAGAATGACTTATAGCTGGGAGTGGTAATGCATGCCTATAATTGTAATACTTTGGAGGCTGAGACTGGAGGATTGTAGTTTCAAATTGCTAACAATCCCAGCAACTTAGCAAGACTGTCAGAAACCTAGGAGGCCATGTTTAAAAACAAAAATAAAAAGAGCTAGAGGTATAGCTCAGAGGTAGAATGCCCCTGTGTTCAATTTTCAGTATTGAAAAATAAGAAAGAAAAAAAAGGGAAGCTTTACAGTTTCTTACTAGAAAAAAAAAAAACTTGTCAAGACCTTGTTAATAATTTCTATACTAAATATATGTCAAGATAGAAATGTTTATTATATAATAGGGTAAGTAAAATATGTCGTTAAAATTAGTCGCTGCCATTTCTTTTACTGTTTTAATGTGGATACTAGAAAACTTGAAACTACATACATGGCTTCTACTACAGAGAAGTAGATTCGTAACATGCCTGACTTATAAGAGTGAGAATATTAATCTTATCAATATTATTATTTGTTGAATACAGGCAATTTAAAGAGCCAAAAACAAATCATATCTTTACCTTCTCAACTTCAGAGTCCAGTGATGGAAAACCGAGACACAACTTCACAGCTTTATATGATACAAACATAAGGCTACATAAAAAGTGTAATAAATTCACTGAACACTCTGACATCACAGTCTTCAAGTCTATAGAAATCAGAATTTGTATTAATCATCCAATCCAGTAAGATCCAGATAGAAAGAAGGGAAAAAGTGTGTGTGTGTGTGTGTGTGTGTGTGTGTGTGTGTGTGTGTGTGTGTTTGAGAATGGGTATGTGTGTGTGAGAGAGAATGTGCACGTGTGTGTGTGTGTGTGTGTGTGTGTGTGTGTGTGTGTGTGTCTGTCTGTCTGTCTGTCTGTCTGTCTGCTCTTTAACCCCTTGGGCAGATGTCTTGCCTTGCTCCCCTGGCCCAGCTCATGCTGAGAGCCAGCAGAGTTGGTAGCAAAGGTTGTTGGGATCAGACCAGGAAGACTGGACAGACCTAGGCAGTAGAAATATAAGGTGAGAGCCAAAGTCTGACCAGGATGAAGGCCAGACCAGGGGGCCTTGTAGATGCACACACCAGTAAAACAGGCTCAAGAACGTTCACAGAGGCACCCCTCCTAACAATCAAAGGACCGGAGACTACGGCACAAGTAGAGACTGCCAACAGGCGATGGTTAGCAAGAGACTGGCACAGCCTCAAGATAAAGAACAGACACTGCTGATAGCAGAATGACATTAACAAACAACATGCTGCACCAAAGGAGTCAGACACTGGAAGAGAACATGCTGCAGGACACCCTCTGTATGAAACTCGGAAGCAAACAAACCTCTCAACAAACCTTCAACAGATGTCCAAGTAGGCCTTACCTCTGGAGAGGAGGACAGAAAGTAACTGACAAGAAAGGGACAAGAGAGGACCTCTGGGGAGCAGAAAAGTGCCATAGACCATCCTAGGTGTGGGCACATAGAGAGGGACACATTAAAAACTCACGAGCTGCACACATCATTTTTTGTGTACATTCGGCCTCAATAAAAAAGCAAATCATGTGTGTGTGTGTGCGTGTGTGTGTGTGTGTGTGTGTGTGTGTGTGTGTGTGTGTGTGTATGGAACCCAGGGGCATTCTACCTCCAAGCTACACCCCCATCCCTATTTTTTATTCTTTATTTGGAAACAGGGTCTTACTGTATTGCAAAGGGCCTCACTAAATAGCTGAGGCTTTCCATGAACCACGATCCTCCTGTCTCAGCCTCCCAAATGCTGAGATTACAAGTGTGCGCTACCACGCCCAGGTCAGCAAATCACTTTTGTAAAAAGTTCCTGTGAAGCTGGGAGTCATGGTGCATGCCTGTAATCTCGGCACTTGGGAGAATGAAAAAGGAAGATCACAGGTTTGAGCCAGCCTCAGCAACCTAAAGAGACTCTGTTTCAAAATTAAAAAATAAAAAGGGCTGGGGATGTAGCTCAGGAGTAGGATGTCCCTTGGTTCACTCTCTGGTACCAGAAAAGAAAAAGTTCCTGTGAACAAAGTATTGTATTTAGCAACAACAACAACAACAACAACAAAAAGAATAGATTCAACTGAAACATCATTCCAAATGGCATCACTTGAAGCATCCAAAAGAATGCAGGAGTATACCCCAGGGTGCAGAATCATGAAGAAAGCCATGCTGGTCTTCTAAGCGATGAGGCCAGGCCTGTGCAGTGAGCACCAGAGCATGTGATGGAACGACATTCACAGGCTTTGGAGCTGCAGCTCCCAGCTCCAGAGGACTCAGGGCACTTGTTTAAAATACAGATTCTAGCCAGGCATGGTGGTGCATACTTGTAATCCCAGCGCTTGGAAGGCTGAGACAGGAAGGCTGAGCCAGCCTCAGCTACTGAGTGAGGATCTTAGCAACCCTAAGATCTTAGAATACCTAAGATCTTAGAGACCCTATTTCCAAATAAAGTATAAAACAGGTCTGGGAGTATAGCACGGAGGTAGAAAAGCCCCTGGGTTCCACCCCTCATACCACCAATGAATGAATGAATGAATGAATGAATGAATGAATGAATGATAGAAATTATAGCAGTCTATAGTGCTACTGACAAAAATGTCTTTTAAAAAGAGGCCAAGTAATTCTAAGTGAAAACCACTTCTGTGTGGAAAACCAGATTCTTAAGACATGTAGAATAACTGATATGCCAGTTATTTTGGATGAGAAACTGGATTTAGCCCTTAAGAAATGTCACAGCCGAGCGTGGTAATACAGCCTGTAATCACAGTACATGATAAACTGAGACAAGAAATCACAGGTTCAAAGCCAATGTGTGGTAAATTAGGGAGACCACATTTCAAAATGAAAAATAAAGTAGGACTAGGATATAGCTGGTGGTATGCCCCTGCGTTCAGTTATGGATGGATGGAAGGAAGGAAGGAAGGAAGGAAGGGAGGAAGGAAGGGAGATGGACTCTGTGGCTTGATGTAAATCAAATCTGCTAAGAATGCCAGTATAATTTATACTTTAGTGACAAAATTATAAAGGCATAGATATGGCCAGGCATGGTGAAGCACACCTGTAATCTTAGTACTCAGGAGGTTGAAACACAAGTATTGCAAGTTTGAGGACAGCCTCAGCCACTTAGCAATACCCTGTTTTAAAATAAAAAATAGAGCCGGGCGTGGTGGCGCACGCTTGTAATCCCCACGCTTGGGAGGCGGAGACAGGAGGATCGCGCAGATTCGAAGCCAGCCGCACGCTGGCTTAGGAGACCCTGTTTCCAAAATGAAAATGTAAAAATAGGTCTGGGAGTGTAGCCCCGAGGTAGAAGGGCTTCCAGGAACCCCAGTACCACCAAAAAATAAAAAATAAAAAATAAAATAAAATAAAATAAAAAATAGAAAGGGTTAGGGGTACAGATCAAAGGTAGAATGCCCCTGGGTTCAATCTCCATCACAAAAAAGAGGCTTAAATATAATGTGTTAGTGTGTATTGTACTGGAGCTAAAGTAAATGAGCATCTTCAATAACATCTGTCTTGTTTTGCTTCTTTCAAGGAAAACTCATAGCTATTTGGAACTAACTCCTCGTCTCTTTGCCACAGAGGACTTACTCAGGAAGGCTGCTTTTAGCTGGCAAAAACTGGCTCTCTGTAGAAACTAAGTCAGATGATACAGATTTACAAAGAACCAGATAACAAGATACAGATTTAGAGCCATGTTGCCCTCTTTGCAAATATCAATATACCTTGGTAGTAAGTGCCCACATGCAGCATGGGACCATATTTCTTTTTATAGTTGATAGCCACTTGCTAATTACACTGTATTACAGACATGTACTTTTTTTTTTTCGGTATTGGGGCTAGAACCCAGGGGCATTCTACCTCCGAGTGACATCCTCAGCCCTATTTTATATTCTTTATTTTATTTTGAAACAGGGTTCACTGAGTTGCAGAGGGCCCCACTAAGTAGCTGAGGCTTTCCACGAACCTCGATCCTCCTGTGTCTGCCTCTAAAATGGTGGAATTACAAGCGTGCGACACCATGCAAACCACCACTTTGGCTAAGAGATCTGAAGCTCTGCTGCCTGGAGTTAAGAAAAAGTGCTACCATCCTTAAGTACTGCAAAGGCAAAACCCACCAGGATGCTTAGGAAAACTAAGTCTTAAAGCCTGTCACTGTGAGAGGAACGCAGGGGTGCCAACTTGCTCGCAGGAACGGTTGCTAGGTGGGCTGGGCTGGGAAACAACGGCCACAGGTCTCACCTATCAATCAAGCCAAATCCCAAACGACACATAAAAGGATGGAGAAGAGAGCACCCAAACTCACAGTCAATGTAAAGGAGGAAAGGCAAATATGCTTAAATACAAGGAACTCATTGTGTGTCATCTTTCATTTCTAGCCCCAGAGAGGTTTCTCCAGCTAGGAAATGTTCACTACAAAACTGGCCCTTTCGTGGGATTTTCCAGCTGAACATAAGTTCCACAGTCCAAAAGGAATTATTCAAAAATGCTTTAAGTTGCATCATCTGTTTGCTTTGAGTGGTGTGTGTGTGTGTGTGTGTGTGTGTGTGTGTGTGTGTGTGTGTGTGTGGTGTGTGTGTTACTAAAGGTTAAACCCTGGGGGCATTCTACCTCTGAGATATACCCCCAGCCCTGTTTTATGTTTTTATTTTGAAAAGGGTTTCACTAGGTTGCTAGAGTCTTGCTAAGTTGCTGAGACTGGTCTGGAATCTGCAATCTTCCTGTCTCAGAGACTCTCAAGTACTGGGATTACAGGAGTGTGCCACGATGCCCAGCTGCCTGAGTGTACTTTACCCCACAGTTGATTGCTGGGTTCTCTGTTTGAAGTAGAAAGTATGGGCAGGGTCACGCAGACTCACCTGCTTCAGCCACCACAGTGCACACCAGCTATGAAAGACAGGCTGGACCTCACCTGACCTCCAAAGGTGGGCCCTGACTCATCTCAGTCAGGCAGAGTAACACATCCCTCAGGCTTCTGATGGCCAGCACCCAGGACCTCCCTGACCTCGGATATGGGTTCTCAAGTCAACAGACAGTGCAAAGCTCAAAATTTTTGTGGGAACCCAGAAACTCAGACTGGAATTTGGACGGAGTAGTAGGTGTGAAAAAAGCTGGAATTACTGCCCTCACTTTGCCATTCTGATGACAACCAATATACCAAATCCTGAAGATAAATTCAGAAGTCACCAAACAGGCAGAAAAGCAAGAGCTCTGGCTCTGGACAAACCAACCGTGCCTAAAGTCTATCCAAGGATTAGTGTTCTGTGAGCTAGTTAAATCCCTGAACCATTTAAGCCAGATTGGAATGGATTTTTTCTGTTATTTGAAGTAAATAAACAAACACAAAGTGTCATTCAATAAAATGTCGTACATGGTAACTCCAAGTTCTCAAATGTATAAACTATGTACTTTAACAAGTTTTTACATACATAAGTTTTTTTTTTTTTTTTTCTTCTGCCCAACTGGGAAAATACATATTATTGGCAACCAGTTTCTTTTTGGTTTTGTTTGGTTTTGTTTTTTTGTGGTACTGAGGATGGAACCCAGGGGCATTGTACCTCCAATCTATACCCCCAGCCCTACTTTTTAGTCCTTTTTTTTTCTGAAACAGGGTCTCATTGAGTTGAGAAGTGCCTTGCTAAGTAGCTGAGGCTGTCCATGAAGCCTATTCCTCTGGTCTCTGCCTCCCAAATGCTGGGATTACAAGCATACGCCGCCACCACCGGCTGGCAGCCAGTTTTACATCTAAGAGGATGGACTAAGAGAAAGCAAGGATAGTGAGAGAAAAACAAAAGAAAAGGAAGACCTTGCTGCCATGAGGACAATGCTGACCATGCGCTAGGCAGCACTCCCAACACTGCGGGGAGCTCCTTCTCACCTTAGGTGATAGGTACTATTACTGCCTGCATCTTACTGCGAAAGTATAAGAAACAAAAAGGTCAGTATGGCCACGGTCAGAAAAATGATATACGATGAATCCTGAATAAAGCACAGGCAAAAATCACTAGCCTCGGCAGGCTGAGAACCTTCTCACGCCCAGGCTGGCCGACTCTCTCCACCACCCACTCCTCTCCACACTCAAGACTCTTAGAAATTATCCAAGGAGAATTAAATGCACACCTGGGTGACATGAACAATAAACTTATCTCTACCATGAAATGCCTGCTTTTTAAGTTTCTTTGCCAACTAAACCAAGCTCCTACAATTTAGCACTCGGTGTGTACAGGTCCATGCACAAAAGCACACTTCCATATGACCAAGTAATCTTTCCCTGCCTGACTGTGGCAATAAATATGCAGTAAGAGCCCATCAGCACACATGCCTCACTGCAAAAGATCAAAAGAAAAATCCCTTATGCGTTCAAAAGAATTTATCACATAGTACAACATTTAACAGGGTGCATTTGACTTATTTCTGAGCCTTTTGCTCCAGAAACATTATTCAAAAGTAAGAAGCAGCATAAGGTTAGAATACTTTTATTTATGAGCAGTTCCTGCAAGGTGAGAACTGCCAAGGAAAATATGGAATGCTTAGCCTTATTAACAACATTGGACCTGGTTCCCTGAGTGGCTCAGACATGGCCTTGGACCCAGCCAAGTGCTATAGAGCTGACAGCCACCTCTCCTGTTAATTATCAAGTCTCAGGTGCAAAGGAAATGGACTTTGTTTATGACTTTGCCTTTCATCTTAAGAAACAGTAGCAGGAGTCAAAGGGAGAACACAGTCTGATGGGAAGTAACACCAGAGTGGAACTTTAATGAGAGGCTGACAGATTGACAAGTGCATACTATAGAAAGCACAGTGAGTGACAGCTTTTACTCTCGCTTTAAGATAAAGGAAGATATGAAGGGATTGTAGGTGTGAACACACTAGGAAGAGATAAAGTGCTCTGCACATTATACATTCAAGTACTGACAGTGACTTTTGGTCAGACAGACACAAGGGCATCCACACTGGTCTGTAGATTAAAATGAGGAAACAACCAAGTTCTATCACTCTTCTCTCAAGTTGCTTGTAACACACACACACACACACACACACACACACACACACACACACACCCCAAATCCTCTCTTCTTTTTTCAGTACTCTCTTCGATGGATGATAGGATCACACACTCACATGCAAAGTTGCAAATCTGTGTGGCTGGCTGAGAAGACAGAGGGACAGGAAGAACCGAGGGGAAAAGATGCCTATGGGATATTTTTTGCAAAAAATGGCAAGAATCGTTGTTCTCCCTGTACTCATGCCTTTGGGTAATCTCACACCAACTCTGGTTTCAGCCCTATGGCTAGCTTGAGGGCAATGAGACGTTAGCAAATAGGATGCAAGTGAAAGTTTGAAAATGCTTGAACATTAAGATCTCTCTTAGACGTCTCAGGACCTGTGAAGACTTAACCAGGTGGTGGATGAGAAGCACGAAGCCAAGTCATCAGGTGCTGACCCAGAGCCAGCATGTGAGGCCACCCCACACTCTGCAACCCCAGGGAAGGAGGCAGGAGGCAAAATCCATTGAGCAAGCCTATATCACAACCTTGTGAGAACAGCAGCAGCCTGTTTAAGCCATTACATTCTGGGCCACTTGCTATGCAGAAAAATGGCCGCAAACTTTTCTGAAATGGGAGGACATAGAAAAGTTCAACAATTATTCATCAAACTCTTTCTATTTAGAAATGACCATTATACCAGACACTAGAATACATGAGAGCTACAGAGGCAAACAAAACAGTCCCTGACCCCAAGGAGTTGATAACAGTGAGTAGCACACCTGCGGAGAGCTGCAGTGCAACACAAAAGACTGACAGTCGCTCTCTCCTCTCCAGGAATGCCTGCCATCCAAGTCACATTTATGAGCCCATTCCTCCACACAGCTTTTCTAGCAAAGTACTGCCTTATGGGGCCTTATTACCATCCAGTGTTTCCATGTTCAGACTTCTGAGGGAGCAATGAACAAAAAAGAACATCCTGGTATCCTGGTGGATATAAACTTAAAAAATGCTTTCTATTGTTCAGGGGCTTATCAAAGTGCTGTGTGTGTGTGTGTGTGTGTGTGTGTGTGTGTGTGTGTGTGCACGCGCGCGTGCATACGCGCATGCACACACATATACATATGCAAATTCATTTAGCCTAAGTTATCTTTTCAAGTAAGCTTAATTAATAAAATACTGGAACTAAAAAGTAAGATTTACTGATTTTACAAAATCTGGAAACAGGGCTATAATGTTTTATCAACAAATGGATCTTAGGCATGTTTTGTTAGAAATCAGAGAATGAGACCAAACAACACAAAACTATGGGCGTTTGACAAAAGAAAAACCAATAGTAGCGAAAGGTCTTTTAGTATTCAAATATAATCTCACAAGGTCTAGGACCTTTCTTGTTTTCGGGCAGGTATTGGGATTGAACCCAGGTGCATTCTACCTCTGAGCTATACCCACAACCCTATTTTATTTTTTATTTGGAAACAGGGTCTTTCTAGGTTACTAAGAGCTTTGCTAAATTGTTGAGGCTGGCCTTGAACCTGTGATCCTCCTGTCTCAGCCTTGTAGGTGCTGGGATTACAGGCGTGCACCACCACACCTGGGTAAGGGCAAGAACTTTTTGCTTTGTTTGTTGATTCTACCCAGCACTTAGACTGTGTACAATAAATAAAGTACTTTCAGTAAATATGAACTCAAAGATAATAGAAAGGACAAAGAAAAGAATAGGCAAATAGATAAACAGACATGCAGATTAGAGGGATAAACAGACCAAGCTGGACAGCCATTATAGGGAGAATATTTTTAAACTAGCAAGTCAGCCAAAAGGATCCTCATCACTTTTTATCCCTTCTTTATTAAAGCTTTTAAAAGTTTAAAAATAGAGTTTTTAAAGCTACAAAATGCAGCTCACAAGAAAGACACGGAGCTCCCACTGGTACGTGGCTTGCACTAATAGGCAGATGCTGAGTCTCACTGACTGTTTTTACAATGAAAACCAAGGGGAAGAGGCCGACTTGTCATCCCTACTGCCAACAATCTCTGTGTGGCTGAACACTTGGCAAGTCAACGTGTATGAGCTCAAGACTCAATGGTCCAGTACCTAGCAGTGCTTCCACAAATGACAGGCTACATACAACATGGTCACAGAGATGCTATCACCTCGGAGGCCATTGCCACCGCAGTCTGTGCTAAGACGCTAGCACAGTGCCACCCCTGCCTCACAGCACTTTCCTCAGAATGTGTCCCTGTCATTTCACAGTGCGTGACTGAACTTTGTACTTCTGGAATGGCCATAACTGTAAGTGATATGTGTGGCTGTCCGAGGTCAGAATTCTGAATCTGGAATGACCAGACAGTGGCGGGCAAGGAAGCTGATAACTCGGGGCTGAGAGTGACGCCTCGTCCTAAACCCATGATCTGGGAGAAACCGATTTCCAGAAATGAAATTCTACCCTAGATCTGTCCCCAGTCCAATTATTGTACTAAAAGGGGGTCAAGATGAGGAGCACTTAGCAGAGAGATGCTGAATGCTATCCCGCCCCCGCCCCCTGCCACATGCTTTTGTAGGTTTTCCAGAAACCAGAGAATTCAGTGACCAGCAGCAGAAAAGTAGAGAACCACAGGAAACTTGTTCCACAAACCTAACCCATCAGAAGCCTGCTGAGCAACAGCCCCAGGTATTAGTGCCGCTTTCAAAACCATTACACTCCCCAGTACACGTCTTCTCCACAGAGAGGAAAACTACAGACTGCCAGGAAAACATCGTTTGTAGGTTGCCGTAATATTCCAAAGACAAGAACATCAGCTTGATTGATTCAATCATAAAACAGATAAAGTTAGCATAACCTCTTCATGATGTTTTTAAACTCAGAAAATCTGAAGCTAGGAAAGGATTCCAATTTCATTTTATGATATTCTTTGTCAGTTAAAACATTTTGGAAGAGTAAAAAGCTCTCTGTCATCAATGTGCTATCCATGCCAGAAACAGACCTGGACTGCCCCACCTCTTCTATCTTCCCAACAGTGGCAGTGAAACAGAACATCTGTGCTAGGATCTCATCACCCACCGTGTGGGTGCATATTTGCTCTGGCCTCCAAATGCAACAAACACTTCATTGTGTGTAAGATACATAATAATTCCACATAAATAAAGTCTAAAAACACAGCTTTGATTCAGCTCATGGTCAGCCCAGCAGCCCACTTTCTGAGGAAGCCCGTCTGAGCATGGTGCCTGTGTGAGCAGCCCGCCCTCCCCGACACGAGGCTTGTGCGGAAGAACAACACAAAAGCCAGGCAGATGCTGGAGCAGTCCAAGGCTATGTTTACAGCAAAGAAAAGACTCTGTTTATTAAAAATGAAAAGAATAAGCAAAGCTGGAAGATTCACACCAAGAACACTGGCAGGGCCGCCAGCACCACGCTGTGGCTCTGCTCCGGACAGACCCTCACAGCGGCCATTCTCCTTGCTGCCAACACCATCTGCCAGGTGGCTGCCAGCTTTATGCTATAGTCCCAACCATCTGTGACTTATTTTGAAGCAGAAAACTCAAGGGGTTCTTTGGAAGCTGGCTAACACACCTTGGGCATTTTTCTTTAACCATCTACAAAGTGATGGAACAGAAAAACCAAAATGTGTATGAAGCAGATAAGTCAGAAAGAGGCATAAACGTGGTGGGGGTAGGCAGGGAAAGAAAGTGGGAATAGAGAAAGAATTTTGGGATGCCTCCTCTTAAAGGATCATCAGCAATGAAGCATTTGTGATTTGCAAAAAGCCAAGCAGAAAGGTACGTAGGAGGGTGCTGAGAATCACTCTATACCACTTCAGCCGCGCAGCAATCGGCAGAGTATTGTGGCAATGCAAAGGGAGAAGCAGCGAGAAGAAAGGCCTCGAGAGCTGCCAGGGCCTGCAGGGGTTGGGCGTGTCACGACATCAACTTCTAGGTCCAAGAGCACCATCGCACCTGGTTCATTTATCCTGAGAAATTCAGCCAGGATAGAATTCAAGGACAGCATGCTAAGAGGAGACCTGAAAGACTGACCCAAACGAGGAGATTACAGGGCACACCGGATCCCGAGGGCCTGCGGTGCAGTCAAGAGATGGATGTAGGGCACCCTTGGGTATCAAACTCACCACAACACAAACTACTCCCATGCTTAAGTCCAAGGGACTCAGTAGAGGAAACTGATTGGTTACTCAACTAAAGGAAGGGCTCAAAAGCTATTGGGGACAGTGAGGACAGTGAGGCTGCCAGCATGCGGGCGGCAGCAGGAAGCGAGGGAACAACAGGGCTACGCACCAGGCGCCAAGCCTGTCCTTGCTGGCAGGACCTGGAGCCATGCAGAAGAGAGGCTGGGGAGCTGGGGGAAGGGCAGCCCTAGGACACACACACACACACACACACACACACACACACACACACACACACCGGCCACAGGGCAGAGCAGAAGGGGAAGAGCAGGCCAAAAGCGCACGCACACCTGGAGGTGTCCACACGTGACCTGGGACTTGGGAAGGCTGGTGAGGGACTTGGTTACATTTCCAGCCAGCTCCCATATGCTGATAATACTACACAGCAGAAAACCACATCTCCAACAGCCGAAGATCTAAGTGGTCTAAATGAAAGGCAGGCTACTCTCAAAAGGAACTTGGCCATATTCCTTCAAGAATAAAAACATACAGTCATCTCTGAGTCTTTCAAACAGAAACGAGAAAACTGTAAGGGAACACACAGGCGCAGTCCAGGGCGGGGCCGCACACGCGTGCAGCGCAGCTGCTTCCCACTGGCCCGCAGATGTGTACGCTTCAAGCTTGTGAAGGGTTGAATTGCTTCACCCCCAAATTCATCCTGATGCTCTAGGCTCTAGTGCCTCAGAATGTAACGTATTTGTAGACAAAACCTTTGCTTTTTGGTACTGGGGACTGAACCGAGGAGCATTCTTCCTCTGAGCTACACCCAGAGCCACTTTTTATTTTTTTATTCTGAAATGGGGACTTCACTAAGTTGCTGAGGGTTTCACTGAATTGCTGAGGCTGGCCTTGAAACTGGCCGTGACCCTCCCGTCTTAGTCTTAGCCTCCTGAGTGCTCAAGTACTCTGATTACAGAGGTGTGCCACCACACCCAACTCAGAACATTTAATTAAGTTAACTAAGGTGATTAAGCTAATATAAGGCCTCTAGAGTGGGCCCTAATCCAATGTGATATCTTATAAGATGGGCACGTGGAGGCACCTGGGAGGCAGGCACACAGGGAAAGGCCACAGGAGAATCAAGAGCAGCCAGTTGCAAGCCAAGGAAAGAAGTCTCAGGAGAAACCAGCCTGCTGACACCTTGCTCATGGACTTCCAGCCTCCAGAAGGGTGAGTGAGCATAAGTGTCTGACGCTCCAGCCCACCCAGGCTGGGGTGTTTTGTTATGGTACCCAGCAGATGGATACCAAGGGTCTTATTTGTTTCTTGCTACTACTTACTGCCGCAGGTATTCACCGTGTACCTGCTATGTGAGAAGCAGAGCTGCCGGAGCTGGCTCTCAGAATGATGTGGAGGTGCAGTCCCTGGCCAGCTCCTGTTCTTGCTTTTCTGTGCAGACATGTTAGCAGCAAGAGGGAGAAACCAGTACTACTGCACTCTCCTGGAAGCCGAATGCTCTAAAAGCAGAGAAAAGCCAAATCCATCCTCACTGAGAACTGGGGGGAGGTGATTGGAGGCTTCCCTAATGATGAGATACCAGCCAAGGCTGAAGGACACCAGGAAAACCAGGTCCCTGCTGTGATCAGGGAGCAGCGAGCACCCAGCAGTGTTGGCTGTGACACAGAGGTGGGCAGAGAGAACCTTGACAACACAGATGAAACTGAACAGGAGGTCCCTGCCTTTAAGCACCAAGCAAGAATCTGGACTTTGGAAAATGAAGATTAAAGAAAATGAGGAAAGTGTATTAAGAGAAAAGAAAGAGGAAAAGAGGGAAAGGAAAAGGGGAGAGAGGGAGCAGAGTATGCATTAACAGAACTCGCCCTCATCATCTGCAGGCTGAGCACACACTAGGCTGTCAACTACTTTCAATGCAACTCTCAACATGTAACCATCCCGTAACCTGCTGACTTGGAGATATCCACCTTGATTTCTGAGCTGGGAACGAGGGAGCATGACAGTTAAGGAGCCCAGAGTGTTAAAATGGGAACAGAGCCTAATATCTAACCCTGAGGTTCACAGGTCAAAGCTGAGGCTCCAGCCACTCTTGCCTTGTGGCCACCTGCTTGACTGAAATGGCCAGTGCCTTCCGACAGAGCACACCTGTACCTGGAGGCCCAGCACCGTCCATCCAACCTCAAGGACACCGGATTTCACTGATCTGGAACAAGGGAGGCCACCGACAAGAGGCAAAATGAAGGGAACACTCCTTGTCCTTAAGCATCTAAGAGCAGAGGACGGGGCAAGTTCCAGGAAACGACATGCGTGCCACCACGCCTGTAATCCCAGCACTCTGGAGGCTGAGACAGAAAGATTACAGGTTGGAGATCAACCTCAGCGACTTAACAAGACCCTCAACAACTTAGTAGGACCCTGTTTCACAAGAAAAAGGAACTGAGAGTTTAGCTCAGAAAAAAAAAAAGGAAATTTAGAGGACTTTCAAGAGTAATTCTAATTTCAAGGTATCTTTATACTATATACTGACTTTAGACTTGTACCCCTGCATGAAAGGAGGGCCCTTTTTTCCTGAAGCCACTCCTCATGATGTATGCTGATAACTAATCTCAGGTCTCAACCGCAAGAGGAAGTGCAAGTATACAACGTGGCTATCCAGCCCTGAGTCGGGGTGGAATTCGTGTACCGACTGTCAGAACACATGGCAGAAAGGGAGAGGACTACACACACCGTACAGATGTATGCCCCTGGAATACCGTCAAATTCCCAAGGACACTTTCAACAAAAGCACTCGAGTAGCCCTCGTCTTCACCCCAGTCCACAGGCACTCTCTTCCAGTAAGTGACAAACACGGCCCTTAAAATACCAAATGTGAGCAGAAAAGGACCATGGATTTAAAGAATAAGTGCCAGCAGGGAAATCTAAAATGGGCCTGCAAAGCAGAGAGAAGGGAAGATATGAAATAGCCTTTGCCTTCCTCATAACCTTTAACACCTAGCATGTCATAATTTTTCCTTCTCATCTGAAGTCACACAAAAATAAAGATAATTAGATTTATGAAAAACTGACTGAAAATGAAGGAAGATAAAGCTTCCGGGCCCAGAATCACCTAATGAGAAACAAGCATAAGAAAAAGTGCAGGCTTTCATCATTATGACTCCCAGAGCCGACACCTTTGCCAAAACATTATAAAACCCAAGGTAAGTCTACAGCGACGGGCTGCAGATGCCGCTCAGCGGCAGAGCACTTGGGGAACATGAGCAAGGCCCCGAGTGTGAACTCCAGCATTAAAAGAAGAAAAAAAAAACTCTAGTGACCAGGGAAGTCACTGTGGTGCAACAGCGGTAGCAGCAGGAGATAAAATTTAAATCTTTCAATGTATTGCCGCAGGGCCTCCCGTGCTCTCAGGCACTGTGTAGGAAAACGACTTTTCAAACAGCTAACTATTGGTGATTTCCTTCTCCCTTAAGTGGAGCAGATCTTAGTCCTCCCTCTTTGGCAAAGTTCTGAGGAAAGCTACATCATGCAAGCACGGCCAGCGAACCTGGGCTGTTGGGCTGCAGGGGCTGTGGCTCAGCCTCTCAGGGTGCATGCAACTTAAATAACAAAAACATCACACCTCGTTGGCTGTATTCATTCCATACCTGGCCGTTCTGAGACAGGAGTGAAGTCTTTGTTTGGTGTCCCTCATTACAATCTCTCAACTCACACGGGCTGGTGACTCAGTGGTAGAGTGCCAGCATGCACAAGGCCCGGGGGGATACCCAGCACACACACAAACATACAGAAATCTGTACCTCAACAAAGGAAATGCTGGATACGCACAGTATCTCAGGATAGTACAGCATTCTCGTTTTAGACAGGAGGAGAGAGAAGAAAATCTGAACACAAAAGCCCTCACTTAGTTTAGTGCTGTCTGTGGCTGGAAAGACAATCCCCAGGGCCATCACAGCCCACTGCCATCCAAAACTGGAGGATAACCTCTGACCTTGTAAGAAACATCTCTATACACCAGGCACAGTGGTGCACACCTGTAATCCCTGTACTTGGGAGGCTGAGATAGGAAGATCACAGGTTTGAGGCCAGCCTCACCAACATCGGCTCTCAGCAATTTAGTGAGACCATGTTTCAAAATAAAAAATAAAATAGGAGTGGGGGTATAGCTCAAAGGTTGACTGCCCCTAGGTTCAATCCCCAATACCACAAAAAGAAAAAAATGAGACGGTCTTCTAAGCCCAAAGGAGGCACAAAGAGAACCACATAGGATTATGCTGGTCTTGCTCTTTGAAAACTACTGCCAGATGCAGAGCTCAGCTGCAAACCCAGCTTTCAAAAGTCTGCTCTGTGGACCAGAGATTGGATGTGCAATTTCTACATGAAGAGGGCCAATTTCAGATTCTTCCAGGAAATTCAGTTAAACCTCATCTATGTAGACTCACTAACCTCAGATGGAGATGTTAATCTTTTGAGACAGTTCTACCTTAACAGAACCTAAAAGCAAGCTTCAGATTCAGCAGACTTTTTTAAGCGTTTCCCAGCAAGCATAAAAGCATACAACTCAAACCTGTACTTTAAACCTGGTGCGGGTGACCCTCAAATAGATGACAGAGATATTCTACCAAGTCAGCAAAAGATGGAAACATAAAGGAACTCATAATTTAAAGCACTGGACATGAAAAATGGAGGCCATCACTGGCATCACAGTAAGTCCTGCTAGGAATGCATATCACCTGTCTTGCCCTTGAGACACACAGGAAAAAAAAAGATAGAAAATTACTACTTTAGAAATTTTTGAAATCTAACCATACTATGCAAGTGTATGCTATAATTTTGTTATAAAGTGTAATTCTGAATTTAATATATTGCTTTTCTATTGAATTTATAAAAAGCAAAAAGGCAAAGTGGAAGCCCTTGAATAATAAAAAAAGTCCCAATACATGCTGAACGCAAAATAATAAAACTCCACAAGTGAAAGCGAAGACCAGCAATACGTGTACCCTATACATGAAAATCGCACGGCTTTTATGTTTAGTAGCCTGCTTCCACACTTCTTTACAATCAGACCAGAACCCCAGGTGGCAAATGTCCCTCATGGACTCCACTGATCTTAAAGCAAAGCACACAACTGCCATGCTTGAGAAAAGAAAAAAGTGTTTCACCTACTTAAACCAGCACAGCAAGACCAAGACACCTTTTATAGTCCTTACCTTCAAAATATTTTGTGTTTCATTCCACTTATTTGTCCATTCCTTCGTTAATTCTTGAACCTAAAAAGAAAAATATGCATATGTGATTATTCTATTAAAAATTACTATGATTTTCTTCTATAAAATTTCTAAATTCTTATATATTATGGAAAGATATAACTTTTTAACTGGCAATTTCTACTCCTGAAATAATATTACCAAATATAAATCAAACAGGCTGATTTCATCTTATAAATTGACACTTAAGAAAAGGAGAAAAAGGCCGGGCGTGGTGGCACACTCTTGTAACCCCAGTACTTGGGAGGCTGAGACAGGAGGATCGCGCAGGCTCAAAGCCAGCCTCAGCTACTTAGTGGGGCTCTTAGCAACGTAGTGAGATCCTATTTCCAAATAAAATATAAAATAGGTCTGGGAATATAGCCCAGAGGAAGAAAGCCCCTGGGTTCCATCCCCAGTACCACAAAAAAAAAGCAAAAGAAAAGAAAAGAAAAGAAAAGGAAAGGAAAGAAAAGAAAAGGAAAGGAAAGGAAAGGAAAGGAAAGAAAGAAAGAAAGAAAGAAAGAAAGAAAGAAAGAAAGAAAGAAGGAAAAGGAGAAAAAGGAATTTGCTAAGGGGGTCAAAATTTTTATGACAGCCTTTTCACTGTACACTGAACTAAAAGCTGCTTTTGTGGATTATTAACCAACATTACAAGTTCAAAGATAATAATATCACACTAAATCGTTAATTTTCCTGACTATCCTTTAGGTCCAAAGAAATAGTGATTTACTATACTATTTTTTCTAATTAGATGTGGTGATTAAATCACTTAGACATTGAAGTTTTCTTTTAGGAGATAATTTGCTTTTATAATTAATTAATGGAATTTTATAAATGTCATTCTATTTTACAAAAAAAGATGGGTCTTTAACTCCTCTAGTAAAAGCAAAACTTGATAAAAATCAACTCTTCCCAGTATTCCATAACTTAGGGGAGAAAAAGTCCCAAGTTGTTGACTTAAAGAACCATTGGAAAAGGCTTCCCAAAGTTAACAGAAAATTTCTTCTCATTTCAGCAAACTTTTTAGATGAACCCAGTAATTAATTCATTGAGAAGCAAAAACATTATACCTACATTGAGAGGTTATAAAAAAAAAATGAAACAGGTGTTCAGTAGAATGGAACGAACCTGGGCTAAAAGAGTATCTTCAGGAAGGGAAGCCCCTCCAAAGAGGACTTCTTCCTGTGCCAGTCACTCCTGCCCTCCCTGCCCCCAGCATCCTCCAGCTCCCAAACCTCCTGGTCTTCCTGCACTGAGCCATCCTTTGTAAGCAGGCCATGTGGAGGCACAGAATATATCTTCCTGTGTCCCACTGCTCAGACAGAGACACTTTCCCTGCATCGTCAAGTATACAAAGAACATTCCACAACCTTTTTTTGGCTATGGCTGTGACTGTGGCTGTGGCTGTGGCTGTGGCTCTGGCTCTACCAGGGATTGAACCCAAGGACATTTACCTCCAAGCTATACCCCCAGCCCTTTTCGTTTTGTTTTTCTTTTGTTTGTTTGTTTGTTTATTTGTTTTGAAAACAGGTCTTGCTAAGTTGCTGAGGGTGACCTTGAACTAATGATTCTCCTGTATCAGCCTCTCAAGTACTGGGAGTACAGTGTGAACCACTGCACCTGGCAATATTCAGTAACTTTAACAAAAGAAAATGTGTTACTGACAAGAACTGGATGATCTTAAGTGATGGTTCATTCATGATAAAAACCAAAACGTACCTCCCCACTATAGTCAATCATTCAGTAAACATTCATTGTGCTTCTCAGTTTACCTCACATTAGACTGTGGGGGCTCTAAGTTAACTTCTGGTTGTTTAATGTTTCTTCTTTTATTAGTTACTAGAAAACAATTCTATCATTTTCTCAGTGAAACTCGAAAGAAACCAGAGCCTATAATGCCAGTATTTGGGAAGCTGAGACAGGAGGATGACAAGTTTGACAGCAGCCTCTGCAACATGATGAGACTCTAGAACGGTGAGGTATGTTTTGGGTTGCCTCTTAAATAAACTGTTACTTAAGCTCATCCAGTTCTTTCATTAAGGTTGCTGAATACTGACAGGCACAGTTACTCACACTATAATCCCAGTCGTTGGGAGGCTGAGACAGGAGAGTCACATGTTCAAGGTCGACCTCAGCAACTCAGCAATGTAGTGACACAGTTTCAAAACAAGGCTGGGGGTAGAGCTTGGAGGTGGAGTGCTCCTGGGTTTAATCCCAGTACAAGAGAGGAAGGAGGGACAGAGAGAAAGAAAAGCAAACACCTCTCTAGCCTCGCTTCTTTTCTCTAAAGTTTTGAGAAGATTATGCTCATTTATCTAAAACTATTCATATCCCATCATCCCTCACTGACACCAAGCCCACATTCTTAGGATGGCAATAAAAATCACACAGCTATTAAGAATTGTTTTGCTTTGAAAAAGCTTTCAGGGAGGGATATCCTGTGTCTTCTCCTTTGAGAAGGAGAAAGGGCTGGTGTATTGAGTTTACTAATTTATACTGACCATGTCACAAGTTCTCATCAGCACTGTATCTGAGAGCACAAAGCATCAAACAGCAAATGCTTCTCATCTCAGTAGTGGATATCTTCTCACTGAGGAGATGTGTCCTGGTGAGACACAGACTGCCCCCGAAGAGCCCATGGAGGCACAGTGCATTCATCCGGGCGGGGCCTGGGCAGAGGGTCAGGCTGGAGAGGCGGGGGGGGGGGGGGGGCCTTGCTTGCTCTCCCTGCTTCTGGCAAAGCCTGGGCTCTCTCTCCCTCTCTGCTTCCCACCGCCATGCTTTGAACTCCGTGGTCCTGGACTCACATGGACTAAACCCAAAAATCTCCAAGGAAACTGAGCAAATAAACCCTCCAAACCCTCCTTCTGCTGAGCTGTGTGGCCAGTTCTTGGATCACAGCTGTGAGAGTGCTGAGATGACATGCAAGCCAATCACTCTTTGAAACTCAATCAAATCATACTAGCTTTTAGAAAGTTATAAAGATGCTTTTGGATTTACTTTCTTATTGTATTTAAATCAAGTAATCCTCATTAAAACATGAATAAAAATGTAAACATGTGATATCACCTCTAAAAATGTGATCAGGTGATGAAATTTATAGCCAAGCAGATCACAAACAATTAAAAAGGTCAGCAAAAAAAACTAGACAAAACTTAGAAGATGTTATGAACAATACTGGCAGTCATTTTTGTCTCAGCATGTGGAATACATTCAAATTAAAATGTTTATTGGTTTCTATTAGCTTGCCAGGTAGTCCTGAAAACCATAATTGAGAGACAATTTAAGACTCTATGTAGACATTTCATAACACTCAATTAGAATTTGAAGCCGTAAAATACAATATTTCTTAAGAAAAGTAAGACTTAAAAAAACTAATGTTTTTACTAATGTTACTGCCAGCTTATTAGCCAACATAATTATCCAGGAAAGTGTCAACAAGGCCCTAACTACAATTCAATTTATATCTCCCATATTGTATATTCTTGAAATTTTACCAAAAGAATCCATTTTTCCCCCAGTATGATTTAATCATTCAACACAAAGAAGAAAATCTATTATAAACATTGTTCTTAATGTCTTTTTCTTTTTTCCCAAAGGGATGTTTTTTCTTCTCTTTTGTTTTTAAAAACAAACATAGCATAGAAACAGATCAGCCCTGAAACTGGTTTTCAGAAAGCACCAACATGTGAATATTAGCTTCAGCCTGCTACACCCACAGAGCTGGTCTCTCTTCCGGTTACTCCTTGCTGCTCTCTCGCTGCCTTGAATCACATCCAGTTTAAATAAGCATCTACCCAGGTTATTCAGAGATTCCCCAAGTGCGCAACATCCACTAACAACAAAGTAAAGGGATGCCAAGAAGCCAGCTGGTGCTCATCACTGGGCCCTCGGACCACGGTGGTCCGATCAGACTCTCCCCTCGACACCCACGTGGTCTCAGTGCCTTGCCAGGAGGCTGCACAGGAATTTCACTGCAGCGCACCACCGTGTCCCACAAAACCCATCTATTAAATCACAGAATATGCCAGGCGTGGTGGCGCACACTTGTAATCCCCGCACTTGGGAGGCAGAGACAGGAGGATCGCGCAGGTTCGAAGCCAGCCGCACGCACTGGCTTAGGAGACCCTGTTTCCAAATAAAAATGCAAAAATAGGTCTGGGAGTGTAGCCCGGAGGTAGAAGGGCTTCCAGGAACCCCAGTACCACCAAAAAAAAATAATAAATAAATAAATAAATAAATCACAGAATATGCATGCACACATAAAAAGCCAACTGTGTGCATCTTTAAAAATGATCAGGGGGCTGGGAGGGGAGGGGGGGAGGTACAGAGAAGAGTGATGAAGAAAGGAGATGTGTTTAAGACAGTAAGTATAAAAAGGGCTTAAAAATGACAGCTAAGTTGTATTTAAAAAATAAGTCCAACTATCACTTACTCTGGCTTCGTTCTGCTGAAGTTTTTCCTCCATACTTAAAGCTGTGGGGGAGTCCAAGAGAGCAATCTACAATTTAAACCAAAAGAGCATCAGCAATTAATGAAAAGTAATAAGGTACAATAAGGGCTTTTCCAGCAGTGCAGTCAGCTACCAAAAATCGTGACCAAAGCCTCGATACTATGAGGCAGTGGTAAAAGTGAGGCCCCACCACCACCAGGGTCAGTTAGAACCAAGTGTCTAATCCACCAGATACTATCTCATAAAACCCCAACCCATGGCATTCTGTAAACCTGCATTTGCAATCAAAATCAGCAAGGCAAAAGATATTGAACAGTGACATTTTACCAAAATCAAACACAATCTAAATCCCTACATCTTAGGCCGGGCGTGGTGGCGCACGCTTGTAATCCCTGCGCTTGGGAGGTGGAGACAGGAGGATCAAGCAGGTTCGAAGCCAGCCGTGCTGGTGTAAGAGACCCTGTTTCAGAAATATAAAATAGGTCTGGGAGTGTAGCCCGGAGGTAGAAGGGCTTCCAGGAACCCCAGTACCAAAAATAAAAAATAAAAAAATAAAAAAATAAATCCCTACATCTTAAGGATATCCCTAGGTCTGTTTGAATACGCAAATTACAGAATTCGAAAGGTAAGGTGCCTGAATCTCGCTTACCCACAGGCTTTTTGACGGTCTTCCATGTTGAAGTATGCAACAAAATTAATTTTTGTGTGTGGAACTTGAGACGGAGCCCAGGGGCATTCTCCCTCTGAGCTACATCCCAGCCCTATTTTTCATTCCTTACTTGGAAACAAGGTCTTACAGAGTTGCAAAGGGCCTCACTAAGTAGCTGAGGCTGGCTGGGAACCCACAATCCTCCTATCTCAGCCTCCCAAGTACTGAGATTATAAGCGTGCACCACCACGCCTGGCTAGAGATTTATTCATTTTCACTGCTAGATGGTGTACAACCTATGGCATGACTATACTACACGTCATCTCTCCATGTCTATCCATTTGGACAAGCACAAAGACTTATCTAAGAATGATAAACACCAAAATCAAGTTAGAACTCGGAGGAACTAATTGGACAGGAGAGTAAGATGGAGCCAGGGCAGGGCTTCCATTGCACTGGGAGCATTCAGGTCTGAACTGAGTAGCAGGAACAGTGTCGGTCTAGTCCATCCTCCTCAGAGCCTAAGAAAGGGAGTCTCCCACCCACACACATTCTTTCCCAATTCAGCTGGAAAACCTGCAGTTATTATGGTCAGAGACAAAGTTATTTCTGTTGTGTTTTCAAATATAACTGGAATAAACATTATTCTGCATATTGCCTTTTTCACACAACAGTATACTGGAGAAAACTGAGTTAAAATAAAAGTGCTTTGTTCTTTTTAACAATTCCAATTTCACTGCATTACTGAATATTATTGAATATTCTACCATTGGTGTTAATACTCTCCTGTTATTATAAATGCAGTTCTCACTAATCTTTTTCTCGACTAGCAGTGCTACAAAGGTGGTATCTTATATCAACTGCCTACAGTATGCATGGCAGCATCGACGAAATAAATTCCTAGGAGGGGAATTTGAGTCATCTATATGTATGATTTGTTTTAATTGCCAAGTTGTCCTCCCCAGAGGCTCCAGCATGTATTATTTTCCTGACTGTTTTACTCTTTAGTTTCTATTCAAACAAAGAGAAACATCCACAAAGATAAACACCATTGTTAAACATTCAGTCTAACAAGACTACCTTGGACCACGCCTGGCCTCTGTGTACTCCGGAGAAAGCAGGGCCAGTCATCGGAAGGAGAAGGAAGCTCTGTAAGCACGGTATTACAGTGTCCTTGCACCTAGCATGCTGTCTTACTCAGAGACCGTACTTCAGTAAGTACTGTACACTGGAGAAACGAAGTGACAAACATTCCTAAGACTACACTGTCTAAACAGGCTTGATGAAGTTCAAGACCACTCTTAATGCCTTATACATTGGCCAATTTTACAGAATTCATCTTTGGGTGTTTTTTTAAACCTATAATCAAAGCAAAATATGCCTACTTCATTGGCAGCTTAGTAGGTAACCACTGACTGAATTATATACACAAAAAGACATGATTGCGACCACCAGCTCTTTCTGAAAATCATTATGAAGCAAATATAAAGACCTATTTAAGTACCTTCAAAAGAAATAAAAAGTACAAGGAAATGACTGTCAATTAAATTATTCTTTGCAGGGTATCTGTTTAGAAGAAAAATATTCAGGATTAAATAACACTCAGATTAAGTTCAAACATTATTAAACCAAGAATGAGACTAAGCCGGGTGTGGTGGCGCATGCTTATAATCCCCACGCTTGGGAGGCTGAAACAGGAGGATCGCACAGGTTCGAAGCCAGCCTCAGCTACTTAGTGAAGCTCTCAGCAACTTAGTGAGACCCTATTTCCAAATAAAATATAAAATGGGTCTGGGATTATAGCCCAGAAGTAGAATGCCTCTGGGTTCCACCCCAGTACCACCAAAAAAAAAAAAAAAAAAAGAATGAGACTAATAAAAAAATGTAGCAGTATTACCTTCACCAACAATATGAGTAACACTTCTTTCCTCCCACCCTTGCCAGTATCCTGTACAATCAGCTCTATTTATTGAACATATTTTAATATGTTTTAAAAAAAGCCATTTGAAACTTTCTTATCTATGAACTGTGCTCACATCCTTTCTCCATTTTTTACTGCACTGCAATTTTTTTATTTATAAGGAAAGCAATATTTTTTGGCATGATCTGCAACCTTTTTCCTGGTTTGCACTACATGGGTAAGAGCAAACTTTCGTAATATTACATACGAATACCACATCCTCCTTTACCTTTTACTACCTGGGCTCTCACAGAAGGAGAGTTAAAATTTTGTGGCAAATGTGTGTTGCTCTGTCTCTTGCTATTTCTAATAGTTTCATTTGTTTTCCTTTATGAAACCTGATGTCATGTTTGATTTCAATTGAGAACTGCACTCTTTGCCATGATAAAATGAACTTTTTCTAAGTTTACATTGTTTTTGCATTGTTTTCTTTCCCCCTAAATGACTGGTAGGCCACTGCCATTCTTCCAACATCATATAACTGGGTTTTAGCTCCATTGTCACCTGTGTGACCCTGTGACCCTATCTTAGATGTGTCTATCTTAAAAGTTTCTGTGCAATAACACTTCTATTACTTAAACCGTATCACTGGCCCTAGCTATAAACATGAGAAATTCCTTGTACTTCCATCTTCCCGCTGCCTTCTCTCCTGCTAAACTTTTGTTGTTTATTTAATTTCTATATTGTTTAATTTACTTGTCTCCAGACAGACGAAGGAGTCAAAAGGCAGTGTATCTCTGCCAAACTAAAAGCAAAAATATCTGAAAATATGTCTGAATATAATAAGAGTAAATACTTGATAAGAGAAGATATCATTAATAATCAAAGGTAAATCATTTTGTAATATTGGTATATATCCATCAAAATGGTTAGAATGAAAAATGGCATAACAAATACTGGCAAGCTTCTGTAGTTACTAAAACCAGCACTGTCATGCACTGATAGTAGGGCACAAATTAGCACTGCAATTAAAAAAAATGCTCAACATTATCTACCAAAACTGAACATAGAGCCAGGTATGTGATCCCACATACCACACGCGCTTGTGATCCCAGCATTTGGGAGGCTGAGACAGGAGGATCACGGTTCACAGACAACCTCAGCTACTTAGTGAGGCCCTTTGCAACTCCATGAGCCCATTTCAAAATAAAGAATAAAAAGTAGGGCTAGGGGTGTAACTCAGAGGCAGATGCCCCTGGGTTCCATCCCCAGTACACCCCCCCAACAAAAAAACTGTACATACGTACACCTGCAAACCAACTCCACCCTAAGACATAAACTTCACAGAAATACATCTGTATATTCACTAAAAGATGTGCAGAAGAAAGCCCAGATAAGCACCCATTCCCCCAAACAGAAAGGTCCCCAAGTGCCCATCAAAAGTGGAATGAGTCGGGCCATGTGGGAATACGGAACAGTGATGAAAGGAAACAGACATAAACTCTGCGGAGCAGCATGGGTGAGCCTCACAAACAAAACAAATATGATAGTATATAGTATATATGTTTACATACATATATAAGATATGATAGTATATAGTATATATGTTTACATACATATATAACAAATATGTGGCTACACACACAGCTACACCTGTGTATAGAAGAAGCAAATATAATACATGCAAGTACATTCTGCTTTATAAAATTATTCATTTAAAACCTGGTGCATTATATCTGCAATGAAAAATACATACCATTATTAAAATAGCTGATTTCATTAAGCTACGCTTAAGTCAGTAATCCTAGAACCAGGGCTCTGACTCAAGTAACATTCTCAATGAACCATGGAAGCTCGTGGAATAGAGCAATGTTCTCAGAGCCATACAGAGAATTTTTAATGTGTACTTAAGAATACCTGCTTATTTTATTAAGTATCACAAATTTAATTAAATTAGGAAAAGCCTATATTGTTTCACAATAATTTGTAGCTTCAGAGCATGGTGAGGAACTTCAAAGTGGATTCCCATTTTCATTGTAATGTATATATAAAATAAAAAATTGTATTTGCATTGTAAATGTACATTTTTCTATCCTCAACCCCAAAAATACTCCCTTAAGTATATCAGTAGTGTTGGAACATAAAAACAAAAATACTGTAAAATAGAAGGCAACACTTCGGCATGTCAGTAACCCTAAACACATTCCTGAGAGCATTTGTGAAAGTCTTAACAATTTCTTTTCTGTCTGTGTAATAGGGCTCCTTACAGTAGAGTTTCAAATGGACAATTTCTTTTCTTCCTTCATCCTCTTGACCTCATAGAAGATTAAGTACACCTAGTATTTTCCAAATACTTTCCTTTATCTATAGTACCTTCAGCTCCTATCAAAACATCTTTAAGTGCTAACTTTAGAAAAATGTTTTATAATATTAAAATAGAATCCCAGTGACAAAATGGATAAATTAACCTGACTACCATGGTTTATGTTATAAGCCATTAGAGCACATGCAGCTGAACCACTCACTCATCTTTGGTGCGCAGGAAATGCTACAGCACAGTGGAAAAAGTGCATACTGGGGGTCCTGGAAACCCTTCTACCTCCGGGCTATACTCCCAGACCTATTTTTTATATTTTTATTTGGAAACAGGGTCTCTTAAGCCAGCGAGGCTGGCTTCGAACCTGCGCGATCCTCCTGTCCCCACCTCCCAAGCGCAGGGATTACAAGCGTGCGCCACCGCACCCGGCACACAGAGGTATTTTTAAGCATAGTTAAGGACTTCAATTCAATCACTGCCCATCATCATCTGGGAAAGGACTGTCAGGTATACTTCAGGGCACAGGAAACTCAGTGAGGTTTCCCATCCTGTTGATATTTTTGGAAATTAAACCATTTATGGGATGCCAAGAACTTCAAGTGCCATACGCTACTACATGCATTGCTCTAGAGAGAACAAAAATGTATTTAAAGAAAAGTATGCCTTAAGGATATACTTAAGAATCCATCTATGGGCTAAGAAGACAGATGAAGTATATCTTCATTTCTAACTTGAGACTAACATCAACAGTTTTTTGTTTGTTTTGTGTTTTGTTTGGTTTGCTGTTTCATTCATTTTTTGAGGGGTTTTTTTTTTTTGGTTTTGTGTGTGTGTGTGTGTGTGTGTGTGTGTGTGTGTGTGTGTGTTACTAGGGACTGAATTGGGCAGTCTATCTCCAAGCTATACTCCCAGGTCTATTTTCTATTTTGTTTAAAACAGGACCTTATTGAGCTGCTGAGGCTGGTCTTGAACCTGCAACCCTCCTGTCTCAGTCTCTCAAGTACTGGGATACAGGAATGAGCCACCACGCCCGGCTTCACCTCAACAGTTTAAAAAGCTGTCCTGGATTTTCTTTCAAGGTGGTCTTACTCACTGGAAGTCAACTGACTTTATTCCTCAGTCAGCGTAACTCTGTATGTTCACTGTGCTGTCTATAAGCAAGTTGGCTGTGAAAATACAGAAGGCCAAGTCTCAGCCCTAGGATCCCAAAAGCTAATGAAGTGAGGCCATTCCAGCTCTCAAGAAAGGCCGAGGGACCACGGGGCGCAACATCACTGAACCACCATCACCACTTCTGTGCTCTGTGACAGGCGAGAAGAAACAGCTCAGTAAAGGTGTTCAAGGAAGCCTTTCATTCCATGAAAACACATTTGAAAGTCATAAAATGCCTGGGCAGAATTTTAAATATTACTCTAAGCATCTCAATTTCTTTCCACTAATGGAGATTATGCCACTAATCCCATTGCATGCTAAATTTCCATCCATAATTGATAACTATTAGATAGTTAATCATTTCAGGTTTAGTGGATAAAATCTTCCACATGAAGCGCAGAATGAATGCAAAGGCCAACGGGAGGCTGATGTAAAGGAGAGACTGGTTAACTCATTCGAAGCTTCACTTAGCTCTTATTTACTCAAGTCAATGCCACGAAATAACTGTCTCATTAAGATCTAGAAATAGATGCCATTACTCAAAGAGACTTGTCCATCAGTCTCACAAAAGCCCCACCTGGTTCCCTTGAGCAAGCAGGGTTCTCAATCTGGCTATTTCAGCTCGCAGCTCCCGGATGAGCTTGACGCTGGCATCCTCGTTGATGGTAGGCTTGTTGATGATGTTTTTGGCTCTATTTGCATAGCGAAGAGTACTTAGGGTTTCTCCATAATTGACATCAGCAGGTGAAATGGCTGTGAAGAATGAATTCAAGAAATAATTTATCCAGCACTCCATGTTTCATTTAACACAAAGTCGGTTTGTCATTTAAAAGTCAGATTAACCCCAGGTCATTGGATAGACGAAATATTCATTGCCATGGTAATAAATATTAAAAATTATATAAGATGTATACGAGGAGGCATTCACTATACCAAATTAAATATCATTTTGCTCTTCTAAGTCCAGAATCAGTCATCTAACCAACTTTAAGTAGGATATGAGGCATCCCACACATTTAAGGCATTCTCTCATTTAAAAATATAAAAAGAAACGGGCATGATGGCACACGCCTTAATCCCAGTACTTGGAAGGCTGAGACAAAAGGATCACAGGTCCGTGGCCAGCCTCAGTGACTTAGGCCCTTCACAACTTAGTATAAGTTTTATTATATAAAAGAATAAAATAAGGCTGGGAGTATAGCTCAGAGGTAGAATGCCCTCGGTGCCAATACCACAAAAATGAATAAATAAATAAATAATAAATATATAGGAAGAGGGAATGTCAAAGTTATTTATACTGCTCAACATTAAGCAGCAATTAAGACCCTTTTTTTAAATTTCTGGCCAAGGCTATCATCTGTAAAAATCCAGGACCTGACCACTTTTAAAAAGAGCCAGTAGACTGGTAAATTCTTCCTTCTGGAAGGTTTAGCTAATCCTCACCAACTTTAAGGTTAGGGTGACTATACAATTGCAATGGAACTTATATCCAGTACCTCTCAGGAGGATTCCCAGCCTAGCAGTTAATGCTTACAAAAGGGAGAGGGGAGGGGAAGGGAAGTCAAGAGGAAAAGAATTCTTGAGTTCTCCTCAATAACTCCTCTTTCTACGTATGTTTCTCTCTCTATTCTGTTTCTTGCAGTTACTTTGTCAAAATATAGAAATAAAGTATATTTACTGTTATATTGTTTTTCTCTAGACTTTTAACTTATGGATCTACTATCTAAAATAAACAAAGTTGGGTTATTTTTTAAAATGTACAAATTTTACTTTCTCTACTGAATTAGTACAGTTAAATTTTTCTACCTCATACTTTAAGCAAAGACAGGCTGAGTATCTCTCTGCATGTTATCACAGTTTCCATAACACAGCCAGTCTACATATTAGTTAATAATATGAGACTACAGACTAGACACAGTAGGTGATTTTCAAGATAGGAAAAACAATACTTGTTTAAGGTATAAAAGGTGTGACCTCCTAATGAGACACTTTCAACTTAAATATTTACGGTTAATTCACATTAAACATTGGATGCTTAGGAAAATAACTTAAAAACTCTTACTGGCAATCATGATAGTTTTAGAGTTTCCTCCAAGGCTATCTTTTAGCAACCAAGTCAAAACGGAATCCCTGTAAGGCACAAAAACTTGCTTCTTCTTTACAAGAGGGTTTGCTGCATCCTGAGATAAATCAGCTGCAGAAAGGAAGGAAACAAGGGAGAGAGAGAGGATAATTATTAAACTATTCTTTCTTCTCAATTTGCTTCAAAACACCTTGAGGACATTGCCTACTTGTGAGCCAAACATTAAACACAGGAGCAGAAGGAAAAACAGGAGAGGGGGTGGGCAGACACCTACCTAAGGCAGAAATGACACTTCCCAGCGTCACGAGAGACTTGTTAATGTTCCCCCCTTCCTTGAGCCTGACCCCGGTGGCGCCAGTGGCATCCGCACGCTCACTTCCAGCCAGGTCCACCAAGTGGATCTTGCTCACCGTTTCACATGGCATTTCAGAATCAAACTTTGCCTGTGGAAAAATACAAATGTAACATCACAGAGGTACCAGGGGCCTTGATGTTGCTTATGATGTAAATTCTAATTATTTTCCACTCCTCACGAAGATCTCTCAGGGTAGATCATTTTTCATCGTGTTGTCTTACTGGCTTGCATACTGATTACTAAAGTTTCCCAAATTCAATTCAATTCAGGTAAGTTTCCTGAGGAACCATCCCATTTCTCAAATCACTGTCATTCTCGACAAAACCCTGCTCAATCAGTGTGTGGCTGAATAGAAAACGAGGCCCTGAGGGGCCCTCAAGAAAGAAAATGGTAAGTATACAAATAATTAGCTTTAGTCTCCTCTGTAATCTCTGGCATTCATTCCAAGCACAAAGCTCTCCAAAATATGATAAATGAAGACAAATTATGTAAAAATCACTTGATATTACTGGATGATTAAACATTTTGTTTTACAATGTTTAAATAAGAAAGATTAAATACTATATGCCTTGCTTCTGAATGTTACCAAACTTTAATTTTTCCAAAATTTTTTCATCGATACTCACATATTGAACTAAACTCCAAAAGGAAAACAAATGCTATATTTTGACACAAATGTAAACCTCTTATAACCACAGATGGCCATATTCTAACCAGAGTTAACCAGAAAGCAGAGGAAAACTAGCAAACTACTGCAAATCAAAGCAAGGGTCTATGAAAAGGTAAAGATAAGGCAAAAGCATGAATTCTTTGCCTGGCCTTAGAGCATTTTTCATTTTCTTGCTTTCTGATTTCCCTCATTAATTAAACGCCTTCTTTCTGTTTCTGGTGTGTTCAACTGTCAACAAAGGCAGCAAGGACACCCCCAAGCTCCTAAGGTATGCTTAAGCCCTAAGAAGACCCTACGTTTTTGTGTCCGTGAGTTACGCGGAAGGTGATGTTAAGCCGTATACCCTTAATCATTTCCACCCACGTTCAAGATGCTCCCAGTCGCCTGATCATAATGAATTCTTACATTGGTACTTATAAATGTCCCTCGCCCTTTAATATCATTCTAATACTCCTGATCAGCTCTGTGGGGTGATAATGTGCCGCTCTTGCTCACCTTGGTCTCCAGCTGGTCTGACTTGCAATCCATTATCTCCCACTGAGCTCACAACAATGAAAACTTTTGCTTAATTAGGCACACAGCAAGTTTTTTTTATGTCTAGAACAAGGTGGAAGTCTGCTAAATATTTCTTAAGGGTGCACATCAGGACATTTAAAATTACTGTGATGGTAACTACAAAGAAACTCAGCGCACAGCACATGTTCAACTCTAATTAAGAAAATGACAGTCAGTCACCTTTGCTGCTGCGGCTCTGGTTTGCAACGTTCAGTCCCCAGCTGGTGCTAATCAGCAAGGAAAGACCTCGGGATGCAGCCAGTCAGCCCCGGCCTACCTGCGTGAACTTGATGGTGAAGATGGCATGGGACCTGCTGCTGACGTCATTCATCCCGGTCGCCGCCGTGGTGCGGTTGATATTCCCTGCATCCATAAGTTCTTCCACATCGCCATAATTCTGTACTAAATGTTTGGATAAATCTGAAAAAAGGGGAGAGTGAGGTAATCTCACCATAATACAGCGCATGGAATAAGAAAGTTCCTCTTTGAGATGATGCATGACTCTATAAACCTGCCGACCTGCTTGATGACCGTACTCGTTTCCCTAGGGTGGAGCTGCATAATGCTTTCAGGATGGTTAGCTTCACTGGGGCTCAGTTACCTCCTCTGGTAACTGGACCTATTAAACAGCATATTTAGGATAAACATTGGCTACTAACATCAACCTTTTAGCATCAGTCATGGTACAAGGGAAAAAAAAAAAACAGGTAAGCCAGGTGTGGTGGCGCATGCCTGTAATCCCAGTATTTGGGGGGCTGAGACAGGAGGATTACAGGTTCGAAAACAGCCTCTGCAGATAGCAAGACCTTGTTTGAAAATAAAAATAAAATAAATAGGGATGGGAGTGCAGCTCACAGGTGAAGCCTCTGGATTCAATCTCTAGTGACACACACACATACACACACAAACAGGAGAGCAAGAAAAGTAAAAGTGTTACATTCATGCAAAACCTAAAAGCATTTTTTTTTTTTTTTTTTTTTTTTTGGTGGTACTGGGGTTCCTGGAAACCCTTCTACCTCCGGGCTACACTCCCAGATCTATTTTACGTTTTTATTTGGAAACAGGGTCTCTTAAACCAGCGCGGCTGGCTTCAAACCTGCGCGATCCTCCTGTCTCCGCCTCCCAACCACAAGGATTACAAGCGTGCGCCACCACGCCCGGCTAAAAGCATTTTTAAAGCCTTTAAAAACACACTTTTTTTGGAAGATTCATAGAGTTTCAAAGTCAAAAGCTATACTTTGTAAGGTCATTCGCTCACTCCTCTCCCCCCACTTTGCCTTCTGTCAGGCAACCAATGTTATTAGTTCCTCCAAACCCTTCTAGAAATAATCCACAACTGCATGTATAAAACCAATTTTCACACAAATGGTAGCACACCAGGCTGGAGATGTAGCTCAACTGGGATGCATGACGCTCTAGGTTCAAGTGTCAGCAAGGCAAAAAAAAATAAACAAAACAAAACAATTGCATAAAACAAGCATAATTTTGCATGTTGCTTTTTTACTGTAATGACATATTAGAGAATATTCTGAGGCTGGTGGTGTAGCTCATGGATAGTGTTTGCCTAGCATACATGAAGCCACAGGTTTGATCACTAGTGCTAGGGAAAAAAATAATAATAATAACAGCCCATATCAGTGAAAGTGATTTCTAGCTTATTTTTAAGGCTGTAAAACATTAAATTATATGTGTACCATAGCCAATTTAACGATTCTCCTATTGAGACTACAGAGGTTGTTTACATTGTTTCTAATGAATAACATCACTACAAATAATCTTACACATAAGTCTTTTCAAATGAGTGGGAATAGTTCTACAGAATAAATTCTTAGAAGCAGGACTGCTAAAACAAAGGGCATTTGAATTTTTGATACATACTTTAAAACTGTCCTCCACAAGGGCAATTTACACCTGGCAGTAGCAAGCAGAAGAATGCTTGTCTCCCAGTAATTTCTGATTAGACTCTCTTTTATTTGCCAGACAGTGACAAATGTCTGTTTCAAGTATCTTTAGTTTGCTTTTCTCCTATCATGAGTAGGGCTGAGCATTATTTCTTCCATCTGAAAATCATCAATATTCCCATTTCTATGAACAATCTATTCACATCCTTTGTCCATTTTTCTACTTGGTTATTTAATCTGTGTGTATTGATCTTTATATATCAGAAAATTAGTGGTTTGTCTTAAACTTGAAAACATTTCCCCCTTTTTTAATTTGGTGTTTTACTCTTCTTATAGTATTTCTGATAAGTATAAACTTATATTTTTTGCCAATCCAAATTTAACATTTTTTCTTTTATGTTTTCTGGGTTTTTAAGTTTGTATTGTTGTTGTTGTTGTTTGTTTGTTTGTTTGTTTGTTTTTTACGGTACTAGGGATTGAACCCAGGGGCTTTCTCTACCTCTGAGCTACACCCCCAGCCCTATTTTTTTATTCTTTATTTTGAAACAGGGTCTTACTGAATTGCAAAGGGCCTCACTAAGTAGCTGAGGCTGAGAACCTGGATCCTCCATTCTAAGCCTCCCGAATGCTGGAATTACAAACATGCACCACCACACCCTGATTAAGTCAAATTTTTAAATACCTTCCCTCTATAGTACCTTGTTATTATATTGTTTCATTTTTACATGTAAGCCTTTGATCCACTTACTATTTATCCTGGTGGAAAATATGAGCTACCATACCCATTTACACTTTTTCTCCCAAAAAGCTTAATAATCCATACTCCCTCAAATATTTTTTTTTTTAGGTACTGGAGATAGAACCCAGGGGCATTCTACCTCCGAGATACACCCTCAGCCCTCTTTTTATTCTTTATTTTGAAACAGGGTCTCACTGAATTGCAAAGGGCCTCACTAAGTAGCTGAGGCTGTCCAAGAACTGTGGTCCTCCAGTCTGAGCCTATCAAAAATGCTGGGATTACAAGCGTGCGCCACCACACCTAACTCATATTCCCTCAATGTTTGAATGGTACATTTATTAGCAACTAAATCTCTATAAATTCCTAGGTCAGATTCTAGATATTTTTTGGGGGGGGGGGAGAGAGTTCTGGGGATTGAATCCAGGGATGGTCTACCTCTAAGTTACATCCCCAGCCCTATTTTTAACTTTTCCTTTTAAAACACTGTCTTGCTAAGTTGCTGAGGCTGGCCTTGAACTTGTGATCTTCCTGTCCTAGTCTCCCAAATACTGGGATTACAAAAGTGTACTACCACACCTGGTTATGTTTTGAAATTTGGTAAGGTCATTCAAAGGAAAAGATGAAGGCACATATTAGGCTAAAAATTACTACTGATAACAGCTATACCCGGTGCCCACAAACAATTTACACAGCTGCAAATGTTGTCTAGAGATGGAAACTTAAAGCAACGTCGATGGGGCGTTGGTGCACCTGGTACCCTGACACAAAAAGGCGACCAAAACCCAGCATATCTTGAAACCCGTGACCAATTCCCAATCTGGCTTCCGATGGAACATACATGAAAGATAAAATCCACAGGAAAGCTTGCCTCCCTGTGAAATCCCTACAGGCCGGCCGTCACTCAGCTCCCTACAATGAGACTGGCTTTATTATAGGAATAGCATTAAATCCAGGTTATTTTTTAATTTTTCTATTGGTACATTGTGATTAGTCCTCCATCCATTATTACTTGAGGCATTTCCCACAACTGACTGGGCCCAACACAGATGCTGAGAACCCCACACAGAGGGGGGGAAAAGCCCTTCTTAACAGAGAAATGTCATAGAATGTCTTTATTGTCATGTATTGCCATTCGGATCAATAAAGGCATATTGCTAAGACACGACACCATGGAAAGAGTCCTTGCTGATCTTGCCTGGGAAGACAGGAAAACAGACTTCAAAAGACGACACTGGCAAGCCTCACAAAACTGGTGAATTCCTAGTAAAGTATGAATCCATTTAATGGTAGTGACAGCTCCTATCATTTTTACTATAATAAAATCCACAAAGAAAGCACACTCTTTATATATCACCATTACATTACAATTTGTTTTCTTCAAAAGCATTATTTGTATACAAGTTCCCAAGAAAGGTAGTGCTGCAAAATAGTCACTCTTACCCTCAACATAAGGTCCTTCTTTCGGATGCTCACGGACTCTTAAATTGAAGGTTTTGGATGACTTCCGTCTAAGTAGATCTCTCACACGTTCATTATAAATTTCTAAGTAGCTAGAGATTTTAAATAGAAATTAGGTCAGAAAATTGACTTGAGGCATTAATAACAATAACAGCAGCAACACTCAAACAGCAGCAGCTTACACTTAGGAAGGCGACTGTTTTGAGCATTACGCTAAGCAGTTTATGTGCAGTATTTCACTTAATTCCTATACCCAGCAGTAGCTATTTTATTATTCCCTTTTCATAGGCTGGGCAAGGAGGTCTACAGCAACTTAAATAACTTATCTACAGGCACCAGACTACTAAGCAAGCTTGACTCCAACCAGGCTCCCAAGCCACAGGCAATAGGCCCTACCTCACTTCAGTCCGAAAAGAGGCTTCATCCCATCTGGTGGTCTCATTTATTTGACTGAAGAGCCCTTCACAGATCCGCGGTATTAAGCCCAAATCACCCTGCAATGCGAAAAAGAAATGTCCCAGCTGTCATTTGAAATAAAATTAACAGTAGATTGAATTTGCATTTTGCTGGAGTGGACTTAAAGCCTGGGGTCCTGCATGCCAACCCCGCCCTAACACCCAAGGACATTGGACAGACAACTGACCCCTCTGGGCCTGTGTCCTGCTCTCTGATATGAGAGACTGGAACCTTCTGATTGCTATGTGCTGGAACTTGGGTATTTTATGATTATCACTTGTTAGTTAAATCATGGCTTGAAAAGATAAAAAGACTTGTTTGCTATGAAATAAGACTTTCTATAACAATAAATGTTAAAAACATCTGTTTCAGCCAGGCATAGTGATGTATGCCTGTAATCCCAGTACTTGGGAGGCTAAGACAGGTAGATCACAGGTTTGAAGCTAGCCTCAGCAACTTAGCGAACCTAGAGAGACCTTGTTTCAAGGCCCCAAAACAAGGATGGGGGTGTCGCTTGGACATAGAATATCCCTGAGGTTCAATTCCTGTGCACGCACACACACACATACCCCCCCCAATCTGTTTAAATGATCAAAGAAGGGGAACTATACCCCAGGCAGAAATACTAAGAATATTAAGAAATAGTACAAAAACTTTAGTAAGCCCTTAAGTACAGGGACTACATTAAAACATGTACTGTGTCTATCGTTTGATGCAGTAATGCCTATGCTGGCCTTCCTATCAGTTTGCAGCATGGGTGCAACGGTCATCAGTCGTGATTCAGCAGTAACAGGCTGGGGAAGCCGACTGCTCCTCTTTCTCAGGTACAGTGTCTGATTAGGAACCAGAACCTCAGGGCTTCCAGCCACTCGCAAGCCCCTGCTGACGGCTGTCTAGCCCACCCGAAGGTGAGAGAAAACCGAAACAGCTTTAGGAGATCTTGTTCTGTGTACCTTCAATCAGTATAATTTTTAGCAAGAAAAACAGCCCATTCTCATGTCTTTGGTTTAGTTTAAAATAAAAAGCTCAATAAGTAGAAAAAATATCCAAGCAGGACTTACGTAAAAGATCAAAGAAAACACCTGTAATTTATGAGTGCTTTCTAAATGAATGTTTGATGTACATAAAATAGCCTCCAGGGACTCAAAATACAGATTTCATATTTTGAGGGTTTTCCCCCAAAAAGGCACAGTAGTAAAGTAAGAGAGGCCTAATGATAAAGGGTAAACACAAAACTCATAAAATAGTATTTCTCCCTCTTACTTGTTTGTCCAAACTTTTAGCATCAAGGATGCACAGCAGGACATTTGCAGACTTCAGATGTCAAAGAAAAGCCTACATTTAAGAAGTAGTTCGCATGCACTGAAATAATCTGGGAAGACCTGTTTAATAAACTGCTTCCCCAAACTTTGAGCACTGAGGACAGAGACGTGCCTGATGGCAGGGAGCCCGCAAGCTCAGCTGGCTTCTCCATCCCAGAACTTGCCATAGGTTTGGAGGTCACTGAACAGTGCCTTTGCTGTGACATAAGAAAATAAAACACAGAAGCTAGTCTAAGTCTACTTTTTTCTCCTCTAAACTTTGGGGCAAGCCTATCATTAATGTCTTAATGTACAAAGACTAGCTACTAAACTAATATGTTTATAACCATATAAACTCTACATGAGCTATGTAACTCAAACTTTTTTAATGTATTTGCTGGATTTATGTAATACCTTTCCATCAAAAAGTTAGATTTATGTTTTTTACATTTTTCTTGGGGAAAAATGTTCTGAATAATTTTAAAAAGAACAGACTTCAATAATTTTATTCAAACTGTTATGTTGGCAGAAAAGGAGAATAAATTACTTGTGGGCCCAGCATATTTTCTTGATAAGATTATAAGGCCTTTAAAAACAGAAAATGAACTGGGACTTGCATCCATTATTCATGCTTATAAACTTATAACTATTTCTAATTTAAACTCTCTAAAAGTAAATTTCATCCAACTTATTACCAAAAAATAATCAGAACATAAAAAGCAAGTTAGTATAGACCCAGGAGATAAAAGAGATAATGAGATAATTCTATCAGCCCAGAGACGCCCACATAAGCAACGTACAGAATCTCCCATCATAGTGTATGACTTTCCTGATCCAGTTTGCCCATATGCAAAGACACAAGCATTATAACCTTCAAATGCAGATTTCACGACATCTGTGCCCAGGGTTTTGAAAACCTGCCAAAATAAAGCACATAAACACAAAAGACACGATTACCATGGATTTTAATAAAAGCCCCTGCATTGTTGACAATATTCTTGAATGCTATTTTCATCTCCTAAAGATTACAGTATATAAACCCATCACTGCAGAACTGCTAACAAAAGAATATGTATGTACACTGTTTTTAATCAAAAGTAAACTTGGTAAGTAAGCAAAAAGCACCTATCCTCCTTATAGTGACCAATTATAAAATATAAATAAAAAATATAAAATATAAATAAGCCACAATGAAAATCCTGTCTAGAAGCAAAGATGATTTTAAAGCATGATGACTTAAACCATTCAGAATTATATAAAAGGCTTTTCATCCTATCAGAGCTTCTAGAAACTAAATATTCAACATCTGTGAAGGTCACAGTAGCCAGAAATTATTTTCGGAATCGCGCAAAACTCAAGCCCTTCATTTTAAGGGTCCACTGTGGACCTCTGGAGGCTCTCCTGGAGCTGGGTGATAGATGGGTGTAAATGAGGCTGGGTGCCGGGCTCCCGCGAGACAGAGCCCATGTTTCCTCCTACTTGGCTACTTGCCCAGGATGGCGAGGGCAGGAGACAAACTGAGTGGGAGCAGGGCCGTCACAGCTACGATGCCCTGAGTCCATGTCCATGCACCACATAATTGCAATTTGCCGAGTAAAAGAGGATGAAGTACAGGACAACTAATGTAAAAGACAAATCAAGACGTGAAGTCATCCTCCTTACACTAGCGGGGAAGTATGAGCCACAGCTTCATGTTGTCGCCTGTCCTCTAGGCCCAGCACTCAAGGGCACAGAAAATATTTCCCTGCTTCAAAAAGTAGACTCATCCTGAACTGAAGAGATGTCCCAGAAAGGGAGGTCAGCTGGGCTCAAGGAGAAACCAAGAGGTGAGGGGCTGAGGGAGAGGCTTCCAGTTCAAGGTGGGGGCCTCACCAGCTCCTGTTCAGCTGAGTGACTCCAGGATCGGGAGACCCAGTCACATCCACCTGAGTCATCTGCTACCACTAGCAGGCCGAGAGCAGCAGCTTGCGGCCATGATGCAGGAGAACCACCTGAGGAGCTGGGAGTCACTGGACAGGCTGGTATCCCTGCTCCATGAAGCAGGACCTACAGCGACCACCCAGGAATCGGTGCCTTACACGGGACCTAAGATGAACACCCAGGAATCGGTGCCTTACACAGGACCTAGAGCGACCACCCAGGAATCGGTGCCTTACACAGGACCTAAGGCGACCATCCAGGAATCGGTGCCTTACACGGGACCTAAGATGACCACCCAGGAATCAGTGCCTTAAACGGGAACTAAGATGAACACCCAGGAATCGGTGCCTTACACAGGACCTAAGATGAACACCCAGGAATCGGTGCCTTACACAGGACCTACAGCGACCACCCAGGAATCGGTGCCTTACACGGGACCTACAGCAACCACCCAGGAATCGGTGCCTACACAAGTCCCCGGGCAGCTCCAAAGTAAGCAGAACTGATAAACCTGGCTGTCTCCCTCGAGTCCATGTGAAAAGTAATCCCTGCTCACAGCACAGCTGCCACAGCCAAGAGCCGGGCGCTGCCTCAGATGTCTGCTTCCTACTACTCTGCTTGGGCTTTGTTTCCTTAATGTCACTGACAAGGGTCATTCCATAAATGGCCAGCCATTCATTCTGAGTTAACTTTTACCCACCTCAGCTCTAGGAGATTTTTCTAATCTTATTCTCAAAATCTGATGCCTTATTCAATTTCGTTTTCAACTGTAAAGCAGCTTACACTTCCTGGGCAGTTTCTACACCCCCTCACGTGGTCTTGTACTAATCCTCAGGAGAATGCAGCAGGCTGAGAGGTCTGCCAGACCTCAGGGAAGAAGCTGTGAGGAGAGGAGGTGGGAAGTGGCAGCGGCCAGAGCAGGCCGAGCTGGGGCCACACCCGGGCCTGTGAGACCCCGAGCCGCCAGGTGGACAGTGAGGCCCCGGCCCTGTCGAGAAGGACTCCTCCACCAAACTCACGCTAAAATCAAAGGCCAGCATCCCAGAGACTCTGGGCTCCACACCACCTGTTTGAGGTTCATTTTGACCATTGTATATGCGATTTGAGTTAAAACTCTATTTCTCTAATTCTCTCCAGTTAGAAAAAAAATAACCATTTTCCTGATATCAGTGGACAAAGAAAAATGTCTTCTAGAAAATTTCATGGGAAATGACAGAAGGATCTTCTCTTACTGTTTGGTCTGAAGCTAAAACAACGTCATAGAAAATAATATTTAAACTGAATCCCAAGATTTTCACAGGGCAATTCTTCCCTATGGCTAAAACCCACACCTGCCATTTTATTATTATTGCATTATAATGCTAACCAGGTGTTTGTGGACAGGTTCAAAGGGCTGGAGGTGTGGGGGGCGGCTGTGGACATGAGGGGAAAGCCAGCCTAGTAAATGCAGGGCTGGAGGTGGGAGGGAGGCGTGGCTCCACCTCAGCCTCAGTGGCTTCCCAGGGGGCAGCCTTGGGGCCCTAGAAGTTGCAGGCACTGCCCACATCTCCAGAGGTCTTGCAAGAAAAGGTCCCATCATGTCTCCATCAAAGACTTATTTAAAGTATGCCACCCACACCAAGATAGGAAGAGGAGGTCAGCTCTAAGAGACTGACAACTCCACTGGCATCAAGCCCACCCAAATCCCCCACCCCAAATACACCTACTGCTTAGGGAAACACGGGCTTCAAAACACTTCTAAGTAAGCCAAGTCATCCCCTGGGCCTCGCTGGAAGAGAACTGTCCACAAGAGGGAGCTGCTAAAAAAAAAAAAAGACTCCCCCATTCACTGGGTCACCTGGGAGACTGGGTCTAAGGTTTCTGCAGTGTGGAATTAAGGAACAGGATGAGTCCAGAGCCTCCTTAGCAGTTTTGAAGAACTCTTAAGAAAATCAGACCTTATTTAATGGTTTTTCATTTGCATAACTGTGGATCTTCATTACTCATTGATTTTCCCAAATTGTAAAATAATGGTTATCTTATCTGATATGGGAAACTTGCCTCGAAAAGACATGTTTTCTCAATACACTTTTACATTTAACTGATTAAAGAAAATAAGCATACTCGTAAGCATTGCTCTAGCTTGTATCTTCCCTGTCATGGCTGAAGCGCAACCTGTCACTTCAGTTCCTGTTCCCGAAAGGTCAGCAGGGACACTTCAGCCACTATTCAAAACTGAGGCACTTTTTATAGGTGTTATAAAATTAGGGACTAGGAATAATCTCTTTAATAGATTTTTCTGTGTGTGTGTGGTACTAGGGATAGAACCTAGGGACATTCTACCTTCCAGCTATATCCCCAGATCTATTTTTTTTTTATTATTCTTTATTTTGATCGCTAATTGCAAAGGGCCTCACTAAGTAGGTGAGGCTGGCTATGAACCTGTGATCCTCCCGTCTCAGCCTCCCACGTACTGGGATTACAAGTCTGTGTTACCATGTCCGGCATAGATCATTTTAAGTATAGGTATTTTCCTACATCAATGCTGGCTTATTAACACATGACTCTATTAGACAGCAGTGTTTGTTAACATTCCTCAAAACTCCTTTAGTTTGTAATTTTTTTTATTTTTTGGTGGTACTGGGGTTCCTGGAAGCCCTTCTACCTCCGGGCTACACTCCCAGACCTATTTTATATTTTGAAACAGGGTCTCTTAAGCCAGCGCGGTTAGCTTCAAACATGTGCGATCCTCCTGTCTCCACCTCCCAAGCGCGGGAATTACAAGTGTGCGCCACCACGCCTGGCTTAGTTTGTCATTTAATAGAACAATCTTGGGTCCCTCACGAAAATATGCTGAAGCATCTGAGAAGAGACACTGCACAGACATCCAAAACAATGAAGTTGGAAGCATCACCTGCTAAAAGCGTTTCACGATCTGGAACTATTTTGAGAATCTGGGCACTTATTTTTAACTTCCAGGAGAGCTAAACTCGTTCCTGACACTTGTAAAGTGCAGAAATGCCATCTGTTCCCGTAATTAACCACCATCTGTAAACGAGTTCACTGGGTCAGCACACTTTACTGCCAGATCTTGCTGTCACACAACGCTCTCCTTCTCCATCCCTGGACTTCCCTCAGCATGGCCACTGTCCCTAAAAGACCTCAAATTCAGATCAAATAGGGGGAAAACTCAGCAGACCAAAAGGTGAGAAAAGAAGACCTCCAAGGCTCTTCAAGAATATTCTAGAGATTGCCTCACTGAACTGGGTTTTCACTTAAGAAATTCTGCTATACCTGCCACTTTATTCCCATTCCTGTATTAAAGTCCAGTATCTGCAGGTCCAAGTCCTCACTAGATCCTAGCCACCAATGTTCACCAGTCCAGTCATCTTGGCACCAAAGTCACCTTCGCCTTCTCGCCCACTCTTTCATTTATTTGGCCACAGGCCGCTCCACCCCTCTGTCCACTGAATATGTCATTCCTTTCCTCCCACACCCTCATGATCTTCCAGGGGCTTCTCCTCTCCACAGCCCTGTATTCAGCCCCAAGGTCTCAATTCTGCTATTATGCAAAGTTCGTTAGGTCTATGAACTTGACAAGTTACTTAAGCTTACTGAGTCTCTAGACAAAAAAAAAAAAAAAAAAGAACTGAAATTTACACCAACACAAACTCAAGCAACACCAGCACCTCTTTCATCAATGCCTCTTTCACACCAGCACCGTGTGTGTGTGTGTGTGTGTGTGTGTGTGTGTGTGTGTGTGTGTCCCATTCTCATTGCTATTATCCTTTCAATTTCAATTATCTTCTGGATACAATCACTCCAGTCCTCTTCACATTTACCTTGCCTCCAAAAGCAAAACCTCAGCCAGGCGTGGTGGTGCACGCTTGTAATTCCAGTACTTGGGAGGCTGAGGCAGGAGGGTCATAGGTTCAAGAACAGCCTCAGAAAGTAGTAAGACTTTCATCAACTAGCAAGACCCTATCTCAAAATAAAAATAAAATAGGGTTGGGGGTATAACTCAGAGGTAGAATGCCCCAGGGTTCAATTCCCAATACCACATCAAAAAAAAAAAGAAAGAAAGAAAGAAAGAAAGAAAGAAAGAAAGAAAACCAAATTCTCCCATAACCACTTCAACAACCAACTTTATTTCTCAAATGTTAAGATGTGTGCAAGTCCCTAAAGATCTTGGGGGAAGAAAAAAAGCAGATTCTGATTCAATAGGTCTGGAACAGGTCCTGAAGCTCCATATTTCTTTTCTAACAATCTCCCAGGTGCTGCCCAGAATACTGAAGCATGGCACATCCCAATTTGTAAGCAACTAGTACCTTTTTCTTGCTGTATCCTTCAAGACGCCACTGCATGGATTCCAACCAGGGCAAACAGTTAACACATGGAGACCCGACACTCACACCTAAAGAGCCAGGGCCAGGAGTGGCCCAGCTCTGCCAGAGCTTCTCCAGGGAGATGTCACCGCTGCCCCTCTGTTGACCTGCTAGGTCTCCAGCAACGTCTCCAGGGTCTCCAGAGGACACTGGTGTCTGCTCTTATCTGACCACTTCACATCTACATTCTAGCCCTTAACAGCCTACAGGGCAGGTTTTTCATCAAAATAAAATTAAAAAAGGCTGGGGCTATGGCTCAGCAGTGCACTTGCCCAACATGTCAAAGCCCTGAGTTCAATTCCAAGTAAAACAACAATGAAAAATGTCCTAAAGTGTTTTACGGCAGGCATGTTTTTCTTGATATGAAAGTAAAGATTTTTAAAATATCACAACATACCATTTCTTGTGAAACATAATCTGGATTCTTGATATCAGCAGAATAAAAAGAAAAGTCATAGGTGAAGGTCTTGGTTCGCTCTCTTCCTGAGTCCCCAGTTCCTCCTTCTGGTATCTAGAAATAGGTGATTTTAATGACGATGATGACGATGAAAATAATAATAATAATAATAATAATAATAATAATAACATAAAGAAAATAATAATATAAAGAATTCTGTCAATTGAGAATCAGCCCCAAGTAGAAAAAAAAAGTTTCTAAAAAATATTAAATGATTCCCATATTTATACCTTAACAAGCACTTAATTCATCCTGGCATCTCTAAAAAATAATGTACAAAATTTAAATACATTCTGAACTCCCCCCAGGATTTTAGTTCTCTGTGATATGACTCAGAGCTACCTCTCCTGTATTTGTTTGGTGTGACTAAATTATGTGAGCCCAGTGCTCCAGGCACACTCTGTTTTTCCATCTTCGATGATCTTCACTGCTCTCTGAACCTGAATCTACCACAGCTGGGCTTGGACAGTGCCAGGAAATGCTATCCGCACAGTCAGAGGACTGCTGCCTCGAAACTGTGCAGTTTGGTGCCCTCCTGCAAAGCCTGGTCAGAGGTCTCCTCTTCATGAAGCTTCCCCAGGGCGCTCCATGCAGAAGTAATGTCTCCCACTTCTGTGAGTGGAAACCGCCAGTTCATTACAGCCGTTGGCATATGTCTCGTGTACTATGTATAGGCTTCACTGAACCCAAAGGTCAGGTCTGAGAATCGGCATATGCCCCAAGTGCTTCACCCAGTTCCTTGGACATATGCTAAATAAATTTCAATGAGCACCATAGTTTTCAATATGGTTCACTTATTATAAAGAAATGTGTTAAAACATTAACACTTAGAATGACAACATAATCGAAACATTAAAAATCCAGGCATCCATTCTGGTTACTCAAACATTAGAGGAGGAATGTCTGTAACACATGAAGCAATAGGGTAATCAAGGCAAATGAATCCTGTGAAGCACAAAGAAAGGGGACTTGGCGGTGGCCAGAGGTCTCTGCACTGAAGCACCATGAGGCTACAAACACACGGGCAGCAAAGCGAAGGTGACTAACGGCAGGCAATGGACAGGCGGCCGCTGGCAGAAAGCCAAGGAGATGGTGGCGGCCAATGGGGGAAGACTCGGCGCAGGCTGGGTGGGCCGGAACGCACAGGACTGTGCTTGGGAGACACATCACAGGGCAGAAGGCCTCAGGCAGAGGGACACCAGAGCCAGAGGAGGCCTATCATGCTCTCCACAGCGCTGCCACACAGAAGCATCCCCAGCCTCCACCATGCACATCAAGCTGCGCTGCTCAGACAGTGCATCTCCCAGTGTCCAGTCCCCTGGGCCACAAATTCATAGAAATCCATTCTGGGCCCACAACTGGAGACTGGTCTGCACTTGGCCATGGAAGGGCGGGCCTCAGAAAACCAAACCTGTAAGAAAATGAGAAGCTAAATCCAGAAAGCAAGTGATATCTTACTATTAATTTCATATTCTTGTTTCTCCAAGTAAAAACACTCAGGGCCTTAAAGACTGTGTTCAAACAGAAAAATAGGATATTTTCATTGCAAAAATACAAAGTTGCCATTTTGGGAAATCTTTCTTCTTTCTATTTTTTTCCCCCAGAAAATAGCATAGGTTTTTGTTCATTTTGTTTTTGCTTTTGCTTTTTTTATCCTTACCTCCTGAGGGTTTTATCTTTTACATTTTCAGTTTAGTTTCATTTTTTTTTTACATTTTTATTGGTTCATTGTGGGTATCCATAATAGTGGGATTCATTGTTACATATCTGTACATACACCAACAACAGTATCTGCTCTTCCACAAGGATTACAAAACATGATGACTCTCATAAAAATGGAAATAAATCTAAGGGCCAAAACTCCTTCAGTGCTTCAGAGTCCAACACAAAGGAGAGAAGGGCTAGAGCCACAGCTGTGGCTTCTTCCAGGTAAACAAACAAGCAAACAAGCAAACAAAAACTCAACGGCAAGAGAGGAAGCAGGGATGAACGGTGGGCCTCAGGGAGCACGCCCATGGATAGCTGAGCTGAGGAAGTGGCAGGTGTGTTTTACTCCAACAGGACACAGGGGCCGCGAGGAGGTAGGGCAGGCCAGTGACTACTTGCCTTTAAGTTTGTGATTATTGTTTTGCTTCTCTCCATCTGAATAACAAACTTGGCTTCCAAGTCCTTTTCCCTGTAACACAAATAATACAGTATTAGGGGAGAAAAGATTATTTAAAAGAATTGTTTTAATTATTTGCACAGGTGGAGCTTTATTTCAAAACAGCTCTTGAAAAATAATCAATAAGGCTGCCATGATGCATTCCCGAGGTGGCAACCCTACCCACCTGGCTGCCAAGGAAAGCCACTCCAGCCCTCCACCAGGATAGGAACGAAGGACACACGGCCAGTGGACCAGCCTCCTTCCCCCACCATCTTTATACCTCCACTAGAAACTACATTTCCCAGAAAGCAGCAGAACAGGAAGTCAGGAAAACTGAGAGTACAATTCTCTAGAATGAACAAGCATCCATCTCCACGGTGAAGTGTTATGTCACTGAGAAAGGAACAAGGAAGACTTCTATGTCTGCTTTGGTGCAGGTGCCAGGACACAAGTTTCAGTGGAGAATAACCCAGGTTTAAGGTGCTCTGCCTTTCTATTCTTGGACAATATAAGGATGTAAAAGTGTACAAGCAATATACACTTCAGTAGAAACTATACTTTTTTTTTTTTTTTTTTTTTTTTTTTTAGTACTAGGGATTGAACCATTTTTACTTTGAAATAGTCTCACTAAATTAGCCAGGCTCGCCTTAAACCTGGGATTCTCTTGTCTTGGCATCACAAGTATTGGGATTATAAGTGGGCATCACCATGCTTGGCTGGATTTTCTATTTTGGTACTTTCTGTTATATTTATAACAAGGGCTGAGCAGGCTTTTCCTCAATTCAAACAGATAAACTGTATCAAAAAATTAAAACTAATAGCTCCTTTACAGCTTCAACAAAGTCAAGTGGGAAATAGGGAAAAGGAAAAAGGCAGCATACCTGGAAGACACAATGAAGAGCCCAAAACACAACCCAGCCCCCTTTTTTGACCCCAGCCCTTAAGTACAGGTTTTCTTATTGGTATGTTCTTATCAGCATTAGGCCATGGAAGGGCTGTGGGCTAATAACTTATTTCTTAGCCAGGTGGTGCCTCTTTGTCTCTGGGCAGTGTCATTACTAAGTGCAGGGGATAATGACTTATCTTGTTCTTGCTTGTGTTGTACTGGGCTGTATTGGTTGCCCATCACCTACAAGTGCTTTAAAGTAACACATGGAGTTTAGATTTCCCATACCAAGGCTGGGTCTCCAAAAATAGTAGAGAAACAGACACAAATTATGGCCAGAGTAGCTGTGTGTAATCTCTAAGAACAAGGGATAAGGTCCTTGCCATCACCAGGCAGAGTCACTGTGATCTCAGGGCTTTTGTCTTTTATATATTTGTAGGGCTAAGACTAATGTAATTACCTCTACATTCTCACTATGGGTTAATCATTAGGACAAAGAGCAGTGGGTGGGGGAGCTCTGAAGTGTAACAGGCAAAGCCTCTCCCTGCCTGAGTGCCTGAACAGCACCCAGACTTTTTACATTTTTTATTATAAGTAATACTGGAGCAATTATTCAATACCAACACACTTTCCTAGGCTAGCAATGTGTGTGCCAAACTTCTCTAGTGATGCTGTGCAGAAGCAGCTTTCACAGATCCCAGTCAGCCACTCCATCATGAGTGAACAACCCACACTCTACAGTGGCAGTGCTACTCAGCTCGGGTGTTCAGGAGATTAGGGGTATCTGATGCATTTTCAAATGGTCTTTTCACTTATAATGGACTTATTGGACATAACCACATCATAAGTCAAGGAGATCTGTACGACTTAGATAAAAATAAAAAGGATACCTGAGTACTTTCCAAAAGATTATGCATGCCTGCAACCCCAGTACTTGGGAGACTGAGATATGAGGATCACAGGTTGGAGAAGAGCATCAGCAACTTAGTGAGACTCTCAGCAACCTAGCAAGATCCTGTTTCAAAAAAATAAACAGGTTAGGGATATACCTGGAAGGTAGAATGTCCCTGGGTTCAATCCCCAGGACCACACACGCATACACACAAAAGGCTATCTAGGGACGAAGAAGAAAATGTAGTACATGGAGGCAGTGATAGCAACGAGATTTCTTTGTATATAACTTGATGAATAAATCATTTTGAGAATGATGAAAATACTGTACACAGAAATAAAGTTACTTTTAAAACAACCTAAAACTCAAAAGTAAGTAGGACCAAATGAATAAAATTGTGTATCACACTCAACTGTTTCAAGTATGATGATATGAAGGGATCTGACTTCATAATCTGGTGAAATACATCCTCAAGTTTTAATAATCATATGTGTGGTGCTTATTCTAGATTTCTCTTTGTGTATTATGAGCTAATACATGAGTAGATTGGCATCATTGATAGTCACTAGCAGTAGCTCTTGTGTGGTTCAAAGAAGATACAAACATAAGATCAATGATATCAAGTAAAAATTTTTGTAGTCTTGACTCTGAACAAGAAATATCATGTATTTTAGCTAAAATTGAAAATTAAAAAGACACAGTTTAAACATCCATAATCCAAAAATCTAAAATCCAAAATATTCCAAAATTCAAAGTTCTTTGAGCACTAGCATGAGCCACAGTGGGAAAGTCCATACCTCACTACATGTGCCAGGTCACAGTAAAAAACACAGCACGTTAAAAATGCAGAGTAAACACGAATTAATTTCATGTTAGCCTTGGGTCCCATCCCCAGGAGAGCTCAGTATGTATATGCAAACATTCAAAATCCAAACAAATCTTAACTCTGAAACACTACCGGTCCAGGCTTTTCGGAGAAGAGATACTTGACCTGCAGTTCCTCTGTCCACTGAAAAGACCTAGAAACTTATGCTCAAAGTACAGCGTCTAAATATCATTTTCCACTAAAAGTCAGGGCTTCTTGGAGAAAATACTCAATCTAAACACATGCCCTCACAGGCAAGGAGAGCAGGGCTGTCACGGGAGCCCACTGGGGCTCGGGTAGGCAACGTGTAACAGGGCTCTGCGTGGTCCCCTCCCCGCCAGTGCTGTCACTTTCAAGGACCAGAACACTGACACTCACAAGTCCTAAAGGGACTGGGTCATAAAAAGGCTATAACTGGCGTCTTGCTCGCTGGGAAGGCCAGCCACCAGACTGTGACGGTCCTGTGAGAAAAGAATTGTTTTAATTATTTGCACAGGTAGGGCTTAATTTCAAAACAGTATCTGAAAAGTAATGAGTAAGGCTGTCATGATGGCGTTCCCAAGGTGGCACCCACCCACCTGGCTGCAAAGGAAAGCCACTTTACCACTGAGGGTCTGGGTGGGGCCCACCACCCATCACTGAGCAAGCACAGGCCCAGACATGATGGTGGGCCACTGGCCCCCACCTGTAGCCTTCACAGAGACCTGAGAAGGAGGACCCCACCCAACTGCCCAGCCCACAGGAACCACGATAAATGCTGTTGTAAACACTTATTGTTAACGGTGTAAGGAAAACACTAATTCAAAGCTCATGTCAAAAAACCTTAAGTGCCAACCTAAGTTCCCACTGGTAAGAACTAAGAAATTTGAGCAAAAGGGTAACGGTGACAAAAATATGCCCAGGCACATCAACTCTTAATGAAAAACTAAAAATCCAGAGGCGCACTGGAGAATCAAAGGAACTTTCTTCTGACATTGAAAAACTGGCAAATTAAGGAAAAATCAAGCATTTACTCCAAATTTCCTATATAATGGATACTTTGGTGTTACCCAATAGCTGTCAAGGGAAGTTTCCTTTTTTTTATTGGTACTAGGGATTTAATCAGGGGGCATTCTACCTCTGAGCCACACACCAAGCCCTTTTTCTATTTTTGTTTTGAAACAGGGTCTTGTTAGGTTTCTGAGAATCTCCCTCAATTCCTAAAGCTTTCCTAGAACCTGTAATGCTCCTGCCTCAGCCTCCCAAGTACTGGGATTACAAGCACACATGCCACTGCATCCTTTTAGAGGAAGGAAGAAGGAAAAGAAAATTAAAATATCACTATTGGACAGGCATGATGGCACATGCCCGCAATTTTAGAATTTGGGAGGCCAAGACATGAGGATCATAGATTGACGATCAGAAGTTTAGTGAGGTTTCTGCAATTTAGTGACATCCTATTTCAAAACAAAATAATATCTCTGGGGCTGTAGCTCATAGAATGTCCTTGGGTTTAACATCCAGTATCACAAAAAGATTGCAAAGACTAGAAAGATGGGCCAGGTGTGGTGGCACATGGTAATCCCAGTACTTGGGAGGCGAAGACAGGAGGATCACAGGTTCACAGTCAGCTTCAGCAACTTTGCAAGTCCCTCTACAACTTAGCAGATCCTGTTTAAGCTTTGAAAATAAAATAAAAATAGAGCTGGGAGTATAGCTCAAGGGTAAAATGCCCCTGGGTTTAATTCCCATAGTCCCACAAAGAAAGAAAGAAGGAAAGAAAGGAAGGAAGAAAGAAAGAAAGAGGAAGAAAGAGAAAGATGGAAGAAAAACCTGTAGATTTTTTAAAAAGACCTTTTTTGGTGGCACTGGGGGTGGAACCCAGGGGCTTTTCTACTTCCAAGTTCTACTTCCAGACGTATTTTATATTTTATGTGGAAACAGGGTCTCACGAGGTTGCTGAGAGCCTCACTAAGTAGCTGAGGCTGGCTTTGAACTTGTGTGATCCTCCTGTCTCAGCCTCCCAAGCACTGGGATTACAAGCATGCGCCACCACACCCGGCTAGATTTTTTTTTTTTTTTTTTTTTTTTTGGTGGTACTGGGGTTCCTGGAAGCCCTTATACCTCCGGGCTACACTCCCAGACCTATTTTTACATTTTTATTTGGAAACAGGGTCTCCTAAGTCAGAGCGCGCGGCTGGCTTCAAACCTGCACGATCCTCCTGTCTCTGCCTCCCAAGCACGGGGATTACAAGTGTGCGCCACCACGCCCGGCTCACCCGGCTAGATTTTTAAAACTAGACTTTAAAGACACATCAACCAACTGCATCTCAATACAAAGAGACAAAGCATTTTTAAATATAACATATGTAAGGAAATATTAATGCGGACTAGATATTTGATGGTATCAAAAATTATAGTAATTTTAGATATAGTAATGGTATCACAATTTTAAAAAAAAGAATCTTAACCTTTTAGACATCCAGCATATGCTGAAATGTTACAATCCCAGATAATGATGTCTTGGAATTTACTTTTAATAATTGAGGTTGAGGCGGAAAAGCTGGGGTGACCTCCTGGCCACCTCAGGATGAAAGAGACAGAATATTATACGCCATGAACAACTAAACCCCAAAAGAACATTGCAGGGCGCACCCTTAGAAGACTCCAGTGAACTCCTATAAGTTGATCTCATATTTTCAAGCCAATATGAAAAGGGCCTCCATGACAACACCAGATCTTGGACTGCAGACCCACAAGTCTTACCTGTCTTAGGGACACCCCATGTTCATGTGACATACAACAAATGCTTCATCAGATTACACTTAGTATGCCTTCTGGGCAGATCAACTATCCAGAGCACGTCCTGCCCAACAGAGATGCCATACCCACCCATACACCGGACCTGTCTACACCTTAGACTGCCACATCTCCATTCCTGCCATGTCTACAGTGGCTCATTTCTCAACCACTCACTCACCTACCATGTGTGGGTCTTTAATTTTTAAAGCCACTACTATCAACAAATTCCTCTCAAAAACACAGGATTATCCAGCTACCTAGGAATAATGGAATCCATCATAGTGAGGCTCACACAACTGGTCGATCCTTGCCACATGAAGCATGGTGGCTCATGCCATGCCTGGCTCTTGGCTGCAGTCCGGAGAGTCCACATCCCACATCTCAGAATCCCAGTCTTTGTGGTAGCTATGTGTCAAGGGTCCTCCACATGAGCGGTTATTCTAACCCAAAGGTAGCCTCAACAGTACTTTACCGGTTTTAATTTAACATCACTCTACAAAAGTACTAAGAAGGATGGACTGAAAGACTGTTAGGGCAGAGAAGCATCTTCCTCTTAGTCACTTCTGAAATCAAAACCCAAGATGTCCATGGAGAGGTAAGGACGAGTCCAGAGGCTTCAGAACCTCCCTCAAATCACTGGATGCAGGAGTAGGGGTGGGGAGGAGGGCAGGAGCAGATGACAGCCTCTGTTCTGAGAGTCTACGGCTTTTCTCAGTTTCTCAAAGAGCTCTACATCCCCAAGAGAGAAGAACCCAGCTCAGATGTGAGTCAATCAAAATGTGCCCCCAGGAACTGGCGGCCCCAGCAGCACAGGGAGGCCTGTTAGAAAAGGGGAACCTCAGCCTCACCCCAGGCTGCTGAACAGGAACCTGCCTTTAGCTGTAAATGATTCTGATGAGCACTGTAGCTTGAAAAGCACCGCGCTGCTGTGATATTCAACATGACACAATGATGTACTGGCCTTGCACTCACTTTTATGAGCTAAAGTTCATATTACCTGCTCTTACACTGGGAAAATTACTAACTTTGCTCTTTGACTTTTAAGCTTTATTTCTAAAATCGCATGGCAGACTGCACGTACAACATGGGTCAGCAAACACTCTCTCTGCTCTCCAGGCTTAAGCTGTGCAGGGGCTTCTAAGCAAAAGAAGGGGGCGCCTGAGCGCTGCCCGTCCCAGTCACATCCCTCCAGCCACACTCCTCTCCTTGGGAGGCCGTCTGAGTGCATGACAGCCAGGTTCCCTTCCCTCTGTACCCGGCCAAACTATCAGCCTCTAGCTCTGTCTAGACCCAGACCATCTCCCAGTGCAATCTCTTAAAGCCATTTTTAAAAACAATTAAAGGCCATCAAGATTAAGGTAGAGGCTGTCTGTTTTGGAAAATGAATTTCACAAATAATTCCTTATACTGTTTCCTCCTTTAAGCATGAAAGGAAAAATATAAGATTTATCTTTGCTCCAAAAATAATTTCATAGTATTATTGATTTTTTTAAAAAAGATGGTAGGTAGAGTTTTAGAGTAAATACCACTCTAGTTCCTAGAAATACTTAAAGAAAAGCCAGTGTAATTTATATGATGGCCGGAGTTATTAAATGTTGAAACTAACCCTTTGGTTTGTGCATTCCTCACAGATGCCTGGGGGGAGCATCAAAATTCAAATATGTCAAAGATGAAAGAAAAGCAGAGCGCAGTGGCCAAACCTGTGATCCCAGTACTCAGAAGGCTGAGGCAGGAAAATCACATGTTCCAGGCCAGCCTCAGCAACTCAGGGAGGCCTTGCCTCAAAGTCAAAAGTGAAAAAGGGCCGGGAGTGGAAACTGGAGGTAAAGCGTCCCTGGGCGCGATCCCTAGTACGGAAGGAAGGCAGGCAGCCAGCCAGCCAGCCAGCCAGCCAACCAGTACCCTCCTTCCTCCACACCCTCCTGACCAGTCTTCCTAATGACCATCATTCATGGCAGGTTCTTGCTGTGTTCATGGCCTTCTCTTCTCCCCCAGAAACTTTGAGTGTCAAGGTGACTTCAAGATCCACGTGACACTCCATCAAAGAGCATCGAACATTCGGCGACTTTGTCTTGTCCAATCCACCACTTACCTACCGTGTCTCATCTCCCCACTCTGCAGCCACTGTCCCACGCAGACCACCGCCGCCTCCTTCTAGCCTGTCTGCCGCCTTGCCCTCTCCCTTCCACACTCCACTCTCTGCTGCCCGAGAGAGCCTTCCAGAACTCACATCTCACATGAAGCTTTAAACTCCACCAAGGACCTCTCAAGCTGCAGGATAGGACCAACTCCTGGCGCTATACAAAGTCCTTCCTGATGTGACCCTCCACATAATTCTATCACCATTCCAACATTATATCCTGTCCTGCTTCCTCCCCTAGCCAACTCCCTGCCATCTCTCTGAACCTGGCTCAGAATTCACACCCTCAAGAGAGCTGTGAGACCCCTGCCTCATCCTAAGCTACACGACCTTCTGCTAGTTTCACCCACCAGACTGAATTTTAGAGTAAGGGCTGAGCCAGGTGTGATGGCACATCACTGCAATATCCCAATATGTGGGAGGCTGAGACAGGAGGATTGCAGGTTCAAGGCCTGCCTCAGCAACTTAGGGAGGCCCTCAGCAACTTACCAAGACCCTCTCTCAAAGTAAAAAAGAAAAAGGGCTGAGGGCATAGCTCAGAAGTCGAACAACCCTGGATTTGATCCCCCGTGCCAAGAAAAAAAAGCAAAGAATTCATCTGCATTCACATCCTCTACCCCAGTACAGTGCCTGCAGCTCTGACATACTCACAAATCAGTTGCTGTATATGCTGGACCTACTGACTGAATTATACACAAACAGCTCTCGCCCCGGTACTCAGCAGTGCCTGTCCCCTGGTTACGCTGCCCTACTGGCCCTTGTCGCTGGCCTTGGATCTCGCCTTTCCACACACTGACCTTGCTACTTCCTGCCTACCCTCCCCTGCAAGGTTCATCTCAGGTTTACTGACTCCTCTCCTAATAAAACTGCACACTCCCCGAGCTCATCCCACTTAGGGTTTCACACTTGCCCTGGCGGGGTCCTCTCCCTAGAGGGCCCAGGGAGCCCCAGAGAAGCAAGGGTGTAGCTTCCTTCACGTGCACACCCCAAGCACTGAGTACAAAGCAAAGTTCACCCCAGTACTGACATATTTATCTTTTAATCCTACTGCCAAAAACTAGAGAATATCAGACGCCAAGAGCTCCCTGGTCTCAGGTCAATTTCCTCTGACATTTAAGAAACATGGGAAATAAATTTTGACATTTTTCTTATATTGAGGAAAATAAATAATCCTAAAATATTACTTGAACATTGACTTGATAATAGAGCAAGATGAACTATGACTCTCCATGGCCACTCTGGTGAATTGGGTTTCTCAACCAAAAAGTCAATTATGGACCCTTCATATAAATAAGTAATTTATTTGAAAGGTCTGGAAACTAGATCATAAGATGTTAAAAATGAGCCAGGTAGAAGAAGAATACTGAGTTATAGATCAATATTAGAGGGGAGGAAAGGAAAGTGTTTAAAATATCCAATCAGGAAAAAAGGTAAGTCATGTCAGCCCTCAAATACGTGAGTAAGAACATGCTTATAAAGACAACAAAAAATCCTCTATTTCAGAACTGTTTCCAGTTTACTCATCAATTCAAACTGCTTTCACCCTTTTCAGCTAATGGCATTTGGTCACTCCACAGTGCACATCAGCCCGGGGGATGCTGGGATCTCCACACTGAACCCTCAGCTTGGGAGATTCTAACTAATGGCTTATCTACCATGAGGTTTGAGGAAAACCAGCACCTCCTAGCCATCTTTAAAGTTATGTACTAAGTCAGGCACAGTGGTACACATCTGTATTCCCAGTACTTGGGAGGCTGAAACAGGAGGATCACAGGTTTGAGACCAGCCTCGGTAATTTATCAAGACTCAGCAATCTAATTAAACCATTTTTAAAAATAAAAAGGGCTAGGGGTATAGTGCAGAAGTAGAATGTCCTTACCATACAAAATAAAAACTATGTGCTGGGCATGGTGGCTCATGTATATAATCCCAGTATTTAGAAAGCTAAAAGAGGAAGATCACAGATTTGAGGACAGTACATGGTAACTCAAGGCACATTCTGCTTCAAATAATAATAACAATAATAATAACGATAGTAATAATAATGTGATAATAAAAATAGAGGTGTAGCTCAGAGACAGAACACCCCTAGGTCCAATTCCCAGTACCATAAAAAAAGAAAAATTATATATTAGAACTACTATTTAACTGGCTCCATGTTGGTGGCAAGACACTCAATAGAAACAATAATAGCTAAAATTTTAAAAAGAATACATGAAACCAAGCACGGTGGCATACACCTCTATTCCTAGTACTTAGGCTGAGACAAGACACTGGCAGTTCGAGGACAGCCTCAGCAACATAGCAAGATTCAGCAACCTAGTGAAACCCTGGTTCCAAACAAAAATGAAACATGCTGGAAGGAGAAGCTTGGAGGGAGAGTGCTCCTGGGTTCAATCCCCAGTTCCACAGCAACAACAAAGCATGAACCGCACGTGCCACTGTGGAAAGATGCCCGAGCCAAGCCAGCGAGAGAAAGAACAGGAGCGAAGCAGTGTGCGCACAGGGACGGGGCTGCAGGGGTAAGAGCGCCAGAGGATTCTGCACATCCCAGCTTCTAGATGAACCAAGCACCTGAGGATGAAGAGGGAGCTGAGCAAGGTGGTTACCTATGGAGTGCGAGCGGGGCCTGAGGGGACAGGAAAATAACATTTCAGTGTTAGGGTTGAGCATGATTTGATACTACTTCTATAACCAAAATTAGCCAATTAACAGAGAGAAGCCCTGTGTTTTTTTTTGGTTTTTTTTGGTTTTTGTTTTTAATTTTGTATTGGTGCATTATATTCATACATCACATTGGGGTATAAAACTTCTATGGACATACATGTGCATATCACCCATTTAGCCCCTAACCAATTCCCACCCCATCCCTACCCCATCACTCCTTCCTATGCTTGGCTTAGTGGTTGACTTCAATATGTTTAAGGACATTGTGTGTTTTAGAGAATTTCCTTCTCCCTCCCTCCCATCCCCTCCTTTAGGTTGTCTTGTTTGCTCCTCTATAGGATTTCCTTTTTCATCTAGAGTTCCTCCCATGACCCATTTCTCCTTAGCTTTCACATATTAGGGAAAGCATCTGATTTCTTATTTTTTGTGATGACTAATCTCTCTTAGCATTATGTCCTCCAGTTCCATCCATTTCCCTCAAAATGATGTAACTGAGTTTTTTTAATGGCTGCGTAAAATTCCACTGTGTACATACCCTGCAGTTTTGTAACCCATTCATCTGTTGATGGACATCTTGGCAGATTCTATAGTTTGGCTATGGTGAATTGTGCAGCTATGAACATAGATACACATGCATTAGTTTGGTAGTTTGGTTTGCTTTCTTTTGGGTAGATACCCAGAAGTAGTATTGCTGGGTCAAATGGTAGATTTGTTCCCATTCTTCTGAGGATTCTCCATACTGTTTTCCAAAGTGGTTGCACTAATTTGCAATCCCAACAACAATGTTTTTGAGTTCCCATTTCTCCACATCCTCCCGAGCATTTATTGTTGTTTGTGTTTTGAATGACTGCCATTGTCCTTGGAGTTACATGAAATCTCAGAATAGTTTTGATTTGCATCTCTCTGACTGTCAGTGATGTTGAACATTTTTTCATGCATTTATGGGCCATTTGAATTTCTTCTTTCGTGAAGTGTCTATTTAGTTCGCTTGCCCATTTTTTTATTTGATTTTTTTAGTGTTGAGTTTCTTGAGTTCTATGTATATTCTAGATATGAGTCCTCTATCAGAGGTGTAAGTGGCAAAAATCTTCTCCCATTCTGTTGGCTCTCAGTTGAGGTTCTTGACAGTTTCCTTTGCTGAACAGAAGCTCTTTAGTTTCATGCAATCCCATGTATTGATTTGTCTTTTAATTTGTTGTGCCTTTGGGGTCTTGTGGAGAAAGTGTTTATTTGTGCCTAGGTGTTGCAGTGTTGTACCTATGCCCTCTTCAAGGAGCTTCAAGGTCTCTGGTTTGATTTCCAAGTCTTTGATCCATCTTGAATTGACTCTTGTACAGTAGGATTAATTTCCAATTTTCTACATATGGTTAACCAGTTTTGCCAACACCATTATTGAACAGGCTATCTTTTCTCTAGTGTATGTTTTTGGCCCCTTTGTCAAAAATCAATTGGGTGAAAGTGTGTGAACTTGTTTCTGGGTCTTCTATTCTTCTCCACTGGTCTATGTATCTGTTTTAGTACTAGTACCATGCTTTTTTTTTTTTTTTTATTGTGATTCCTCCTGCATGGATTTTGTTGCTGAGAACTACTTTGGCTATTCTGAGCTTTTTGTTATTCCAAATAAATTTAAGGACTGATTTTTCTATGTCTGTGAGGAATAATCTTGGTAGTTTAATGGGCATTGCATTGAATCTGTAGATCAGTTCTGAAAGGATGGCCATTTTAATGATATTTATTCTGCCTATCCATGAACATGAAAGATCTTTCCATCTTCTTAGATCTTCTTCCATTTTTTTTTTCAATGTTTCATAATTTTCTTTGTAGAGATCTTTTACCTCCTTGGGTAAGTTTATTCCTAAGTATTTTATTTTTTTGTGGGAGATCCTGAGTGGAAGTGTTTTCTGGATTTCTTTTTCAGTGGATTTATGGTTGGTGTACTTTAGAAAAGCTTCTGATTTTTTGAGATTGATTTTGTATCCAGACACTTTGCTGAATTTGTTGATCAGTTCTATAAGCCTGTTGGTTGAGTTTGTTGGGTTTTCTAAATATAGTATCATGTCATCTTCAAATAGTTAAAGTTTGAGTTCTTCTTTTCCTATTTGTACTCCTTTGATTTCCTTGTCTTGCCTTATTGCTCTGGCTAGTGTCTCTAGTACTATACTGAAGAGAAGTGGTGATAATGGACATCCGTGTCTTGTTCCTGTTTTTAGGGGGAGTTCTTGAAGTTTTTCCCCATTTAATATGATGTTGGCAGTGGGCTTATTGTGGATTGTCTTTTATGATGTTGAGATATGTTCCTTCTACTGTAATTCTCTGAAGTGTTTTTATCATAAATGGGTGTTGAATTTTATCAAATGCTTTTTCTGTGTCTAATTTTTGTCTTTGATTCCATTTATATGATGAATTACATGAATTGATTTTCATATGTTGAACCAGCCTTGCATCCCTGGGATGAACCCTATCTGGTCATGGTGTATGATTTTATGCGGTTTTGAATCACAGTTGTTGGTATTTTGTTTAATAGTTTTGCATCCAAGTTCATCAGAAATATAGGCCTGTAGATTTCCTTCTTTGAACTGTCTTTATTCGGGTTGGGTATTAGTGTGATGTGGTCTTCATAGAATGTATTTGAGAGAATCCCACTTTTTTCTATTTCACAAAATGGTTTGAGGAGTATTGAGGTTAGCTCTTCTATAAAGATTTTATAGAATTCACTTGGAAAACCATCTGGTCCTGGGCTTTTCTTTGATGGTAAGCTCTTTATTGCTGTTTCAATCTCTTTGATTGTTATTAGTTGGTTTAAGTGTTCTACATCTTCTTGACTCGGTTTAGGAAGGTTGTATTTATCTAGAAAGTTGTCAATTTCTTCCAGATTTTCCATTTTGTTGGAGTATAGTTTTTTAAAGTAGTTTCTCATAAACCTGTGGATTTCTACACTGCCGGTAGTAATATCACCTTTTTCATCTCTTATCTTCATAATTTGGGTTGATTCTCTCTATTTTTAGTTAGATTGGCTAGTGATTTATCTAGTAATTTTTTTAGAGAAACTGGCTTTTGGATTTTTTTATTTTCTCTATTGTTTTTTATCTGCTACTTTGTTAATTTCTGCTCTTATTTTAATAATTTCCTGTCTCCTACTGGCTTTTGGGTTAGATTGTTCCTATTTTTCAGGGGCTGTGAAGTTTGTCATTAGGTTATTTATTTGAAGATTTTTTGTTTTTGTTTTTCTTATGTGAGCACTCACTGGTACAAATTTCCCTCTTAATACTGCCTTCAAATTGTCCCAGAGGTTTTGATATGTTCGATCTTTATTTTCTTTTGTTTCTAGAAATTTCTTGATTTCATCTCTTATGTCTTCTATGACCCATTCTTCATTCAGAAGTGTGGTGTTCAATCTCCACATATTTATGTTGTTCTCTGGTCTTCCTATAGTTGGTTTCTAGTTTCATTCCATTATGGTCTGAAACAACACAGGGAAGTATGTAACATTTTTTTTAATTTGCTAGCGCTCATTTTGTGGCCCAGGATGTGATCTATTTTGGATAAGATTCCGTGAGCAGCTGAGAAAAATGTAAACTCTGCTGTAGTTGGGTGAAATATTCTATATGTGCCCAACAAGTCCATTTGATTAATGGTATTCTTTAGTTCTGAGGCATCATTACTCATCTTTTGTATGGAAGATCAGTCTCATGTTGTGAGATGAGTCTCCCAGTATTATTGTATTGGGATTTATGTGTGACTTCATGTCACAAAGAGTTTGTTTTATGAAAGTATAGCTGCATCTATGTTTGGGGCATAAATGTTGATTACTGTTATTTCCTCTTGCTGGATTATTCCTTTTACCAGTAAAACATGACCTTCTTTGTCTCTTCTAATAAGTTTGGGTTTGAAGTCTAACTTGTCTGATATCATAAGTGCTACTCCTGCTTGCCTTCGAGTTATGTTAGCATGAATTACCTTGTCCAGCCCTTTACTTTGAGTTTATTACTATCTTTACTTGTAAGGTGTGTTTCCTATAAGCAGAAGATAGATGGATTCTGGTTTTTAATCCATTTTGCCACTTTATGTCTTTTTATTGGGGAATTGAGGCCATTTACATTCAATGTGATTATTGAGAGATAACTTTTAATTCCTAACATGTTAAGATTTTATTTCTCTTTGAAATACTGTTTATTCTTCTTTGCTTAGTTGTCTGCTGGATGGACAATCTTGTTTCTCTGGTTCTGGTGCATATTACCAATCTCTTCTTTGTAGTTAATCTCTTTAAGTATTTTTTCTAGCGCTGGTTTTGTAGACATAAATTCCTTCAGTTTCTGTTTGTTATGGAAGCTTTATATTTCCCCATCTACTTTGAGAGATAGTTTTGTTGGGTAGGAAATTTGGGGCTGGAAGTTGTTTTCTTTCAGAGTTTGGAATATGTTACTCCATGCCCTTCTGGCTTTCATGACTTGGTTTGGGAAGTCTGGAGTGATTCTAATTGGTTTGCCTCTGACTGTCACTTGGTCTTTTGTTTCTGATGCCTTTAAAATTCTCTCCTTGGCTTCTACATTGGTAGACAATTATGTGGCATGGGGAACCTTTTTCTCTGATCCTGTCTAAAGGGAGTTCTATAAGTTTCCTGGACCTCTTGTTCTATGTTTGGAAATTTTGTGCTATTATTTCTTTGAAGAGTTTATTGATCCCTTTGATTTCACCTTCTTTTCCCTGCTCTCTTAAAATGGGCCCATATATCTTCAATGTCAAACTCCTGCTTTCAGATTTTTTTTCTAAGTTATAAATTATGCCTTCATTTTTGGAGTGATCATCTTCTAGGAGCAAGATTCTATTCTCCATGTGGTCTAATTAATTGTTTATAGCTTGAATTGATGCCTTTAATTCAATGATTACATCCTTTATTTCTTTTAGACTCTAAATTCTTTTCGAAGGTCCTGTATTATTTCTGCAGTTATATTCCTGATTTAATCTTCTGGAGATCTCTGAATTTCTGTGTTATCAGGTTCTGATATTGTGGGGTTGTGGGCATTCATTGATCCATTGTTGTTCCTCTTTTCCATGATTTTAAAAGTTTGTGCCTTCTCTCGGTTCTTCTCCAGGTCACCACGACTTTACTTAGGGTGCTCTGGATCTCGAGTTTGTGGTAATCTCAACCGCCACTACTACTTTACTGGGTTGTACCACAAAGTCTAAGACCCAGGGAATTAATCAAGGCTGCGCGAGACTGTGGGGGTGGTGGACTGGGCGTTTTCCCATGGGAAGCTGCAACTAGGGTGTGGTATCTCTGCCACCGCTACTCTTTCACTGGGTTACACTGCAAAATCTTAGACCCAGGGAGATTATCAAAGCTGCGCAGCAGTCCCTGTGGGTGCAGTACTGAGATTTCTCTATTAGAGGCCACAATTTCACTTACATTTGTTGTGCACACTGATCTGTAGTTGCGGGAATAGTGAACTTGCCTCGAATGCTGGCAATATGGTACAGCTGCCAGCCCTCTGCTGTGAGGCTGGCGTATTTCTTTTCTGGTTTTGAGCTCCATTCTGAGTTCCTGGAAGGCGTGATAAGCTTGGCAATTGGGAGTTTTAGACGTTCTTTGGGCTGAAAGAACTGCTGAATTACACCCAAATGATCTGCAGCTGCTCACTTCAGCTCCTTGTTTACCTTTCTGGAGCCTGGTGCTGTGAGGCAAGATGGCGCCTGCATGGTATCCGATGCCGCAATGCAGTCTGGTTTCTTTTCTGGTCTACGGTTGTTCTTCTAGTCTTCTTTTTCTCTGTCCCTTATATTTACAGTTTTTATTTCTCTGCTGATAGTGTTTTCTGGCTATGAAAAGTACTGATTTTGTGGCAACAGAGATCAAGTGTTAGTGGGACTTTTAAATGCTGCTTTTTCTCGGTTGCCATCTTCCCAGAGAAGCCATCTTCCCAGAACACTGGTGGCTTCTCAAGCTCTGGGTCAAGTCTAGGGCCAACCCACTCCCCCAAAAGCCAGCCTGGCACCTCAATCCCGCGTGCCCTCGGCCACCCTGACACTCCCCCTACCACAGCTCTGTGTTTCCCCCAGCAAAATGATGCCCAAGACTCACAGCCACCCCAACCCTTTCTCAGGGGGCATTTCTGGATCTCTTAGGCTCAACAAATGACTCCATTTCCCCACTCCACGTAGTGACGCTTCCATTTCTCCTTAAGATCCCAGATAAAATACAGGATGCCCAACTAAGCTGAATTTCAGATAATGAGCAAATCATTTCTCCATGTATGAAACACCCCCACCCTTTATTTTTGCTTGCCAACTGGGCAACAGAACAAAAGTGAGCCTTTGTCCTCTTCCCTGGCCCGGAGTGAGCGCTAGAAACCTAAAAGGTCAGACCAAGTGCCAGCTTTTCCAGGTTGCTATCCCGGAGAAACAGCTGCAATAAGAATGGCACCCACGGAATCCATTAGGGTGCACTGTGTGGTGAACCCCAGCCAGAGGAGAAGACAGTAGAAGACCCAGGGTAGCAACAACAGCAAGCCCATGGGCAGTTCCTGAGCTAGAGGTTGCCCCAGGTGGAATCAGGATGGCCAGGCACACAGGGCAGCCCAGGGCAGCCCAGGGGCTGCAGAACTGAAGAGCCAGATGGGAAACAAACGGAGAGTGGGGCAGTGAATGAAGCACAGAGCTCCTCTTAGAAACAGCACCACAGCTGAGACCCCAGAGCAGGGAGCGCTGCGGGGGCTTCAGACAGGGAAGCAATAGCTTTTTCTCTCCTCCTTTCTTCCAGCTAGCCTAACGCTCAGAATGGTTTCAATACCCAGTGAGTTACCTTGGGATGCACAGAAGCGGCAGGAAGTGGAGATTTACAGGTTCATCCATCCACACATTCTAAGACAGTGGCTTCACCAGCCAGATGGGGAGCAAGTGGCCAACACTGTAAAGGCTCAGCCCTGGACACTGCTTCTCAGTGAGAAGTTAGGAGAATCATATACAGTGTCATTCTAGATGATGGTAATGCTATAAAGAAATAATAATGGGCATCTGGGTATAGGACCAGCGGGCAAGGGAGGCAAGCAGCCAGGAAAGAGCTCTCTAAGGGGCGACTTGTGAGCAGAGCCTTGAAGAGAGAGAAGCTGAGAGCGGGAGAGCTGGGCGATGGCATTTCAGGTGCAGAGTGGCAGGTGCAGAGCCCTGGGGCAGGATCCAGCCAGAGGCTTTGGAGGAAGGAGCAGACCACCGGAGTGCAGAGAGGAGAGGGGGGCAAACTGGAAGGGGAGATCAGAAAAGCCTGGAGACAGGAGCCAAATCCTGCCAGTTCTCGTAAACTTTAGAAAAATGACTAAGACTTTGGAACTTAAATGTGATAGGAAAACATTGCACAGGAAGGCTCTGTGTGCAGGAAAATAGCAAACTCACTTTTAATGCTTCTTTGAGCCCTCTCTAGCTGCTCTGCATCGAGTCTAATGGGTGAGAGCAGACCAAGGAGACCATTAGGAGGTAACACAGGGATGCTGGCCCTGGACTGGAAAGCACAGAAGTACACAGGGCAAGGGAGCCAGAATCATGATATCCTGCGGCTGAAGATGAAGATCAACAGGCAGAAACGTGCGGCAGCTCCAACCCACCCAGGCCTAGCAAACACACTCTCCAGCCTAGGACCCAGGATGTGTTTAACCACCTAGGAGCTTCTGATGATCAGCCAGGGTAGGGACCACTGCTGGGGTGATCGGCAATGTGTTCCTCAACCCTTAGGAGCTGGGATTCTACACAGCTCCACTGCGGCCCTGCTTCTTCTAAGATGGTGCTTGCTAGACACTTTCTAGACACAGTCTCATCCATCCCCTCTTCTGAATAGAGCCAACAGCCTCAGCCCCAACTCCAGAGCAAAACCCACAACAGTCTTTGCCTCTGGCTCTCACTGCTGGCTTCCAACTGGGATTCACTTCTGACTCCTACAGCCTCAAAGGTGTAGAGTGGCTATATTCCTGCTTCTCTTAAAGGAGGTATGCAAGTGGAGAACCACTCTAAAGACACATGAAAAAAGTCAGTCCGCAGCGCGTGTAAATGCCTTACTGGGTCCATTAGAACTTGATTCTGCCCAGGAACTCTGGTAGACAGTTGAAGAAATGCATACATTATCAAATTTAAGCCTGCAACTAAAGGGCTCAATTTTGTTGCTTGAGACTAAAGATGACATTTTCGCAGGGAATGTTTGTTGGCTCTGGTGTGGGAAGCACAAGTGGGGACCGAGATGGAGAGGGCTTGAGAGTCAGGAGGAGGCAAGGGAAATGGGGCACTTGACAAGGGATGGGCTCGAAAGAGAGCAAGAGACCTAGCCCATAGTTGGACCTTGCAGAGAAAAACTGAGGCCCAAGGAGGTTACGGGACTTACGCCAAGTTACTACCATGGAGTGGACATTGCAAAGGACCAGAGGAGTCAAGCAAGCAATCAATTCTTCAAAGCCACAGAGAGCTGCCAAAAACAGAGCCAACACCCTACACTTGATTCAGCCCCGTCCTCTGGGAGGGAGGAATTACAGAAGCGTGGGCTCCCACAGGAACACAACACTCCAATTGGTAAGTGAAGCAATCACATGTAAACAGGGCCCAAGTCACCAAATGTATCAGGCACTGGATCGAAGTATGAGAAGCCCACAGGCCTCACCTCCCACCACAGCCCGGCAGCACCCAGGCCCCGCTCCTCTCCCTTCCCCTCCGGGCCTCCCTCCTGCTGGGAACATGCCTTTCTCCTCCCTCTGCTCTGTCCTTCAAGCCCATAAAGAACATCTCCTCCCGCAGGAGGCCTTCTGGACCCCTCAGACAGCATCTTCCATGTGCCATGCCACACATGCTCCAGCAGTTACTCCTTCTGGGGACTGTGGAGCCACTACACGATAGTCTTCCCTAACCGTCTAGAAGCTTCCTGAGGGCAGCGATGATGCCTCGCGTTTTACTCTCGCAATCCCTAGCACCATTCTGATGCAGAGCAAGCACCGGAAAGAATGACTATGAGCCCAAGGTCCTCGCGCATCCTCAGGCCCAGGCCCCTGCGCCAGAAGCCGTCCAAAATGATTTTGTCTTGACTCCTTCAAGAGACCACATTTACCTCATTTTTATTACAGTACATTGTTAAATGTTCTATTTTATTATTATTATTTATCTCTTACTGTTTCTATAAACTAAACTTTAACATAGGTATATAAATATAGGCAAGAAGCACAGTGTATGTCAGGTTTGGTACTACCCTCGATTTCAGACATCCACTGGGAGTCTTGGAACCAATCCCCCATTGGAGGAGACTATGTGCACAGGGATGAAAGAATGCATGAAATAGCTGAACTGAAAGGATGCTATTCTTGAACCTGTGCACTGAAGTTAAATTGATACTTCCAAGTCTCAATACCATTATACTTTGTTAAATACAGGTGCATGCAAGCAGTCTGAATGTAAGCCATTTTCAATATGATCCACATAAAAATAAATAAATAAATAAATAAATAAATAAATAAAACGTTTAGAGAATTAAAATAAATAAATAAATAAATACAGGTACATGTTCCCCATAAATATCAATTACCTTGCATATGTTAACTCCAACAGGAACAAAGGTCTTCTTTTCCCACAGATCCACAGCTGTGACTCTCACACCAGGACCAAGGCATAGGGACCCTTCTGTCTCCTTTGTGTGTACATGAGGGATTGAACGCAGAGGCATTCTACTTCCAAAATAGAGCCCCCCCACCCACGGCCATTTTTTTTTTTATTTCTTGTTTTGAAACATGGTCTTGCTAGGTTGCTGAGAGCCTCACTACGTTGCTGAGGCGTGGTCTTGAACCTGCGATCCTCCTCTCTCATCCTCCCAAGTAGGGGATTACAGGTGTGTGCCGCCATATCTGGCTTCTATCTCCTTTTGAGTCGCAGGAAAAACAAGGTTGTGTGTTTGCCCAAACTTCTCTATATGGTCCCAAACACAACCAACAAACTTGTTTTGAAAAGTAGAATATAAAAGGAGTATATAAATATAAACACTAGCAATGTAAAAACATGTTCAGACACTGGAAAAAACAAAAGAATTAAGGCATGGTATAAACTTAAACACTAGAACTGTAAGAACATCTACTACTTCTGTTGTTTCCCGGCACTCAGACATTAAATCAACTGCTCAGTGCCCAAAGGTGACCTCGTGCGGCGCTGCAGCACCACGAAACACCAAGGCGGGGGTGGGGGGGGGCTTCCTCCACACTTGCCCTTCGTCCACACCCTCACTGACCCTCTCCAGATTCATCTCTAGTTTAGAAAACTTGTTTTCCTCCCCAAAGCTGTCACTGAGAACAATCACAATAGCTGGCCTGCGAAAAGAAGACCGGTTCCTTTTACATCATCAGCAGCTAAATAGACCAGTTAGGGTAGGAGCACAATATAAATTCAACCTAAACTGCAGGAACTTTTTCTTCAGAAGGATTCCTTTCCAGGCTTAGTGAAATAAGGTGCAGTCTTGGTTTACTGTGACTTTCCACTAAGCACAGCAGCTAATATTTACTTCCCTAAGCAAGAGGTTTAACAGTGGAGTGGGGACGCAGGGTTTAAGGAACCTGGCTTGAAACCCTGACTCAACAGCCTTGGGACATGGGGTATATTATGTAATTTTGCTGAGCCCTGGTGTTCTCATCTGAATAATGGTATTGAATGAAACCTATTACACATGGTCACTCAAAGAGTGCTGCTTGCACAATGCTCTGGTTTTTGCTGGAAGCTGATAGAAGAAAGCACCGGCCCGGCAGAACAGATCCCCCATCCCCGCATTCATTTCCATCAAGAAATCAAGACACAACTGTTCACTTGACACACTACTGCATCACTACTGGGTGCCAGCTCACTGGAAGCACTGGAGACTCCAGTGGACAAAACTAACAGAGGGCCGGCACTAGGGAGCTCACGGGCCACAGGGAGATCATGTTTAATGTCACCTTTCTGATCCTTTCCCCAAAATGGGCAGAAATGAAAGAAATTTAGTAAATATATTTTGCCAAATTTTCTGGCCAAGATCTCACAATAAAGAAGAGCCATTATACAGATGATTTGTGTGTGTGTGTGTGTGTGTGTGTGTGTGTGTGTGTGTGTGATACTGGGGTTCCTGGAAGCCCTTCTACCTCCGGGCTACGCTCCCAGACCTATTTTTACATTTTTTTATTTGGAAACAGGGTCTCCTAAGCCAGTACACGCGGCTGGCTTCGAGCCTGCGGGATCCTCCTGTCTCTGCCTCCCAAGCGCGGGGATTACAAGTGTGCGCCACCACGCCCAGCCAGATGATCTTATAAAGATCTTCATGCCAGGCGTGGTGGCGCACGCCTGTAATCCCCCTTCTTGGGTGGCTGAGACAGGAGGATCGCACAGGTTCGAAGCCAGCCTTAGCTACTTAGTGAAGCTCTCAGCAACTTAGTGAGACCCTGTTTCCAAATAAAATATAAAATATGTCTGGGAGTATAGCACGGAGATAGAAAGCCCCTGGGTTCCACCCCCAGTACCACCAAAAAATAAGCAAATAAAAAATAAAGATCTTCATAAGTTCTGTTCATAAAATCTTCATCCACCCGATCCCAGTTCATAAAACAGGTAAGATTATCAAAAGCACTGAGCTTTACCCACTTAGTTTCACATCCTTGTGAGTTCTGTCGGTTATTCCAGCCACAGGCTGAATGTCCAGCCTGGAGGCCCACGGGACAGGCATGCAGCGTCCTTGTGCCACACCCCTAGGGCAAGAGCCCCAGGGTTCAGAGGCCAGAACAGGTCAATGGACAAATACATAAGTCTCCTTTATGAGGCTCTGGGAGGGACAGAGGCATATAATCATGTGCCCTTCAACAGCCCACAATAGCGCCATGTGGGTGACAGTAAATGGCCCATTAAAAACAGAATCAGCTTGGGGGTTGGCTGAGCAGTTCACTCACTCCACACGGCATGGGAGGCCAGACCAAGGAGACCTGGCTTGCATGGAACCAAGGAGTCCAAAAGGGAAGCCCCGGCACATTTTTATACTGACAGAGAAGGCCAGGTCACTCAAGAGTTCCTCTCCAGAGTATTCTTCAAACACCAAACTAAGCCCCACTGCCTTCATTGGCTGAGGAAGCCCTGCTCCCTGACCGCCTCCCGCCTCGGCCCTGGCTCCTGTAGACCACGCTGGTCAGACACTGACAATGAGCAGTGCTCACACACAGCCACAAAAACACAGCCAGGCGCGCAGCCACCCCTGGGGTAGACCTGTTCCAACCTTGGCCTCTCTGGGGCATCATGGCCACTGCCGTGCCCCAGGCTGGTGCCCAAACAGTAAATCAAACCCCCAGCAAAAAACTCCAGCCCAACAGGTTTCCAACTTTGCTGCACACTGGAATTACCTCCGGGCTTTTAAACCCTGATGCCGAGGTTGTACCTGTACCACTGAAATGACTCTGAGCTGTGGAGCAGGCGTCAGCCAGGGAAGCTCAGTCCAGGGTCCTGACCTCAGGCCCCCGCTTGCTGGTTAGTGTTTCACAAGGGCAACCTGCGGCTCACCCTATGATCTGGCGTCACTAGTAAGGCCCACAGGAGAAAACGCCTGCGACGTGGGCCTGCGTGAAACCAGATGAGGGAGAGGCCAAAGCGCAAGCACCCAGCCAAGCCCTCAGCAAAGAACAGGGAGCGCAGGGCGAGGGCCATGCCACCGCCGGACCTCAGAACCCAAGAGCCAGTCTGGCTTCTGCGTCTCCACCTGACCAATACTCAGACACAGCCTTCTGCTCACCCACGAAGGGGGCCAGCCTGGCCTGCTCTCTACCCCAGAGAGGAGCGAGGGGGCAGTGGTGACAGGGCTTCCACGGGGGAGAGTGCTGTCCAGTCACCAGCACGGAGAGTGCCATCCAGTCACCAGTGCCGTCCAGTCACTAGCACAGAGAGTGCTGTCCAGTCACCAGCACCAGGAAGAGCGCCGTCCAGTCGCCAGCAGGGTCACAGAAGCTCCTTCCAGAGCAGCACTTTCCCAGAAACCAGGTTTCTGGCTGTATCTGCCCCCCAGGAGCCCCTCTCCAGATCTTTGTGGTAGCCAAGAAAGGGCCGGCTTCTCCAAGCGTCACATGAAATACAAGGTTGTGCCACAACAGGGGAGAACAAAGCCCACTGAGGGACCTCCCCAAAACACAGAAAGTGCTAACATGGCAGGGAAGTGTAAGAGGAAATGGCCAAAAATCATTTAAACACAGCGAAAAAAGGAGAGGAATTTTTAAACGTTCATTCTCAGCCAGAAGTTTCAAGGTGGCTTTGTGGGACAAGGAACGGTACTTTAAATCATCTATAACTAGTTGCCAATCTTTTGAAAATCAGATTTTACATAAGAGCCTAGATTTCCAACTTCTCTACAAATCCATAGTCAGGGACAGATAGGACCTGACTCTCCTGCACCCACCTATCACAGAAATTGTGGAGTCTCCCACAAAGGGGTGCTCAGCTCCCCAAGGCCCAACCCAGCCTGCTGTGGTCTCCTCAGCTGGCTCCCAGGGAGTGAGGGCCCCAGGGGAAACCCAGCGAGGAGAGCCAGGACCGCGCCCTAGTGGTAAGAAACATTCTTAAATGACTCGTGGGCAGAGAACCTAGAGGACCTAGCTGCGCTTCTCCAGCCACCCAGGCACGCTCTGTTGGATTTTATTCTTTTCTCCCATCCACGGTCCTCCACGGAGAGAGAGCCCAAAGATACTGGCTGGCCTGATGAGTCACCAAGCTGCTTCTGACAAGATAAAATATGATGTAACTCAGCTGGGGCAAAATAAGGTATAACCTGCTCAAGGTTTCTAAATTTCTTACTTAGAATTTATTAAAGAAAGTACCGGCATATGGAGGGGCTCTCTCCCCTCCTCCTGTCTTTTCGGTGTGGCTGTGGCCCGCTAACTTCCATCCTTCTGAATCCCCAGTGGCACCTTCACCTTCTCAAGGCACGCATCTGAAGAACGAGGCCACCAATCCCGCAGGGCTGTAAGCCGGAGATGGTACTGGCTGGTTCTGAACACTCTACGGTTCATCCCAGATTCCCTGAAATTGAATACACTACCACAGCATATGGGCAGAAATACAGGAAATGACCTGTCATCAAGCCAGAAGGGCCTGAAGCAAGAAAGCCCTCTGATGTCTCCAGTGTCCTCTGCCATCAAACAAGAGCCCAGCAGGTCTGGCCTCATTTCTGAGGCTCTGCTAACCAAAGAGTCCTTGTCTAACAGAGCAGGACCCCTCCTAGGACACCATCCAGGGCACGAAGTCGGGCTCAGGTTGCACCTCATTCCAAAGGCAGGAGGGGCTGGAGCTGCCCCGCAGTGGCACTCAGCTCACAGTCTGGGGCCAAGAGGCCTCACCTTGAGATAAGAGGATGACATCAAGTGAGCAGCTCAGCTTCTGTTCACTAAGTCCTCACTCTCCAGTGTCATCCTTCCGATCTCTTACGGTTAATCATCTTTTAATCCGACCTCCTTTCTCCACATACTGGCACTTCCTCTGAGCGCCCCCCTCGCCCTTCACCACCACATTTCAGCCCTCAACCTTCTTTGCATTTTTAAAGCTTGAAAAGCCCCTGTCATCATTTGAAAAAGGAAGGTCTCTCAGGCAAAAGCATCCTTACCTTCCTTCAAGTCACAGAGAGAAGGGACTGGGGAACAACCACAGGCAACTCTGAAAATAAACAGTGGCTGAAGTCCCCCCATGTCCAAGCCACTCAGGACTCCCACCGCTGGTATCACCTGACCCGCAGTGTGAGCACACGCAGCCGTGAATGTCTTTCCAGTCCTGGAGGAGGCACTGGGCTCCCCCGCTCTGGCGTAGGTGCTCAGAAGCTGTTCCTGTTCTCTAGAGCACTTCTCTTAACCTCCAATGCATACCATTGTGAGGTTTTTTTTTTTCTTCCAGCACTGGGGATTGAACCCAGGAGCATTCCACCTCTGACAGTCTCAGCCCTATTTGTTATTCTTTATTTTGAAATAGGGTCTCATTGAGTTGCAAAGGGCCTCGCTAAGTAGCTGAGTCTGGCTGCAAACTTGTGATCCTCCTGTCTCAGCCTTCCAAGTACTGCAATTACAACTGTGTGCCACCACGCCCAACTCTGAGATTTTCTTTTCTCTTCTTTTCTTTTCTTTCCCCCTGTGGTACCACAGATTTGTGTGTGTGGTACTAAGGTACCAAACTACAGACCCAGCCCTATTTTTTTTATTTTTATTTTGAAGTAAGGTCTCACTAAGTTGATGAGAGTCTCACTACTTGCTGAGGCTGTCCTTGAATCTGCAATTTTCCTTTCTCAGCTTCCCAAGTACTGGGATTACAGGTGTGCAGCACCACACCCAGCTCCATTTGTGGGATGTTCATGATGCCTGTCTTTCCCAACTAGACTGTGAGCACCAGACAGAGGCAAGCTCTGATACTGAAGCTGGGCAAAGGATAGATATGTGAGGTCAGCTGACTTTGTAGATGGATGAATCCTGGGGCTGGAGTGGGTGGACAGATGACTGGCTGGCAGGATGAGCCGCGTGAGTGGTGGAGGGAGAGGGGGTGAGTGGATCCCCTCCGACCACAGGGCCTGTGTGGTCCAGTCTCTCAGGGCCAGCTGCCCAGACAGTTCAGGTAACTGCTTTCACTCTCCGTGGCCAAACCTCTACACATCTCACTGCAGTACACCCACTTGTAGAGTGGCTCCCACTGCCTCTGGGCCATCTTAAAGAAACATCCTTTGTGGAAGAACGGACAAAGCATACCACTGGTCAAACAAGGCACCCCATAATCCCGCCTTCCCACCTCTCCACTCACCACCCAGCTGGAGTTCTAGCAAGTCAAGGAACCTTGCAGCTCCCTGGTCACAGGCCCTCCGGGGGCCTCTGGACCTGCCTCAGTCAGGGGCACCCACCGCGGTGCCTCTCTTGCCCTGGGAAGAAGCTCCAATCCATACCTCTCGCTCCACACTGCTGGCCTCGAATGTCCAAGGCATTCATCATGCCTGTTGCTCCAGCACGACCACTGCTGCTTGAGGAGAGGGTGGTGCCCATGCCTGGCCCAAGAAAGAGCGCAGCCAAAGCTCAATGGCCGACGGCAAGGCACCAAGAGAATGTTCGCTCTTCGCCAAGCTCCGCTTCCATCACACTACCGCCTGCACACTCAGGCTCGCACTGACCTTCCTGCCCCCAGAACAGACTGTTCCGTATCATCCACACAGAAAAGCCCTGTGTATAGTGAGGAGTCGGCTGTCCGCTAATTACCACATTGGAGACCACCGTCCACATCACCACAGTAGTCATGAAAACCCAAAGAAACCCAAGACAAAATGACAACAGTCACGGTGACCTTATCTACTCCACGCAAGCATTCCCTGGCCGTGAATTCCCTAAGCCCTCAGTGTAACCACAAACACGAGGCATTATCCCCACAGCACACATGAGGAGCAGTGGGATCTGAAGACCAAGTGCCACATGTGGAGTGGTGTGATGCCAGGGGCCACCTCAGCACTGCCGGCTCACCAGCCTCCCCACCTGTGCCATGCCCTTCTGTACTGCGCATGTGCAGAAGCTGGGATTACAGGGCTGTGCCTCTCCCAAAGAAACGCCACTGACTTAGGCCACAGTTCAAAGGCCAAAAGCAGTTTCTCACATGCCAAATGAACAAATGAGTGAATGGAAGGGCGGGAAATCACAAATCAATAACTATGATGTGCTTCAAAGGCTAAGGAAGGTGGTACAGGAAATACATGAGGTCCGTCCGGTACTGACTCATGACAGCTGCCTCTTACAACTCCGCGCAGAATACAAGGAAAAGGGGAAAGACGGTGAGGGCAAACCAACCGGCCACAAAATCTACCGACTCTTCAGAGTCAAAAGAGAAAGGATTTCAAGCCAAGCTCCAATCCAAGACAACTGAATTAATTTCATAAGCACTCAATGCTCCAGAAACAGAGGGACAAATTCTTTCTACTGATTCATTCATTCACTCAGTCATCAGAAAGGCAGAAAACCTGAAAGCTGTTCCATGGAGCTGGAGCCCTGTGGGGCAGCCGCCTTTGGAGTGTCAGTTCTTCCTACTCCAGCTCCTCCTAACACCGGGCACTGACTTCACCAGACACTGATAACATCGCCCACGTCTCCCCAGCCCGCCCTCAGTGGCTGTCCACTGCCAACAGAATAAAAGCTGTTGTTCTCAGAGCCAGAGGGCCCTTGGTTCACCTGAGTGCACGCTTTTTACACGACAGCTGGTGCCCAGCCCAGAGCAAGACCAGCACCTCCAGCTGTGCTGCAGCAGCTCGGCAAGACACCCCTTCCCTGCACTTTGAAGGCCATGCACTCTCCGGCCTACGCTTCCCTGGGGCAGGGACCGTGCCCATTACATCTGCTGTGCCCAAGAGGAGACTCCACACTCCACAGGTGGTCAAACACGCTGAGTGAAGTTACGTGAATAATCACGATCACTTGAGCGCCTGCTCAAAACATCCCAGATTCAGTCTTAGCCCTTAGAGGCCATTCTCCACCTGCAGCCCAAGTGACCTCCTCTCAACATAAGTTAGATCAGGGCACCCCACGCCCGTACCCCTCCAATGGCCATCACCATACTTAGAATAAAGCTAAGCCCTTACAGTAGGTCACTAGTCCCCAAGTGGCCTGCCGCACTGCCCCTCCTCGCTGCACTCAGGCCTCCTTATACCTACTCCACATTCGATGCATACTCTTGCCACAGAGCCTTTGCACTGCTGTGACTGATGACTAGAGCACTCTTCGCAGATTTTTCCACAGCTCAGCAGCTTACTTCTTGGCCGACATCATCTGCATGTCGCAGACCACGTCACAAACATCATCTCTCCCTTAGTGCTTCATTTCCTTGTGAGACTCTCACCACCTACAAGTCCTTCATTTACTCACTAGACCTGTGCTAGCCAATGGAGCAGCTAAGAGCCACACGTGACCACTGAACACCTGAAATGGAGCTCGTCTACACTGAGGTGTACCGTAAGTATAAAACATACACCAGACTTCAAATCCTTAGTACAAAAAAGGGAATGTAAACTATCTCTTTAAATACTCTTTATATTGATTGTATGAAAATAATCTTTTGACTACCTTGGGCTAAATTAATCACTAAAGTTCATGTCATCTATGATAAGTCGGGTCCCTCCCCTCCCCCACGTGATCTTGCAGCAGGAACAGGAGGCGGAACCCCAGAAGCCAGAAATGGAGATATCCAAAGACTACAGGTGCTGCGAGACATACGTGAGGTCGCGAGACTACAGATGTCACAAGATAATCGGTATGCCTATAAAACATTGGTGCCTCTGATCCGCCATGTGACTCAGCTGGCCGATCAGGACTATGTGCAACTCTCCAGATGCCTGGCCCATTGATCCCTTCCCCCTCAGCCAGCTGACTCCCCAGAGGGTGCCAGGTTGGGTCCAAATAAAGCAGTGGTCTCTGATAACCCGGTTGGTGTTTTTACCTCCCTCCTAAACTCCCTAACTCTATTTTCATTCTTTCAATCTAGTTCCTTTTCTTTTTTTAATATGGGCACCAGAAAAATTTAATTTGTGCTTTATGTTGCATTTCTATGGGACAGCATTACACTCCAATATAAGCTCCCAACTATCCTAAAGTGGGGAGACACTTAATTCGTCCTGCTCCTCAATAGCTCTCCAAGGTGTGAACAGAACTCCATACACAAACACACTCAGAGAAGACTTGACAACTGGAAGATGCTCCCCTCGCTGTGACTCATCCATCTCGCTAAGTCCAGGTCGAGTCTCCATCCTTCCAGAAGTCTCCTAGGACTGCCCAACCTTGTACTTATTCCCAAGCACCTGGTTCAGGAGCCAGAACATTTACACACTCAACAAGACCATTAATTCGGCTACCATTAACCGAGCATCTACCCTACTGGGCGTTGTTAATGTATCATCTCCTCATTTAGTTGTCACAGTAATACAGGAGAAGGGAAGAAAGGCAGGCTCATTAGATTCATGTTTTAGAAGAACAATCTGTGGCCTAGAGAAGTGAAGTAACACGTGCACGGTCACAGATGAGCAAGTAGCAGACCCAGATGCAAAGCCACCTGTACCAGCTGCAGCCCTGGCACCTGGCCACCACCCAAGGCCCAGGCTGGCAGATGGCGTCACACCCACAGAGATGACAGGCTTGCAAAGTAGCCTGTTTGCTTGTTTCTTTCACCTGGGATCCTTGCCAGCATTTTAAATTTTAGGGATTTAAACCATCCAGGCTCCCATTTTCATTCAACACTTGAATACCTGCTACATGCCAAGTGGAAGGTGCATAATCCAAGAACAATACAGAAATGGCACCAGCGCTCATGGGTGATTCAGACAATAAGCCAGTAAGGAACAAAAATATCAAAGGAACCAAAGTGTGGTCAGTGCCATAGAGAGAAAAAGGGGGGAAGAGGCAAAGGAAACACCAGGGTAGTGGTGCTAGTTTCAACAGGATGACTGAGGATGCCCTCATTGAGGGGGTGACAGCTGAGCAAAAATTCCAAGAAGGGACAGAGCAGGAAGCATGGAAATCTGGGGAAAGAAGACCTCCACAATATGGAGTGGCAAGTTCAGACACCCTGAATGGCACCTCCTATCAGAAAGCAAACATTTTCTCTCCAGACACAGGGCACAGAAGAAACTGACAACTGCCCTGTGATGGTATAGAACTGTTACAGGAAAGTGACTCCCAGCCAGTACCCACAGTTCCCAGCCTTCCCTGTACCCAGACATATACATCAAAGCAGCCAAGAAATAGGTGTACCTCCTCCACCCTCTTGCCCCTTCCCTGGCTGAACAGAGATGAGCATGAGGCCCCAAAGAGTGAAGGCACCATGGAAACCCAATAGTGGTCTGCTTACATGAGCAAAAGATAAACTTCTCTGGTACCTTTAGTGCTATGCCACTTCTTTGGTTTGATATAGAATGTCCCCTGAAGAACTCATGTATTAATGTTCAGGGTTGATATAATTAAGTCATGAGGGTCATAAATCTCATCAGTGTGTCAATCCACTTTAATAGATTTACTGGGTGGTAACTTAGTGGGTAGAATGTGGCTAGAGAAGGTCGGTCACTGGGGTAAGGCAACAGGGACTCTTGCTTTTTCTTTGAGTCCCCTTGGTCTGTTCCCTGGCTTTTGGCCTCCAACATGTGAAAGCAGAGACTTACTCTCTCCCTCTCTGCTTCCTGGCACCAGGCCTTGAGCTCTGCAAATTTGGCCTCACATGGACTGAACCCGGAAATCTCAAAAAAACTGCGAGCAAATAAATCTTTTTTCCTCTAAATCATGTGATCAGTCATTTGGGATTATAGCAATGAGAATGTTGACCAAGACAGCCACCAATGTGTGGAGACAAATTTAGCACAAAGGCCCCTCCACACCCTGTGGATTCCCTGACTCTGAGGTTGAAAATTTACTGCCATTTACCTCTCATCTTCCTAGTTTGGGAGTACTCCAGGCTTGCCCGACCTCTGTAGGTATTGAGTTTGTGGCCTACTATAATTTAACTAACTCTGCCTAAAACCAGACCACACCTCTGAGATTTGCCTTTCTCTAAACTGTAAACTATACTCTAAACTCCAACCCTTTCCCCATCAAGGATTCAGAATTGCCACATATTCTTTCCACCTGATATGTGGAACTTTTAACAATTAATTCAACCATAGTGTTAACAGCTCAAAGTGCCTATCTGTACTCCAACAAAGGAGGCATAAGTCTTCAATCTTTTGAATGGACAGAACTATTCTAGGGAAAATGCCATCTGTTCTTACCTTTCATATCATGTAAGTACAGGCAAAGTTGCCCCAATGAACAAGAAAGGCTTAACTAAGGACATTTCATGTGACAACCAAGTATATTATGGTTGTCTTAGATTGAATCCCAGAACAGATAACAGACATTAATGGGATGACCGGAAAAATCTAGACAGAGTCTGCACATGAGTTAATAAGTGTGTGAACATAACTTCACTTGTTTTCATCATTTTATTATGGTAGTAGAAGATCATCATATTTGAGGAAATTGGGTAGAAATTACAGGAGAACTCTACTATTTTTATATTTGCAAACACTTCAAAATGAACAGTTAAAAATAATTAAAAAAAAAAAAACAGGTGTGGTGCATGCTTGTAATCCCAGACTTGAGAGGCAGAGACAGGAGGATCACAGGTTTGCTGCCAGCCTCAGCTACTTAGTGAGGACCTCCACAACTTAATGAAACCCTATTTCAAAATTAAGGATAAAAAAATAGGGCTAGGGGTATAGCTCAGAGGTAAAATGTCCCTGGGTTCAATCCCCAGTAGCTCAAAATAAATACACACACACACATCCCTGTGTGTGTGTGTGTGTGTGTGTGTGTGTGTGTGTGTATACTTCACATATATTTAAGTGAGGGCAGGCAGGCTCCTGAGTAGGTCATCCTACATGGGTGCCCAGCTAGGCCTACAACTGCCCTTCTACTTGATCAAGCAGAAATGGCTCATTTGAAAACATTAGCTTTAGGAAAAGGAAGAAAGGAAATCAAGCCCCACTTTTAAAAGCTTCATCTCAGCAACTTTTTTCACTTTTGAGCTTGTCTCCATCACCTTGAATTGTTTTAAGTTTCCCTGAGGGACTTTACGTCCGCTCAGAGGGAGCTCGCCAGGCCATTTACCTGAGCCCCAAGCAGAATCCCCACCGTGACAACTCAGACTCAGTTAATAAGACCTGAAAACAAGGTTCAGCATGTGCATCTAGGTGAGATGACACAGGCCACTGGGGCTCAGGAGAGCAGGCATCCCATGGTGGGCGCCAAAACCTGCAGTCTAAAAAAAAACTCTCCTTCCAAACCTGATTAATCCTCTTGGATCTTAAGCACATCATCCCATGTCACCCCAGGTTAGAGGAAACAGAAGTGACATGCACTCTTCAGTACCCTTATTTCAGTGCTTTCTCACATTTTAAAAATTCAGATTTTGCTATGAGCAGTGTAATTCCAGCAACTCAGGAGTCTGAGGCAGAAGAATTGCAAGTTCAAGGCTAACCCAAGCAACTTAGGGAGATCCTATCTTAAAATAAAAAAATCAAAAGGGCCAAGAAGGTAGAGTAAGATAAGCTCAGTGGTAGTATACTACTGAATCCAGATTCAATCTCCAGTACTATGAAAAAAATTACATTAAAAATCACATTTTACCAAATTATCTGGGTAATAAATCTACTACACCAGTATTTTTCAAGAAGCAGATCATAAAATCAATTTTGTGAGTAACAACCAAATTTTTCTAAAAAAAATAAATCAAGGAGTAGAAAGTAGAAATGATCAGTGTGCACTGAGCTCATAAATGTCTTGCTATAGACTTTGTTTGAAGCGCACGGTTCTTTATACTTATCACCCACCTTCCAAGACACTTCACTTCAAATAATATGACAAATACTTTTTTACTAAATCAGGAAGGAAACTGCCTTAAATGAATCCTTTACTTTTAACAACTGTTATTAGAAAATCTGAGATGTATTCCCAAAGGGGATACTACGACAAAATGAAGTCAATTCTTTTTCCTATAAACCAGGCATTTTTTTCCCCTCAAAAGTATTCTGGGGATTTTTTCCCCTCAAAAGTATTGCTTGTAATCCCAGCATTTGGGAGGCTGAGACAGGAGGATCACGGTTCAAGGACAGCATCAGCTACTTAGTGGGGCCCTTTGGAACTCATAAGACTCTGTTTCAAAATAAAGAATAAAAAATAGGGCTGGTGGTGTAGCTCAGAGGTAGAATGTCCCTGGGTTCCATCCCCAGTTCTACAAAAAAAAAAAAAAAAAAAAAAAGAGAGAAGTATTCTCCCCAAGATGTTCACTAATTACACAGAAGGGGGGAAATAATTCCAGTGCAGAAACCCAGAAGACATCACCTGAACCAAGTAACCAAAGCTGCCATCACCAGTAATACCACACTGACACTCTGACCTCACTGCCTCCTAAACCACAGAAACACACAAGGACATTTCTATGGCATTTTTGCCAAAACTGCAGAACCTCAATTTAATCATGGTAAAATACCAGAGAACACAAACTGAGGACCACTATAAAAATTAAATGACTGTCATCTTCAAAACTTAAGGTCATATAAAACAAAGAAAGATTGAAAAACTGCCACAGAAGAGACTAAGGACACAAGCCAACTACTGAGATGTGACTCCTGGACGTTGGCAGAAAGCCTGCAAAGAGCAGGGGGAGTGTACTTAGCAGTGCGGTGCCACTATTAATTTCTTGGTTTGAACCTTGTACACAAGAGACATTACTACTGGGAGAAGTTAGGTGAAGACTAAACTGGGTGAACTCTGTACTATATTTGCAACTAAAGTCTAAAATAACTTCAAAATGAAAAGTTTAAACATACTCTTTCTGAAGAAAGGGACAAAAGAGAGCATTCCATCCCATAAACTATGTATCACTTAAGCACAAGTACAGTGCTGTACCTCCAATTCTCTAGCTTTAAGAGGTAATCAGGCCCCGGGGGTTCTTTACCTGTAATACGCAGGGAGAGAGCAGAGCAGCCACTCTGGGGCCAGGCTTGTCCTTCACGCTCCGCCACTTCTGCCTTCTTCCTAACACCCAATGGGAGGACGTCACGACTCCCTTTCCTCCTCCCAGGCAGCAGTATGAGCACTCCACAGATGCTGAGGCCTGTGCTCCTAGTTCCTTACACATCCACAGAAGCTCAAGTTGTTCTCAGGGTAGGAGGGGCAATCACTAATACATTGCCTGCTTCCCAAGTGCCCAACCCCATTCCAAGCCCTGAGGAACAGCCGTGAACAAGACCCACACAGCTGCCAGCTCTGTGGAGCTCACAGAAGAGGAACAGGTGAACAAAAATTACACAGGTGGTGCACACAGAGATAAATTCAGAAAAAAAGGTGCTGCAGGCCCCACCTGACTGGCATGAGGCAGGCTTCTAAGGGGTGGGTCACTGGAGTTGGGACCTGGTCCCCCCTTGGAACTAGAGCTACTGATATTCACCCCTGTGGGACCGTTGGTAAGAATCAAGCTAGATACTGACAGCATGGGATTTTGAATTCCTAGGAAGGGAACCAGTGGCCAGAAACAATAACTAGTGACCAAATTTTCTTAGTAAGACCATTGTACTGAAGGTCCTAACTTTCTCAATGCTCTCTGGTCTACGTATGCCCCTGAAATTTACTCAGTGACTATGACTAGCTCGCTGGTCATGGGAAAAAGCTATTGGTGCTTCATGGCAGCCAGAGATGGAGAGGGCAAGGAGACACAGAGCGCAGCCCGGGCGGTGAAGGCGAAGGCGGGCTCAGCCCACGCCCGCTGCCCCTGTGCTGACACGGGAGCTGGGCTAAATCCAAGCATGCCTGGCCGACTGCCCAGGAAGGACTGCTCCCTGACTGTCTTTCCACAACCGGAGTTTGATAGAAAACAGCCAAAGACAGCCCGTAAGGGGTGAGGTGTCCTCACACAGTCCACCTCCCTCCACCTCCGGGCCGAAGGCCTAAATAAAGTGAACGTTTTCTTTCACAAAACAGGCTCCAGGAAAATTGCATCCCAACTCTAGAACCACAAAAAACAGTAATATGCTATTACACCATTTTAGATAAACAATCATGAAATAAGGGAGAGTAAAATAAATCAATTTCAGATCAAAGTGCAACTGGGTATTTCTTTTTCTTTTCTCTTTTCCTTTTTTCATAGTAGTGGGATTGAACCCATAGCCATTCTACCTCAAACCTATACCTTCAGCCCAACCTTATTTTTATTTTTGAAACATGGTCTCACTGGGTTAATGAGAATCTCCTAGTTGCTGAGGCTGTCTTCGAACCTGTGATCCTCCTGGCTCAGCCTCCCAAGTACTGGGATTACAGGTGTGCACCAACATAACCAGTGCAACTGAGTATTTCTAAATAACCTTTCCCTGATAGAAAAATATACACATTTGATATCTCTCTCTCTCTCTCTCTCTGTTTCTGTCTCACATATACTTTCCATGTTTGCAACCAAGCAATAGAAGTTTAATCCTAGATTATGTTTAGTAAATACTCTTAAGCCACAAAAGTGTTTCTGAAATACAGTACTCACACCTTGAATAAGTGTTTATGCACACCAAGATATTTTTAAAAATTGTATACCAAAAAACAAGCATTAGCTATTTGCTTCACATTACTTGTAAAGCTTACCTAAAGAAAAGTTCCTATGCACCCAACATTGTGGGCATCAGCAAGGACCGCACCCACCTGCAAGTAGCCAAGCTCCCTCTCTGCCCAGCAAGGCTGCCCATCACCATCCAGCCTGCCCACTCCCCTCAGCCTTCTTTCTCAACCCCTACCTACCTACCTGCTTTATCTCTTTTTAAACAAAAACAAACAAAACGCCTGTCCTCTGCCAAGCCCGGTCTGCAACGTCCTGGTGAGAGATGGGATCCTGCCAGGCTGTGTGCCTTAGTAAGCAAGAGAGTTGGAGAAGATTTTCTTACAGGAGCCACTCCGAGCCACTCTGCCCGGGTGAACAGGAACCAGGCTCTCCTTCCTCTCCTTCTCCATTAATCTGAAGGATTGTCAACAGGCGCCACATCCTGTCTGCAGGGCTCACTCACACCTCCAGCTGCTGCCCTCAACCTACCAACCGAGCCAGTCCCCACAGCCCTTGGCCACTGATCCCCATCCCAGCCAGCTGGGCTGAGCTGGGTCTCGTGGCCTGACACCGAGGAGCTCCGTCCTTTCTGATGCTCACTCTTGCCTTCTCCACTCCTGCCCCTGAGGTGTGGGTGTAACAGTGATGGTAGGAAACGTAGCAGCTATGACGTACTTAAAGGTCATTAGGCACGGAGGGTGCTGGACGTGCCACATGAACTATTTCATCTAGTTTCTAGAGGGGTGGTTCTCAGATGTGGCTTCAGGGCCCTTTTACCCTCTTAATAATTACCAAGAAACCCAAAGAGCTTTGATTAACGTCAAACATATGTGCTGAAAATTACCTATTACAAACTAAAAGTAAAAAATGTTTGGGTGTGTGTGATACTGAGGACTGAACCCGGGGTGTTCTACCTCTGAGCTACATACATCCCAGCCCTTTTGATTTTATATTTTGAAACAGGGTCTCACTAAGTTACATACACTGCCCTTCAACCAGCAATCCTCCGGACTCAGCCTCCCAAGTACTGGAATAACAGGTGTGCCCACATGCCCCAGCTAAAACGAGAGACACTTTAAAATGCACAGTTCACATACCCATTACATCATCACACGGTGGGAAGATTCTGGAAAACTCCATCATATACTCATGATAGAATGAAAGTTAACAAAGAAATAATGCCTGAGTGTTACTGTCAAGACAGTTTTGACATTATGAGTCCCCTAGAAAAGTCTCAGTGACTCAAAGCTGTCCCTGGACCACACGTGGAGAGTCACCGTTTTACACACACACACACACAAAAAAAAAAAAAAAAAAAAACCTGAAAAAATTAGCTGCCCAGGTCACAGCCAGCCTATTGAAGAACTCCAGCGTCGACGCAGCTGCACATACTGGTGCTCCCCTCTCTTTTTCTCTATCATGGACTTCCTTGGAGACAACGCTCACTTCTACCACAGTGGTTATCAGCTCCCAGTGGCCTCCACATGTGTACTCGCTCCTCTGATTTATCGCCCCTACTACTGCTCAGATCCCCCACATCTCAACCAACTCGAGTGACCACCACGCACCTCCCCTCTAGCTCTGCGCCCAGCACCCCCACTTCTGGGAAAAGTCATTTTTCCACTTAAGAAGATCTTGAACCACTCAGAGGCATCCTGACTGCTCCACCTACCTCTCTGTTCTGCTGAGTGGTATTTACAATGTCTCTGGTTAAAAAAAATAAAAATAAATATAAAACGGTACAATTGTGTGCCTACAGAGAGGAAGGAAAGAACAGGTGCCAAGTTATGAGTAACTATCTCTGAAAAACTCATGGGATTCTACACTTTGTGGAGAACACATCTTTCTGAGTGTGTTATCTTCACACTCAGAAAAGATAGTGACCTTTCTTCAAAAGTACAGAGACTCCAGGCGTGGTGGCGCACACTTGTAATCCCCGCGCTTGGGAGGCTGAGACAGGAGCATCACACAGGTTCGAAGCCAGCCTCAAATACTTAGTGAGGCTCTCAGCAACTCAGTGAGACCCTGTTTCTAAATAAAGTAAAAAATAGGTCTGAGAGTAGAGCCCAGTAATAAATAGGTCTGGGAGTATAGCCCAGAGGTAAAAAGCTCCTGGGTTCCACCCCCAGTACCCCCCCCCCAAAAAAAGGACAGTGACAGTGCATGTTTTGTCCTTTGACTCCACCCTTTCCCATCACTCCGGCCTCACTCAGCATCAGTACTGGCCAATTTCAGCTCCTTGAAGGTCATCCTGCGCTGGTCCTCTGCACTCAGACATCCTGAGCCAGGATTCAGAAAGTCAGAGGGATAATCAGGCACAAAAAGTACTTTGCCCAACACTTAGCAAAGAGTAAATAAGTAAGTATTCACTCTTTCTGCAGCTGGTAGTATTATTTCCCAACACTGCTATTTCAGAAGCAAACTTCTGAAAACATTAGCAAATGGCAGCCTGGCCTTTTTAAAGCCATCCGTAGCCCCCAATACTTACAGAACGCTTTCTTTGGGGCCAGGCACCATCACAAATGTTCTACATTACATGGCCATCTCAGCCCATGAGGAGGGTCCTGCGAAGACCACCACGTACTGATGAAGGACTGAGGCACACAGCGGCGAAGCGGCCGGCAGGCAGCCAGGAGTGGGATTCAGCATGCCCTGTTGGGTCCTACTGACCAGGAGAGTTTCCACAGTGAACATATTCTACACCTAGTTCATAGGTGGCCACAGAGCATGTGAAGTGCCCAGTGCAGCTGAGTAACTAGAATTTAGATTTTATTTAAAGTTCATGTGAGCAATAGCTTACCATATTGGCCAACACAGGACTTTAGAGAGTCAAACCCAAGCTCTGAGTCTAAAAGAAAAGCCTGCACAACACTCTGCCTGCCTCTCAACTAATTCTCACTCAGAGCTTCAATTGATCTAAAATTCCTAAGATACTAACCTTGGTCCTACTTCCCCCATCCCCAGGCCTTCCTTCATCTAAGACTTCTGGCTAATGGAAGGACTTTAAGAAGTTCAAATAAGATAAGGCAAGCTCTGACTTCAAAAGCTGGCTCCACACTGTCCAAGCTGTGTGGCCCTGGCAGACTGTTTCAGGCTCTGAGTCCTTCTCCCTCATCCATAGTAATAGGCTGGCAAGGCCAGCTTGCAAAGAGCACCTGCCCCTGCCAAGCACTCAGAGTCACAGTACTCAGTAAACTACAGTCCATGGTAATGCTCTTCAGGGCTCAACCCAAACTCCACTCCTCCAGTCCCTAGAGGGTCATCTCAAGCACAAGACCATTCTGTGGTTATCGCCTGGGCATTCCAGGACACTAAGCCAAAGGTTTGTCATCTGTGAGCCTCCAGGCAAACAGTGTCCACCAAGGGCTGAGAGGGGAACTGAGCCATCTCCGCCCAGCATTACTCTGTGAGAGGCTACAGGTACCAAGGCCAAGAGACAGGACGGGGCTGGTACATGGCAGCACCCCATCTTCTATACAAGAAGTGTATGCCATCTTCACAGACCTAAGACACAAACCAGAAACCATTTTCCCTTGGATACCTCCTTAAGCTTGGTGCAGTGGTACATGCCTGTAACCACAGTACTGGCAAGGCTGAGACAAGAGGATGTGAAGTTCCAGGCCAGCCTCAGCAACTCTTCACAGCCCTGTCTCAAAATAAACAGTGGGGCATGGTAGCACATGCTTGTAATCCCAGCATTTGGGAGGCTGAGACAGGAGGATCTTATAGGTTCGAAGCCAGCCTCAGCTACTTAGTTAGGCCTTTGCAACTCAGTGAGACTCTGTTTCAAAATAAAGAATAAAAAGTAGGGCAGGGAGTGTCACTTGGAAGTAGAATGCCCCTGGGTTCCATCCCCAGTACCTCCCCCCAAAAATAAACAAATAAAAAGAGTTGCATCCCAGTACTTGGGAGACTAAGACAGGAGGGTCATAGGTTCAAGGCCAGCCTCTGAGACAGTGAGACCTTAAGCAACTTAGCAAGATCTTCTTTCAAAGTAAAAAGTAAAATAAAATAGGTCTGGGTATTGGAGGTAAAATACACAGGGGTTCAATTCCCAGTACCAAAAAAAAATTTAAATTTAAAAATAAATAAAGGGGACGGGCATGGTGCTGCACACTTGTAATCCCCCCACTTGGGAGGCAGAGACAGGAGGATTGCGCGGGTTCGAGGCCAGCCTCACTGGCTTAAGAGACCCTGTTTCCAAAACTTCAAAAATATATTAAAAAAATAGGTGTCTGGGAGTATAGCCCGGAGATAGAAGGGTTTCCAGGAACCCCAGTACCACCTAAATAAATAAATAAATAAATAAATAAATAAATAGCTGTGTAACAGTATGGGGAAAGGGCTTCAAAATGTATTCCTGTACCAGTATTGGGAAATGGTTTCAAAATGTATCAATAATTTACCAGTATTGGGAATGGCCTAGGAAGATTTGAGAAATCTCTGATTATTATATTTCAAAAATTGGTGAAAGGACTTGGTTTCTGCCCAAAAAAAAAAAGCAGGAAACCATTCCAATGTAAATTAACTTAGCTAAAGGTAATTAGCATATAGGAGAGGGGAACTAGGACTTCCCCATCCTCATTCTAAAGACAGGTTTACATAATAATTGGGTAATCTAGCTAGGATGGGAGACACCTTGGTGGGGGAAGAACCTTACAGTGTTTTTTTACTACGTCAAAATTACTTGAACAAGATGGAGGATGTTGTGTATAAAAAATTCCGGTCCACATGGAGGATGTTGTGTATAAAAAATTCCGGTCCACATGTTGTATCTTTGGTGAATTCGCTCGAATCACGCCCCCCCCACCCCGTGCATTTCTGAATGGCATGGGGCTTTAACTGTCTTCTGTATTTCTATCTTTTTAATAAACTTCTTTAAATCTTCAGCAAGAGTCGGGCTAATGTGTATTTACCCTTAGCTCAGAACAAGAACCTGCGGCTTTTCTGTTTTCTGTTTTTCTGTTTTTTGGGTTTTGTTGTGGTTTGAGGGAATTTGTGTCCGGGACCCTAACAGGGGTTCCCAGGGACAGTTTCCCCAAAACCATAACATTCCCAAACCGTAACAAATAATATCGGTATTCGAAAGCTAGAAGCTTCAGGGAAAGGGCTGCAAGAGTTCCAGGTGTCAAGGGGGATTAGCAAGAGATAGCAAGAGAATAGAGGAAGTCCAGGGTCTTTTACATTTCCTTTTTTATTTCTTTTTTTTTTTTTTTTTTTTTTTTTTGCAGGTCTGGGGATGGAACCCAGGGGCATTCAACCTCCAAGCTACACCCTACACCCCCTGCCCTATTTCCCAGGGGCATTCAACCTCTGAGCTACACCCTCTGCCCTATTTTTATTCTTTATTTTGAAACCTGGTCTCACTGAGTTGCAGAGGGCCTCACTAAGTAACTGAGGGTATCCTTGAGCCACAATCCTCTGGTCTCAGACTCCTGAATGCTGGGATTACAAGCTGTACCACCACTCCAGGCTTCTTTTACATTTCTAAGAGAAGCAAACTTCCCCAAAGATGGAGGAGGACAGGTCAGGAGGAAGCCCAGGATCTTCAACATTTTAAAGATAAATGAACTTCCCAAGGATGTGGGAGGATGCCGTGAGCCTCCAAGAGATCCCAGACTCCAATAATCAACCAACAAATTTTGGGGTGCAACGAAAGACTTGGGGTGTGATCCAGAGACAGGGCAGGTCTACAGGAAGGAATCCCTACATCAAAAGACCTGCACTGGAGAAAGGGCAGAACTAGTCTGGTCAAAAGACTGGGTACAAAATGTCCTGGGTCCAGAAGAACCTCGGGTGACTTCTTTCCAAGTCACCCCCCCATACTACCTCTGGTGTAGGGCTTTATTAAATCTGTTCCTTCTTTCTGCCTTTGTAATGGTGCTGTTATAGTTTGTCATCCACATGGGGATCTCTATCTTTGGAGCCAATGGCGGTTCCAGCCGACAGTGGTCTTAGTACCACTGAACCCCAAAAGATGGGATTCCAGAAATACAAAGTGGAAGCCAAATCTCCACTCACATGGGTCCTCCAAAATTGAAAAAAAAAAGTTGACACCAAAATGCTAAGGAAGAAAGATCTCATTTTTTTTCTGCACCCAAATATGGTCACAGTACAAGAATCTGACCCCTTCAAGGAAGTTTCAATTATAACACCATAGGACAATTAGATCTATTTTGTAAAAAGTGTACCAGTATTGGGAATAGCCTAGGAAGATTTGAAAAAGCTCTGATTATTAATAAATATATTTCAAAAATTGGGTGAGGGGCAGATATGTGAAAGGACTTGGTTTCTGCCAAGAAGCAGGCAACTATTCCAATGTAAATTAACCTAGCTAAAGGTAATTAGCAAGTTGATGGGAAAGGGGAACTAGGACTTCCTCATCCTCATTCTAAAGACAGGTTTTTTACTTGGATAATCTAGCTAGGATGGGAGGAGGGGATCAACCTTCGTGAAAGGAGACACCTCAGCAGGAAAAGTAAGGGCAGGAACTTTACAGGGACTTTTACTGTGTCAGAATTACATGAAACAAGGATAAAAAGTCTGTTCCGTGTTTTGTACTTTGGTGATTTCATTAGAAGCACCCCCTCATGTTACCCTTGGGTAACGGTAACTATCTTCTGTACTTCTATCTTTTTAATAAACTTTAAATCTTCAGCAAGAGTCCGGGCTATTGCATATTTATCCTTAGCTCAGGACAAGAACCTGGGGTTTTTGTGTTTTTTTGGGGGGGAAATATTCCCAAGGGTCTAACAAAGGTCCCTGGGGACAGTTCCACCAGACAGTAACAGTCACAGTCCAAACCACATCATCTTCCTAAACCATAACAAAAAGGAGGGCAGATGGACAGAGGTAGCTTATCTTCAGCTGTTTTTTATTTTTTTTAACTCTGGGACCACCCAGATTTATATAAGGATTGCAGAGTTGAGACAGTGAGGCAGCCTTGGCTAAAACAAATTCTAAAGCTCAATTAGAACCAAAAAAATAAGATGCCAAACTGGTCTATCAGGCACTCTCACTAGAATACACACTGGAACAATTAGTGCAGGCTGCTAACTCTGTCTACTATAACAGTGACTTAAAAAGGGAAAAACAGGGCCGGGCGTGGTGGCGCACACTTGTAATCCACGCGCTTGGGAGGTGGAGACAGGAGGATCGTGCTGGTTCAAAGCCAGCCCCGCTGGCTTAAGAGACCCTGTTTCAAAAAAAAAAAAAATTTTTTTTAAAATAGGTTTGGGGGTGTAGGCCGGAGGCTTCCAAGAACCCCAGTACCACCAAAAAAAAAAAAAAAAAAAAGGGAAAAACAGGAGGAAAATTGCTATGAGGAAATCCTGGTGACCATGTGTCTAAATGTCAATTGCACAGGAGGCTAGGTACAGATGCATGCTGATCCTACAAAAACCAAGGCTCTAGTCTGCTTCAGGTGTGGAAAGCCAGGGCATTTCACCCAAAAGGCTACAAATGCCCTCCAACACCCTGACCATGGTGCAAGGGGGACCACTGGATGTCTGAGTGCCCCCAGGTCTGAAGGGACCTGGGGTTTCCAGATCAAGGTTCCCAGCAATGGGGCCCACAGCTGCCTCTTCAGGCTCCCACCAAAGCCTTGGATAACTCTAACCAAGGGCTCACAAGCTGTCTGGTTCCTCATGAATATGGCGCCAGGTTTTCTGCTCTACCATATTCTCCTGGTTCAAGATCCTTCATAAAGTAACAGTTTGGGGCATTTTGCGCCAGCCCTTAGAACATTTATTTTTACTCAAAAACTAACTTGCCTCTGGGGTGACCTCCAATTCTCCCATTCTTAGATATACTAGAAATTACCACTCCTCTATTAAAAAGGAGATATAATGTCAGGAAACCAAACTCTCTCCCTTGGTTTGATTTAAAAGTATACCATGTTTTACCATACTTTAGAAACCATAGACCAAATATAAGTATGAATAGAATGGCCTCCAGAGGTCTTAAAAGAGGTAGGCTTACTAGAAACCTACTGTCTTTAACTTATAAAACCATGTGTCTAAATGCCAATTGCACAGGAGGCTAGGTACAGACTTACGTCTTTTAAATGGATTTCTAAATTGTTAGTATAAGAACAACATTGTGAATGATATTGTTTTGATTTAGCTTGTATGTAGGAATAAGAGACAGATGTAGAGAGTGTGTGGGTATAAAGTTATTGGTTAAAGAAGAATACAAAGAAAGGAAAGTTTGTAAGAATAAGAAAGCATTTTGTATAGAGTAAGTTTTACCCTAAAACTGCCCCAAATGGGAAAAGAAAGGACCAGGATAAAATCAAATGGTTGAAGCAAGTCGTAAAGCATTTGTGGGATATTTGTTTGCATATGTGATAGATAGTTTTATAAGTTAAAGACAGTAGGTTTCTAGTAAGCCTACCTTTTAAGACCTCTGGAGGCCATTCTATTCATACTTATATTTGGTCTATGGTTTCTAAAGTATAGGGTTATGTTTGTCTTCAACAGAGTTAGAGCCATCAAGTTCCAAGATAAAAGTCCAGATGAAACTTAACATTTACTGAGACCCCTTGGACGGCCATAAAGACTCAAGAAACTCACCCATCTGACTCCCTCAAACTGCTTGCATGCACTCTAAAGCCAAAGCCGGGGCCCTGCTCCATCCCTTCTCAGCATGGAAGATGTTAATGACAGAGATTTCTGTGTCCCTATTCCCTTGTTATGGGTGTATGCATGTGGTAAAAGTAAGGGGGGATTGATGAGGACTGAGCTTTTATTAATTGTTAATAAGAGCTGCAAAAATAAAATCAAAAACCTTTGTTTACTTTTGGCCTAACAGGTGTCCGGGGAATATACCAGTATTGGGAAAGGACTTCAAAATGTATTAATGTACTAGAACTGGGAAATGGTTTCAGAATGTATCAATAAAGTCAGTATTAGAAGGCCAGAAGCTTCAGGGAAAGGGCTGCCGGAGTTCCAGGTGCCAAGGGGGATTAGCAAGAGAATAGAGGAAGCCCAGGATCTTTTGCATTCTAAGAGAAGCAAATATCCCAAGGATGTGGGAGGATGCCATGAGCCTCCAGGAGATCCCAGACTCCTAATCAACCAACAAATTTTGGGGTATAACAAAAGACTTGGGGTGTGTGCCAGAGACAGGGCAGGTCTACAGGAAGGAATCTCCACATCAAGAGACCTGTCCAGAGAAAGGGCTGGATCTAGTCTGGTCAAAAGACTGGCTATAAAATGCCCTAGGTCCAGAAAAACCTTGGGTGACTTCTTTTCAAGTCACCCGCCCCCTATACTACCTCTGGTACACGGCTTTATTAACTCTGTCCTATCTTTCCATCTTTGTAGTAATAAAATTGTTTAAAGCTTCCAGCAAGAGTTCGGGGTAGTGTTTTCTATACATAGCTCAGAACTGTAAGAGTTTCAGGAGCTCCACAGAACCCCCAAAACAGTTTCCCCACCTTTACAGGCTGGGCCTGGGGGCAAAGCTCAGAGGTGTGGCATCCTTGGGTTCAATTGAGAGAAAGAGAGAGAAGTGGGGGACAAAGGAGGGGTAGGAAGAGGGAGAAAAAAAACTTGAGAGACAGGATACTAAATTCTACCTGAGAGGCCAATCAGGAAGAGAAATGAAGATGAGGTAGAAAAGAGATAGATGGAATGGCCTTGGCTTATAAAAGAAAGCATATTACAAAGCCCAGCCCCAAAAGCAACAGACTGCTGGCACTTATTAATATCTTTTGCAAAACAGTTTAAATATTGGTTTTTTAATGAAGTTACAATCATTAAGCAGCATATATAATACTATGACAGATCACCCTTTTTTTTTTTTTAATTTTGTTCCTCTGCCAGGATGGAGCACAGGGCCTAGAGCATGCTAGGCAAGCACTCGACCACTGACTACATCTTTATGGAGACCTCGTCAGATGCCAGGCCCACAGGAAGGGCTTCATCTTCATGCATTCTTTTATTTACACCCCACACTATGTTCTTCACACTCTCAACTGCAACTCATGAGTCCATCCTGAAACCAATTTAGCGATCTAGAAATAGCATTTGTTAATGAAACAACTGAAAATAGCAGAAAAGAAAACATGCTTAAATTACATATATAAAATATGTATAGACCCAGGCGTGGTGGCGCACGCTTGTAATCCTAGCGCTTAGGAGGCTGAGACGGAAGGATAGCACAGGTTCGAAGCCAGCCTCAGCTACTTAGTGAGGTTCTCAGCAACTCAGTGTTTTAGAAACAACCTGTTTCCAAATAAAATAGAAAATAGGTCTGGGAGTGTAGCCCAGAGGTAGAAAGCCTCTGGGTTCCATCACCAGCACCACAAAAATAAATAAATAAATAAATAAATAAATAAATAAAATAAAATCCATATAAACATCTCTTAAATCCCTTTTCCTCTCTAAAAGCTACAATTTAAAATGTATTTCTCGAGGCCGGGCGTGGTGGCGCAGGCTTGTAATCCCCGCGCTTGGGAGGCAGAGACAGGAGGATCGCGCAGGTTCGAAGCCAGCCGTGCGCGCTGGCTTAGGAGACCCTGTTTCCAAATGAAAATGTAAAAATAGGTCTGGGAGTGTAGCCCGGAGGTAGAAGGGCTTCCAGGAACCCCAGTACCACCAAAAAATTTAAAAAATAAAATAAAAATAAAATGTATTTCTCAATGAATCAATCAGCTTACAACAACTGACTTCCAAGGTATATATAATTATTGTCTCCATTTTCCAAATCCAAAAATTGAGGCTTAAAACAATTAAGTTTCTTGCTCAAATTTACCCAGTACATAAATGATAGTCAAAATTTTAATTCAGGCACTCCACACTGAGACTGACCCTCTTAACAATGGCACCAACCGAGGAGGATGCAGGATGCTGAAGGAGCATGCAATGTTTCCATGAGAAAAACAAGGAAGTGAGACGGACAGAACGTGGACAAATTAGTTACCCAATTATTGTCTCTTCAGAGGAAGAAAAGTTAAACCTGTAAAACTGTAAAAAAGCCAATTTAAAAAAGATTAGAAATATCAACAATCTAGTCAAAAAAGAAAAAGTTGCACAATTATATATAAATGGTCAAACTTGCCCACAAAAATGATGACCACAGGTAAGTTTCTTCTAATGATTTACTCATTTGAAAAAGCATAATTGTGATTTATATGCTATGGTCTGAATGTTTGTGCACCCCTAAAATTCAAATGTTGAGACCAACCCCAGGAGATGGCATTAGCAAGCATGGCCTTTGGAGGGCGAGGTCAGGAAGGCAGGGCCCCCTGAGTGAGATCAGCATCCCATGTGAGGGCCGAAGGCACTCAGTTTGTCTTGCCACCATGTGGGACACAGCAAGAAGGTGCCCTCACCAGACGCGCCATCCACCAGCACCTCACTGTGGGACCTGCAGGCCTCCAGAATCATGAGGAAAGAAGGCCTGCGTCGGGCCCCTGCTTTACGGTACTCTGTTACAGACACCCAGAAGGACTAAGTCACCATGTTTCCCAATTTGTAAAGCAGCATAACAATACCAAGTCTCCACCTGCTCAAAGTGTTGCAAAGATTAAATTAGATTTGCTCCTGGTGCTTCTGCCAGAGATCCAGGCACAAAGCCAACTCCACTGAAGGTGGCTGCAATTGCGCCTATGCGGGATAATCACTCTTGCATATAGAATAACTACTTCTGCCACAAAAGCAGAAGGCTGTAAAACCAAGCAAACTCATCAAATCTGGGCCACAGTCAAGTGCTCCTGTTCCACACAAGGAGGAAAGATGGCTAGATCAGACACTCAGTCAAACTCAGAACCGCATTCTGCCCCACTCCATGAGCCCGGCTGCCAGGCGCCTCCCTCAGCTCAGGCCTCTTCTGTCTGGCTGGCTACTTCCCTTTGGCCTAGGTTCCTCTACTTTAAAAATTAACATTAAAGAAATTATTAACCGCTTCCATCAATCCTCCCCACAATCAACTGAAGCTTCTTTCTCCAGGACTAATGTTTTTTTTTTTTTTTTTTTTTTTTTAGGTAACTTGTAAAAGTTACATAAAGAAGTCTTTAATTATTAATTCTAAAACTAAGCATGACCAATGTGAAAATTCAAACAGTAAAGAGAAAATTCCATCTTGGCTCAAAAGATTTGCAAGGTCCTTCTCTTTAGCTTTAAAAGCACCAGCGCTGGGCATCTTATGAATTGTTCAATATATTTGAACAATGGGGAGGGAGTTAATGAGGACTGAACTCAGGCATTCAACCTCTGAGAGAAGTCCCTAGCCCTATTTTATTTATTTTGAAACAGTGTCTCGCTAAGTTCCTGAGGGTCTCACCATAGAGATAACATTTTACACACACACACACACACACACACACACACACACACACACACACACCTCTAGCTTCCAGCTGTCTGCTGAATACCTCAGTGGAGAAGTAGGTCCCTTCCTCACACTTTAACAAACAAGATAGACACCCACACCCCGGTCTCTGCGCTGGGGACTGAGAGCACACTTAATACCTGGCACCTCCTGGCAACTCTACTACCTACCCCAGGGTGCACCAACACACTGTGCCCACCCCAGATCTTGCCCACCTGTGAGCATCAACCTCAGTTAGTGACTCGACCCTCCCGCCCCTCCTTCACATCCTGTGTGAACTGTCCTAGTGTATTTATCCCACCCTCCCATTTGCACCCCCTACTGCTGCTTTCCTGGCCCTGGCCCCAATCCTGAAGCCACGAGAGTTGTCTGCTGAGCACAAACCATGGCAGTCAACCTCCTTACGCACCTGGCTCAGCGCTGGCTCCCCCTGCCCTCTGCAGACCTGGGCTTGTGGCCTACACTGGCTAGGCACTGAACTCCCAGCACCCTCCCAGAAGGCCCAGGTTCAGGAGAGTCCTGTTAGCACATGACCCCTCCCTTGCCTCCGGGCCAGAGAGCACCCAACACATCCCAGACCTCAGTCCCCCAGAATTCCAGGAGCAGCAGTGCCCAGTGCCCACAGGGTAAATGCTCTCAGCAGCTATCCAAAACACTTTCCTAGGATCCATTCCTATATACCAAAGAAAAAGGGGTTCTGTTTGTTTGCTTGTTTTTTGTTTTGTTTTTGCTATTCTGGGGGTTGAACTCAGGTGCATTCTACCACTGAGCCATACCCCCAGCCCTTTTTACTTTTCCTTTTGAAACGAGGTCTCACTAAGTTACTGCATACTGGCCACAAACCTGTGCTCTTCCTGTCTCCGCCTCCCTAGAACTGGGACTACAGACAGTGTGCCACTGAGCCTGGAGAAAAAGTTTTGTTTTCGGTTTTGTTTTTGTTTTTTTCGTGGTACTGGGGATGAAACCCAGTAGCATTCTACCCTGAGCTTCACTCCCAGCCCTATTTTATCCTCTTTTTTTTGAAAACAGGGTCTCACTAAGGGGCAGAGAACCTCATTAAGTTGCTGAGGCTAGCCAAGAACATGCAATCCTCCTGTTTCAGCCTCCCAAGTACTGGGATTACAAGTGTGCGCCACCATACCTGGAGAAAAAGAATTTCTGATACATGTAAATCACTAATAAAGAAATCTTTTTGCTGGGTATGGTGGCATACACCTGTTACCTAGGTACTTGGGAGGCTGAGACAGGAGGATCGAAGGCTCAAAGCTGGCCTCAGCAACTAGTGACACCCTCATCAACTTAGCAAGACTGTTTCAAAATAAAAAATAAAAAGGGATAGAATCTTAACGCTGGGCGTGGTGGCATATGCTTGTAATCCCCCGGCTTGGGAGGCAGAGACAGGAGGATGGCACTGGTTTGGGGCCAGCCTTGCTGGCTTAAGAGACCCTGTTTCCTCATTTAAAAAAAGTTAAAAATAGGTCTGGGAGTGTAGCCCTTGGGAGTGTAGCCCTGAGGTAGAAGGGCTTCCAGGAACCCCAGTACCACCAAAAAAAAAGGGGGGGGGGGTAGAATCTTGTATGCCTGGGTATAGAAAGAAATATAAGCATTCTCTTAGAGCCTAAATAAAGTCAAGACTCCTTCCCTATATAGAAGAAATCCACAAATCACAAAAACAAGAAACAAAAGTAGCCTGTAATTCTCCTGTCTCCACCTCCCAAGTACTGGGACTGCCAGTGTGCACCGACACGCCAGCAACAGTTTCAATGATTCCAAATCAGAATGACTTTCTATCTGCTGACTGAAAACCAGTTTCAGATGAGCTCAATATGGTTCTGGAAATCCTTTGGTTATTTGGTCTTCTTATGCTCTGCTGAGTTGTCAGAACCACCAATCCTAAACTGACAGTATGATACAGGAAAAAACCATATGGTAGGTGAAACGCGCTGAGAAGGCAGGGACAATAGATGCCTCTGTGTGAGCTGTGCCCATACAATTTGGAAGACATCCCATTTAGGTCTACTTAGTTCTTGAAAGTTAAAACAATTTAAAAAGTAACTTTTCCAAAGCATCCGTCCACAATGATTATAAAGAGATCATTGCAAAGGAAGCGCAGGTTTTTATTTCAGCGAATGAAGAGCAGAATCTTTCTGAAAATTATTACTTTGTAGAAACATATAACAAGATTGAATTCCAATTTGTTTACAACTCCTCTCTTAACATCGGCATTATTTCAAACACGTGTCAAGTGTCCTTGACTTTTTTCCTAGGAGTCAAAACTTCTGTCAAAGTTTCCCCATGTCCCCTGTAACCTTAAAAACTGCTGCGCTAGTCCTGATTAGAGTCCACATGCAAGGACTCATCATCTCTAAGAAGTTAAGAAATACACGGTCATAGTTACAGAGCTTCTGAGTCTGCACAAATGAGGGTTGTGTCTGACAGCTCCGCGGTGTTCCCAGCACCACTTCTAAATTACCCCCAAGTATTTTACAGCCCCTTGGAAGTGATACCCCTGACCTCTTTAAAGAGGGAACAAGCAAACTGCTCAACTTCTGGCCGTGGAGGCAGTTTATAGGAAACCTGCCCCTAGCCAGGTAAACTCCTTACCCCCAGGGTCCCGGGGCGGCAGGGCAGGAAGCCCTCCAGGCCCCAGTGGCACAGCCCGGGCCGGGCGGGTCGGGGGCGTGCCCCCGAAGCTTGAAGTCAGGCGGGCTTCCGAGCCCGGCTGGAGACCAGCTTCCCTGGGGCGGGGGTCCGCCGAGAGTGGGGAACGAACCGCCCAACTCACCTGCGATTCATGGGCCGGACTCTCACGGCCACCTTGACGGATGCCATGGCTCATCCCGGCCCGCGGGCGCGCGATCCCACCAGGCCAAGGCCGCCGGCGACTCCGGACGCTCTGCCCGCGCCCCCGCCCCCTTCCCTCTCGCCCCCGCCCCTCGGATCCGCGGGACCGGGAGTCGCGCGGCGGCCCCACCTGCCGCGCCACTGCGCATGCCCAGCGCGGCCCGGCCCGCGTGATCCGAGCTCCGGGTTTGGCGGCGGGGCGGGGCTGGGAAGCCAGGGCGCCGCCTCCCGAGTGGCCCGCAGCTAGCGCAGCTCTGCGGGCAAGGCCGGAGGTCATGGGCATCACCCCCGGCCCAGAGACCGCGGGAAAACTGAGACGGTCCTCATCCCCTAAGAACTGAAGAGGAAGGGATCACGGCCATATAAGGCTGGAGCAAGAACCGCAATCCTGGGGAGGATTACCAAAGCAGAGAGTTTTCATCTGTTAACAAATCCTGGCTTTATCCAGCCACGCAAGAATTAGCAGCTCGTCTATTTTACAGAAGAAGCAACTGAGACTCGGAGATCGGTGTGTTAGTAGCAAACTCGGCTAGGACCTTCTCAGCTACTCTTAAAAAGGTCCAAACGTGTGGTTTACACCCCCTCGATTTCGGGTGCCAAGAAAATAAAAGTTGCACTGGATGTTTTAAATGTAGATGGAAATATGGTTGTATTGGCTGGAATCGGCTGTTAGTAGAGAATGGCATAGCTGTTAGAGTTTAACAACTTTAAATCAGGAGGCAGACACTGTGAGAACAGCTTGTTTGTGTAAAGGCTTGGACCTCCAGTATAAGTGAGCCCACTCGGCTCCCCTCCCCTGTAGAATGCTAATTCATTCAGTCGGTCAGTCAGGTTCTTTCACACAAACCCAAGAGCACGCCAGTGAGTCACAGGCCCGCCGGTCACGTCAGCCGAGGCATCAGCTGTCTTCGCCCTGCCAGGCCAGCCCAGTCCCAAGCCCTGCCCTCTCTGCCTCGCGCCTGCAGCTGGCAGATGGCAACTGGCAAGCCCGCTGAGTGCACTGTCCTGTCCTCCAGTCCGGTCCCTGCGATCTAGGGGGTCAGCTTCGGCTTCCAGGGTCTTAATGGGACCACAAAGGGATGTTCTGAGCTCACGCCTGCGTTTTACATCCCCAGGGCACCCAGGAACTGGCCAGAGTTGGCAACTGCTCAAATAACCAGAGATGGGAGTAGGAAGGGAGTGGAACCCCAGCTGCCACACTGGCTTTGAGAGTCTTCTAGTTTGAACCTTTGGGCGCCTCGGAAGCTTTGCCTCTTCCGCAAATTGGGCAGAACTCCATGGGCTTAGTTCATGCACTGAGATGTTATGTTTGCAAACACGCAGCTCATGAACAACGAATCATTATATTATCACCTTCCCTAGAATCCTAGTGCTGGCCAGTAATCAAAGCATCCCCTTTGTTCCCTCTGCTGGGTGCAGATTCGACCAAAAACAGGCAGCAGGGAAACTCGGAGCACAGGTTTGTGGAGCTGGGGAGCAGGCTGAGCCTGCGTAGAAGCGGCGGGTTGCCAGGTGACTCCGAGAAGCTAGGAAGGCCTGGGCAGGGGCGGGGCCGGCGTGTACGGGAGCCGCGCGGGGACAAACTGACCTGGCTGCGCGCTCGCGGGGGCGGAGTCCCAACTAGCGCGCCAGCTCCTCCCCGGCTCAGGACGGAACGCGCAGGTGTAGAGGCCCGGAGTATCCCAGGGAGCTGCACCCGCCGCGAAGTCCGCTCCACTCTTGAAGACAGGTGTGGCAAAATTTTTAGGATGCGTTCTAACTTATTAAAGCAATTTTCTGAATCTGGGGTTTTGGGGGGATTACTTAGGAGGTTCTGATCATTCCTTCGTTCATTTATTTCCAACAGTCCACGGGTGCTCATTACCCCCAGTCCTCCCGTAGTTGCCAATTCACACAAAGGAGCCAAGCGCAGCGCTTAGAAGCAAACCTGCAGCCTTTAAATAGCAAGCACTTGCCGGGCGTGGTGGCGCACGCTTGTAATCCCTGCGCTTGGGAGGCAGAGACAGGAGGATCGCGCAGGTTCGAAGCCAGCCGCGTGCGCTGGCTTAGGAGACCCTGTTTCCAAATAAAAATGTAAAAATAGGTCTGGGAGCGTAGCCCGGAGACAGAAGGGCTTCCAGGAACCCCAGTACCATCAAAAAAATAAATAAATAAATAAATTTAAAAAATCAATAGCAAGCACTGAGGCTTCCTCTAGCGCAGACCTGAGGCCGTGGGCACTTACATAACAACATATTTCTACTGGAGAGTGAAAAGTTTCTGAAAGGGAAGAACATTAGACAAAGGGTTTGTTATCTCAAACTCGTGTGCACACGCTGAAGTGCTTTGCAACCTGAGTGCTGATGGAAATCACCTGGGGATCTTGTAAAACTGCAATAGATCCGGGGTGAAGCTTGGGCCGCTGCAATCCCTTGGGCTTGGGTGCTGCCCATGCCTTAGAGAGCGAGGCATCCGATGATCAGCAAAATGTGAAACTCTGAAATACTGACGATGAAAAGCTCAGCAGGGAGCAGGGCACAGTGGCACACACCTGTAATCCCAGTACATGTGAGGCTGAGATAGGAGGACAGCACTTAAACGTCCAGCCTCAGCAATTTAGGGGGACTCTCAGCAAACTAGCAAGACCTTATTTGAAAACAAAAATTAAAAAGACTGTAATTCTTCTGCTTGATTTTGTTTTGTTTTGATGATGGAGATTGAATCAAGGGCATCCTACCTCTGAGCTACACCCCCAGTGCTATTTTTTCTCTATTTAGAAACAAGGTCTCACTTAAGTTGCTGAGGCTGGCCTCAAACCTGCGATCCTCCTGTCTCAGCCTTCCAAATACTGGGATTATAGTATGTACCACCATACTTGGTTTAGAGTTTTTATTTTTTAAAAATTTATTTTTTAATTTATTTTTAAATTTATTTTATTTTTTAAAAATTTTATTTTTGTTTTTACTGGTGCATTGTTATCATACATCTTAATGGAGTACAAGATGGAGGCATACATGCACTCAACACCTCATTAGCCCTTACCCAATTCCCACCCCATTCCCTCCCTCTTCCTCCTTCTCATGTTTGGCTTAGTGATTGACTTTGATATGTTTGTTAATGTACATCATGAACATTCCGATCCCCTCAGGTCACTTTATTTGCTCATCTATAGAATCTCCGTCTCGAGTTCTTCCTATGACCCATTTTCTCCCTAGCTTTCACATATTAGGGAAAGCATCCAATTTTTTTATTTTTTGTGACTGACTAATCTCACTTAGTATAATGTTCTCCAGTTCCATCCATTTCCCTGCAAATATGTAATTGTGTTTTTTATGGCTGAGTAAAATTCCATTGTGTACATATCCCACAGCTTTGTTATCCACTCATCTGTTGATGGATATCTTGGCTGGTTCCATAGTTTAGCAAATGTGAATTGTGCAGCTATGAACATAAATATACATGTATTTGTTTTAGGTAGATATCCAGAAGTGGTATTGCTTTTGGGTAGATACCCAGAAGTGGTATTGCTGGATCATATGGTAAGTTCATTCCCATTCTTCTGAGGATCCTCCATACAGTTTTCCAAAGTGGTTGCATGGATTTGCAGTCCCAACAACAGTGTATTAGAATTCCCACTTCTCCACATCCTCTCCAGCATTTGTTGTTATTTGTGTTTTGAATGATTGCCATTCTATTTGAGTTTTGTGAAATTTCAAGGTAGTTTTGATTTGCATCTCCCTGATTGCTAATGATGTTGAGCATTTTTTCATGCATTTATTGGCAATTTGAAATTCTTCTTTCATGAAGTGTCTATTTAGTTCACTTGCCCATTTTTGATTGGCTTGTTTTCTTAGTGCTGAGTTTCTTGAGTTCTCTGTAGAGTCTAGTTATTAGTCTTGTATTAGAGAAGTAGGTGGCAAAAATCTTCTCCCATTCTGTTGGCTCTCGGTTGAAGTTCTTGATAGTTTCTTTGCTGTACAGAAGCTCTTCAGATTCATGCAATCCCATTTATCGATCCACCTTTAGCTTCTTGTGTCTTTGGGGTCTTGTTGAGAAAGTTTTTATCTATGCCTATGTGCTGCAGTGTTGGACCTATTCACTCTTCAAGTAACCTCAAGGTCTCTGGTCTAATTTCCAAGTCTTTGATCCATCTTGAATTGACTATTTTTCAGGGTTCATTATTTCCATTTTTCTGCATATGATTAAAAAGTTTTTCCAACACTATTTGTTGAAGAGGCTATCTTTTTTCCAGTGTATGTTTTTGGCCCATTTGTCAAAAATCAATTGTCTGTAAGTAAGAGAATTTGCTTCTGATTCTTCTATTCTGCTCCATTGGTCTATGTATCTGTTTTTGTCCCAGTACCATGCTGTTTTATTACTATGCCTTTGTAGTATACTTTAAAGTAGGTATTGTGATTTCTCCCACATTTTTTTGTTTTTGTTGCTGAGAACTACTTTGGCTTTTCTGTTTTTTTCTGTTGTTCAAATGAATTTAAGGACTGATTTTTCTATGTCTGTGAGGAATGATTTTGGTAATTTAATGGGTATTGCATTGAATCTGTAGATCACTTTTAGAAGAATGGCCATTTTTGATAATATTTATTCCTCCTATTCAAAGCATAAAAGATTTTTCAATCTTCTAAGGTCTTCTTTGATTTTATTTTACAATGTTTTATAATTTTCTTTGTAGATGTCTCATTGGTTAAGTTTTTTCGTAAGTATTTTACTTCTTTGTGGGATATTCAGAGTAGAATTGTTTCCTGTATTTCTTTTTCAGTAGATTTGTGGTTGGTAAACAGAAAAGCTTCTGATTTTTTAAGATTGATTTTATCTCCAGAAACTTTGCTGAATTCATTGAGTTTGTTGGGTCTTCTAAGTATTCCATCTGTAAATAGTGAAACTTTGAGTAGTTCTTTTTTTATATGATTTTCTTTTCTTGCCTTGTTGTTCTGGCTAGAGTGTTAAGTAAAGTATTATATTGAAAAGATGTGGTGGTAATGGAAATCCTTGTCTTGTTCCAGTTTTTAGGGAGCATTCTCACAGTTTTTCCCCATTTAATATAATGTTGGCTGTGGGCCTATTGTAGATTGCCTTTATGATGTTAAGGTATGTTTCTTCTATTCCAATTCCCTGGAGTGCTTTTAGCATAAATGGATGTTGAATTTTGTCAACTGCTTTTTCAGTGTCTATTGAAATGATCATGTGATTTTTGTCTTTGGTTCTCTTTATGTGATGAATTACATGGACTGATTTTCATATTTTGAACCAGCTCTTGCATCCCTGGGATGAACCCTACTTTGGTCACGGTGTATGATTTTCTTGATGTGTTTTTGAATGACTGTTGCTAGTATATTATTTAGCAGTTTTGCATCCAAGTTCATCAGAGATATAGGCCTGTTTTCTTTCCTTGAGCTGTCTTTATTTGGTTTAAGTATTAATGTGATATTGACTTAATAGAACGTATTTAAAAGAATCCCATTTCTTTCTATTTTACAAAATAAATTGAGGAGTATCAGGATTAGCTCTTCTGTAAATATTTTATAGAATTTACTTGGGATAACATCTGACCCTGGGCTTTTCTTTGACGGTAAGCTCTTTATTGCTTTTTCAATCTCTTTGATTGCTATTGGTTGGTTTAAATTTTCTATATCTTCTTGACTCAGTTTAGGAAGGTTGTATTTATCTAGAAAGTTGTCGACTTCCGGGAAGATGGCGACAGAGAAAAGCAGGGCTTACGAGCCCCACTAACAGCCAATCTCTATTACTACAAAATCAGCGCTGTTCATAAAAACATCATCAGCAGAGAAAAAAAAAATGTAATTACAAGGGACAGAGAAAAAGAGGGCTGGAAAAACGAGACACCAGAAAGAAACCAGATCGCAGTGCTGCAGCCAGAGCTGTGGCACAGAGCTGCGGGTGCCATCTTTCCTTGCAGCACCAGGCCCAAAGCAGAAAGGGACTCAGAACAGAGCTCAGAGCCACAGAGGAGATACGCCGGCCTCACGGCCGAGGACGCAGCAACAGCGCCTTACTGCCTGCAGCAGCGGCGAGTTCGCCAGACGGCTCCAGAGGAATGCACTCAACAGCCCACCAGGCTCCAGAGAGGAGCGGTGAACAGCGAGCCAAGGTGAGCCGCTGCGGAACAGCCAGGTGGGATTTGGCAGATTTTTCAGCACAGGGAGCATCTAAAGCTCCCAGTGGCTGGGATCAGCACACCTTGCAGGGACTCAGAGTGGAGAAGCAAAACGAGAGAAGAAACACACCAGCCTCATGACCAAGGGCGTGGCAGCACTGCCATATTGCCACCAGCGGCAGCAGCAGCAAATTCACCGAGTCCACGACAGCTCCATCGGTGCACTCAAAAACAGTGAGTCAAATTGCAGCCCCTAGAGAAGAAATCCCAGTACTGATTCCAGGGACTTAACCCAGTGGGGGAATGGCAGTGGCATAGATATCACACCTCAGGAGAATGCCCAACCTGGCACTCCCGCATGGTCTAAAGCAGCCTCAGTTGACTCCCTGGGTCTGAGACTCTGCGATACAACCTAGTAAAGGAGTGGTGGGGACTGAGATACCACAAACTCGAGATCCAGAACACCTTAAGTGAACTCTTAGTGACCCAAGGGAAGAACCCAGAGAAGGCACAAACTTCTGAATTCATGGGAAAGAGGAATAACAATGGAGCAATGAATGCCCACAACCCCACAAAATCAGAACCCGATAAAACAGAAATTCAGAGATTTCTAGAAGATCAAATCAGGAAAATAACTGTAGAAATAATAGAGGTGTTTCAAAAAGAATTCAGAGAGAGCCAAAAAGAGATAAAGGATGCAATTAATGAAGTAAAGGCCTCAATTCAAAGTACAAACAACTGATTAGACCACATGGAGAATAGATTCTCGCTCTTAGAAGATGAGCAATCCAAAAATAAACGCATAGTTTCTAAATTAGAAAAAAAATTCCAACTGCAGGAATCTGACATTGAAGAAATATGGGCCCATTTTAAGAGAGCTAACCTAAGAATAATTGGAATACAGGAGGGAAAAGAAGGTGAAACCAAAGGGATCAACAATCTCTTCAAGGAAGTAATAGCAGAAAATTATACAAACACAGAGCAAGAGTTTGATACACAGGTCCAGGAAACTTATAGAACTCCCTTTAGACAGGATCAGAGAAGAGGATCCTCACGCCACATAATTGTCAAAATGACCAATGCGGAAGCCAAGCAGAGAATCTTAAAGGCAACAAAAACAAAGGGCCAAGTGACATTCAGAGGCAAACCAATTAGAATCACTCCAGACTTCCCAAACCAAGTCATGACAGCCAGAAGGGCTTGGAGTAACATATTCCAAACTCTGAAAGAAAACAACTTCCAGCCAAAAATTTCCTACCCAGCAAAACGTTTTATCAAATTAGATGGGGAAATAAGAAGCTTCCATGACAAACAGCAACTGAATGAATTTATGTCTTCAAAACCAGCACTAGAGAAAATACTCAAAGAGATTAACTACAAAGAAGAAATAGGTAACACACACCAGAACCAGAGAAACAAGATTTTCCATCCAACAGACAACTAAGATTGGTTATCTGTGGAGATTCATTATTTATGTTAGTCTTTTACCTATCTCTAAATTGTATTGTTTGCCTTTATTGTTGTTAATTTCTAGGATTTCTAGTTAGAATATTAATATACCTTCAGATATAGCATTTGGAAATATTTTATCCCATTCTATCAGTAACTTTTAACTCTGTTTACATTGTCTTTGGATATACAATATTTTTTATTTTTTAGGGAGTTTGTTTACCCTTTTGTTGCCTGTGCCATTGAAATCATATCCAAGAAATCACTGCCAATTTCAATGTTGTGAGGTTTTATGACCCAGATTTTCTTCTAAAAGTTTATAGCTTAAGATTTATATTTAGGTCTTTTATCTATTTTGAGTTAATATTTGAATATGGGGTTAGGTAAGGGTCCAGTTTTATTCTTTTTCATGTAATTATTATTTGTCAACAATATTTAGTTAAAAGATTATTATTTTCTCCACCAAATGTTCATGGAAACCTTGTCAAAAATAACTTGACAATATATGGAAGAATTTAGCTCTAGGCTTTTATTTAACTCCAATGGTTTATATATCTGCCTTTAGAACAGTACTGCACTGTTTCAATTATTGTAGCTTTATATGGTTTGAAATCAGAAAATATACATCTAGCTTTGTTCTTCTTCGAGATTGCTTTGAGTATCTAGAGTCCATATTCCATATCAGGATAGATTTTTTCTGAAAAATAAATAAATAAATGTATGATAGTTTCACCTAAAAAAAAAAAAAAGAAAAAAATATTCTCTGGTAAGAAAGAAAGCAAAAAGAAATATTGAAATGTTATCTTTAAGTCATCAAAAGCTTGGTATCAGACAAATGAAACTGTTATGTGAGATTATCATCGTTAATATTGGATAAATTGCTATAAAACTAGATGTCAACCACTAAGCCAAGCATGGGAAGGAGGGATGGAGAAGGAACGGGGTGGGGATCGGGTAGGGGTTAATTGGGCAATGTGTGCATGTATGTCTACAAAAGTTTTTTTTTTTAATCCCATTATGATGTATGAATACAGTGCACCAATAAAAAAAAATTAAAAAAGAAAGTTATCAATTTCTTCCAGAGTTTTCATTTTGTTGGAATATAGTTTTTCAAAGTAATTTCTGATAAGCCTTTGGATTTCTACACTGTCAGTGGTAATATCTCTTTTTCCATCTCTTTGTAATTTGGGTTGATTCTCTTTTTTGGGGTGATAAGTTGTCTATCTTGTTTTTTTTTTTTTTTTTTGAGAAACCAGCTTTTTGTTTTATAGGTATGTACAATGGAAGAGGCTTGGGAGATAGTTTGGAAAGAGAGTGAGCAAACAAGCATACACACTCATACACAAAAAAAAGAACAAAAAAGAAAACTGTACAACAACAAATTAATCCAACCTTACAAATATATGAATAGTCAGCAGACTCAGCCTCTGCAGTCTCTCTCTGTGCAGACACCGAGTTCCACTAGTACCTTTTCTGCTACAAGCCTGGTTCTTTGAGTCTTTCAGTCTATGGAGATGGCTGGTATCAATGGGGCGGAATCTAATGTTAAGCATAGGTCACCATCCATGCTTTCCACAGATGTGGAGTCTCAGACTCTCCCTGCCTCTGTAGGTGGTGGATGCCTCTGAGACCAAACTCAATGTAAGAGTCTCTGTTCTCCACAGCTAGGGCTGGGCTGATCTGACTTCTACATGTTCATCATGATTGGGTAGTCTGTGGTGATCCTGTCAAGCATAATTCTTCCCCCACACTTCACACTGATGGAGAGCCTGAGTGTGTCTGAGCCTCTTCTATGTCCAACAGCAGACTCCATCCCCTCCTTCACCAGGTTGAACTGCAAAGTCTCAGACCCAGGAAGTTCACTGGGCTGTCCGCATCCCTGGGGGAGCCACACTGGGCATTCAACCAATGGGGATGGCAGCTTCACTTATGATGTTGAGCACTGCTCTGCCTTTCTGGAGGGCGTAGTGAGCTCAGCAGTCACTGCTACAAGTTGTAGCCATTGTTTCACCGGAGGAACTGATGGCTTAAAATTTGATGATCTGCATCCACTTATTTCAAGTCCTTGGTTATTTTCCTGTTCATCTCTGGAGTCAGGTACAGTTAGACAAGACGGCGCCACTGTGGTGCCACCACCATGAAGCAGGCAAGTTTCTTTTCTGCTTTCTGATCACTTTTTTTTCTTCTGCCTTTTACTTGTCATGTTATTTTTAAAGTTATGGTGTCTTCTGGCTTTTGTAGAATGCTTTTTTTAAGGCAATGGAGATTGGGAGTCAGCAAGACTGGCATGTGCTGCTCTCCCTTGGTCGCCATCTTCCTGTAAGTCTAGACTTTTTTTTTTTTTTTTTTTTTTTTTTTTTTTGCGGGTCTGGGGATGGAACTCAGGTGCATTCTACCTCTGAGCTACACCTCCTGCCCTATTTTTTTTTTTTTATTCTTTATTTTGAAACCGGGATTAACTGAGTTGCAGAGGACCTCACTAAGTAGCTGAGGCTGTCCACAAACTGTGGTTCTCCAGTTCTCAGCCTCCTGAATGCTGGGATTACAAGCGTGCGCCACCACGCCCAGCTAGACTTTTTTTTTTTTTATATACAAGCACATGTATGTATCTTTCACAAATTTATTTTATTTCAAGCATTTAAAAAGCTATTCTAAAATTTACTTTCTCTAAACAACTAAAAAGGGTCCATGGCACAAAAGAACTGGTTAAAAATCTGCAATTTAAAAATTCTATTGAAGATAAAGTGAATTTCTTTTTTTTTCTTCTTTCTTTTTAATGAAACTGGGAATTGGACCCAGGGGCATTCTAACTCTGAGCTACATACCTAGCCCTTTATTTTTTGTTTTTGAAACAGAGTCTATCTAGGTTGCTGAGAGTGTCCCTCATGAGGCTGTCCTTGAACCTGTGATTCTCCTGTCTCAGCATCCTAAGTACTGGGATTACAGCCATGGCTCATGACACCAGTATTCTTCTTTTTTTATTTATGTTTTAAAGTTGACTTGTGATGGAAAGAAGAAAAAGAGATAAATCTGAGACCCAGGTTAAAACCCAAATTAAAGTAACACCACGTGATAGGTGCATGTCTGAAGGTATCACTTTGAATCTCACTATGACATATAATTACCATGTACCAAGAAAAGTATAAAAGCAATGTAATATGTGCTTCTTCATGGACATTGATATCTTGCACTCAGTAACAATATCACTGAAAAATCAAGCTTTAACTATTGCATTTTAAACTAGATAGGTAGACGGGAATACCTGAAAGCTGATTTTTGTGTGTTGGGGGTGGGTGTTAGGGATTGATCCCAGGAACATTCTACCACTGAGCTACATTCTCATCCTCATGTGGAAATCCTATTTTCAGAAGAAAAATACCATATCTTCATAAGGTATTTTTTGTTTGCTTCCTTGCTTGCTAGTCTCTAGGGAATAAAGTTGACACAAACGTGACTTTTTAAAACCCCTGATAAACAGCAATCTGGTACATTTAGAATGGGACATAGGATCATATGGTAGGTTCATTCCCATTCTTCTGAGGATCCTCCATACTGTTTTCCAAAGTGATTGCACTGATTTGCAATCCCACCAACAATGATCCAGCAATATCACTTCTAGGTATCTACTCAAAAGAATGGAAACCAAACTACCAAAGTAATGTATGCATATCTGTGTCCATAGCTGTACAGTTCACCATTGCCAAACTATAGAACCAGCCAAGATGTCCATCAGTACATGAATGGATTACAAAATTTTACTCAGCCATAAAGAAGAACAAAATTACATCATTTGCAGGGAAATGGATAGAACTGGAGAACATTATGCTAAGTGAGATTAGGCAGTCACAGAAAGTAAAAAATCAGATGCTCTCCCTAATACGGGGAGCTAGGGAGAAAATGGGTCATAAAAAGAACTCTAGATGACAAAAGAGAAACTATATGGGAAGGAGAAGAGGGACATTCCCTAATATATAGGATGTACACTCAAAAACACACCAAAGTCAATCACTAAGCCAAACATGAGGAGAGAAAGAGAGGGAATGGGGTGGGAGTTGGGCAAGGACTAATTGGGTGATGTGTGCAGTATTTCTCCACCATCTTGCACTCCATTAAGATGTATGACTACAATGCACCAATAAAAAAAATTTAAGAAAAAAGAATGGGACATAGGATACAGCTAACATCATGACCCAAAGGCTTTCCTGTGTGTTAGAATCATAAGCATCATTCATCACACAGTATACTTAACATCTCCGTATGGGGGTGTCTATACCAAGAGGAATTAGAAACTCTGCAGTGAGCCAATAAACAAAAACAAGTGTTCTTCCAGTTTTCAAACAAACGTGCAATGATATCAGAAACAGAAATCACAGATTACAAATAAAAATCCAGTACTGTTTGCATGTTATATTTAAAATATTTAAAGTGTGTTTATAATCTTCGAACGTACTAAACACTGAAAGCAAAGATAAGGTAAAAAGTATACTTTGGAGCCTGAGAGGAAACAAAAATCAGAATTAGTCATTTCAGCAGAGCTATACAGGTACTTTACTATGAATGCCAGCTTTCTTTTATAGCAAAGTGAATAAATAAATCACAGTTGATTCAATTTAATAGAAACTAATACCTTAAATTATTGTCACTTTATATATTAAGATGAAAAAACTTGTTTTCAGTTGCATATAACTATACTTGTAGTCACAAATAGGTCAGAAATGATAGACTTTGCAGAGTCTGTGGCAGCATTTCGACAGCTTAAGAATGAGAAACCACATTTGGTTGAAAGGAAAGGGAAGCCTCACGATGCAATCATGTTGGAGCTGGACCTTGCTGGAGGCAGGATTTGAACCACCAAGATGGTTGAGGAGGTGACATCCATGACCAAAAAAAATACCCTGAAAAGTGAAGAAGCTTCTTTACCTGAAGCAGACTGTAGAATATTTAAAAATAGTTACCAGGACCAGGGATGTAACTCAGGGGAAGAGCACTGGCCTAGCATGTGAGAGACCCTGGGTTCCATAGCCAGCACCACACAAACAAACAAAAAGTAATGTAAATACTGGTAAACTTTCCCCTTCCTGCTGCTCATATTTTAAAAGATCATGCTTATAATCCCAGCATTTGTGAGGCTAAGACAGGAGGATCAGAGTTCACAGACAGCCTCAGCTACTTAGTGAGGCCCCCTGCAACTTAGTGAAACCCTGTTTCAAAATAAAGAATAAAAAATTGAGCAGGGGTCATAGTTTGGAGGTAGAATACCTCTGGGTCCCATCCCCAAAACCACAAAAAATAAAATAAAATTAAAAATAAATAAAATAAAAGGTTACTGTGCCGCTCTTTTCACTTGCAGGTGAAGTTTTTCTCTCTCTACCTCTTCAACATGGCTGGCCCCATCATTTGCTTTGGCCCATGGAATGCATCAGAACTGACTTCAAATTATTTCTATGCTTGGGCCTCTAGAGGCTTTGCGTGCTTCCAAACTCGTGCTCCACACAGCCAGCTGCTGGCATGTGAGCCGGCTGAGGCAGCCTGCTGAATGTGGCGTGACCCAGTCAAACCCAGCACCACAGCCAAAAGCCAGCCGACCACTGGACTTGTAAGCCAGGCCCATAGCTGGCCCCAGCCAAGGACTCACATGACTGAGATTACAAAGCTAATCATAGACTTGTGGTCACCAAGTGGGTGGTTTAAACCACTCAGTTCAAGAGATGTGTGTTACTGCATGCATCCAAATCCATCCTCCGCCCCATCTTATATAAGAAGCCAAAGCAACCCAAGCGCCATTTTAATCATGAAGAATATACGTGATCTATGCAGCTTTTTCTTTGCTGTCTACCTTCCCTAGTCCTCCTCAACTGCACCAGCTCATGGGACAGCTCCTTCTGCTTCATGCTCTGCAGCAAGTAGGCACCAGTCATTTGTGACTCATTGGAACATTTTAAAATTGGTTTTCTCTTCCAATAAAATTACAAATCCTTTAAGGATGAAGATCAGGTCTTTAAGTTCTCTAGCCTCCCAGTAATGGCAGATTGGTAAATTTTAACTTGGCAATTAGCGCAGCCAATAAACTCAAGACACCATTCCATGTATGCAGGTTATCTATAGATCAATATGTGTTTCTTTTTTATTTAGGTACAGAGGATGTAACCCAGAGGCATTCTACCTCTGAGCTACACTCCCAGCCCTAGTTTTTTTTTTTTTTTCTTATTTTGAAACAGGGTCTCACTGAGTTGCAAAGGGCTTCATTAAGTAGCTGAGGCTGTCCTCGAACCGCGATTCTCCTGTCTCAGCTTCCCAAATGCTGAGATTACAAGCATGAGCCACCATGCCTGGCTATAAATATGAATTTTCTACATGATGATTTTCTGGCCTATTTTGTCCCTTTTTTAGCCAAGCCATATCAAAGAGGTTATGCCATTTGTTACTGTCAAGCTTAATTAAGCCCATGATAATTTGTTAACCCTTGTGCTTGCTCTGTAATTAACATTGATTAACACAAATGAGTACAAAATAGGCCATCAGCACTTTGCAGAAGTGCTGATTCCAATGATATTGGTAATTCACTACAGCACGTAAGATGGCAGGATAGTGATCGGTGCTCCCCTTGCATAGGGAGACAAATGCTACTGCGCAAAACTCAGTCAAGAAACAAAACCCTTTGCTCATCCTTTTCATCTAATTAAACCTTGGCTCCGTTAACCCACCTTATAACTGCTTCAAGCTTGGGTAACATTACCGAAGGCACAGTTCCAAGTAATTTGTTTACTGTATTCCTGGGACAAAAGAGGGAGGTGTTTTGGAGTTGAAAGATGGATGGTGGAGAGTCTGCTCACAGCAAAGCAGCCCCTCAGGCTCATAGACAAATGCGGGGCCGAGATCTCATTCTGCGGTCCTGGGATAATGTCCAGGGCTTGAAGGCAGCAGGTTAAACTGTGAAGATGCTCAACAACCAGAGCCTCAAAGGCAGTGACTAAAACACACAAATGACTAACCTAGAAATATATCTGCCTACTTACCATCCCCCCACTAAGAATCCAGATTCCAGATGGTGTTGGTGTTCCCTTTCCTCCCTACCTCGGAAGCCACACACATGCTGGCATCCATGGCGAGGGGTATCCCAGCGTCCCACATGCACATGATATATTTCCAGTGGGAGATTGGCATACATCTGAACTTTTGTATGTTTCTAGGAAGAAAGCTGGAATGCTTAGGAGCTGTAACCGATTTTGTTTTGTATAAAATAAGTAAGTGAGACTCTGCCCCACTGCACTCCAGGGAAGGATTAACAAAATTGATGTCATCCAGCTCAATTGACCCTGCGCAGATGACCTGATAATGAGGTCACGGAGTTCTGAGGACTCACTATTCCTGCCCCAGAAAGTTTACCAGAGCAAACATTCAAATGCCCAAAAGTAGTGCTGCAAAATGGAGTGTTTCAAAGTTATTGCTGAGAGATCTGTGATGCTTATAAAGACCTCAAAGATGTATGACTTATGTATACATGCACGACTCACAAAAAAAATCTGCCAGGTGAAAATATAAAAAATGTTGCTGAGGCTTGATAGCTTCTAAATACTGAATCTGGGATCCGAACCCAGATATCTGTGTTCTTGGAGCTCAGATCTATTTCTTCAGCCACGGTCTCTCAGCAGAGATGTGCTGGAGAAATTGTTGGAAATGAAAAAGCAGTTGTCAGAAGCAGAATTGAATGAAGATGGAAAAAAGCACAAGTGCACATTGATGCAAAGGGCCAGCCTTAAACGCAGCTGTGACATGGTGACATTTGTGTTCAGTGTCTGCAGAGTTCCGCCACAATCACACATCATTCTCAGGCTTGTAGAGTCACTTAATCCTCTTTTCCAGCTCCCATTCCTTCTCTCCCCTAACCTCTTTCTTTTTTCCTTCCTTCCTTTCTTTCTTTGGATTTTTGTCATTCTTTCTTTCTTTGGATTTTGGCTTTATGTGATACATTTGACATCCATCCATGTACTGTGTGGCAATGGTTCTTTTTTTTTTTGACTAAGTAGTTTTTAATTCTACCACAGTCTGTTTATCCATTCACAAATTAAAGGACATTTGGGTTGTTTCTAAGTGGGGACAATCATAAATAAAGCCATTAAAGATATTTACATAAAGGGTTTGGTATAAGCCTAAGTTTTCATTTATTTTGAGTAAAGACCTTGGAAACAGAATTTTTTGATCTATGCTAACTGCATGTTTAACTTTATGTTTTTAAAGTGAAACCATTACCTAGACTGGATTTACTATTTTGCATTCCTACTGGCAACATATGAGGATGCTCACTGTTCCATATATCACCAGCACTTGGCATCACCAGCTTGTGTTTAGAGTCACTTTACTGGGTGTATGACACAGATTTTTGAAGCCAAACTACAAGTTCATAAAGTTTATTGCTGTCTTTAAGGACTTAAAATTTATCTGAAACATCCATTTAAATGAGAGCAACTTGGCTCACACTTATTGGGCAGTTCGCATTAACGATCCTAACTGGAGTTACTGTTAGTCATTCAATCCAACTTTGATTAGTGTTTTTTATCTAGTAGAATCAATGCCAATTTCCTTAGCACACTTGTTAAAGATAAAACTCCCTTACCTAGCTTGCTACCATCTTGCAGATTATGCCTCAAGGTTGCAACTCCTCATTTCCTTTTGTCATATTGAAGATATGTAACAACCTTCCTCTAATCACCCTTATTTAGGTGTATTTTCTGTACCCAGAAAAGGAAACATTCCTCCAGCCTCTTCTTTCAGGAGCTGATCTACCAAAAGCACCTAAGTGGAGCACACCTGTACTCCTAGCACTTATGAGGCTGAGACAGGGTGATCATGGGTTCAAGGCCAGTCTCAGCAACTTAAAAAGACCCTGTTTCAAAATAAAAAAAATAGCTGGGAATGAGGCTCAGAGCTAGAATAATGCCCCTGAGTGCAATACCCAGTAACACACACACACACACACACACACACACACACACACACACACACGAAGAACGGGAACAACGTTTCATTGCAGTAAACAAATAGTCATACCCAGAGGCTGGCTAGGGAACTCAACTACTTTCCTGCATCGTTTTTAAAATGCACAGAAGTTTACTGCAATTTCCAGAAATAATCACTGGTGATTTTCTGTTTTGTGAAGAACCACACATAGACAGAACCAAGTCTTCTTGAATTTGTCACGTGAGGTCCTCCTGGCCTCTGTGGATCTCATTGCTAATGCTTTATTTGTTTGCATCTGCTGGTTCCAATGATGTGCTGTCAGCAATGAGACTGGAGACTCGTGCCACCACCACCTCCTGCATTGCTGGTCTCCCTCCCTTGGCGCTCCTCGGCAGCTATTGTCATCTATCTGACTCATCAGTAAACAGAGGAGCATGCTGGACAACTCAGCTGAATCTTCTATTAAATTTTATTATTTATTTTAAATAGGCAACACATGCTCAAAGAACAAATTTGAACACAAAAAAGCCAAGAGCTGGAAGTCTCCCTCCATCCTCCTTTCCAGCTCCCCAGCTCTTTGCTCAGAGGTAGCTACTGTTAAGTATGCCCTGGCCCTCCCAGCAAGTGATACCTTAAGTACTTACAAACACATAATGTAGCTGCTTTTATTCATTGCACAAATGATAGTAAGCAATTATGCCTTTTGTAAACTTGCTCATTTCATGTAAAATATATTCCCTGTAAAGAATTCATCTCCATATGCCTACATATACTACTAATATGCTTACATAGGCTTGACTCATTTTTAGGAGTTCAATGTTCAAATATATATATATATATAAAATACATATAGAATGTGTATAATCTCTCTATATATATTGTGATTAACAAAAACTTCTTTTAAAGTATCTAAAATAATGACTTGGTAGCTTGCACAGCATAGAAGTTTATTTCATGAAACAGTTAAGCAGAGTTAGGTCATTCAGGGCTGGTATGGTTAGCAGCAATCTCAGAGACTGAAGAGTCTTCTAAATTACTGTTCCTTTGTTTTAGGCATATGGGTTTCTTCTTGTCTTTGAAGATGGCTGCTTAAGCTCCAGCCTTCAATTCTGCATTCTGGCCTGAAAAAAGATCAACATATTTCCTTTAAAAAGGCTCCTTCCCACTTTTGATTATATCCTATTTTCTAAAACAGAAGAGAGGATGGGAAATGCAGTAACAATTCAGGGACCCTATTAAAAATGGGGATTCTATTAAGAAGGGAGGAAAAATAGATATTTAGGTTAAATAAATAGTATTTATCCCAGAATTGTCAGTATCTTGCTCTTACAAACAATGCTCAAATAGATTGTCTTTGAGAATGTGCCAGTTCCCAATCTGCAGAGAGATCTATAGGCTTTCTGGTTCATGGGATATGTGCATTTTAATTTTCATGGATATTACCAGGTGGCACCCATTGACAGGGTGCTCATTTGCATACTAACCAACATATGACAGAATCTATTTCCCCACACCCTCAATCGTCCTGAGTATGTTCATGCTTTTTGATTATTACTAACATGACAGCTAAAATATGACATACCAAATTGTCTTAACTGGACTTAGAGGATTTTCTTTTCTTTTTGTGAAGTTAAGGACTTTCCAGGTGTCTGGAACCATTTGTATTTCCTTATCTCTAAAACGATTTCCATTAAAACCCCTTTGTCCATTGGGTTATTTTCTATTTCTAGAAACTGGTTATGAATTGGTAAAATTAGTATTTCTAGCAATATTCATTATAATTTTTTCACAGTTGTGGTTTTGCCTATTGTGTTTTATTCCCGTGCAGGTTTCTGGTTTGGGTTTTGTTTTTGAGCCAGGCTCTCACTATACTCCCCAGGCTGATCTCAAACTCATGGGGTCAAACAACCTTGCAGCTCCCGAGAGCTGAGGCTATCGATGTGTGTGACCACACTGGGCCACATTTCTGTGTTCTTTAAAGGATGTATTACTTCCTATCACAAATAAAGTTGGCTAAGTTGGTTGCTCTTTGGGGGTTAGTCAAAGAAACCAAATCCAACATGTCATTCGAGTCTGCTGCCTTTTTAGTTTGACCCTCACTAAGGCTGAAGCTCGTGCAAAAGCCAAGGAGTAGCCAGATGTGGTGGCCCACAGGTATAAGCCCTGTGCTTGGGAGGCTGAGACAGGATGATCACAGGTTTGTGGCCTCCCTCAGCAATTTAGCAAGACCCTCAGCAAATTAGTGAGACCATGTTTCAAAATAAGAAATAAAATAGGAGAGGGGATGTAGCTCAGAGGTGGAATGCCCCTGGGTTCAGTCCTCAGTGAGACACACACACACACACACACACACACACACACACACACATCAAGGGGGTAGCCACTGCAAAAAGGCCTTGAATTTCTGAGCAATAGGAAGGCAGAGTCAGTCTCCAGGCAAGGCCCAGGGCAGCTTGTACCCATGGATGGTGGACCTGATGTAACAAGTGGGAACAAGTCACAGACATGCTCTGGCAACATGGTGGACACCTCCGCGAAGCAAGAATACAGTGCTCTGTGATGTCAGGCTTTTTAACCACAGATGCTTCCACTGTCAAAAACATGCTGAGTATCAGCCCAAAGGAGAAACAAAAGGGGCATGCCATCAGTATGTCCAGCTGCATGGGGGGCATCCTGGCTCCACTTTCTCTCCAATCTTATCAGCTGCACATCACTGGGGATTTTACTTGTTTTGTTTTTTATAGTGTTGATTGAGCCCAGGGGCATTCTACCTCCAAGCTATGGCCCCAGGCTTTTTAAACTTTTATTTTATAACAGAGTCTCACATGGTTGTGGAGGGCCTTTCTAAGCTGCCGAGGCTGGCAATGAACCTGTGATCCTCCTGACTCAGCATCACCAAGTGCTGGGAAAACAGGCACGCACCACCATGCCTGGCTCATCTCGTCACTAAGGATTTCAGTAGTTTTTTTTTTTTTTTAATGTACTCAAATTTATCCCTCTTTAATAAAATCAGGTTTTGTGACATTCTTAAGAAGGCACTTCCCATACCAACATTATAAAATAAATTCTCTCATGGTTTTCTCTTTCATAGTAATAATAATTACAAAAACAACTTCAACTTGATTTTTTTTTTGAGGTACTAAGGATGGAACCCAGGGGCTTTCTACCTCTGAGCTATCCCCCCATCCCTATTCTTTATCCTTTATTTTATGGAGGGCCTCAATAAATAGTAGCTGAGGCTGGCCAAGAACCTGCAATCCCTGCCTCAGCCTCCCAAATGCTGGGATTACAAGCACGCACCACCACACCTGGCTTTTATTCTTCATTTTTAAACAGGGTCTCACTGAGTTGCAAAGGGCCTCACTAAGTAGCTGAGGCTGGCTGTGAACCGCAATCATCCTGTCTCTGCCTCCCAAATGCTATAACCTGATTTATTTTAACGTGGCTTCTGGTTATCCCGGCCTCACAGAATAATCCGCATTCCCCTACTGATTAGATAGCTTAGCTGCATCTTAAAAAGAAGGCAGTGGTTCTTTTTTTCACTTAAAATAATTACCCCTCAATACTACTTCCTACTTGATATATACTATACTGTCACTAATACTATTCATTGCACTTTAGAGTTACTTATTGCAGTGTATACAATTTGCCAATGAAGAGGGCTAAGCACAGAGAGATTCAAGTGTTGACTCATCTGATCACAGCCTCGAGACTGAGTCATACAATCCTGATCCACAGGGAGTTGTCAGGGAAGAAATTCAGCCTTTAGAACACAGTCTGCCCATAAAACACACACGCACACATGTGCACGGATGCACACGTATGCTGATGTCCCAGCTCCCAATACCTTAGAATGTAATTTCTTTTAAAGACAAAATCGTTAAAGTGGCAATTAAAGTCAAATAAGGGCCAGGCATGGTGGAACACACCTGTATTCCCAGTACTTGGAAGCGTGAGACAGAAGAATCTCAGGTTTTTGACCAGCCTCAGCAACCTTGTGAGGCCTTCTGCCACTTAGTGAAAGCCTGTTTCAAGATAAAAAAGTAAAATAACCTGGGGGTGTGGCTCAGAGCTAGAATGTCCCTGGGTTCAATCCCCAGCACCAAAAAGAAAACAAAGTTCAAATAAGGGCAGAAGGGTCTCACCAATGTTCTTATGAGAAGAAGTTGGAGCACTGACACACAGAGGGATGTGCGTGTGGGGACACAAAAGGCAACCGTGTGGGAGCATGGAGAGCCCCCTGGGTACAGAAGCCTGCCCACACCTTTGCCTCACACTCTGGCCTCCAGAACTGTGGAGAAATATGTTCCTATCGTTGAAACCATGCAGTCTGTGCTCCTATGTCAGGGAAGCCCTAGCAAGTGAATGCAGACACGCTGGCCTGAATCCATGACAAGTCTTTGGCTGCAAATCTCGGTAATCTAGTCATGGCTCATGTTCCCTGGATTCTGTTACCTCAGGGATCCTTGAAACAGGTTCACTGCGAGTGCTCACAACAGCAACACCTGTATGGGAGCCAAGGAAGCCAGGAGGAGATGCTGAGCTATGATAAACCAGAGTGGAAGGCTCAGTTGATCCCAGGCAGCTCTGGAGCTGGGATGGTCCTTCAGGGTTATCCAGAGTGAGGCGAGGAGTCTGGGCCTTTGTCCTCATAGGCTGTGCCCGGGAAGAGGTCTAAACTTAGGGCAGCTTAATGCTTAATGCTTAATGGCAATTGCTGAGAGGAACTTGGCTGTGAGCCATCAGTGGGCAACTCTGCTGGCTGCAGGAGAATGAGTGTCCTCCTTAGAGAGGGGATTGGAACTCATGTACCTGAGTAAAGGGGATGTGTGGGAAGAATGCAAGGGAGAGCTCACAGCAAGGAGGACAGTCTGAAGGAGCAGGCCTCAAGTAAGACATAGCTCAGCGCAGCCTTGGGGGTCCGGAAGACAGGAAACAGCAGGACAGTTTCTCTAGGCAACAACCACTGAAATGAGTCGGCACCAACCATGATTACGCCATGCCGGTTGCAATTCAGATTCCCAAGAGAGAGACTACTCGATCTGACTTTGGTCACCTGCTTGCCTTTAGGAAGAGGAGGGCCTAGCCCCACAAATGACAGTCCTGGAAGTCTATACAATGTTTGGGAAGGGTGTTCCCGAGGCCAGTTGATATATCATTGCCAGAAGAAAGGAGATAGACACCAGCAGGCAAAATCAAAATCAAGTGTCACCGAGCCATCTGAGCTGGAATCTCAGTTTGGATGTCCTTGGACACGTAGTCTGAACTCATAAAACTCTAGGTGCTTCATCTGTACAATAGAATATTACCTGCCTTCTAGATTTTTTCAGCATTTAATATATCTGTATGCATGATGTATACATCACAAAGTAGATGTATATGATGCTTATATAATAAAAGCTTCTACTTATTAGATTTGTGTCTACAGATCCTAGGGCCTCATCAAATTATTTTTAATCATTTTATTCTTGTACATTTTGCTTCTCCACCTCTTCCTTGAGAGCAGGAGGAGCATTTTACATGTCTTTTCAAATGTGTTAATCCTCAAACTCTATATCTGGCAACCTCCTTAGAAATATTTCTTTTTCTTTTCTTTTTTAGTACCAGGGATTGAGTCCAAGGGCAATATACCTCTGAGCTACAATCCCAGCCCTTTTTATCTTTTATTTATTTTTTATTTTATTTTAATTTTTTGGTGGTACTGGGGTTGGAACCCTTCTACCTCAGGGCTACACTCCCAGACCTATTTTATATTTTGTTTGGAAACAGGGTCTCTTAAGCCAGCAAGGCTGGCTTCGAACCTGTGTGATCCTCCTGTCTCCGCCTCCCAATCATGGGGATTACAAGTGTGCTCCACCATGCCTGGCTATCTTTTATTTTGAAACAGGGTTTTGCTAGGTTGCTGAGGCTATCCTTGAACCCATGAACCTTCTATCTCAGTCTCCCAAGTACTGAGATTACAGGTGTGTGCCACCATAACCACATGTTCCTACTTTTTCAAGGAAAAATTATAGAAGTGCAAAGCTTCACAATTTTATATTCACCATATAAGATATGAAGTTATCTATGGAATTGCATTTACAAAACAAATAAGTAAATATTGCTTATGTCATCATGGTATGAGAATACCAAAGGAGAGTTTGCCTGATACAGCATCTGCTTACTGGCATATGTATAAGCAGAGCCTTCTCAGGGTTTCCCAAAATCAGATGGTCCAAGGCAGGGGAGACATGGGAGCAGTATCTCCAGGTGTCAGGAAGTCTACCCAACAAACGTCAGAGGCTAAAGAAATTCCAGAGTGGGCTTGCAGCCCCCATTTCTTTGCTGGTTATAGAAAGAGACATTTATCATGGAACTAGGCAGAACTTGAGTAGAGGAGCAAGAGGTAAGGAGGGAGGGGTTAGCAGTTTCCCCAATACATCTATTTTTGAAAAAAAAATATAATTCCAGCCACCAAGTGTCAACCTCACTCCCTAACACCCAAGAGGGATGGCTTCTTTGGATGCTTCTCAGTTTGCATATGTTTCCTCTCCGAGGCCACACAAAAAATGCTGCATCCATTCCCTTGTAATAAGTGCCATCATGGAGATCTTCTGTCGCTGTCAGAGGTGATGAGTGGCCTTGCTGGAGTGGGGTGGCGACATAGCCAAGTGGTGGAAAGGGTTCAGAGTGTGATTTCCTATTTGATTTAGACAAAATAAAACCATTATCTGGGCTTCATCTTTTTTAAAGAGATTGTTTCCAAAGTTCTTCAGCGCTTGAAGCCTGTTGCAGCACCGAGGAACAATATTAGGCTGTCATGATTATAGATCAGTTCATCACCAGAATCAGCCTCCAACCCTCTGAACTCTTTCTAGAGGAAATGACTTTTTTTTGCTCTATCTTATCCGTGGGTGCATTGCCTTTCAAAAAAAAAAAAAGATTTTGCTGCAGGCATCCATTTAGCAGTAGAGAGCTGTGTGCATATTACAGACACAAGCACACTGGGGAATTGAAAGTAGTTACCTATGAGAAACCAAGACTACCCTAGTCACTCATGGGTCAGCAAAAATAAGAGATGCCAATATGTAGACACATACGGCTAGTGGTTGTTTAAATGGATCATGGTTATGTTTAATGGTGAAGGAGTTAGGGCTCCCCGGCACCTTTATTATCTGTTCTGAGGATGCACAGATCCATGGGATTATATTAGCTTCATAAAATTAAAATATATCAACAGCAATATCATTAAAAAAGGCTGATAACCAACTAGGGAAAAATATTTGCAATAGCTGAAACTGACAAGGATCTTTAATTTCTACCTGTTTCTACAAGTCAACAGGAAAAGTCAAGATATCCAACCAAAAACAGATGAAGAATACACATATGCAATTTACACACAGGAAAGATTGAAATACATGAAAAATAGAAAAAAATAGAAAAAAATAAAAATGAGTTATGGACCTAAATGTTCAGCTAACAATTTAAAAAATTTTTAGAAGAAAATAGCAGTAAATATTAGTGTCCCTGCGTTGGGCAGTGCCCCTTTTTAGAAACAACACCAAAAGCACAAGTGAAAAATTAAAAGGTAAACAAATTGAATTTTGTCTTAAGACTTTGTCTTTAAAAGATAGCATTAAGAAAATGAAATGAAGCTCGGTGTGGTGGTGCATGCTTGTGATTCCAGTACTTGGGAGGATGAAACAGGAGGATTGCAGGTTCAAGGACAGCCTCAGCAACATAAAAAGACCCTGTTTCACAGTTTTTTTTTTTTTCTGTGTGTGTGTGTGTGTGTGTGTGTGTGTGTGTGTGTGTGTGTGTGTGTTACTGGGTATAGAACCTAGGAGCCTTCTACCTCCAAGTTACACTCCAAGACCTATTTTATATTTTATTTGGAAACAGGGTCTTGCTAAGTTGTGGGGAGCCTCACTAAGTAGCTGAGGCTGGCTTCGAACCTGCGCGATCCTCCTGTCTCAGCCTCCCAAATTACTCGAATTACAAACGTGCAACACTACGCTTGGCTCAAAGTTTAAAAAAAAATTTTTTTTTCATGGCTAAGAGTGTAGCTCAGAGATAGGACACTCCTAGGATCAATTCACAGTGCACCCCCCAGAAAAAAGTATAGGATGAGAAAAAAAACTTCAAATACTTACAAATTTTACACATGTTAAGGAACTCAGACAATAACATTAATCCATAGGACAACCCAGTTTAAAAATAGGTGAAGGATCTGAACTGTCATCTCTTTCAGAAGATATACAAATGTCCAATAAATATGAAAAGATATTAGACATCATGGTCATCAGTGAAATGCAAATTAAAACCACAAAGAGATGCCACTTCATTCATGGGATGCTGTAGTAAACGTGATTCACAGTAACAAGGGTTGACAAGGACACGAAAAGATGAAATCTTCACCCACTACTGGCCAGAATGTAAAATTGTGTAGACTTTAGGAACCAATTCTGGTAGTTCCTCAAAATGTTAAATATAGAGTCATCACATGACACAGAAATTCTGCTTCTTTACATAAATTCAAGAGATATATAAAAATATGTGTCCACACAAACACTATAGCAGAATTATTAGTTTCCCCAAAGTGGAAACAACCTAAATGTTCATAACTGATGAAAGAATAGACAAAATGTGATATATCCATAAAATGGAAAACTACTCAGAAAAGAAACCAAGTACCAGCACATGTTACAGTATGAATGATCCTTGAAAAGTTATGCTAGGGGAAGTAGGCGGTCACACAAGGTCATCTGATTTCATTCCTATGAAATTGTACTGAAAGCCAAATCCACAGAGCAGAGAGTGGATTAGCAGTTTCCAGGGGCCTGGGGAGGGAAGAATGGGAGGGACAGCTAAGAGGTACAGACTTTCGTGCTGGGGTGATAAAAATATCCAAAATTATATAGTAGTGAAAGTTGCACAGTTCCATCAGTGTACTAAAAGCCATTTAATTGTGTATGCAAAATGGCTAAATTATACAACATATAAATTATCTCAAAAAAACTGCTAAAAAACACATAAAAGTATTTGTTTTGATGTTGTTTTTAACCTCTCTGTCTGCCTTTCTATGCTGAGAGTTAGCATTAGAAAGGGAGAGAGGCTAACTCAGTGCCCTTAAATAATTTCAAATGCATTACTTTAAGTGATAAACCACTTGAGGGTGAAATGACACACAATAAAAGAAGTATAAAAATAGGTCTGGGCCGGGCGTGGTGGCGCACGCTTGTAATCCCCGCGCTTGGGAGGCGGAGACAGGAGGATCGCGCAGGTTCGAAGCCAGCCGCGGGTGCTAGCTTAGGAGACCCTGTTTCCAAATAAAAAAAAAAAAATGTAAAAATAGGTCTGGGAGTGTAGCCCGGAGGTAGAAGGGCTTCCAGGAACCCCAGTACCACCAAAAAAAAAATAGGTCTGGGAGTGTAGCCCATGGGAGTGTAGCTGGAGGTAGAAGGGCTTCCGGGAACCCCAGTACCACCAAAAAAAAAAAAAAAGAAAGAAACATTTCACTTCTGCTACACAGAACAAACATATTGCCATGGAAAATAAGAAGAAAATTCCAGCAATGTTTGGCTAAAAATATACAGTGATATTTAATAACATCAGAAAAGATTTCAGAGTATAGGGTCTGGACACATATTAGAAGGCCCTTTAGCCGAGTGTAGTGGTGGACACCCGTGATCCCAGTCCTTGGGAGACTGAGACAGGAAGATTGCAGGTTTGCAGCCAGACTCAGAAACATAGTGAGGCCTTGTTTCAAAATAAGTAATAAAAGCCAGGTGTGGTGGCACACCCTTCTAATCCTAGCATTTGGGAGGCTGAGACCGGAGGATCGCGGTTCATGGACAGCCTCAGCTACTTAGTGAGGCCCTCCACAACTCTGTGAGATCCTGTTTCAAAATAAAGAATAAAATATAGGGCAGGGGGTATAGTTCGGAGGTCGAATGCCTCTGAGTTCTATCCTCAGACCCGCCAAAAAAAAAGTAATGGAAAAGGATTGGGGGGTGTAGCTTAAAGGTGGAATGTTCAATCCTCAGTACCACACACACACACACACAGCCCTTCACATTAATTTTCTAGATTAGATCCTAATACTAGTCACTTGAGAGAAAGTAAAGACATAGTACCCTGGAAAGGAAATTTTTAAGAGTGTTTTACATGCAACTTTGGGGAGGAATTGTCCCCTATCTGGGGACCTATGGCAGCAGGAAGCCGTCCACAGACTGCTGCACTATCAACTTAGCTGCAGCGTATCCACAAACACTGGGTCCACTCTCCCGCAGACCTTAACAAAAGAATCCTGCTCCATTTCTTGCAGCAACGAAAGCAGTCACATATGAAAGTTTTCAAGTCCAAATCATTATTGTCATTTATTTACATGAGATATTCTCACCAGTTAATGTCCAAAGATTACATCTACATGGAGTGCCATATTATCAGAGCAATTATCCAGTGCACTTCATAATTAACATACCGGCCTTGACAAAAGAATTCCCTTCATAGTGATAAGTCTAATGTAGATCAACTTGATCTATAGTAAATAAGTGCTTTGGAAGAAAGAATTGTATGTTTAACTTTTTCTGTTCTCCTATCCCCATGAAACCTAGAATAAGGGCAATCAATCTACATATGTACTTAATAAGTTGGGAGAAAAAAGGTAGAGAATGAACTGGGACAACAGACTTTCAAAACCAGAAATAAAATGATAAAAGACACCTTCAAGAATTATATCAATTTTAAAATTTGCTAACACTCGCTTTGTGGCCTAGAATATGATCTACTTTAGAAGAACTTCCATAAGCGGCTGAGAAGAATGTGCATTCATCTGTTGTTGGACTGAATAGTCTACAAATGACTACTAGGTTTACAATGTTTTTAGCCCTGGAGTGTCTTTACTAATTTTGTTGTCAGGAAGATTGGTCTAATGGGTATCTGAATTTTAATGTCAAGAAGTTTTTGTTTCGATTCAATCTAAATCCATAATGGCAATCATAACACAAAAAATTATAAATGCTGGCAAGGATGTAAGGATATAGGAACTCTAATACACTCCTGGCGGGAATGCAAACTTGTCTAGCCACTATGGAGATCAATGTGGAGACTGCTCAGAAGATTGGGAATGGAACTACCATATGACCCAGTGATACCAGCCTAGGTAGAATAATGGATCACAAAACTGGTATGTACACAGAACAGACTTTTACTCAGCCATAAAGAACAAAGTCACTTCAGTTTCAGGAAAATGGTTCAAACTAGAGAATATTATGCTAAGTGAGACTAGTTAGTCCCCAAAATAATAGTTCTATGTTTTCTTTCATATATGAAATCTGGTAGAAATTTGGAATAAGGGTAACATCAGGCAGAAGAGTAGAGACTCTTCTGGTGGAATGATAGAGGGGTCTAGAGGAGGAAGGGGGACAGAGATATAAGGAATGTAACAGTTGAAATAATGCTATCTAATATACAAAATTACCAATTCCAATCTCAAAGACATGTACAGGAAGGGACGGCAGGGTGGCACTTGGAGGGAAGTGCTCAGAGAGTTGAGTACATGTATGGTTCTATCAGTCTATGCCCCGGAGTGATGTATAATTGCAATGCACCAAATAAAAGTATTTTTTAAAGGAAGTTTTTGTTTTATACAAGTGAGTGTGTCCACATTTGGGGCCTAGTTCCTTATCAAGAAGAAACATCCTAACCATGTATGAGACATAGATGTAAGAAATATTCTAACCAGGTGGTGCTGTGTTTCCTCATACCCCAAAGCCCTTTGTTCAGAAGATAAGCATTTGTTTACAGAAGTTCAACATGATAGGTGTTCAACATTATTTGTGGGATCGAAAAAGCTTCAAATAATTCAATTTAGTATTGTTTCATAAAGGAATCAACAAGTGTACATTCTTTAACCTGAAGAATCTCTGATTTCATTTTTGGCATCATAATTTCTAAGAAGTCCCTGGGCCAGTCACAAATAGAGACAAAGCTTGAATTATTCAGCCTGTTTACCTTAGCGGGGTTTGTGGCCCTAGCAGGCTGCCTCAGGTAAAGATTCAGAAATATCCCAAGATACTCCAGTAGACACAAATAAAATAAAATAAATGAAAGATATCTGCATTTATCAATGATTTTAAAACTGTCAAATAATCAAAAAACAAGTTTCCATTTCCTTCTAAAATCTGAGGTCACCTTACTCTGGGTACATAATTAGTATCAAAACACATTAGTAATTGATTAGTTTGATCCGCATGTGGACAGCCAAGTGAGATAGCACAAAGCAGAACAGAACCTTTTGAAAAAGTCCTTTCTGGGTCGCCAGGCATGGTGATACATGCCTGTAATCCCAGTACTTGGGAGGCTGATACAGGAGGATCGCAGGTTCAAGACCAGCCTCAGAAACTTAGCAATACCCTCAGTGACCTCGCAAGTCTGATTCAAACTGAAAAAATAAAAAGGTCTGGAGGTGTATCTCAGTGGCAGAATGTCCTTGAGTTTAATCCCCAATACCAAAAAAAGAAAAAGGAGGGGGGGAGATTGAGAGAGAGGGGAGAGAATTTGAGATATATTCAATCTCAAATATATCCTGGTGATACAGAACAGTCAATTCCCTGTGTGCATAATTTCCCGGAGATTTCAGCTACCCAGAAAATCCGTGTGCTTCAGAACTGCAATGGCACAAGATGCACATTTTTCTCCTGTGCCTCTGCGGTGTGCTCCTTTCTTTGCACAAGGGGGTGTGAGAGATAAAAGAGGAGAAAACATTATCAAACATGTCAGAAGTCAAATCATGCCCATTCTCTTCTCCAGATGCCAGAATACCAGGACAGAATGAGACATGGCGGAGTTTGGGCCTAAGGTTTAATATTGCCAGGTTAGCTGACTGGTAAAGGTTAACCTGGTAAAGTTCATCATTTCAAATTGCATTCAAAGTAAATAAAAACTTGCCATTTGATTTAGATTTAATGCATTCTTCCCTGAATTCTCACACTATTGAGAGAACTACCTGCGGTATGATCATGTCTCTCATCTTCCAGATTGCTCAGGGAGGGGTATGGGCGAGAAATAAATTTGTTCAACACATTGGGACAGGTGCTATGGTTACAGGATGTTATACTGGGATTTAAAGAAATCAGGTGCTTCCAATTCGTCTTTGACTTTCCTGCCTGGCGATGGAAGGAGTGTCTGATTTGGCTGAAGCAAGAGTGTTTAAACCTCAGCAGATGGAACAGATGGCCTGCCAATCTTGCTTTGAGTATCTGGGGTGCACTGCAGAAGCAAAACCTCCTGGAATTCTGATTTATCCAATATTTCCCAGGATTGATTTAGTGGCAAAAATGCCCATTGCCAGTGAAGGGGAATCCAATGCACCACACACTAGCTTTCAGAGATTCAATTATCCATTCCCATAAATATTATTCATGAAGGTGAGTAAAGTGCAGGTTCACTTCCAAACTCCTATTGCTAATGAGTGCCAAGAGCGACTGTCTCCGAGAATACAGTGGCAGAAGGTGGTGAAAGCAAACCTGAGACCTGGCTCAGCTCTAGTGCTGTGAGAAGACTCCGAGGGGCTCCAGGGACAGAGGATGTGTGTCTGGGACTCAGGCCCACAAGCACCTGGAAGGCAGAGTGTCACTTGGTCTCCCTATTCCATTCAGTGGAGAAGAGAACTCCCAGATGAGCTTGATTTCAACACTGGGAGAGGAGAGGTAAAGGGGGTGTGGACTTCGCTACACATTGATTCGCAACTTCCTCTAAGTCTATGATTGTTTCAAAGTAAAAAAGTTAAAAAAAATTGTTGGCGCATTTGAGATAGAACAAAAATGTCAATGAATAATAATTATCAGAATCGACCTCCATTAAAAAATTAAACACAAAAAGTACTTAAGCATATCTAAGTCAACCACTAAGCCAAGCAAGGGAAGGAGGGACGGGGAGGGAATGGGGTGGGAATTGGGTAGGGGTTAAATCAGTGATGTGTACATGTATGTACACACAAGATCTTTACCCCAATATGATGAATGAATATAATGCACCAATAAAATATTTTTAAAAAATTTAAGTCTCAATGAATATTTTTCTGGGGTGTGTTTTGATGCAATGATCCTCCTAACATTACCTCCTTGTTCATAGGGTCCACCACTTAATACTGAATTCCTTCCTTCACTAAAGATTAACCGAGCACCAGTTTATGGCAGTTAGATGATGCTGAATGAATATGCACAAAATTTGTCTTTGTAGGAATTTAATAAGGAAGCAAGGCATTTTAAGCAAATCTTAAAAGAAGCACGTGATTGTTGTTGGGACAAATGCTCTGAAGGAGAGACACTTATAAGAAGGGCTTCCTCTAGAATTCTTACAAAGAACTAAATGAGATTCCATATGTGAAATGCTTTCAAACCCATTAAGTGTTTGGCAGATATTGACAGTCATTATTATTTAATGCAAACATAGAACTGTGTTTCCTTTTTAAACCTACTCCTTCAGAAAATGTTCCAATAATAAAAATTTTTAGCCAGGCATGGTGGTGCATGCTTGTAATCCCAGCATTTGGGAGGCAGAGGCAGGAGGATTGCTGTTTGCAGGCAGCCTCAGCTACTAAGTGAGGCTCTTTGCAACTCAGTGAGACCCTGTTTCAAAAATACGGCTGGGGGTGTAGCTCAGAGGCGAATGCCCCTGGGTTCCATTCCCAATATCACAAAAATGAAATAAAATAAAATATTTTAGAAGTCTCATCACTCTCTTTGGCTGGGCATCCTTTCTCCTACCCCTCCCCTGAGAAATTTAGATACCACTTGCCCACCCTGCTAGGCACATGTGTGCAGCACCCAATCCATACATCCTGAAACAGACTGCACAGGGGTAAAAAACTGGCCTTGGGTTCTCTGAGCATCTGGCCTCCTTTACAGATAATTTCAGGACAGTTTGGAAGTTTATTTCTTCGGAGGACCCACTAGTATGGCATTGGGGCAGATTCAAGTGCTTTTGAGGAATTGCCAATTTCTGAAGAGTAGTGCATCTGTTGATGTCAGTGTCTGTCTCCAAAAGAGAAAATTGACCCACTCCCTCTCCCATAAATCCTTTGAATTATTCAGTGTGGCCAGAGCCATCCACATGTCACACACAGAAATAGCTCTCAACACCCAAGCTGAAAGGCACGGGGAAACTGTATGAGTGGTCAGGAAGCTAGATTCTGAAGGGTGTCAGGGGGAAAGACACATCTTATAGGGGCTTTGGGAGGTACACTCTCCTCAGAGAAGCGCCACAGTGTTAAATCAGGTTGGGGTGAAACCAGATGTTTTGGAGATGGCAAAAGTGGGCTTGTGAGCAACTTCACTTTGGATTGTGGGTATAGAAAATGAATCTGGGTTTCCTGCCATAAATGGAGAACAAAAGGACTTCTGGGAAGATGGTGACCGAGAAAAGCGGGGCTTAAGAGCCCCGCTAACAACCAATCTCCATTACCACAAAATCAGCGCCTTTCATAGCCAGAAAACACCATCACCAAAGAAACAAAAAAATCACCAGGCTCCAGAGAGAAAGCGGACTGAGAACAGAGCTCAGAGCCACAGAGGAGATACACCGGCCTCACGCCCGAGGACACGGCAACAGCGCTTTACTGCCGGCGGCAGCGGCGAATTCACAGGATGGCTACAGCAAGCCGAGGTGAGCCGCGGCAGAACAGCCGGGTGGGATTATTCTGCGCAGGGAGCATCTAAAGCTCCCAGTAGCTGAGCTCAGCACATGCTGCAGGGACTCAGAGTGGAACTCAAAACCAGAGAAGAAAAAATACGCCAGCCTCACGCCGAGGACATGGCAGCAGCGCCATATTGCCACCGGCGGCAGCAGCAGCGAATTCACCGAGGCCAGTACAGCTACATCTGCGTACTCAAGAACAGTGAGTCAAATTGCGGGCCACAGAGGAGAAATCCCAGTACTGTACTCCCTGGGACTTGACCCAGTTGGGGAGTGGCGGTGGCAGAGATATCACACCATAGGAGAATGTGCAACCTGGCACCACCCATAGTTTAAAGCAGCCTCTATCAACTCCCTGGGTCGGAGACTCTGTGATACAACCCAGTAAAGGAGTAGTGGGGTCTGAGATACTACAGACTCGAGATCCAGAGCACCTTAAGTGAAGTCATAGTGACCCAAGGGAAGAACCCAGAGAAGGCACAAACTTCCGAAATCACGGGAAAGAGGAATAACACTGGAGCAATAAATGCCCACAACTCTACAACATCAGAACCTGATAAAACAGAAATTCAGAGATTTCTAGAAGATCAAATCAGGAAAATAACTGTAGAAATAATAGAGGTGCTTCGAAAAGAACTCAGAGAGAGCCAAAAAGAGATAAAGGATGCAATTAATGAAGTAAAGGCCTCAATTCAAAGTACAAACAACCGATTAGACCACATGGAGAACAGAATCTCACTCTTAGAAGATGATCATTCCAAAAATGTATGCATAGTTTCTAATCTAGAAAAAAATATCAAACAGCAGGAATCTGACATTGAAGAAATATGGGCCCATTTTAAGAGAACTAACCTAAGAAAAATTGGAATAGAGGAGGGAAAAGAAGGTAAAACCAAAGGGATCAATAATCTCTTCAAGGAAGTAATAGCAGGAAATTTTCCAAACGTAGAGCAAGAGGTCAATACACAGGTACAGGAAACTTATAGAACTCCCTTTAGACAGGATCAGAGAAGAGGATCCCCACGCCACATAATTGTCAAAACGACCAATGTGGAAGCCAAGCAGAGAATCTTAAAGGCAACAAAAACAAAGGGCCAAGTGACATTCAGAGGCAAACCAATAAGAATCACTCCAGACTTCCCAAACCAAGTCATGAGAGCCAGAAGGGCTTGGAGTAACATATTCCAAACTCTGAAAGAAAACAACTTCAAGCCAAAAATTTCCTACCCAGCAAAACTTTCTATCAAATTAGATGGAAAAATAAGAAGCTTCCATGACAAACAGAAACTGAAGGAATTTATGTCTTCAAAACCAGCGCTAGAGAAAATACTCAAAGAGATTAACTACAAAGAAGAAATAGGTAACACACACCAGAACCAGAGAAACAAGAGTTTCCATCCAACAGACAACTAAGATTGGTTATCTGTGGAGATTCATTATTTATGTTAGTCTTTTACCTATCTCTAAATTGTATTGTTTCCCTTTATTGTTGTTAATTTTTAGGATTTCTAGTTGGAATATTAATATACCTTCAGATATAGCATTTGGAAATATTTTATCCCATTCTATCAGTAACTTTTAACTCTTTTTACATTCTCTTTGGATATACAATATTTTTTTTATTTTTTAGGGAGTTTGTATACTCTTCTGTTGCCTGTGCCATTGAAATCATATCCAAGAAATCACTGCCAATTTCAATGTTGTGAGGTTTTATGACCCAGATTTTCTTCTAAAAGTTTATAGCTTAAGATTTATATTTAGGTCTTTTATCTATTTTGAGTTAATTTTTGTATATGTGTTAGGTAAGGGTCCAATTTTATTCTTTTTCATGTAATTATTATTTGTCAACAATATTTAGTTAAAAGATTATTATTTCCACCACCAAATGTTCGTGGAAACCTTGTCAAAAATAACTTGACAATATAGGGAAGAATTTAGCTTTAGGCTTGTATTTAACTCCAATGGTTTATATATCTGCCTTTAGAACAGTACTACACTGTTTCAATTATTGTAGCTTTACATTGTCTTTGGATATACAATATTTTTTATTTTTTAGGGAGTTTATTTACCCTTTTGTTGCCTGTGCCATTGAAATCATATCCAAGAAATCACTGCCAATTTCAATGTTGTGAGGTTTTATGACCCAGATTTTCTTCTAAAAGTTTATAGTCTTAAGATTTATATTTAGGTCTTTTATCTATTTTGAGTTAATATTTGTATATGTGTTAGGTAAGGGTCCAATTTTATTCTTTTTCATGTATTATTATTTTTCAACAATATCTAGTTAAAAGACTAGTATTTCCTCCACCAAAAGTTCATGGAAACCTTGTCAAAAACAACTTGACATGTATGGAAGAATTTATCTCTAGGCTTTTACTTAACTCAAATGGTTTATATATCTGCCTTTAGAACAGTACTACACTGTTTCAATTATTGTAGCTTTATATGGCTTGAAATCAGAAAATATACATCTTCTAGCTTTGTTCTTCTTTGAGATTGTTTTGGGTATCTAGAGTTCATATTCCATATCAGGATAGATTTTTTCTGAAAAATAAATAAATAAATGTATGATAGTTTCACCTAAAAAAAAAAAAAGAAAAAATATTCTCTGGTAAGAAGGAAAGCAAAAAGAAATATTGAAATGCTATCTTTAAGTCATCAAAAGCTTGGTATCAGACAAATGAAACTGTTATGTGAGATTATCAATGTTAATATTGGATAAATTGCTATAATACTAGATGTCAACCACTAAGCCAAGCATGGGAAGGAGGGATGGGGAGGGAACGGGGTGGGGATCGGGTAGGGGCTAACTGGGCGATATGTGCATGTATGTCTACAAAATTATTTTCTTTATACCACTGTGATGTATGAATACATTGCACCAATAAAAAGTAAATTAAAAATAAAATCAAATAAAATCAAAAGTTATGAGAGACTGTAAAGAAAAAATGGAGAACAAGAGGGAAAGAGAGGATGGGAGATGATGGGGAGGGAGATGGTGTGTTTGATCCTACTGAGCTTGAAATCCTGGACTCCAACCATCTCGTAGCAGTGTCCAGATCATAGCTGTAAGTCCAGGCCAGCAATCTGAGAAGGGACAGAGTCCCTCATCTGGAAAGGGCAATACTAACAACAGTGGGGATACTCAAGCCTTTTACAAAGTATG